>NC_140627.1:6182500-6782500 GCF_057382275.1 Copadichromis virginalis
TGGAATAGCAATTATGTTCTCAGAAATTATGTAAGCTTAGAACAAGACATTTTCAATATGCAAATGCACTTACTGTGCAGCGTCAGGTTTCTTTTGTTGATCTACCCACACACTTTGTGATATTCAAAACTGATTGAAATAATGGGCTGAAACTGGATCGTTGTGGTCGGTTGCAATTACAACCGAATGCTTTCCGCAGTCAAAGAATACTGCTTTGATACAGGAGCTGATGACTGATGTTTGAATGTTTCCACGGAATGACACATCTGCTGTATTTTCATAATAGGTGTTTCAATCCTGCTGAGAATGTACAAAGGCCAAAGCCATATGAAGTAAGTGACTTAATGGTTAAAAAAAGAAAATGTGCAAACTGCTTTGGGCTGCCAATTGTCCATCATGTGAGTTGGGAGTTTTAACTTTCAGTAGCCTCAGTTCTGCACTCTAGAGCTGGAAATTCAACATTTTAAGTGTTTTGAATGGTGGCAGTGTAACAGGAGCTCACTGCTTTGCAACTGAACGAATCAGCTCCATTTACGCTGTCACAGTTTTTGTTGCACCATCAGTCACTTCCACTTCAGTGGCAGCAGTAGGGTCAATGGCATCCTTGGGGCATTTATGGCACTATAGAGGAAAAGAGCAATAGAAAAGCATGGGGTGCATGTTCTCCAGTGTTGGCGCATATATGGCACAGTGTATAATCAAATAAAATGCACATTTTTTATGCAATGTACACAGAAAACATACAATAAAAACCCTTGTAGCATTGATTTAATATGATGCACTAATTTTAAAGTATGGGTTTAATCAATAATGGCCACAGAAAGTAAACTTCCTCAACCAGATTCTAGTGCAGACATATGACTAAACTTTTCTAAAGAATCCTCAAAAACAGCATGATAGACACGCTTCCACTGTAGCTTCCCCTCAAGCAATTAAAGTAATTTACTGCCAAGAATTTTATGAATACATGCGTGAGTGGGTAGTATTATCTACTTAGAGGGCTCAAACTATAAAAGTACTAAATTAATATGAGTACATTTACATGCATTAGGCCAAAGGGGAAAAAAAAGGTTTTGTTTAACACAGTTTTCAACACATGTATTTTTTTTTTTGCTTTTAACCTATCTTAATCCCAGCGTATAATGGAGATCAAGAGGCTCTCCCATAGGGAGAAACAGACAGTCAGTCACACTCACATCTGTTAGGGTACGTGGTCTGTTGACCCAGTGTTTTGAATTAATGGTTTTTTGAATCTTTATTTGTCTTTATGTTCTCTCTGTATCTTATGTTTCCTAGTTCAGATTTCTTACGATCTTGAGTTTATCCATATTTCTATTTTCCCATTGTTACCCATTTTTCCTGTTGTGCCTGCCACACAATGTTTCCTGACAACGTCAACCAGCAACCTGCATTTCTAATAATGCCGCTTCAAACTGGCTACAAAAATCAATCCGTACAGATTTCTATTTTAAAATATCCATATTTACAGCAACTATTGTTTACAGTCTTGTACAAAAGACAGTTTGTATGAGGCTGATTCTTTAAAATTTTGTCACTTGGACAAATAAATATTACTTCAATATAACATACAAAATTCTGTGCCTGTATTTGTTTCATTGTCTGCCAACTACTACTATAAGACCACAAGTCAAGCAGCCACAAAGGGCAGACAGCTTAAGCTTTGGAAGGTTATCTGTATCACATATTATCATATCATCATGTCACCCAGCCAGTAGCAGGAATAGGCTGAACAATAGCATACATTGATGTACTAGTATTATAAATTAATGACATTGTTTATCTTCTTTTCACTTTTTGCCCCTGCATCTCTAACCTAATTTGTCTTGAAAAGGTTTTAACGAAAGTACAGAACTGCTGGCTAAACAAGTCATTAATGATCTGCTAACACTATTTCAATGTAAAAAAAAAAAAGAAAAAAAAAAGAAAGAAAAATTAATCATATTCACAATTGAAAATTGTCTGTTTCCTAATTTAACCTGAAGGCAGGTTCTGACACTGATTCTGGCACACAAAAAACACACAAGGACTTTGATTTGACTTTTTTTCAGCGGTTTACAGCATTTAGCAAAAATCCTCACCATCTGAATTTTAAACAACTTAGTATTCTTTCTCTTTGCTTAGCAGTCGACAAGCTCTGTTTACACTGCCTCCCAAATTCAAACCCATGAGAAACTGTGCACTCATATTTTACCAGTGGGAGTGCTGCAGCTTTGAGTGCAATGAAAGGAACAAAGGACAAAGTAGAAAGGAAATCAGAAATATGAGTCTTATTAAAAGACATTAATTGTGATTGTATACAGGAGTTCAACTCAAAAGTGGAAAGTGATTGCTTTCTAACTTTTAGTCCTCTTTTATTTTCTAAAAACATCAGAGTTTCCACCTAGTGGAAAGAAAAGAGTGAGATACTGAGGAGGATTTTTCCAATTTCCTACTCAAAGAGGAGTAGGAAAATGCCTAATCACATTTAATTCTGTTGTTGTTAAATGTGATTAGGCATTAAATGTGATTAGGCTGGGTTTTAAGGGGTATTTATTATTTTCTTCTTTTTTTGGGTTGTATGGAAGCCCCAAACGCAATTTCATTGTTCTTGACAATGACAATAAATAAATACTACTACTACACATTTAATTCAATATTATAGCCATGAAAAAGTTTGCATGGTTTTAATGCAAACTACTCCACATGAGATATTTAGTCTTCATGCACAATAACGTATTTTAGAATGTGAGTATGCGAGTCAACATATACACAGAAGCTAAAGTCTTAATTTATGAACTCAATATATACAAACTGTTCCAACTTCTGCAATCTGGTAGAAGGTTCCGCATCTTCCGGGCAAGGACAGAGAGACTCAAGAGGAGCTTCTATCCCCAAGCCATCCGTGCCCTAAACACACACACCCGCCCTCTCAGATCATCTATAATTGACTGAGACAGGACGCTTCCAGACACTAAACCAAGGCACAATGTACATTTCAATTCCTTTAATTTTAAATATGTTTATATTGTCTATCCTGTAAAATAGTCAGATGTCTATTCATATTAATGCACAGAATTCACCTGCTTGCTGCTACTACTGCACACTCACCCAATATATATATATATATATATATATATATATATATATATATATATATATATATATATATGTGTGTGTGTGTGTGTGTGTGTGTAATGGGGATGTGGCGTACAACACTAGAGGCGTACAACACTAGAGGCCAACTCCAAGCCCATAGCACAAGTTACCATCAAGTGCGGGATCTACCAAGGAGATGCTCTGTCCCCACTGCTGTTCTGCATAGGCATGAACCCCCTCAGTGAGATCATTAACAAGACTGGCTACGGATACTGGCTACGGAACGGAACAGTTGTCAGCCACCTCCTGTACATGGATGACATCAAGCTGTATGCCAAGAGTGAACGAGACATCGATTCACTGATCCACACTACCAGGCTATACAGCAATGACATTGGAATGTCGTTCGGACTGGAGAAGTGTAGTTGAATGGTAACAAAGAGAGGGAAGGTAGTCAGAACTGAGAGGATTGAACTACCAGAAGGCAACATTGCAGACATAGAGGACAGTTAGAGACATAGAGAAGCCAAAAGGAAAAACGGTGCATGAGGTTAGTGAAATATTAATTTTAGAACAATACTTGAGAATGCTGTCTCCTGAGTTACAGACATGGATTAAAGAACGCAATCCAAACTCTGCAGCGGCGGCTGCAGAGCTGGCTGATGTGTTTGTGGCGGCACGGAAAAAAGGACAGCCATGGAGCCACAGCATGGAAAATGAGAGATGGTTCAAAATCTGTCCCTCACTACCAGAAAGCAGGGGTGAGTAAACCTCCAAAGAGCCAGTCTGTCAATATGCCGTCAAGACCTCCACCCAAGACTGTGATTTGTTATTTGTGTGGGATGGAGGGCCACACAAAAGAATTCTACAAAAATAACTCAGATGTGTTTTGTGCCCCGACAAAGTGTGGAGCCTAAAGTGGAGTTTGAGAATGGTTTCAAAATGACCTTAGTTGAGGTTGATGGGAAACCATTAAAGGCCCTTGTTGACTCAGGAAGTACTCAGACTCTTGTGCACCGAGACTTTGTTCCCGCAAATAAAGTTAATGTGGCGACAATCCCTGTTCACTGCATTCATGGAGATGAGAGATCATATCCAACAGCAGATCTGTACATCAAGGTACAAGGACAAACGTATATTCTAAATATTGGTGTTGCAGAGAATCTGCCATTTCCAGTAGTGCTGGGTCGAGATCTGCCTGTGTTGTTTGACTTGCTGAATCCTAGTCATACATGCAATGTTGCAGTAACAAGAGCTCAAGCTAAGAAGAAAGAGGAGTCCCTACACCCACTCTGTGCCTTGCCCTTCTATGATGCGGACATAGAGACTGCACCCGGGAAGTCTCGTAAGTCATGTGGACAGAGAAGGCAAGAGAAGTTTCTACATACTGCTGTTCGAGCAGCTCCTAGCACAGAGCCCGAGTTACCTTTGGGTTTTAAAATCCTTGTTAATATTATTGAAATGCAACATGACGATCCATCTCTAACATCTCTGTTCCAGAAAGCTGCAGAGAGGAACCAAGGAACTAAGCAAGATTTGAACAGCAGGGGGGAGTTTCTGCTGAAAGATGGCATTTTGTATCATCAGAAGGGTTCAGCATTGCAGTTGGTGGTTCCTAGAGCAGTCCAGAAGGTGGTGCTCTTCTTGGGACACTCCATTCCATGGGCTGGCCACTTGGGAAAGCATAAAACCATGGCCCGCATTAGAAAATATTTTCATTGGCCTGGAGTGCGCTCGGATGTTACACTGTTCTGTAAAAGCTGCCCTCAGTGCCAGAAGTCTTCTCTTAAAATCCCCTCCAGAGCTCCTCTCCAGTCTCTACCAATTATCAGCACTCCATTTGAACGGCTAGGAATGGACATTGTTGGTCCTCTAGAAAGAAGCAAGGCAGGCAACCGTTACATGTTGGTTGTGACAGATTACGCTACAAAGTATCCAGAGGTCTTTCCTTTGAGATCAATAAAAGCCAAAGCAGTCGCCCTCTGTCTCATACAGTTCTTCTCAAGGGTTGGTTTTCCTCGTGAGATTCTTACTGACCGTGGCACTAACTTTATGTCCACTTTGTTGAAGCAGGTGTACCAGCTCCTTGGGATTAAGAGCCTGAGGACAACGCCATACCACCCTCAGACAGATGGCCTAACAGAGCGCTTCAATCAGACTCTGAAACAAATGTTACACAAATTTGTCAATGAAACTGGTACAGACTGGGATCAGTGGCTGCCCTACCTCCTCTTTGCATATAGAGAAGTACCCCAGGCTTCTACAGGTTTTTCACCTTTCGAACTATTGTATCGCCATGAGGTACGAGGCCCCTTGTCTCTTCTAAGGGAGACTTGGGAGGGTGACCAAGAAAGATCACAGGCTGTCAATGTTGTCTCTTATGTTGTCCAGATGCGGGAACGGTTGGAGAAGATGACGGAGCTGGCCCAAGCCCACAAAGCGGAAGCACAGCAGCACCAGAAGGCCTGGTACGACCAGTCAGCTCGGCAAAGATCCTTCAGTCCTGGTGAGAAGGTGCTGGTGCTTCTTCCAAGTGATGACAGTAAGCTGTTAGCAAAGTGGCAAGGGCCATATGAGATCCAAAAGAAACTTGGACAAACAACCTATAAGGTCGCTATTCCAGATCAGCCCCGCTCCAGCAGAGTACTGCACATTAACCTGCTTAAGGAATGGGTGGAGAGACCAAAAGCAGATGTCTTTCTGATCCAGGAGGTTTCAGAGGAGGAGGAAGTGGATGATCAGTATCTGCCAAAACCCACTCCTCAGGACCTGGATCTCAACCATCTTCCTGAGGAAAGACGGGCTCAGGTGAGAAACCTGTGTAAATTGGATGTGTTCAGTGAAAATCCTGGTAGAACGGACATTGTGGAACATGACATTGTGTTGAAAGATGGAGCTTCTGTGAGGAGAATGAGTTACAGGATACCTGAGCGTCTATTGATCCCGTTGAAAGAGGAGATCGACCTGATGTTGTCACTAGGAATCATTGAAGCCTCGAAGAGCGAGTGGTGCCACCCGGTGGTCCTGGTGCCAAAGAAGGATGGCAGTATCCGTTTCTGCATAGACTTCAGGTACCTGAATGCAATATCACAATTTGATTCATATCCAACTCCCCGCATTGATGACATGGTTGAGCGCCTTGGGAAGGCCAGATACCTGACAACAATAGACCTCTGCAAGGGTTATTGGCAGGTACCACTGACTAAGCGCTCAAAAGAGCTGACTGCTTTCCGGACCCCGTGGAGCTTGTTCCAGTTTAAAGTCATGCCCTTTGGACTGCATGGTGCCCCGGCAACATTCCAGAGACTGATGGACCAGATACTGTCTGACATGTCTGATTTTGCTGCAGCCTACCTTGATGACATAGTGATTTTCAGTTCTACCTGGGAAGAACACCTGAAACACCTGGAGAAGGTATTGGGGCGTCTTCAGTCTGCAGGGTTGACTGTTAATCCAGCTAAGTGTGCCATTGCCAAGGCTGAAACTGAGTACCTTGGGTTTGTGATTGGAAATGGAGTAATAAAACCTCAAGTCAATAAGGTAACCGCCATAGAATCCTGTCCCTTGCCAGAGACCAGAAAGCAGCTGAGATCATTTTTAGGTATGGCAGGATTCTATCATCGGTTTATCCCTCATTTCTCCGCCAGGGCAGCTCTTCTGACGGATCTGACTGGTGCCCGAAGTCCCAATAAGATCACCTGGACAGAGGAGGCTAAGATGGCTTTTCAGGACCTACGACAATCTCTGAGTAAGAGCCCAGTCTTGCACAGCCCTGATTTTGAGAGAAAGTTCATTCTTCAGACTGATGCCTCAGAGAGAGGATTGGGAGCTGTTCTGTTACAGGGACCGCCTGGAGAGCATCATCCAGTGGCCTTCATCAGCCGCAAGCTGTTTCCGAGGGAAGTGCGATACTCAGGCATCGAGAAGGAGGGACTTGCCATCAAATGGGCCCTGGACTCCTTTAGGTATTATCTTCTCGGACGGGAGTTCATATTGGAAACAGACCACAAGGCTTTTCAATGGATAGAGAGAATGAAGGACACAAATGGAAGGATCACACGATGGTATCTTGCAATCCAGCCATTCCGGTTCACTATCAACCACATCCCCGGCAAAGATAACTGTACTGCAGACTGTCTCTCTCGCTGTCCCAGGGTGTGTACTTACAGCCACACAGTGGTAATATCACCATGTTAGTGTAGAGGCTTATAAGTAACCTTGCATTCACATTTCTTTCTTTAAATATAGATATTTATTGATAGGACAATAAATAACTGGTTTTGGTTTAGAGTTAATTCACATATCCACATAACACTGCATTCTAAAATAAGTGCGCACATTTTAGTTTACACTGTTATGTATGATTAATTTTTTGTTTTCTGAGTTACCGTAGTTGCAGCTCTTCCATTCCCTTGATTAAGGAGCCAAGAGGTGGAAAAGGGGCGGAGTGAGCTTTAAAGGAAGACTACAAATTGGTTCATGCCATAACTCAGGACCATGGGGGGGATTGGAGTTCATTATGTTTGGTTTAGTTAGGTTTTGTGTGTTTTACCCCTTCTCCTGTTTTTGCGGGCTGATCAGCCACTATTTAAGTTTCCCCTTTGTCTCATTAAGTTAGGTCAGTTTGTTTGAGTTATCAGTTGTGTTGTCAACTTTGAGTAGAGTTTTGTTAGTTTGACCTCTTTTATGGGCCCAAGATTTTGATTCTTTTTGCATGAGTTAACCAATTATGTTTTTTGGGTTAAATAAAAAATCATTTTTGGACTTTAACCTGTGCCTAAGTTTCCTTCACTGCTCGGTCCATCACACAGCTTGATGTCATCCATGTACAAGAGGTAGCTGACAACTGTTCCATTTCGTAGTCAGTATCCATAGCCAGTCTTGTCAATGATCTCACTGAGGGGATTCAGGCCTATGCAGAACAGCAGTGGGGACAGAGCATCTCCTTGGTAGATCCCGCACTTGATGGTGACTTGTGCTATGGGCTTGAGGTTGGCCTCTAGTGTTGTGCGCCACATCCCCATTGAGTTCCTGATGAAGGCTCTCAGGGTCTTGTTGATCTTATATAGTTCTAGGCATTCCTGGATCCAGGTGTGGGGCACTCAGTCATAGGCCTTCTTGTAATCAATCCAGGCAGTGCACAGGTTAGTCAGTCTGGTCTTGCAGTCTCGGCCGATTGTTCGGTTTACCAGTAGCTGGTGTTTTGCACCTCGGGTATTCTTGCCTATATCTTTCTGTGCCCCACTCATGTATTGACCCATGTGCCCCTCTTCATCTTAGCTGCTATGATGCCTGACAGGAGCTTCCATGTGGTGCTGAGGCAGGTTATTGGTCGGTAGTTAGAGGGGACCGGTCCCTTCTGGGGGTCCTTGAGGATCAGGACTGTCCGGCCTTCGGTTAACAATTCTGGGTGTCTCTCATCAACTAGCAGCTGGTTCATTTGTGCTGCCAGACGCTCGTGGAGTGAACTCCAGCTTATTAATCTAAAGACCCAGACAGAATTTTAATTCATATAAAAGCCCGACACCTACTATTGTCCACACTAGCTGGAAACTCAAAAACAAGTTTTATTTGTTGTTATGTATCATCGACCTGGGCCTTATTTAGAGTTTTTACATGATTTGCTGCTTAGCTCAGATAAAATAATTATTGTGGGTGATTCTAACATTCATTTAGATATTAAAAATAACTGTGACATTTAATCTGTCATTAAGCTCAATTGGCATTCTTCCAAAATGCAAAAGAACCCATCCACCACTTTAATCACACTCTAGATCTTGTTCTGAAGTATGGTTTTAAAAACTGAACCTTTAACAGTATTTATGAAATCCCAGTTTTTTTCTAATCTTTCCTAATAACATTTAAATTTACTCAGGTTGGATGGGCATGGTTCGACTCAGTTTTTAGAGTTTTCCATTAGGTGCTAGTACCGGGCACCAGGTAATGTTTTAGTACCTGCTAAAGCAGATCTAGCATCTGAGATCTGAAAATGTTACTTAATCAGACTGGGTGCCACCAATTGGGTAGTCATAGGTGTCACTTGATGAGTCATGAGAGCGTCTCCTTCGCGAAAATCAAAATCGCCATTTTTGAAACCTGGCACCAAGGGAAATAGCTACAGACAAACCGTTTTTGCCAGAAAAAAAAAACGCCTTATACTGAGCAGGAAGTATACCTTTGCCTCAACGTATTCCATGGTTATGGCATTCGCATCACAGACACATAATGTCATGGGACTTATGGCCATTTTGCTACAGTATAATGACCCCTCACACATTAGATCGTCTCGATTTAATTTTTATATAGACCTGTTAATGAAGCTATAGAAAAATACCGTCACATCTCTTGTAGAGCTGGGCGATAGAACGATAACGATATGTATAACGATATGTATTGCAATATAACTTTTTCTCGATAGAAAAATTAAACTATCGCGATAGACCTCGCCGCCCTTGTCCTCTTTTAAAAAAACAAACAAAAAAAACAACAAAAAAACCCAGCCAATCCAAATTAAGTAGCGCAGAGCCGAACCAATCACATCCACAGCGTCACGTCACGTGACTTGTTACATACAGCACAAGTGCCAAGCCGCACATGTGTATTTGTTTGGGAAGCAGCCAGCCACCGTACCGCCCGGGTAATGGAGGAAATGAGTGTGCCGACTAGAAAAATCAACCGAGCGTGACCGAATGTTACCGAAGAGAAAACAGATGATGGTTCCAATGCCGGAGAGATTGTCGAACGGAAGAGCCAAAGAAGTTCCGTAGTGTGAAGGTATTTCGGCTATTTCAAGTCTGACAAAAAACAGAGTAGCGTGCACTGTAAATTGTGCCGAAAGCAAGTCTGGAAATACAATAAACTGGTGCATGCGCTACGTCCACACGTACCCGGGCATTCTTGAAAACGCATTTCTTTCTATGCGTTTGCACCTTTCGTCCACACGTAAACGGCGTTTTTGGTCACTGAAAACAAAGATTTTTAAAAACTCCGTTTTTGCATTTACGTGTGGACTAGAAAAACGGAGAAAACGCAGCATCAAAGGTGTGCGCATTTTTTGACGTCACACTGTGCGCCACGTTATTGTTTCGGTGAAATGAATTTATACAATACTGTTACTGTTAATTCTACTCTGCAGTGTTTAAATGCTTACATATACACACAGTTACTGTCCCTCCACACATACGACTCGGTTCTGCTTCTATGCCCCAGCTTTGTTTACTTTTTCCCACCGAGGCTTCTAGACTTCTGATTGGCCAACATTTCTGCACGGTTAGGAATCTAGCTCCACCTGCTGCTTTGGCATGTTCATAGCAGCGTTTTCCTTCATTTCTCCCTTTATGTGTGGACGGGATTATTTTTTAAAACGAAAACGGAAAATCTCAGTTTTCAAAAACACCCGTGTACGTGTGGATGTAGCCTCAGTCTCTGACTGGAAGCGCTAATTCGTCATTCGGCTTTTGTCAGACTAAAGTAACTGTTAAAACTGTTTGAAAAGCTAAGCTATACAACAAGGAGAGATTGAGAATTTCCTTTTAGTTCTCAGTTTATTTGATATTGACAAAAGTTAGTCAGTTTTGTCTGTTCTTCTGTAAAACAAACTAAGATTTATTTTTAGAATTAGTATTTTGTTTCTAAGTGGAATTGACAATTTAGTAGCCTGTTTCGTTTGTTCTATTTTGAAACTTAAACGCTTTAGCGGCTGCCTTTTGTGTAGTTTGCAATATTTGCCTTTATTTATCTGAAAAAGTCTCATGTTCCTTAAGTACATCTACCCTGTTGAACTTATTATGGGAAATAAATATTTAAATAAAAACAAGCTGCTGATTATTTCACATTTTACTTGTGAGCAACGGCACATTTAAATCTTACAAATATAGTTATTTGGCTTATATCGTGATAGATATCGTTATCGCCTGAAATGAAAAAAACATATCGTGATATGAAAAAATCTTATATCGCCCAGCTCTAATCTCTTGTGATAATAATAATGTGTATGTGTTAGTCCCCATAGGGAAATAGTTCCTCTGCATTTAACCTATTCACCCAGTGGGCAGCCACCAATGCAGCGCCCGGGGAGCAGTGTGTAGGGACGGTACCTTGCTCAGGGGTACCTCAGGGTAGCCGTTCAGTGGAGTTGAACCCCCGACCTTCCGATCATGGGGCCACCACTCTACCTACTGAGCTATCCCAGCCCCGTCACGGTGGCCCCGGTGATGTACCTCACAAAGCTGTTTGGTCTTGTCAGCCATGTTTCTGAAAATAATCATTGGCAACTGGAGAAAAAAGAAAGCCACATGATAGTAGTTGATATGCTGATGTGCAAATGTGGCACACATTGTATAGATTAAAAAGATAAAGATTAAAAAAACTGAAATTGTAATTAATAAACATTCAAAATATGCCAATATTGAACCATTTTTTTTAGTTAGTATTAGTATTGGAGAGACTATTCAAATCAGTTCAATTCAGCTTTATTTATCAAGCACTATATCACAGGAACAGTTGCCTCATGGTGTCACCCCGTGTCCTAATGGGGTGACAGTGATCTGTGAATCAGGGGCTGCAAAAGTGACATAACAGTAAATGGTAATGGGCTGGTTCTTATATAGTGCTTTTCTATTGTACTGTAGCATTCAAAATGCTTTATAAGATTGGTTGGTAATGAGCCAGTGTCTGCCAAAATATCACCAATCATCTGTTTTCCATTTGTCATTCAATTTTTCTATGTATGACGTTCTTTGCTCTGCATTGTTCAGCTTTCTTAAAATTAGGGTATTCTTTTTTTCCCTTTCTGCCTGAGAGGGGAATGTTCTCTGCAGACAACAGAATAATAAACAGAATAACATTGTAGTAGGTTTGTAAGAGAAACTCAGGAGAACTTTCTTTAAGCATGGCATCCCAGTGCACTTCAGAATAACATTTCCGTCCTTTATATAGCAGGTTTGTAAGACAAACTCTGGAGAATTTACTATATTGTGTCATATATGTATTTGTCATTTGCTTTGGATTGATGCCCGTAGGCATTTAAACTTCACGAACATGCCTCCCTGCATCATTACTGCTACACCTGTCTCCCTCCTCTTAACACACATGCATAATCGGCGTTTTGGTTCTTCTGACTATCATCAGTCTTCTCTCCAGAGCATACCTCCATGTTTCCAGGCTCTATTCCAATCGTCCCTACTCCTACAGATCACAGTGTTGTTTGCAACAGGCAAAAGAGACTCCTATCTTTCATAGATTTCCCGTAGCTTCATGGCATGCCTCAGCAACTTTATGCCTCTGTAGTTACCAACCGCTCTACACATCCCCTTTGTTATTGAAAATAAGCACAAGTAAACTTCTTTGCCATTCCTCAGGCATCCCCTCACTCTCCAGGATTTTGTTGAAAAATATAGTTTAAAAAGTCCACTGTCCTACCTTATAAAAATCTCCACAAGGACCTGATCTACTGTGGTGGCATGGGTTGGCATGTGCCACCCTAGTGCCCCCTAGTTTTGCATATGACAGTGTTATTTATTAAAATGAGTTAGCATTAAACCTTTAAGCCTAGCTATAACTAACATTGAATATAAATTCTAAAACAGCATATATTACTTAATTAAAGAAAATTGGGAGGAAGCAGGACCTGCAGGATCAGCAAGGTGCTGATCATAATATCCCTGCTACTGGCTCTCTTTTTCTCTCTCTCTCCCTCTCTCTCTTGTTTTGCCAGGTGGACCTCATGGTGGGTTCATGCCCTCAGCCCACGCCTTCCTGGACTGGGAACACCTGGGCCTCATCAGACCAGCTGATATTTAAGAGGGAGGAGGTCAGCTGTTCGACGTTGATTGTTGTGAAGACTCTAGTAAATACACGTCAATCCGAAGTTTCCTGTGCCTCCATTTCCGACGTTAACGTGTGTTTCTGTGTCTCTAGATTCCCCGTACCCGTCCCTGTGTTTTCCTGTGTGGAGTGTGGAAGGAGCGACTGGTTGTTAATGGAGAGAGAGGTTGGAGTGAACGTGTGTGTGATCCCCCTGTTTCCCTGGAGCTTTGTAAATAACATGGGAGACCATGCAAGAGAGAATTGCAATAGTCAATATGGACGGTAATAAAACTACGAACAAGACTGGACGTAGCCTGGGTGGAATGAGAAGGACGTAAACTGTTAATGTTACGTAGATGAAAATAGGCAGAACGGATGAGATTATTGATGTGAGATTTAAAGGATAGTGAACTGTCTAGGATGACACCAAGGCTCTTAACCTGAGCTGAAGGGAAAACTGTGGAGTTATCACTACTGAGTAAGAAATGATTTGCCTTCAAAAGGTTGGATTTAGTGCCAGTAAGGAGGATTTCAGTTTTATCCTCATTGAGCTTAAGAAAATTAGAGCTGAACCAGGATTTTGGAAGAAGGTGATAGGGAGGAATGAGGCCTGCAGGAGAGATGTGTTTTCACCCAGTTATATATGTTTTGCTGTGTCATCAGCAAAACAGTGAAAGTGAAGATCAAATTTGCAGAAAATGGTACCAAGAGGGAGGATGTTTGTCAAGCTCTTTAAGTTTGTGCAGCTTCCCCGGTTGAAAAGGATTGATGCATATACCACAGGTGTTTAACTGGATTTCACTCAATGACCAGGCAGTTCTTTTGTTTTCCTTTTTCTTTAATCTTCTTTTTGGTCATAGTCAGCCATAGGTGAAAAACCTTTAAATACAAACCAAAAACCAAAATACAAATTGTTTGTTATCACACATCTGCAAATACTGTGAACAATCCCAAACATTTTTAACACATCAATGCAGTGCATAAAGCTTTGTAGTACAATATTTACTTGAGTATTCTTAAATGCTCAAAATTATGTAATTCAATAACAATTGTACATCTTGAAAGATACTGCTTTCTATTAAAGTGCTAAATTAAATGATCAATCTGCATTAGAACTTAAGCAGTAACAATAGTATTTATAACCAGCTTCTCTTAACCATATGCAAGCATGAACAGTCTTGCAAACCAACAATAAACAACGGTGCCGCTCGTAAACAGGCGACCAACTCGCGGCACAATGCTAATGCTACGTAAGCTAGCGGCAGCCGCAAAGTCTTTTAACATAGTCAGCAAACATTTCCTTACCGGCGGCCTCCCTGTCTTTGTTGATATATCAGTTCCACACAATATCCATGTTGGTGACAACTTATTTAAAGAATTATGCTGGGCTTTTCCCATAAGTGGCAACTTCCTTACAAGATGGCGCGGCCATGTCCAGACGCCTTCCTGACCACTCCGCTCCGACTATCTACTTTTCTTGTTTTTTACCTATTTTTTGCTCTGGTTTTCATCCCAAAATCCTCTAGTCTTATAGTTTACGACAGCGGATCACTTGTAAACATCGGTGCCAAGGTTGCACATCTAATCTTGGACGCTTTTAAATCTGACCCTTCCTGGCGCGGAGAACAACAAAGGACGGGCCGCTCATCCGAGGCGCAGAACAAAGAAGCGCCGGGGGAAACGCGCTGGTATTAGGAACAGACTGAGACAGCAGGCGCATCGCGCACCACTGCCTGGTATCCTACTGGCCAATGTACAATCCATGGAGAACAAGCTCGACGACCTAAGAGCAAGGGTCACCTTCCAACGTGACATGAGGGACTGCAACATTCTGTGCTTCACGGAGACATGGCTGACCCCCACCGTGCCGGACCAGGCCGTAACTCCGTCGCATTCATTCTTTGTGCTCCGCGCGGACAGAACGGCAGAGTCAAACAAAACCAAAGGTGGGGGAGTGTGTTTCATGGTAAACAGAAAGTGGTGTGATGCCAGGAGCATTTCTACTCTCTCCAGCGGCTGCTCGCCACATCTGGAGTTCCTGAGCATTAAGTGCCGCCCTTTCTATCTGCCCCGTGAGTTCACCTCGGTCATCGCCACGGCGGTCTACATCCCACCCCAAGCGGACACAGGTATGGCTTTGTCCAAATTACATGATGTGCTGAGCTCGCTTCAAAACAAGGACCCGGGCGCAGCCCTCATTGTAGCAGGAGACTTTAACAAAGCGAACCTCAGACAAGTCATGCCAAACTTTTACCAGCATGTCTCGTGTCCAACGAGAGGGGATCGAATTTTGGATCACTGCTACACGCCATACAAGCAGGGCTACAAAGCTGTCTCACACCCGGCTTTTGGGAAGTCTGACCACAACGCCATCTTCCTCATCCCCCATTATAAACAAAGCATACGGAGGGAAGACGTGACCACGAGGGAGGTAAAACGGTGGACTGCCCAATCAGAAGCTACGCTACAGGACGCACTCAACGACGTCGACTGGGACATGTTCAGAGCATGCGCAGTCGACATCAACGAGTTTACAGAAGTAGCAGTATGCTTCGTCAATATGCTAGCGGAGGAGATTATCCCCACTGCGAGAGTCACCACATTCCCAAACCAGAAACCGTGGATGGACAGATCGATCCGCACTGCAGTAAACGCCAGGACCGCCTCCTACAACGCGGGTCTCGCCACTGGCGATATGAGCGCCTACAAAGCGGCCTCATGCGGCGTGCGGTGAGAGATGCCAAACGCCGGTACCGGGAACGTGTGGAGTCCCACTTCCACCAGGGCGACACACGTTGTATGTGGCATGGCCTACGCACCATTATGGACTACAAAGCCAGGGACACTGCGCTGATCAACGCTGACTCTGCATTCACCAACGAGCTGAATCAGTTCTACGCCCGTTTCGAGATTAGCCAGGCGGCTAATGCTATCTACCGCCTGACTACCGAGGACAGTGACGTCATCAGCGAGAGACCGGTGACCAGCATCGCGGAGCATGACGTCCGAGCGGCACTGACGAGAGTGAACACAAGGAAAGCGGCGGGGCCAGACGGCATCACTGGCCGTCTGCTGCGCTGTTGTGCTCACCAGCTAGCAGGTGTGTTCACTTACATCTTCAACGAGTCCCTGGCGAAGTCTGTGGTCCCCACATGCTTCAAAAGATCCACCATCATCCCTGTGCCCAAGAACAGCAAACCCTCATCCCTGAACGATTACCGGCCAGTTGCACTGACCTCGGTAGTAATGAAGGTGTTTGAGAGGCTGCTGAAGAACATCATCTCCTCCTCCATCCCAGACACCACAGATCCGCTGCAGTTCGCCTACAGATCCAACAGATCCACAGAGGATGCCATCGCCCACGTCCTACACACCACTCTCAGCCATGTGGACAAGAAACAGGGTAACTATGTGCGAATGCTGTTTGTTGATTACAGTTCAGCATTTAACACAATAGTGCCCTGCAGACTGTTCACAAAGCTGAGGGATCTGGGACTTAACAGCCGTCTGTGTGCATGGGTGTTGGACTTCCTCACTGGCAGAACTCAGGTGGTGAGGGTGGGCAGGTGCTTCTCCAACAGCATCACCATCAACACAGGAGCACCTCAGGGATGTGTCCTCTCGCCACTGCTCTACTCCCTCTACACTTCAGACTGTGTGGCCACCCATGGCTCCAACACCATTGTGAAGTTTGCTGACGACACAGTGGTGTTGGGTGCCGTCTCCAACAACGATGAGACGGCCTACATGGATGAAGTGAAGAATCTGGCATCGTGGTGCCAGGACAACCACCTCCAGCTGAACGTCAGTGGTGGACTTCAGAAGGGGTCAGCACAGAGACTACAAGCCCATTATCATCAATGGAGCTCCAGTGGAGAGGGTGCAGTCCTTCAAGTATCTTGGTGTCCACATCTCCTCAGACCTGACATGGGCTGCCCACATTCAGGTCCAGACCAAAAAGGCTAGGCAGCGCCTGTATCACCTACGACAACTGAGGAAGTTCAGGGTCTCTCCAAAGATCCTCAGGATTTTCTATACAAGCGCTGTGGAGAGCATCCTCACACAGAACATGACATCGTGGTTTGGGAACAGCTGTGTGAAGGACCAAAAAGCTCTCCAGAGAGTGATCTGTACAGCAGAACACTGCTGCAGGATTGCTCTCCCCCCGTTTCAGGACACCTACACCAGGAGATGCCGGACTAGAGCAGCGCAGATACTGAAGGACCCATCCCATCCTGGCAACAAACTGTTCCAACTTCTGCAATCTGGTAGAAGGTTCCGCATCTTCCGGACAGAGAGACTCAAGAGGAGCTTCTATCCCCAAGCCATCCGTTCCCTAAACACACACACCCGCCCTCTCAGATCATCTATAATTGACTGAGACAGGACGCTTCCAGACACTAAACCAAGGCACAATGTACATTTCAATTCCTTTAATTTTAAATATGTTTATATTGTCTATCCTGTAAAATAGTCAGATGTCTATTCATATTAATGCACAGAATTCACCTGCTTGCTGCTACTACTGCACACTCACCCAATGTATGTATATATTAGGGGTGCAACGATACACAAAATTCACGGTTCGGTTCGGTTCGATACTTTGGTGTCACGGTTCGATATTTTTTCGATACAAAAAAAATGTTCATGCCTTTTTAATTTGTCATTTATTAAAATTATAAATATATATTTTAACTCAAAAGTACAGTTTTTAAATTTAACCCTAACCCTTGTGCGCGTTTTTTATTTTGACAGCGAATACGCACCTGCGGACCACTTATGTGCAGCCCTGGTTATTTAGCTCGTCATATTGCAGCCACAGAAATTATTTTGTCCATGAAACCATAAAGCTGCACTTTCTTTTTGCCTTATAGTCTCATTTGTCATAACTTCTCCGTTTTGTGGTAAGCTTTTCTTTGGCTGTCACTTCTTCACCCTGACCTGTCTTATTTGGCTCAGCAGAACTAAAATATATATTCTGCTGCTTTTACACACGGACTCACATAAGCTCAGCGATTCTCTGCGCGATCAACCTCTCACATGTTTAAGCTTGCTGCGGGAGATTTCACTTGTCATGTTTGCATAGTAAGCTAACGATTAATAAGACGATGTCAGAGGAATTGGTGCACAAATTATCATCACTCACAGATCAGTGCTGTCGCTCTCTATACACAGTTCGCACGATTGCAAAGTGAAAGCAAAAAAACAAGCGCAAATTCAAACGCGATTTCAATATGTCACATATTGACAGTGGCTCACCGATGCCAATGACATAATTACCCAGCTACATTTCTGAAAGAATGCAAAAGCATTGACATATATTTTTCCTTCCTACAATAGCCCGACGGGCAGGGTAGCCCGTCTGAAAAAAATCGCTAGCCCCAGGACGTCGGGCTAGCGATTTTGCGAGCCCTGTATCTGATTGAGGAATCACTCATCTTTGGAAAAGAGAGTTTATTACAGAGAAATGGCTCTTTCCAAAATAAAAGCTATACTATCCGCTTCTTCTGGGCTATATTCTCAGCAGCATAAGGAGAATCATGTGCTAACAGCTGTCTAAATGACTCGGCTAAAGTTAGTAGCATGCTTGTTTTTGTCTTTGCACTAGGATGATGTCGGCGTAAATGTGCAGTCATATTCATTGTGTTCCCACTAGTGCTTTCAGGTTAATCTCGTTGAAATGACCTTAACGCCACAACACGGCAAATCTCCGTTAACGAGCTACCGCCGATCGCCCCGTGCATGGGGCTAGACGGCCAACACGTTAACGAGCTAACTGTGCTAACACACTAGTTCCCACCAATGTAATTGAGCATTGCATGGCACATCCAACATACTGTTTTACTTTAGTCCATGACTCGCTTACCTTCACATGAAAACCAAAATAATTCCAAACGCCAGATCTGAATGAGAGTGGGGGAGGTCCATGTTGCAAGGAGAGCTTAACTTCTGTCTTGCTAGCTTGCCCTGCGCTCTTCCTTCTGACTATGCTGTCTGTGTTGAGCGCTCAGTGGATCTGCGCTCGACAGTGCAGCCTAGGCGGAGTAGTCGAACGCAGATTCACTGAGCGCTCAACACAGACAGCATCGTCAGAAGGAAAGTTGATAAAATAAATTACAAATGTTGTATTGTTCGATACATATGCGTACCGAACCGAAAGCACTGTATCGAACGGTTCAATATCGATACGAATATCGTTGCACCCCTAGTGTGTATATATATATATATATATATATATATATATATATATATATATATATATGTGTGTGTGTGTGTGTGTGTGTGTGTGTGTGTGTATATATATATATATATATATAAATATATATATATATATATATATATATATATCCAGAAATCCTACCAGTGGCTGGACAAAGCTGGACTGAAAGACAGCACAGAGGCACTAATCATGGCAGCACAAGAACAAGCTCTGAGCACAAGATCCATAGAGGCTGGGGTCTATCACACCAGGCAAGACCCCAGGTGCAGGCTGTGTAAAGATGCCCCAGAGACGATCCAGCACATAACAGCAGGGTGCAAGATGCTAGCAGGCAAGGCATACATGGAACGCCATAACCAAGTGGCCGGCATAGTGTACAGGAACATCTGTGCCGAGTATAATCTGGAAGTCCCGAGGTCAAAATGGGAGATGCCCCCAAGGGTGGTGGAGAATGACCGAGCTAAGATCCTGTGGGACTTCCAGATACAGACGGACAAAATGGTGGTGGCTAACCAACCGGACATAGTGGTGGTAGACAAACAGAAGAAGACGGCCGTAGTGATCGATGTAGCGGTTCCGAATGACAGCAACATCAGGAAGAAGGAACACGAGAAGCTGGAGAAATACCAAGGGCTCAGAGAAGAGCTCGAGAGGATGTGGAGGGTGAAGGTAACGGTGGTCCCCGTGGTAATCGGAGCACTAGGTGCGGTGACTCCCAAGCTAGGCGAGTGGCTCCAGCAGATCCCGGGAATAACATCGGAGATCTCTGTCCAGAAGAGCGCAGTCCTGGGAACAGCTAAGATACTGCGCAGGACCCTCAAGCTCCCAGGCCTCTGGTAGAGGACCCGAGCTTGAAGGATAAACCGCCCGCAGGGGCGTGCTGGGTGTTTTATATATATATATATATAATGTTCTTCCTCTACACCCCCCCCAATTTTTTTGCACATGCCGAGGAGCGTGTCAGGCTACATTTCACTGTGTGTTATACTTGTATAACTATGCATGTGACAAATAAAGAACCTTGAACCTTGAACCTTCCTGTTGCTCCCCAGTTCGCCTTCTTTTTCCTCCCCGACAGAAACCAACACACAAGATTAGTTCCACCCTCCAGTCTGTCACTTTTACTTTTTTGCCTCAGGCTCTCCACCTCCTACTCGGTTTGACTTGACAATGTTATTATGAAGAGAAGAGGGCCCAAGACTGAACTTTGGGGTACATCAGAAGTGACTGGGAAAAGGTATATGTAAAACGTGTGTACTTGCTGCATTGATGCGTTTTAACCATATATTATACATATTACAGAATGTAACACCTGCATATGTGTAAAAAACAAATGGTTTTGATTTTGCCACCCCATCTTTTTCCATGCCACCCTCATGCCGCCCTAAGAAACGTCTCTAGATCTGCCCCTGAGCTTCACAGTTATCTCACCTGGACCAACTACCTTTCCACTCTTCATCCTCTACATAGCTTTCCACACTTCTCCTTACTAATCCACAGCATTTCCCAAATCTCTTTCCTTTGTTTGTCCTGCTCTCACTGTTATTTTCTTCATTTATAAGCTTCTCAAAATGTTTCTTCCATCTTCTCAAAACTGTGTTCATTCCTTAGAACATTTAGGAAAGTTTCATCTCTATCCTTAATCACCCTAACAATCTTTAGATCCTTTTCCTTTAAAATTATTTATTTTATAGAGTTTTCGGGAGCTTGGGCAAGCCATCTCAGCCGTCCGCAGCAGCCTCCGCTAAGAGCTCAGGTGAGCTCATCCAGCCTGCAAGGATCTTGTTCCCACACCGTCTGTTTCCGCAAAGGACTCAGGAGTGCTGCTCCAGCACTCCCTTGTGTCTTCTGGTTGCTCTGGAGAGTCCGTCCAGCCACCAGATCAACCAACTGATCAACCATCTGCAGCTGCCACGCCCCCAGCGGTACAATCAACTGATCAACCGCCTGTGGCTGCCATCCCGTCTTGTCTTGCCTCGTCTGATCCTGCACTCCAGCCACCTGCCAAGCCTCCGCCTGCGCTGCTGCTGCTTTCCATGCGACCGGCCCCGGACCTGTGTCTGCTGTGCCACTTTCCATGCGGCCGTCCTCCTGCACTGTTGTGACACTGCCGCTTTCCATGTGGTCGACCTCCTGAACTGTTTGGTCCTGGGCTCCTGTGCTGCAGACCCCTGGGTTGGCCACCAGAGCTATGTTTTTGGACTGTTTTGTTTTTGTTTTTTCTTGTTGCTCCATTGCTTGTTTTGAATGGTTTTCTACATTCCTTGCTCCCTTTTGGTCCTCCTCCCACTGTAAAGGAATTGTTTTATTTTTTATTTTTTGGGGGGTGGGGTAATTCATTGGCTGAGGTGTTTAATAAACATTGTGAATCTCCTGATCTTTTCCAGCCCAAGAAAAGGACTTGATGTAAGTCCTTTTCTCCGGTCTAGCATGCTTCGCATAATGTTCGATAAGCTTTTTCTTTTGGTTTTGCCACCTTTGTCATTGACATACAGCCTGTATCCCAGTACTCCGGTTTCTTTATCTGATATCACCTGACTATCCTGCTCTTTCTTTGCCAACCTAACAAAACCAGAAACTCTTCACATTGTTTCCACTCTGAGGTGAAAAACAGTATTACTTTTATTATCATTATTATTATATTGTGTACTTTTCAAACCCCTTTCAAGATGGCATGCTTCAAAGCTGTAGTGAAATCTGTTTAGTTGCTAGTTAACACAATACTGTACTTATTGGTGGACAATATGCACTGTAAAAAAACTGTAATTTAAAAGATATATTTTACAATTCTTTAGCCAGGTAGGATTACAGAAAGGTGACCATGGCCATGTAGAGAGCAGACAGGAAGCACAACTTGTATGTTTTAATGTTTTCCAATTTATCTCGTTAAATTGTTAAATACTGGAGGGAAATATTTTTTGTGTGCATGTTCGAGGGTGGGTAAGGGGTGGAGATTTATGCCTGCCTTTTTATAAAAGTGACCACACATCACTGCTTTGTGGAATCATGCTTTCATGTTTTCAAACCAGAAAGGAATTAATTCTATTGACGTTATACTGGTCATATTACATTTTTCTATCAAGGAAAATTAGTGTGTAGTTATTATCTTTATCATTTTATTGACAACTATGCATCTTATTTGGCTGTGAAATGTGCATTATATGAGGAATTCTACATCCTACTTAGTGAGTCATTGTCTTTTTCAAAATCCAGGTAGTGTAGCTATATTTTGAGCATTGCAATGCTGAATAAACTAAGTAAGTGTGGATGGAGATAAATGAAAAGAATGACTCCTCTCTTCAGTCTGACACACATAAACAGTCTGTGGCAAAGGCTAGAAGGATAGTTGGTTCTAATGGGCTGGTGATCCTATAAATAATAGCTACACAGTTTCCTCCCCATTGATCACATAGCCTTGGCTGACTCATAGTGGGAGCTGGTGTATGTTGGAGTGAGCTGACCAAAGAGCATACTTGGCTGCCCTTTCCTTCATATACTTTTGGTGCATGTCCTATCAAACTGAGGGCCTGTACAACTTCAGAAATGACACAGCCTAATTGGGTGCTAAGAGAGGCACATCATTTAAGATAGCATGGAATGGGAGAAAGAACTGAGTCTTGACAAGGTTAACGAACTCCTCTACTAAATATCTAGCCTTGAAAAGTTTCTTGAGTTCACAAAAATGTGAATTGTTCACACTTTTCATCTCAGAATGAAGACTGATGAGAGTATATTTGGAGGGAAATCTTTCCTTGCCTTTACTGACTGTATCTTTAGAATAACTTGCTCATCAAAGGTAGCTTTAATTTTTTGCAGATGTGACACTGTAATTTGTTCACAAAGTTTAGGTGGCAGAGTCAAAGGTGCTCACACGAATCTATCCAAGGTCTGCTGATTTTCATTTAGAATTACCTGGGGCTGAGAAGACAGAAGGGCAAAGGCCATATTGTCATCATAAGTACCACAGTGTGTGTCCTTGACAGTGGGGTGAGCGCAGCAGGGCATGACTACAGGAAAGACTTAACAGTGAAAGAAAGAGGAATGCTAATGTGAACTGTCTCCTTATCTGTGTCACACATTACTGAGCATGGAAAAAAAAAGATTTTGAATCATTGAAAATTTGATGGAAGTCTTTTTCACAATTATTCAGCGAGAGTCTTCTGATACGAAAGAGTGAGAAGCTGACGGACAAAGAATTAACTCCATAGAACTCTTAAGAAGCCTGCACAACATTGTCACATTATAAAGGTGAGAAAATGTTTTCGACATAGCATCATGTATGCTGGGTTGAGATTTTTAAACCAGCTGCTTAAAGCTCAGCTTTTTCCACTATGTAACTACATCAGTAAGCATAAAGTACTAATAATGGATGATATCTTTAGAGGCAGCAGCCAACCAAGAAAGTGTGTGTCTGTGAGTACCTGTGTGTGCACCTATGTGTGTGAGTGTGCTTGCATTCATAAGGTTTCTCCATGTAAGTGTCTAATAATGGGTGTGGGGAGTCCTCCCCCCCAGGGCATGGTGAAGATCAGAGCACCAAACATCCAGACGCCCTCCAGATTACGAGAGCCCAAGGAGGACCACTGCACGAGCAATTACGCCAGCCATAGAGAAAAGAGCTCCCCGGAGGGGCCAGCATACACCCGAGCACCAAGAACCACCAATACACCGGCAGGTGGGGGCACCAGCCACTGGCAAGGAGTGTGGTGGGGGAGATAAGCCCCAAAACCTGGGGGGGGCTGAGATGTTCCAAGAGAGGTGAAATCTAAGACCCGACCTGACACATAGACAAACAGGCACACACAGACACAAACATGCATTCCCACCCTCATGCGCACATATACAAATATTCAGCACTCGCCCAACATGGAAACGCACAGAAATGAACACAGTACACACTTACACTCCCCAAATATACTCTATACTCCTGTATGTGTCATGAGAGTGTAAGTAATGCGAGTGTCTAAGTTCTGGAATAAAATTGAGGCTCAGGTGGCCAAGAGTGTACAATAGGAGAGGCCTCCTATGCCGGGCTGGGCCCAAGTCCCCGAACCCACCCAGGAGTAGCACGACTACCAGGCCGATAGCCTACAATCACTGCTTCAAGATTCAAGATTTTTATTTGCCCTTTGCGCACAGGACCAGCACTTTGGAATTCTTGTGCAAAGCTCTCCAGGTGAAGTTACATATTTTTTAAAAAGGTAAAACTAAAGCAATTAAAAAAGAAAATAGAAATAAAGCAAAGAAATTAGCAGTCTACTAATAATATTTACTGTATACAACATCAACTCAGGCCAGAAGAAGTTGTTTTTATCGAAACTATGTGTGACGTGTAAAGCACCAAAATAACACCTATAAGATACACATTTTTGGCTTCTAATGCTA
Organism: Copadichromis virginalis; assembly: GCF_057382275.1. NCBI lineage: Eukaryota > Metazoa > Chordata > Actinopteri > Cichliformes > Cichlidae > Copadichromis > Copadichromis virginalis. Next base: position 6,207,009 of record NC_140627.1, read on the forward strand.
GAGATCTGCAACTGGCTTTGGGCTGTGCATGTCTCTCTCTTCCGGAAGATGATTGAATAAAATAATTATAAATATTTTGACTAACTGAGTCGTGTTCTCTCTATTCAGTAAAAGAATGACAAGAACCAGATTTATTACTTACCAGTGTTTTCTATTTCTTAGCCTGTTTGTAATGGATAGTATGCTTATGGCTCTAGTGGCAAAACAAGTTTGCTGTTTTCACCTTCTGGAAGTGCTTTGTTGCATATTTTGCAAAGTGCCTTTTAGTGCCATACTTTTAGGTCCCAGATACTATTAGTATCTACTACAGCTTTGAAAGTTCATAGATGACTCTTAAAAGATGTGGGTAGGTTACTGAGCGGATTTAAATTTTAGATGTCGTACTGTGAAAGTGATTTCTGGGTTTTAACCATGTTGGCTGGACAGTGTCTGTTGATCTTAAACACTTCTTATAAAATGAATGCCTGTTTGTGTTTTCTCTAAGCTTTTATGGAGTTTTCCATTCCAACAAAAACATAAAAGTGTATTATTGGAATCATGGCTGATTCCAATAATCCACTTTTCAATCAAGGCTGATAAAGATTTTTTGAACAAATTAAAAAAGTTAACCATGTCTTCAAAAACAGCATCTCTCTTTTTTTTTATTCGCTTTTTTCATATCTTCAACTTTTTGTCAACATTTAATAGAGTGGAAAATTAATGTACTAAGAGATGTTGTCAAAGTTGTCAAAATCTAAAGACCACATCTAAATTAAACCTTAAACAGTTAAAGCTTTGTGTTAAGAAACAAAAAACTGTATATACATAATAGGGAAGTAAATTGTACTAAATACTGGTCTTGAATTAAAAATCAACAATGTGGTCAATCCATTTTCATAATTAACATTAAGTGCTAAGACAATAAAGCCCTGAATGTAACCATTCAAACCTATAGGGTCAGTACTGCCATTTTTACTGTGTAACGTACAAAGGCAAAATTACAAAAATTTGGTTTCTGTCCAAAAACTTATCTTCCTAATGTATTAAGTGCTGTAGCTCAAATCTGTTTTTCTATTATTTTTTTTTTCTGATAAATAGCTCAATTTTCTGCCAACAAAAATTGAAAAAACTATCAATTCTCTGCGTTTCTATATTTTGTGACTGCATCAGCAATAAGCTATCGAACTACTGTCCTCAAACAGATGCGACTCGAGCTTGGACTCGCATCTGATAATAACTTGGTAAAAGCTACTAACTTAACTCACTCAGAAATCATTATGTCCTCAGACATGAAAAAAAGCCATCCAAATTTTATCTTACATCAAGATCCTTTTTTTAGCAACCGAACCTGTAATGATCAGTTTCCTGAACTGTCAAGTATTCAAGTATATACAAATTCTCAAAAAAATTGACAAAAAAGCCTCATAACTTACAATTGTGGTGTATACTGTATTTTTCGGACCATAAGGCACACTGCCAATGAATGGGTCTGTTTTCATACATAGGACGCACTGGATTATAAGGCACACTGTCAATTTTTGAGAAAAATTAAAGGATTTTAAGTGCGCCTTATAATGCGGATAATAATTTCAACATTTAGAAAGTACTGTACAATGTCACATTTGACCTCTCAAAGCTAAAAGGTTGATCTGGTGGTCAAAGTGATTAATCTTAGTGCTATATAGAGCTATTTGAAACTAGATTTCTTACTACCATCGTTTGTATTGTCAACAAATAGGAATATAGGGAATGCTATATGGGGATTCAAAATATTATGTTACTTATTATGTTATGTTACCTCTGACAAGTTCAAACAAGGTATAACTTTGACTACGTCAAACTTCATAAAATATCTTTTATTTTTAAAACTATGCTTAAAATTTGATTGCCTTGTCTGTATTGACAACATTTACATAATGATCCTGGTATATAGGGATTCTAAATATCACACTATAGTTAGTTAAATATCATGTACATTTGACATGAACTCTTACTTTTACATTTCACATCATGGCTTTCTTTCAAGTTGATCCCAAAACGAGTTAAACATTCAAAGAAAGGATTGTCAAGAGAAAGCAATTGAGTTATTCATGTCCAGTTAATTACTAATCATTACCTACTTCTACATAACTTTTGTTTAATCAAAGTAAACATCTGTCATGTCGGCCTATTGTCCATAGTCAGCCTTGTTGTGGGTTTGTGCTCTTGGAGTGCTTCTTGTTAATATAACTGGGCTTGATAAATGTTGGTGTCCCCTGACTACTTACGTTCACCTTTTTAACTTTAAGTCAGACAAAATTTGACAGAAATAAAAACAAAGAAATGTGTTGCTAACTAAATGTGTAGAGGCTTTGGATCTAAAACTGCATACACGATAATTAGCATTAAGCATTCTGCTTTGACTAACACACATCACATTAAATGTATGAATTGTACACAATTAACCATAATCATATGTTAACTGTAGTACAATGAACATGACTATTTAATGTAATTGAATGGCATTACGTTAATGCCAAACTATTTCAAGTTTAACAAAAATGAAGAAGGAAAAGAGAGAATAATTTTCAAACCTTTTCTTATACTAACAACTCCACTACCACAAGAAGCTAGTGTTTGACAACATGGAAACACACAAAAAAGAAATGCTTCTGGTGTCTGCTGTAATTTTGTGCATTGTGACCTTGTTACCGAGCAGTCCATTATGCAGGAAGAGCTCAAATAAACAAGCAAAACCAGAAACAAAAGGGCTGCTGGCATATCTTATCTTCAGGGATTCCCAACTCTCTGTAGTAATTACCCAGCATTCAGCAGCCTCTCAAACACAGCTCTACCTATCCACTGCCTCAACAAACACTCCCTGAACAGTTATTGTGAAACTGGGTCAGTACCCAGTATTGATAATGTCACACGCAGTTTAAATTAGTGGGGGTGGATGGTACTGTAATCAATAGTGTACAATTTTCAAGCCTTTACAGTCACCTCTGGTCCCTGCTGATGGACATTGATTCAGAATTAAGTGGACCTAAAAGTCTAAGGAGAAGAGCAATGTTATCTGAGGTGAGTAAACAAAACCTGCAGAGAATAAACACGGGATGAAATGGAAGAAAATGTATTTACCTGTCCTATACCAGGATGCTCCTTTATTGTGACAATAAAAAAAATCCAGACAGCTGCAGGGTTGGGCAGCAGGCAGCAATAAATAGTATATGCATAAAGCAAGTGCATGCCTTTGTTTAGTGGTTTTATAAATTCAGCTCATTTATGAATAGCACTTACAGACAGAAGTGCTATTCAAATATTTTGGGACAGAAGATATGGCTGGCTGCCCTCAACAGCAAACTGTCCCTCCGTTATGTTAGAGCACATGAGGTTGACTTGGTTCTCAGCCCCAAAGCATTGATACTTATGCTGCCTTCCACTCTTCGCATGCATCCTACCTTCCACGTCTCCCAAGTCAAACCAGTCCATTCTAGCCTTTTACGCTTTTGAGTCCATTTCCGTGCCACCTGTGACACTATGTGGCCCATGAACTAAAACAAGTTTTACACCCCTCTTTAAGAGCTGCAGCAGTGCAAGAATAGTTTTTGTAATAGCCAGCTGCCTTTACAGCATGTTGTTTATTGTTTCTGTTTCTGCACTAGGAACACTACTACTGCTTTGTGGACGAGTTTGCAGCTAAAACTGTGTAATTTAGTAATGCCCTTCACTAACGTATATCAAGAAAGAAACAAAACCCTATAACACTTCTTGAGATTTTGTTACAACCAAGAGCATTATTAATGTCTTACTGGTTGCTGGTTACCCAATTCTGTTCTGTAGCATTACTTCATCTGCATACTTGTAAACACACAATACTTTTCATTGTTCATCACTACTTCTATACATTTTTTGGCCATGCTGTGTTTGCTGAGGACAAAGTGTATACTGTAACATGCTTGGCATGGTATGTTTCGTTTGATGCATTTTCATCTATATGTTATTCCCAGAAAACATAGTTCTACAACTAAAACACTGTATAAACGTCCACAGTGACTCGGTACCACTCAAATTAGATCTAGAAGTACAGCTTGTTGCTGATTATACAGTATACTATACATTTAAAGATAGATGCAGAGTATGCCCTCGAGACAATATCACTGAAATATGAGAATGAGATAGTAAGCTACTTTTTAATGACAGCAGGTTTTGAATTGAATTAAATGTATTTTCTTTTAATATTAACAATAGTAAAATCTTTTATAAAACAACTCACATGCAGTATTGTTGTGCTTCATTTCTGGTTCACATATGTGCAGTCTCATTTTCTGACCCCCCAACTGTTGGCAGCAGATGACTGCCCTAGACTCAGTCTAGTTCTGCTGGATGTCTCTTCCAGTTTAAAGAGAATTCTTCCTTTGTTTTCTCTCTAATACTGTAGGAGCTTTACCTTGAAAAATTAAGCAACTTGTTGTGATCTGGTACTTTAAAAATAAAACTAAGTTGAACTGAAAAAATCTTTAAAAATGACTAGCTCAAGAACTATTAAACATAAAAACCTGGGCCCTGTGCTTCGTATGTCGCTTACTACATCCAAGATCAAATGAAACATCCAAGACCAAATCATCGCGCTAACTCTGAGCTCGCTATTCCGGTTCCCCGAACACACCTGTTGTTGACGATTAGTATAGCTGGATGAAGTAATGTGAGATCACTGGGTGGCCCAACAGGGGCTACGCATCGATAGTAGAAACATTGATCGGCAACCCTTTGATTGGTCGGCGAAAATGTCGAAGGAGCGCGCTCGGTATTTTTCGGCAGCAGAGCAAGAACTCTTGAGTGAGGGATTTCAGGAGTTTCAGAGTTTAATTAAAACGCAAGGGAACACTGCAAAGGCTGCAAAAGCAAGGAGAGAGGGCTGGCAGAAAGTTGCTGACAAATCAAACTCGTAAGTAATTCAATAATAACAATAATAATGGAGTGGATTTATATAGCGCTTTTCAAGGCACCCAAAGCGCTTTACAATGCCACTATTCATTCACTCTCACATTCACACACTGGTGGAGGCAGCTACGGTTGTAGCCACAGCTGCCCTGGGGCAGACTGACAGAAGCCAGGCTGCCATATTGCGCCATCGGCCCCTCTGGCCAACACCAGTAGGCGGTAGGGTAGATTTATCATATCACACCATATTATCCAATATTATATTACATTATATTATATTATGTTATATTATATCCCCTTTCACATTAGAGCCACAACAGGACCCACTAGAACATGGGAACAAGTAAAAGTGAAATATAAGAATATTCTACAGAATGGTAATATTTATCACTTATATTGCTTGTCGTCTCTTGGAAAGAGACCCTGGAATACTCTGTTTGTTTGTTCATAACAGCAACCAAGAAAAGGGCAGAGCAAAAAAAAAGACAGGTGGTGGTCCTGCACCCCCTCGTCAACAAGTTGGTTAAGTGAATAATACCCTCACGGGAAAATCGATATCTCTCTATGAGCACACTGTCGCGCTGAGCTAAAGGATCCTGTCTGTCCCGCAATATACGCTGAATTCTGAGGACTCTCCTTATCAATCTTGCACCTTCCGCAATGGGTTGCTCGCGTAAACGGACAGGATATGACTGCGACAGGCTTCCCAAATCCACCTTCGCTTTTATAGCCGTGGTCTCTCATCTTGATTACACGAAGTAATTTACAATTACTACTCTGAAATATGAATTACATCTGTAATAATCACATACATGTAATAGAATGTTAATAGTACATTTCCCTTTTTTAGGGAATGACCTGTATGTATCTGTGTGAAATCAATAAAAGGATCAAGTGCTGCATTATCTTTAGTTACATTGATGTTATTTATTTATGGTGAAACAGTGGTGGAATATCGCTGTTGCTTTCGTATGAATGACGCGGACATACCTGCGTGGCCGCGATCTAATCCTGTTTACATAAAGTAAACCTGCTCCCCAGCAGGTTTACGCTTATGGCTCTGTTGCTATGACAGCAAGTCCCGGATGGGCTTCGGGGAACCGAACGATCCAGGATCACGCGAAATCGTCAACAATCTCATCCAGCTAACTCACTTAGCGCGGTACGAAGAACAGGCCCCTGAACTAGCAGACTATCTACTAATATTTTTCTTTTGTAGTACAGTATGTCATACTTGCTCAGTCCAGCTTGAAAGTTGAATAAATTTGCATTTTCTATAGCAAATGGTAAATAGTGAAATATCATTATATGCCATTCTAAAATTGTCACCAGTTCTCTTTTGTAATGTGAAGTTTGTTTTTTTATTTGTTTGTTTCTTAACCAGCCAGTATTCAGAAATTTGTGATATATCTGTCCCAAATTATAGCGTTTATCTTTCAAAGTTTGCAAGATTTTCATGTTCAAAACTTTAATGATTTGAAAATGGAGTGACATATTTAAGAAACTAAATATGGGACTTTTTTCAGCAAGCCAATTATCTGACATTTGTGATGCATTTGCCCTTCATTTCTAATCCTTATGATCATGGTGGGAAAGAACAGTAAAAATTTCAGGCATTCATCTTCAGTTTTTAAATTATTCATGCTCAAACATTGCCACAAATTTCAATGACAGATCAATTCTTTAAAAAATTACATCTTGAAAGGTATTTCACATAAGAAGCCAGCCTTTGACAGCTAGTTCAAACTTTTGGCCAATTCGAGATCGAAAGGCCCAGATTTAACTTCTTCAGATAAAATATATCAGCTTTGTGAATGGTATACCAGAATCTCCAAGCAATGACATTCTTGTTGATGCAATGATGATAAATCCCAGATAACAATAATTAGCTTATTATAGCCGATTAAATCAGTGATGCAGCTAATAATGTTGAAGGGTAAAATAGGTTCACCATATATGTTCATTACAAAAAAATAGTGCTTTTTCTAGCAAAATGCAATGAATTACAAGGACAATCCATTAGAAGCATTTCCTCAAACACTAACTGGTTTGTTTAATGACCCAAAAAATAAATATTAAATCTTACTTTTAGGTAGACAAATGTTTCCAAGTAACACAAAACACTTCTTATAATCTTTTAATGATGCTACTTATAAGGGTATCTTCTTTAACAATAGAAGGCCAAGTGTCACGGTACTGGGTCGTGAGGCCCAGTGTTTGAGTTCTAATGCATATTTTTGTATTCACATGTTGTAGTTTAACGCATCTAGTTGATTTCTAGTTTGCAGTTTAGTCGTTGGTTTCTTAGTCCCTTTTGTCATCTCTCCCTGGTCCGTGTGTCTACCTGCATGTTTCATGTCTGTGTGGCTCTTGTTCTCAAGTTCGTGCAATGTCTATGTCTATGTGTTTCCTGTTTTATTTTGGAAGAGTCTGGTGTACTTTGTTCATCGTAGTTAGTGTTACTTTCCCCTGTATTGTCATTATGTTTCATTCTAGCCAGCTGTGTTCTCATTTGTCTCCACTTCCTCTGAGTTTGTATACATGTGTGTATTTAAGTCCTCAGTCTTCCTTTGTTCGTCGTCACGTCGTCTGTTCAACTTCCCCCATGTTATGCCAGGTTTCAGGACTCTGTGCTGGTCATGTCTATGTTGCTTGCGTGCATACGTTTCATAGTTCTTTGTTGTTCCAGCACAGAGTCCTGTTCATAGTTGTCTCAGTCATATGCATCATAGTCATCTTGTCTTAGCCTTCCCTGTTGTCTGAGTTAAGTGTCAGTTCTTAGTTTTCCCAGTTCAGCTTCTAGTTTAGTCTTGCCTCAGTGCTTTCAGTTGTTTGCCACTTTAATCATTCTCTCTTGGCTCTCGGCGAAGGCGGTCGCACTAAAAGAGAATTATGGATTTGATCAACTGGTCTCTGAATGCTATTGACACCCTTTTCTCAACGAGGAGTCTGGGCTTGGGAGAGCCCGAGTGCCCTGAGGGACTTTCCCTGCCGAATACATGATGGATGGGTGGCAGAAATGGAGGGTCATGTGCCTGGCGGGACTGTCGATCGAGGACGCTGAAGATATCTACCTATTCGGAACCATGATAACAGGGTTCTTGCTGATTGGAGCTGGCTTGGCCCTGACTTATCGGAGAAATAAGAGAGCGGAACCGGCTGTTCAAATCCCCCCAAAGCTGCCCGCTGGAATCGAAGCGACGGGACAAGGCGTGACCTCTCACAATGAACGCAGTGTGGTTAACACCTTGGAGACGCTTACAGCTGCCGTGAAGACTCAAAACAACACCATTGAGCGTATGTTGAGATACATCAGAGAGAGGCCTGCTCAAAATGAGACCTTTGAGCGAAAGTTGGATCACATCGCAGAACGGCTCACTGCAGTTGTGGGGTCTCAGAATCAAAAGAATGATAACACCATGGAACAGAAGTTTGATACCATCATGGGGAGGCTTGCGGCTCTCCAACGGAAGATTGAGAGACCAGTGTCGGAGTGTTAAGAACAGCTTGAAATTCTTCTCTTCTGAGCTGCTCGCATAAAAAGAAAATTGACAACATCAACATGCGGACACCATGGCGCCAGCTGAACGCCGAACTCCTGATAACAACTGTGTGATGACTATTCTTCCCATCCCATGCAAGTCCACCTGGATTGGCTAGCAGACTGTTTACTTAGCCTGATAGGGCGAAGGACACTGTCTCAGCTGAACTACGGACACACATACACTTACACTGATAAGCACTCACACATTTCCCTGGGCCCGTGCTGGAGAGTCGGCGCAGTGGCAGGATGGCTGCTGTGTTGCCTGGGATTACTCCTTATCCCCTACTCAACCCTGTTGCTGGTCACGTGCTCTATAATGTTGTACTGTGGACATTTATGTGCTTTTCTGTGCAGAGGAGTTTTTTTTGTTTCCTGTTCTCATGCTGTCCTCCTGTAGCCCAGCATGAGTAGAGGTCTCTTTTTTTCCTCTTGTACCTTTCCCATTGTAGTGTACATTTCAGGGTTTTTTCTGTAATGCAACCGTTCTCTAAATTGTATCCCCATGTGATGTCTGTGTTGTATGTGTAAGGTCGGGGGGCGGGTTCATTCCACTGCAGGGCAACCTGCCACTGCATGTGGCGAATAAACTTTGAACTTGAACTTAATCAGCCCAAATAAAGGCTCGCTTTTCGTTTCAAGTTCAGTACTGTCTCCTCGTCTGTGTCTGCACCTGGATCCTCACACTCCCACACACGGTCTGCCCTCCGCAGACTGTGACACCAAGAGGGCTTTTTGAAGTCATTTTTTAATAATACTATATAATGGTGCAGTTTTTCACCAGGATACTTTTTTTTTTCTAAAATCTCAGATGGAAATGTGTCCCACTTGATGATGTAAGTAATTCCACAGGCCTTCCTGCTTCCTGTTATTGCAGATACTAGGGAAGATTTTGATAAATGTAAATTTTTCAGTGGACGTTTGGCTGTATGGTAAGGTGAACACGTCAAATTCTTTTTTCAAGCATTCTCCTGAGTCACTATGGATGAGTGGTATAATTGTTTAGCCTCAGAATATGTGTTTTGTTGAAACGTGTTACTGATGCCCTCTCCCTTTAGCTGGTTGCCTCTGTCTACATCTCTTCTTGTTTTGACAGCTGTTTTGACAGCTGGTTTACGTTTCTTAGAGATACTGCTCTGACACATTTCTCTAGGGGCAGTTTTTTCACAGGTCTGCAAGCATACACTATCAAGCCATTCTCCTTTTGTTTTCCAGATGTAACATTTCTCATGATATCTGGAACTACATGACAATACACATGGCTGATATTCAAAATCCACTGCAAAATAATCTCCCCCCTCCCAATGCACTGCCATATTACATATTCATCCTAAAAATAGTCAGACAGGTTTCCACCTGCTAATGCAAACATTTAAGTACTTGGACTTGTCCCAAATATATATGTTCTTATCACTTTTTTTTCCACTGGTCTGAAAGATAATTTCACAATCAGTTAATCCTTTAGGAATGGGATATGATGGTTTAACAATAATATATTTGGACACCAATGTGTAATGGACCTTTTCAAAAGTGAGAATGAGGATGTGACACTCCTTATTGGCAGTGTTTACAGAAGTGAAAATATTTATTTGATTAAAAATAAACAATTTGTGGATGGTTTTGGTATTACATGCAGACATATGGTCTGCAGATGGCAATATAATACAATCTTGCAATGTTGCTTTTAATTAGCAAGTTATCTGTGGAGGAGACAGAAGTGAATATTTGGGAATCTGTGTTTATAATACAAAAATTATTGTGTTGAATTTTTTATTCTCAGGCTTGCAAACAACCAATTAATGGTTTAAACATTAACAGACAAGCAATGACATTATGACCAAAGACAGGTGAAGTGAATTAAACTGGTTATCTCTTCACCATGTCACCTGCTAGTGGGTGGGATATATTGGGAAGCAAGTGAACATTTTTTCCATTTTTTTTGTTGTGTTAGAAGCAGGTAAAATGGCCAAACATAAGGATTTGAGTTACTTTGATAAGGGCCAAATTGTGATGGATAGACAACTGGGACAGAGCATCTCCAAAATTGCAGCTCTATTGGGGTGTTCAAAGTCTGCAGTCTAGTGAGTCTATCAAAAGTGGTGTGAGGAAAGAACAGTGGTGACAGTGAGGAAAACAGAAAGTACGATATCAGATTTTATGAGTGAAAAAAGATATAAGAGTTGCAAAAGTCAGCAGAGTACATACGAGAGGGGAATAAGTCCGGAGGTTTTGTAATTTTACTAAACAAAGAAAAGAGAGACCTTGAGTTATCTTCACTAGAACTGATTAAACCAGAATAGTATGCGGATTTGGCTGAAACAATGCAGTCCTTATAAAAAAATAAAATCTGATCATTATATATTTCTTTATGTATGGTAAGTCCTGTTTTCTTGAACAGATGTTCCAGTTGGCCTCCTTTAGCTTTGATATGGGGCAGGTTAAGAGTAAACCATGATAGATAAGATCGTCAATAATGGGCACTGTACTAAGTTTCACACAAATATTTAGTATGTTCAACTTTACAAACTAACTTGTTGTTGCCATCTAACAGTCTCAGCGAGACTCATAAAAATTTAAAGGCATGAAATACAGACATAGACTGATTAAGTTGGATGTCAGGTGCACTACTGTGTCTATAGTGGATAAAATAAAGCTTGAAGTTTGGGTGCCAAGGTGAGCTTGGTTGATGCTTTCTATTCTGTCTCATTATAAGAAGTGTCTGCTTTATTTTTTCACAAGGTGGTTGCGTACCTACATCAAGACAGCTGACAGCAGCTGTAAAATAAGATAAAGTGAGGTAGAGGTAGACTTGTAGAAAGAGACAGCCAAACATTTTACAATCTGTGCTTAAAATATTGCATTACTGATGCCCTTATTGATATGCAACACTATGTCTCTTCCATGCTCCTATAACAGAGTTTTGAGGCTGTGTGTCTTAACTGCACTGTCTGTTAACATTTCCGTTTTGGACCTAGCACTGCCAACCATGTATTTATCTCTGAACCATCAATATTATATCTACTATTGTTCCCCTGTGCATGTAGAGTGCAGCTGAATTCCATAGAAGTGCCAAAAAAACACGCAGTTAAGCACTGACCTATAGGCTATGTAGAGTTGCAAAGAGTTGGAATGTTTGTTTGTATATAAGGCACAACTTGTGAAATCCTAGAAAGTATGATGTAGGCACTGCTCAATTTTAAGGATTTTCTCTTGCTTACATGAGGTAATGAAATGTACAGCTACAGTATAAGTGCCAACTGTTTTTATTTTGCAGTCAAACTAAAAAGGGTTGTTTTTGATCCCACTTTGATATATCAAAAATATATGCTGGTCTCAGCTTCTTATGATTGCACTGGTATCTAACACCTAGCTTAAACACTGTTGTTTGGAAGTGTTTATATGGCCCGTCTGTCACAGGGCTAAGACAGACAGAAAACTATTCACAGCACTGGGCAATTTAGAATCATCAATTACCATAAACCCACGAAATTGTCTTTGGACCAAAGCAAACAGAGGGACAACATGCATGCCACATAGGAAGTTCCCCTGGCACATTGGTGGAGTCCAACTCAGGGCCTTCCTGCTGTGAAGCAAGAGTGCCACCATGCGGCCATGCTGTCTATCTTGGCAGCTTTCTAATATAATTGATGACCACGGGGCTGGGGTTGAAAAGGGAGACCCATCCACCTGTTGTCCTCTCAGACATCGTTCCTCTCATGTAAAGAGCACCAAAACCCTTGCCTGTGTCAGCCTCCGCTTGCCTCAAGGGCCGTAAGTGTTGCTTCACTTTGTACACTTTCTCATTCCTTGTAACACTGGTTCCGAAGCTGCAATCTGCACACCGGATGTTTCTAAAGTAACTGCGTGCCTCCTCCAACCCATCGCTAGCCTTTGCCACGTTTGGGTCTAGCCAGCATGCTACACAAGCGAGAATAATCAGTGCACTTTTCCCTGATCATGATACTGTTAACCTAAAGAAAAGAATACAGGGAGTGCAGAATTATTAGGCAAATGAGTATTTTGTCCACATCATCCTCTTCATGCATGTTGTCTTACTCCAAGCTTTATAGGCTTGAAAGCCTACTACCAATTAAGCATATTAGGTGATGTGCATCTCTGTAATGAGAAGGGGTGTGGTCTAATGACATCAACACCCTATATCAGGTGTGCATAATTATTAGGCAACGTCCTTTCCTTTGGCAAAATGGGTCAAAAGAAGGATTTGACAGGCTCAGAAAAGTAAAAAATAGTGAGATATCTTGCAGAGGGATGCAGCAGTCTCAAAATTGCAAAGCTTCTGAAGCGTGATCATCGAACAAATTCAAATTCAAATTCACATTTTATTTGTCACACACACACAACCATACACAGTATGACATGGGGGTGAAATGCTTGTAGCTGTACAATGCCCGACCATTAAATGACAGAAGAAAAGTTTTACAATATTTACAATTTACTACAAAAATGTACAAATTAACTTAGGAATTTACAGTAAAGAATGTGCAAATAGCAGAAGAGATTATAAAGATAAGGATTATAAATTATAGGAATTATAGGATTATAGGAAATGTGTGGTGGTGCGTGTGGTGACGTGTGTGAGAGTCCAGTCTTATAGTGACGTGTTGGGAGAGTCCAGTCCTACACCTGGTTCAGGCCCCGAATAGCCTGGGGGAAGAAGCTCCTCTTCATTCTCTCTGTTTTGGCCTTAAGGGAGCGGAAGCGCTTCCCAGACCTCAACAGTGAGAAGAGTCCATTGTTGGGATGGGAGAGGTCCATCATAATCTTCCTAGCTTTGGACTTGCACCGCTTGGTGTAGATGGACAGCAGGTCAGGGAGCTCTGATTGAATGATGCGTTCTGCCGAGCGCACCACCCTTTGCAGATCTCGCAATTAAGCGTTTCATTCAAAATAGTCAACAGGGTCGCAAGAAGCATGTGGAAAAACCAAGGCGCAAAATAATTGCCCATGAACTGAGAAAAGTCAAGCGTGCAGCTGCCAAGATGCCACTTGCCACCAGTTTGGCCATATTTCAGAGCTGCAACATCACTGGAGTGCCCAAAAGCACAAGGTGTGCAATACTCAGAGACATGGCCAAGGTAAGAAAGGCTGAAAGACGACCACCACTGAACAAGACACACAAGCTGAAACGTCAAGACTGGGCCAAGAAATATCTCAAGACTGATTTTTCTAAGGTTTTATGGACTGATGAAATGAGAGTGAGTCTTGATGGGCCAGATGGATGGGCCCGTGGCTGGATTGGTAAAGGGCAGAGAGCTCCAGTTCGACTCAGACGCCAGCAAGGTGGAGGTGGAGTACTGGTTTGGGCTGGTATCATCAAAGATGAGCTTGTGGGGCCTTTTCGGGTTGAGGATGGAGTCAAGCTCAACTCCCAGTCCTACTGCCAGTTTCTGGAAGACACCTTCTTCAAGCAGTGGTACAGGAAGAAGTCTGCATCCTTCAAGAAAAACATGATTTTCATGCAGGACAATGCTCCATCACACGCGTCCAAGTACTCCACAGCATGGCTGGCAAGAAAGAGTATAAAAGAAGAAAAACTAATGACATGGCCACCTTGTTCACCTGATCTGAACCCCATTGAGAACCTGTGGTCCATCATCAAATGTGAGATTTACAAGGAGGGAAAACAGTACACCTCTCTGAACAGTGTCTGGGAGGCTGTGGTTGCTGCTGCACGCAATGTTGATGGTGAACAGATCAAAACACTGACAGAATCCATGGATGGCAGGCTTTTGAGTGTCCTTGCAAAGAAAGGTGACTATATTAGTCGCTGATTTGTTTTTGTTTTGTTTTTGAATGTCAGAAATGTATATTTGTGAATGTGGAGATGTTATATTGGTTTCACTGGTAAAAATAAATAATTGAAATGGATATATATTTGTTTTTTGTTAAGTTGCCTAATAATTATGCACAGTAATAGTCACCTGCACACACAGATATCCCCCTAAAATAGCTAAAACTAAACACAAACTAAAAACTACTTCCAAAAACATTCAGCTTTGATATTAATGAGTTTTTTGGGTTCATTGAGAACATGGTTGTTGTTCAATAATAAAATTATTCCTCAAAAATACAACATGCCTAATAATTCTGCACTCCCTGTAGTAGCATCATTAAACCACTCACAGGTAAAGTAGGTAATGCAAATCATGCTACTAAAATACAAATATATCCTCTGGGTTACCATAGATACTGCAATTTATACATAACATACTTTTGACATGTACTCATGGCTAAACATTGATGTAAACCAAGCACAATCACTGGCATCTGCACTTCATGATGGAAGCAACTGTTTCCACCATGAAGTGCAGATCTTAGCCACACCACAAAAATGCCCAAGAAATGCTTGAAGAACATGATAAAGATCACATACTGTCAATTCAATCACCAAAATTCCCAGATCTCAGTCTCATCAAGCAACCTTGTTCTCAATGAGAAGACAAATACAAATATAGTTTATGCAGGTTGGCTAGCAAAGGGTTAGATTTCCACGTTGCATAAGCTAAATTCTTGTATTTCTCTGAGTGTTATCTTGTAATGGTGTTTCAAACTGTAATCCTTAACCTGGAAAGGTGGAAAAGGGGTTTCTGAGCTTCCTGCTTGAAAATGAAATGCCCAAAATTAATTAAGTATTTCTCTGCAATTACAAACCCTGTGTATACAGGGCTGGGTCGCAGGGGCAGCAGCCTAAGCAAAAAAGCCCAGACCTCCCTCTCCCAAGCCACCTCCTCTAGCTTATCTGGGGGAACACCAAGGTGTTCCCAGGCCAGCCGAGAGATATAATCTCTCCAGCGTGTCCTGGGTCTGCCCCGGGGCCTCCTCCCAGTGGGACATGGCCGGAACACCTCACCCAGGAGGCGCCTAGGAAGCATCCACCTCAACAAGCTCCTTTCCCTTAGAGATAGGGTGAGAAGTTCAGTCATCCGGGAGGGGCTCAGAGTAGAGCCACTGCTCCTCCACATTGAGAGGCCAGCCACCCTTTGCAGGAAGCTCATTTCTGCCGCTTGTATCCGCAATCTCGTTCTTTTGGTCACTATCCACAGCTTGTGGCCATAGGTGAGGGTAGGGATAGATCGTAGATCGACCGGTAAATTGAGAGTTTCGCTTTTACGCTCAGCTCTCTCTTCACCACGACGGACCAGTGCAGCATCCGCATCATAGTCTGTCAATTTCCGGCTCCCTTCTCCCATCACTCGCGAACAAGACCCCAAGATACTTGAACTCTTCCACTTGGGGCAGGAACTCATCCCCGACCCGGAGTGGGCACTCCACCCTTTTCCGGCTGAGAACCATGGCCTCAGATTTGGAGGTGCTGATCCTCATTCCCGCTGCTTCACACTCGGCTGCGAACCGTTCCAGTGAGAGCTGGAGGCCATCACCCGATGAAGCCAACAGAACCACATCATCCACGAAAAGCAGAGATGAGATTCTGAGGCTGCCCAAGTGAAAGCCCTCCGCCACTTGGCTGCACTTAAAATTCCTGTCCATAAAAATTATGAACAGAATCGATGACAAAGGGCAGCCCTGGCAGACCCTATCACCCACCGGGAACCAGTCCGACTTATTGCCGGCAATGCGAACCAAGCTCTTGCAACGGTTGTATAGGGATCGAATGGCCCGTAGCGATGGGCCAGATACCCCATACTCCCATAGCACCCCCCACAGGACCCCCCGAGGGACACGGTCGAATGCCTTCTCCAAGTGAAGACTGGTTGGGCAAACTCCCATGCGTGCTCAAGTATCCTTGAGAGGATAAAGAGCTGGTCCAGTGTTCCGTGACCAGGACAAAAACGGCATTGTTCCTCCAGTATCTGAGCTTTGACTACTGGACGAACTCTCCTTTCCAGCACCCTGGCATAGACTTTTCCAGGGAGGATGAGGAGTGTGATTCCCCTGTAGTTGGAACACACCCTCCGGTCCCCCTTCTTAAAAAGGGGGACCACCACCACGGTCTGCCACTCCAGGGGTACTGCCCCTGATTTCCACACAACATTGTAGAGGCGTGTCAACCAGGACAGCCCTACAACGTCTAGAGCCTTCAGGAACTCGGGGCGGATCTCATCCACACCAGGGGCTCTGCCACCAAGGAGTTGTTTAACTGCCTCAGTAACCTCGCCCCCGGAAATTGGCGGGTCATCCCCAGACTCTGCTTCCTCCTCGGAAGACGTGTCAGTGGGATTAAGGAGGTCTTCAAAGTATTCCTTCCACCGCCCGACAATTTTCTCAGTCGAAGTCAGCAGCGCTCCGCCAGCACTATACACAGTGCAGGTATAGCACCGCTTTCCCCTCCTGAGACAGCTGACAGTATGCCAGAATCTCTTCGAGGCAGTCCGAAAGTCTTTTTCCATGGCCTCTCCCAACTCCTCCCACACCCAAATATTTGCTTCAGCAGCTGACGATAGGACTCCTTCAGCCTGGTGGCTCCCTTCACCTCTGGTGTCCACCATTTGGTTCCGGGGTTTCCACCATGAGAGGGACCAACCACCTTGCGGCCGCAGCTCAATGCAGCAGCTTCGGCAATGGAGATGCTGAACATGGTCCATTCGGACTCAATGTCCCCAGTCTCCCTCAGAATGCTGTTGAAGCTCTGCTGGAGGTGTGCGTTGAAGATCTCACGGACTGGGGGCTCTGCTAGCCATTCCCAGCACACCCTCACTACGTGTTTAGGTGCACCAGGTCTGTCCAGCGTCCTCCCCCGCCACCTGATTCAACTCACCACCAGGTGGTGATCAGTTAACAGCTCAGCCCCTAGACACTCAGTTATCCGAGTGTCCAGAACATATGGTCACAGGTCTAGTGATACGATTACAAAACCTCTCACCAGGGGCAACTTCAGACTGAGACAGAGTCCAGCCACTCTCCAGGAGACTGGTTCCAGAGCCCAAGCCATGCATAGAGTTGAGCCCGACTATATCTAGCCGGTACTTCTCAACCTCACGCACTAACTCAGGCTCTTTCCCCAACAGATAGGTGACATTCCATGTCCTAATTGCCAGTCTTGGTAGCCGGGGATCAGTCCGCCAGGGCCTCCGCTCCTGGCCGCCGCCATAATGCACATAATGCACCCGACCCCTACGGCACCTCCTGCGGGTGGTGGGCCTGTGGGAGGATGGGCCCATGTCCCCTTTTCAGGCTGTGCCCGGCCGGGTCCCATGGACTAAGGCCCAGTCACCAGATGTTCGCCCCGGTAACCCTATCCCAGGCAGGGTAAACTGTTCCCTCGATGCTTTCCTCATTAGGGTCTTCGGAATCGCTCTTTGTATGGTCCCTCACCCAGGACCAATTTGCCATGGGAGACCCTACCAGGGGGCAAAAGCCCCTGGACAACATAGCCCCTGGGATCCCTGGGACACACAAACCCCTTCACCACGATAAGGTAGCGATTCACGGAGGACATTTTTTCCTTGCCTAATTTATTGATTCGTTTTTTTAGCATATTAATCTTTAAAAAATATGCTTCAGTTCACATTTTATTCCAGAAATTCAGTAACCAACATATAAACATCATTTGTGCAAAGATTTATGTTTCTATAGCGAAAAAGGGAAAAATTACAGCACTGTCAATGCATAAATACCCAGACATTGTACAAAAATGTCCAATTTTGGCACATATTGGACACCATGTCAGTTGAATTTTTTAGTTATTAAAGAGCAGAAATTATTTAATGTTAGGGAGTTTTTATTGATTTATTTGATTATGCTTCAAATGTTATGTTACACATATTTCACCAGACACAGTTTTCTGTAGAAACAGGAAGCTGACCCTGTGACTCTGTGTTCATTTACCGCAAGAGACCAGTACAGAAATACACATCCGCAGAAGTTGACTTGCGTTATATTATTCTTAGAAATTGACACACACACACACACACACACACACACACACAGCTTACACGCAGACAGCATCAGGACCTGCGTAACAGGAAATGTGATTATATTTGCATATTGACGATGTAACCTATAAAAATAAACGAATACTGCAGTTCGTGGTGTCTCTCTGTCTGAGATTCACCCGTGCCGCACATTATCAGTATCAAGTGTCTCAGTGTTGTTTATTCACCTGACTGTTTGTTAACTGTAAATCTCTGACATTTAATTGGTCCTTCGAAGCCGTTAATGGACTGGTATTAATAATAATATTATGCTCCATTTCACAGTGGTATCCTTCCTCAAGTCCCGACGCCGTGACAAACCTGCGTTGAAGTCTCTGCAGAGCACCCTCCAGGAAGGGTTGAAAGTCCAGGGAAGTTAAATTCGGGTCCTGGCCAACGTTTATACAGGCCCACGGCGGTGGGGCTTGAAGGGGGACGCCCGACAAACCGGCAACAGCGAAGCCAGGTGATTATTCCACATTTGACACACCTTGCGTAAAATTATCGGTGTTTAGAGTGACACTGTTCCAAGAAAACTCGTCCTACGGGGACTGGCAGTTTTCAGACTCGCTTGTAAGACGAAACTGGCAGTGTAATAGACACTCGTTTCGCAGTTAAAAAAAAGCTGGAAGTCTAAATTTCCTAGAAGGTAAATAAAACTCGTCCTACGGGGACTGGCAGTTTTCAGACTCGCTTGTAAGACGAAACTGGCAGTGTAATAGACACTCGTTTCGCAGTTAAAAAAAGCTGGAAGTCTACATTTACTAGAAGGTGAATAAGTGTACGGAAAGTGTCAACTAACATGGGATAGAAATTGCGCGCATAAACTGTTTTTACTGTTTTGTTGGTGGAGTAAGTTGATTTAACAGCACATTAAGGTGGCTGAACTACTCCACTGAATTGTTTACCGTTGATAGCTCACGTACTGGCTGAATGAGGAAGAAGTTGTGCGTCATCACGTAAAATCGACAACCGCTTTCAAGAATAGCTTGAAAGTAGAAGCCTGTTGTTGATAACTTATCTCATTCTTCGTGCCAGTGACAGCTTCACGGGTCTGTCTGTATATTTAACTCAATAAAATACCTTGTAAACAAATCTTCTACAAAACGAAACCAAATGGGTAATAACGAAACTAAACTCACGGCAGATGAACATTGGTTAGACAAAAAATCCCGGCACCGGCCAAAATAAGTGCAGATAGGTGGAGAAATCCAAAGAAACTAAATTGTCCTGCGTGAGAGGGGAAGTGCAGTCCCTCTGCAGTAACTATTTTAAGAGGAACCTTACAAACAGAACTAAACAATGAAATATAGTTGGCATGACGATCATGCCCAGATTGTATAAAATAAATAAAAGGAAATCATTCACATGAAAACCTTTTCTATAAAAAAGAGAGATGCATAAGGTAGATTAAGGCTGTGTCATTGTTCAGCCAAGGAAAGTGTGTGAAAAGGTAAATGTCTCCAGCTTGGGAGAGGGTGGAACTGCAGCCCACCCGAAGCCCTTGATGGATACAAAATAAAATATAAAAATAAATATAATGATAACCTGCTTGGTTCAACATGCAACAGAGAGAATGAATGTGACTGAAGATTGGATCTGAGATGAGGCAAACAGAAGACTAGTCTAAAAAGTAGGCACAAACCTGTTCAGAGAAAAAACAATTTGTACAGATTGGATGAATTCTAAATTATCTGTTTGCTGAGTAAGATGATCCAAACTATTAAATTGGCTCAGTAGTAGTATAGTGATATACACTGATAAAATGTTGTAATATACTGTTGTTATTATATGGAAAGAAAAAGATGATAATATTAATAAAAATATAATATTAATGACAAGAAGTATCCTTGTCAGTATGATGTGAGATGGACAATTGTTATGATGTAGTCTGCATCAAGCTTAAGGTTTGCTCAAACTCAGTATAATGACATATGAGATGAAGAAAATAAAGAAAATATCCAAACTACTTAAGTGCATAGAGGCACTACTTGACATGTTTGAAGACCTATATTGCTGAGATATAGAGCACATCTATAATAACAACCAATATGCTAAACCATGTATATGACAGCTAAAGCTACAAGATTGAGAAGCTGATTTAAATATGTGGACACTACTAAGCTAATGAGCGAATTAAACATTTTTATTTATTTGTTTTTAGAGCAGAAGCTGCATAGAGGACAGCACAGGGAGCTGTCTATCAATGAATAGGAAACACACATACACAAATTGTTACATGTGAAATTATTTTTGGAAAAAATCAGAAGTGAGATGGTTTTGAATTAAGAAATCAGTGAAAAGATGCATGAATTAAACCTGATAATAACATACAGAGGCAATGAAGGAAGCAGCTTACACTCACTGAACATTAACATGCATAGGAAAAGTAATAAAGACCTGCTTACACTCATACACATAACATGAGTTGGTATTTCTGACCAGAGAGAAGGAAACGGGTAGTTTAAGTACTCTGGATAATAATGAAAATGTCTTAGTTGTGTTTCTTCAGGAGCAAAACAGACCTGGACCAATTCTCCAGGTGCAGCGGTCGGAAGAAACCTATAGGTTAACATGACTGGACATGTCAAAGCAAGTTTCTGGTTGAATTGTTCACAGCGCCATGTCTCCATAAACCTGACAAGTGGGCCCTAACTTGTGTCTGAGGACAAGGATTGCTGTTAATAAGGTGGGAACTTAAAATTTGGGTTAGCAAATTTGGGAAAGAAAACTGACTGCTTAAGCGGAGAATTGTGCAGGAGTCTGAAACACTGCAAAAGCAACATATGCAAATTCACGTACATGATTTACAAATGCCCAGTTTTAGAGCTGTAAACTGTGAGCAATTCCAAGTTTAAATATATATATAGAGAGAGATAAAAATAAGAAAACTTTAACTTCAAAGTTGAAATATGTAAGATGTGTGAAATGTGTGAATTCTTTGAAAAACTAGAAGGTATCTAGGAATGCCTCAAGTGAAAACGTAATGAACAAAAAAAAACAAAGACGAAGAAGCAAAGAGCAATGGAAACACGGACGTGTATAACAGAACAAACCCCACCTGTGGTGGCAAATCCACACACCATTTTAAATCAAGTAACACCAAAGGAACAGTGGTTTTCTGTGATAGACCTATCCAATGCTTTCTTTTCTATACCACTACATTTTGACTCACAAAAGCTATTTGGATTCACTTTTGACAACCAGAAGTTTACCTATACAAGGTTGCCTCAGGGATTCCAGAATAGCCCCACTCTTTATGCAGAAGCTCTGAGAAAATCCATATCATTTTGCACGCTTCCTGCCCCAGGTAAATTCCTGCTATACGTTGATGATATTTTGATTACAGGCTACACACAGACTAATTGCGTAGCAAACACACTGACAGTTTTGCAACATCTAGCAGAGCAAGGCCATAAAGTCTCACAGCATAAATTGCAATTGTGGAGCCAAGAAGTAACGTACCTTGGCCACAGACTGACAGGACAAGGCAGACAGCTGTTAGACAGCAGAAAAGTAGCTGTACAAAACGCTCCTAAACCTGTCACCAAACAACAAATGATGAGTTATTTAGGTCTCTGCAACTTTTGCAGATGTTGGATACCTGAATATGCACTGCTGGCCCAACCTTTGCGAAACCTGATCTATGGCAAACACTTAGCTCTGAAAGATGAAATAGAATGGACACCAGAGGCAGATAAAGCATTTATTGACTTAAAACTTGCCCTGCAAACAAGCACAGTTTTAGCTTTGCCTGACTGTGACAAGCACTCTCCTTCCTGCGGAAGCAGATGTTGCCGAACACAGCTGTATGCAGAAGCTAACTAAAAAAATGAAACCCCGACCAGACATTTTTAGTACACTGCAGCCTACTTTTGTAGACATTGTTTTAGAAGCGAAAGCTCTTACTTCCTCTTTTTCAGCACAGAGTGCGGAACTAACGGCTGTCATACGTGCATGCTGTGCAAAGGTCGAGAAATATAAATATTCACACTGACAGTCAATATGCGTTGCACACCAAAAAAGATAATTCAGAAATTACTGAAGGCAATAACTTCGCAGACCAAGCCGTGAAGAAGGCCGCACAGCAACCAATACAAACTTTAATGTCTGAAACTTCACAGCTGATACCACTTGATGTACTTAAAGACGAACAGAAAGCCGCACCTATTGCAGAGCGAAAGAAATGGCTAAAGTATGGAGCAGAACTACACAATGACTTACTGACCTGTAATGGCAAACCAATATTGCCAAAATCCCTACACAAGACAACAGCATTAGCGACACACGGATTAACACGTGTGTCGAAAGGGGGGAATGTCAGATATCCTCCCTAAGCACTTCACGGGAGACCTTTTTTCCACTGCCTCTCACTAGTGAGCCTATTAATAAGTCTATAAGAGAAACCACCCTAGCAGAGTGGATGACTAAATTATTTGAGAATAAAGAGATTGTGCTAAACAATAAACTGCCGAGTAATATCTCTCCAGTATCTTGCAGGTTGCAACCAGGTGATTGGATCCTGATCAAAGTACTCCAGAGAAAGAATTGGAGTTCACCAAGGTGGGAAGGCCCATATCAGGCCCACCACACCGACTGCCTGCAAAATAGCAGAAAGACCATCTTGGATCCACCAAAGCCACTGCAAAAAAGTGAGTGACAACACAAGCATAGACGCCGGTTCCCCCGACTCCTAGGTGTTCTCCTGGTGGAGGAAAGGGCTGTTTGGGTATATCCCACCCTTTTGTCTTCTCGCCAGTGGTCTACTGGTGGTCAATGTGTTTCACCTTCGCATACGGCAACAGAAAGCTGGGGATGAACCAAAACTGCTCCCAGACTTTCCGGATGCCGCAGGACAGAAAGGCACAGATAAGCTTCCTGAATGGCACATATTGGGTGCAGGGTACAGCTTGGGCATGTGGCTCAAAGACATATTTCACCATCCCACCCAACAGCACCGGACTCTGGTGTCAGACCACACATTCAGAATATTCCATCAGGACCAACCAAGACGCAAGAGGAGCACTGATGACGTGCAACCTCATGATCCAATCTGGGCAGTGATGTACCAGCGGAGTTCAAGTTGTGGACCACCAGACAGAAGGTCCTGCACTCACTGTTCCCATGGGTCGGAAATGGAAAAAACATGCTAAGAATTGAGACTCTCGACTACCGATTTGGACTTTTCCTGAACAGCTCAACATGGATAAACAAGGCTCAGAATGAGGAAATCGACGCGATCAGAATAGTGGTCATGCAACACAGAGTCGCCCTGGACATGATTCTCGCTGAGAGAGGGGGCCTCTGTGTCTTATTCAACACCACTTGCTGCACCTATATTCCTGATAATGTGCATTCCTTGACCATGACCACCGCCCTGGAGAAGTTACGACAACTGAGTAATGCACAGCAACAAGACTATGTCACGAACACAGAGGACTGGCTGACCTGGCTGCCACAGTAATCACCTATGTTGGACTGCCACAAGAAGATGAACCGGACGAAGAGGATTTAGTATTTAGGATTTAGGATTTAGGAACACACACACTCACACATACTGAATGATGCTACAATTGAAAATGTTATAAGCAAGTGATTGTTAGCTGATAATAAAGTATGATTGAAGTGCTGAAATACGGTAACAACAGGGAGGGATGTTAGGGAGTTTTTATTTATTTATTTGATTATGCTTCAAATGTTATGTTACACATATTTCACCAGACACAGTTTTCTGTAGAAACAGGAAGCTGACCCTGTGACTCTGTGTTCATTTACCGCAAGAGACCAGTACAGAAATACACATCCGCAGAAGTTGACTTGCATTACATTATTCTTAGAAATTGACACACACACACACAGCTTACACGCAGACAGCATCAGGACCTGCGTAACAGGAAATGTGATTATATTTGCATATTGACGATGTAACCTATAAAAATAAACGAATACTGCAGTTCGTGGTGTCTCTCTGTCTGAGATTCACCCGTGCCGCACGCTATCAGTATCAAGTGTCTCAGTGTTGTTTATTCACCTGACTGTTAACTGTAAATCTCTGACATTTAATTTTATTAACAAGCCTAAAAATGCTTGTTTTTTAATATTTTTGAAGAGTTAACCACACATTCACATGGCAATGGGCCTTTTCTGCTGTGCACATGGAGCGTTTAATTGGCCTATGGCTCTTTAATTCAATTCAATTTTATTTTATTTATCGCCAAAATCACAACAACATTCACCTTAAGGCGATTTATATTGTACAGTAGATCGTACAATAATAGATACAGAGAAAAACCCAACAATCATATGACCCCCTATGAGCAAGCACTTTGGCGACAGTGGGAAGGAAAAACTCCCTTTTAACAGGAAGAAACCTCCGGCAGAACCAGGCTCAGGAAGGGGCGGCCATCTGCTGCGACTGGTTGGGGTGAGAGAAGGAAAACAGGATAAAGACATGCTGTGGAAGAGAGCCAGAGATTAATCACAGGTACAGTTCAAAGAAGGGAAAGGTCTATTAACAAATAGTGAGTGACAAC
Source organism: Copadichromis virginalis (assembly GCF_057382275.1). NCBI lineage: Eukaryota > Metazoa > Chordata > Actinopteri > Cichliformes > Cichlidae > Copadichromis > Copadichromis virginalis. The sequence continues at coordinate 6,231,878 of NC_140627.1, forward strand.
GGTGACTGGAAATGAAAAACTCAATGCATCATGGGAATCACCCAGCAGCCTATGCCTATTGCAGCATAACTAAGGGAGGATTCAGAGTCACCTGATCCAGCCCTAACTATATGCTTTAGCAAAAAGGAAAGTTTTAAGCCTAATCTTAAAAGTAGAGATAGTGTCTGTCTCCCGAATCCAAACTGGAAGCTGGTTCCACAGAAGAGGGGCCTGAAAACTGAAGGCTCTCCCTCCCATTCTACTTTTAAATACCCTAGGAACAATAAGTAAGCCTGCAGTGCAAGAGCAAGTGCTCTAATAGGGTGATATGGTATTACACAGCCATTAAGATGGGGCCTGATTATTTAAGACCTTGTATGTGAGGAGCAGGATTTTGAACGCAATTCTGGATTTAACAGGAAGCCAATGAAGGGAAGCCAATACAGGAGAATTATGCTCTCTCTTTCTAGTCCCTGTCAGTACTCTTGCTGCAGCATTTTGGATTAACTGAAGGCTTTTCAGGGAGGTTTTAGGACATCCTGATAATAATGAATTACAGTAGCCCAGCCTGGAAGTAATAAATGCATGAACTAGTTTTTCAGCATCACTCTGAGACAGGATATTTCTAATTTTAGAAATGTTGCGCAAATGGAAGAAAGCAGTCTTACATATTTGTTCAATATGTGCATTGAAGGACATATCCTGGTCAAAAATGACTCCAAGGTTCCTCACAGTGTTGCTGGAGGCCAAGGTAATGCCATCCAGAGTAAGAATCTGGTTAGATACCATATTTCTAAGATTTTTCAGGACAGAATACAATAACCTCAGTTTTATCTGAATTAAGAAGCAGAAAGTTAGCAGCCATCCAAGTTTTGGTCTAGCAGGACAAGCACAGAGATGAGTCCACTGTCAGAGGCCATAAGAAGATCATTTGTAACCTTCACTAAAGCTGTTTCTGTGCTGTGATGAGATCTGAAACCTGACTGAAACTCTTCAAATAAGCCATTCCTCTGCAGATGATCTGTTAGCTGTTTGACAACTACTCTTTCAAGGATTTTTGAAATCAAAGGAACGTTGGAGACTGGCCTATACAGTAATTAGCTAAGACAGCCGGGTCTAGGGATGGCTTTTTAAGTAAAGGTTTAACTGCAGCCTGGAGGGAAGCTGCAGAGAGGCGTGTAAGACTGCACCTCTTTAAAATCTGTCACTTTGGTTTCTTTTAGCCAATTTTCATGATTGACAGCTGTTTTTAAATTGTTTTAGCCAATAGGATTACAGTAACAATGCCACGTTCACATCACTTCAACCAATCAGAAGTTGCAAGGCCAAGTCCCCGTTGCCAAGTACGAAACCAGTAGCTGTAGAAGTGCCATATGTTTTACAGAAACATACTGCAGCTCTAGAGACCACAACTTAAAAGGGTACATATCAGTTATAAAGTAAAGATTTATGGTCAGAAAAACATTTGCACAATTTCAACATGTTTTATGTGACAAAAGAAGATTAAGAGTATGCCTATGGCAATGCCATTTGTAATTTTTAATAAATAGGTACAACTGCAGTCCTGCAGCATGCAAGCTGTTGATTTTTTGTTTTTTCCTTGTAATGACCTATTTTCATTTCAGCATTTGCCGTGTATTTCTTTTCAACTGTATACAAGTTTGGAAAGATCAAAGGAGAAAGTCATTTAAGGGCTTTAAAGGTATGTGAAAAGAAATGAAAGGGAATGTTTTCTCACAAGACATTTGGATGTTGCATGTTTCAACCCTTTTTTAAGTTTGCATCTATAGTTATAATCAATGCAACCACCTTAAAGCACTTAAATGCAACTTCAGTTTTCAATACAGTAAGTTTTATGTTCTCCCTCAATAGCATGAGTTTGAATGCAGAATAATAGTAAGACCAAGGTCTGATGACTGCACACAAATTTCATTCAGCAATCTTCTCTGGCACAGAGGATGAATACGGAGCGGTTTACCCATTGCCCCTCAGGCATACTGTAAAGAATTTCAAAAGATTAATATCACATTCAGTAAAACAGTCATTCTTCAGATGTAGTTAAAAATGAAAATAAACCTGCAGTCCTAACCCTAACAGATCATCTGGGTTGATGGATTAATGTTTAAAATTAGGATTTGAGATAGCGATGTAAAATGTAAATAAAAAGAGAATGCATTTGCAGATGTTTTAGTCACATTAGAAGTGTTTACACTGAGAAAATATATAATTTTAAGAAAAAACATGGTCATTCCAAATATGATAGCAACAACACATGCCAAGTTGGCATGAGGGCAACAAAAGGTTGAAATGTAAGTGGTAATAAAAATGATGAGCTGAAGGAATGTTTTGCAATTATAACGTGTTTTCGTACTATAAGGCGCTATTAGATTATTCTGTTATTATATGTTACCTTATATATGTAATCAAAGTAGTTGAATTAGAATACTGCTGTAGATCACATTATACCCTTTAATATAGAGTGTTTGAGCTGTATGTAGTTTAGTTCTCATTATACTTTTGAGTTAACAGAACATATTCACATATTAGTTCATTAGATAAATGTGCATCACTCTGTATCCTTGATCTGCTGGGAATGTGTTACACTGTTTTCTTGACATGCTTAATTGTTGAATCATGAAGAGAAGGTTGTAAGCAGGAGACTCTGTGTCTAAAGACAGGGGAGATAGATAGACCACATTCCACACCCCCACCTTACAGAAAGCAGAGAAACAACTGCCGAGGTCATAACTTAGGCGCTGTAACAGAGAAAAAATGTGATGTTTTGGCTTTTACGACTAGCTGGGGGCCACTAGAGACTATAAAAAGCTGAGCAACCCGTCACCATTTTGAGACATGTGCCTGACCCTCTGGTAGCATCTCTCCCGTCCGGACGTTGTAATGCTCTGACTGTTGAATTGTATGGAAATAAATGATTGTTGATTGAGCATTGATACACCGAGTATTGTCCCTCCTTCAGCCCAAAGATTCAAAGAATTGGGAGAATTCAACAACTTGGTGCCGTGTGACCCGGATCTTTGGTGTGCTGAGGAGGTGCAGATTTGACCTTTGGTGAGATCGTGAGGCGAGGTGAACAGAGGACTGGTCCAAAAATAAAAAGGTAAGCACAGCCTGTTGTATTATAAATACCAAATGTGCATATTGGGCTTTCCAAATTAATCTGTTCACTGAGTCACATGTATTTTCACAGTAAATTTGTCGGTGTCTGGTTTTTGGCGCAAGATACTAACAACATAAGTTGAGGCTGAATTCCAGTGTGTTAAATAAACTGCTTCTACCGAGATACTAATAACATACTACGTTGGACTAGTTGCAGTAAACTGCTTCTACCGAGATACTAATAACATACTACGTTGGACTAGTTGCAGTAATCTGCTTCTACCGAGATACTAATAACATACTACGTTGGACTAGTTGCAGCCACTTTACCTTCCACATTTAATTTTGTCTAATACTGGCTTCTGTAGCAATAATACGTTAGAATTTCTTCTGAAGACGCGGCCATTAGTTCAGTACATTGAAGTCGAGGTTTGAAGTTTGTTTATGGTGTCGGTTACGTCCTGGCTCTTGCCGGCCATGAAATAGAAGTTGATTTAAGGAAAAGCAGATGCTGGCTTCACGGTGCGGTTGAACGCTGGCAACGCGAGAGCGAAACACGTCCGTAGGTTTGGTTTATGATACGGCGTGTTCCGGTGGTGCGGCCGTGAAGTGCAGTAGTGGTTGGTGCTAATTTTAGTACATTGAACAGAGGCTTGACGGTGGTTTGTGGCGTCAGTCGAGTTTTTTTTTTAAGGGCTGCGGTCATAAAACAAAGTAAAATTTTACTTGCCAAGAAGTACATAGAGCAAAACCTGGTTTATGATGTCGGGTATAACTTCGGGGATGCAAGCATCACTTTTATGATGCGACTTTGCCCCGTTGTGGCGGTCATAAGCGCAGAGAAAGGGGTATTTTGGTCTATGGTGCAGTGTGCTTCAGAAGATCTAATAGTTGAGCTCAGAGGTTTCTGTGCAAATTTCTGCTGATGAGAGGCGCTCTCTGTGTGTCTCACTGATGGTGAAACGCGCTGTGTGTGTAAGGCGCGCTCTGGCTGTGGGTGAGGCGCGCGCTGAGTGTGCTTTTTGTGTGTGTGAAGTCTGAACACAGTGACAGTGACGGTTGATGTGTTTGATTAGGAGGACATTAGAGCAAATACACATTTTAGGATCAAAGGTTGATGCCTAGTGTACCTGTGGAACATTTGCCCTAGGAGTGGCGACCCTCCTGTCCGTGGACGCGTGGCCAGGACCGGCGTCGTCCGGGTGCCGAGGTGGTGACTTGGGGAGGTGAGGGCCCCCGCATAGCTACGGAAATAACACTGGAACGGCCGTGTAATCACGGGTTCACATTTATTCCGGACTAGAACAAGACACATTTTGCGAACAAACGTTGAGTCTAGATTAGTAAAGAAATATAAAAAGGTTGAATTCCTCGTTTCAGTGGTTGAAATTGTTGTGTGCCTGTCCCCTGACGAGTGTGAAATTAAAATAAAGAGGGAATTTGGAGCCACATAGAGATAGACGGGCATAATTGGGTGTATTACTCTGTGGTGTAATAAAAATAAAAAGGAGAGATAGTAAGAGGTGTGCAGTGGAGAATTATGGAGGAGTACAGAGAGGAATGTGTTGGGAGACTGGCGTACAGTTTACGCTGTCAAGGTAGGCGGGTTGCCTGCTTATCTGTTTAACAGTGATGAAAATGAAATTAAATAAATCTCTTAGTGTGTTAATACAGGAAGCTGCGGACCTGGACCAACTGCCCCCACAAGCACAGCGGCCGAAGCAAAATTATAGGTAATGGGAACCACACCCAGCACGAATCAGCAGCTGTGAAAAAGACAGCAGCGAGGAGAGAATTAGAGGAGAAATTAAGAGAAGTTTTAACACATAAAATTGGGGCCAACGGACTTGTGGAGGTTGGGAAGGCGTCCGGAGCACCACAACAAAAAGGTGAAACAAAAACACACACAAGCAGAGAAATCTGAGAGAAAGGCTCCTTTTAAGGTAACGCCTAGTTTGAGAAAAGATAAAATTAACCTGCTTTTATACAAATGCACATACACGCAATGAAGAAACAGCTTACACTCATGAACACGTGAAGATTTTCCAGCAAGGTTAAAGAAAAATTAACATACTTAAATGATGAAGTCTATACATTACTGACAAAGAAACCCTCTGGGTTGCAGGACAACAATTTAACTAAAAAAAAAAAAAAAAAAAAAAAAAAAGGAACACTGGTCTAACCAACCAGGCAAGACACAACAAATTTAGTGGTTAAAAGATTCAAATTGTGACATGTTTTCTGTTGATTGATTAATAAAAGTGATTACTGAATGAAAGAAAGTTCCTTTTTTGGGCTTTTAAACATGATCTTAAGAATTTTAACATATACCGGTGTTGTCCTGTCAACTTGGTGGGTTAGGAGTTGATTATATCGGGAGACAAAAAACAAAAAAAGGGGGAGAGAAGGCTGACACAGGGCCTGGCCCCATTGTCTCCCCTCTGAATAACACAGCCAACACAACAACATTTGCCTGTTCGTTTGTTTTTTGTTTTTTGTTTGTTTTTGTTTTTGTTTTGTTTTTGTTTTTTCTATACATATTTAATTACAGGCTGCTTTGCCGGCCCTGAAAGCCGAGGCTGACTGGACTCCTGCTCTCCCCCATACGTGACACTGACCAAATGCTGCAACAGCTGGACCCACAACAACGACCTGAGAATGTCAACAGACCTGCAGGAATGTGATCTCATGCAGCCGAGATGGAGAGCACTAAACCTAAGGCCCGTTTCACTACACGGGGGAAAAATTCCCAGACTGCGTCAGCTGACAGAGCTGTGACGAGACGCCCGCCAAGCCCGAATGAAAAGTAAGGCCGAGCGAAAGAATGCTGACCTTGATAACTTTGCATTCACACTGTGCAGGACAGTGATGGACCAACACGGGTGATCGGGTGGCGAAAAAGGGCGTGACCGAGACAAGAGGAGTAACTGAGGACAGAAGGCACCTCAGAATGGACAAAAACACAGAAGAAGATGCAGGTTTCACCTGCGGTGAACATCGACACTGGAGAAAGGACTGCCCCAATTGGGGTCAGAACCAGGACGGACTGAATTTTGAGCAGCAGCAGCAATGGTCGCAAACAAACTGAAAAAGGAGGGGGGCAGGACCCCAGGGCACGCTTCAGGCCGTGGTTTACCCAGAACACCAGAACAGGAAAGTGATGAACACAAACACCCACACAAACACACACATCTACATGCACTGACTCAGAATGAAGAGAAACAAACACACACACACACACACACACACACACACACACACACGGGAATGTTGATTCACTGAGAAGTGATGCACACACATACACATGCACACGCTTGTGCAATGAAGAGTGATCCACACGCACACACACATACACGCTGATGCAACGAAGAATGCTTTGCTTATGCTGATATGCCAAATGCTGCACACAAACATCCCAATGCATAATTTTTATGAGGAGCCATTGATTACCATTAAATACTTAGAATGTGTTATATGTCACCCAGAGGGCATTTATGTAGATTTTAGGAATAAGGTCTAAAAAAGTTTGGTTATGAAAACAATGTCTGTGCGTGATGTCTGTTTATGGCTCAAGGCCTTGACTGAATTCTTTGCTGTGCTTCACACAGCTCTGATGAGGAACAGTGGCACAGAGTGAAAATGATGAATTAATAGTGTAAGTTTTAGGTCGGAGTACGGCATTTTCTGTGATTGAGTTTTAATTCAAGGAGGAACAAAAGGTGTTACGGCACCTGAGGTTCTCATTCCCACACAATATTGTCCCGGCAGGAAGCAAAATGTTCCTGTGAATTTCTGGTTGATTGTTTGGTTTTGCTTAGCGCTAGCTTGATTTTATCAGTGAGCTTTGGCTTGTGTTCTTTCTCGTAAGCGAGAGAGGGATAGTTTTATGCTTGGACATGTCTGCAACGGGCCCTAGTTTGTGTTATTTTAGTAGTATTTTGTTGGTTACGTCTGTTTTCGTTTTTGTTACAGTGCACTGGAGAAAAAACATCTGAGAGGTGTGATCCACCGGTGGTGATATGTTGATATTTTGTGAGTTCATGATTTAACAATCAGCTCTTTAAACAAGGCCTGAAAGATTGAAATTTAAAGCGCTATAAAATATTATTACTGTAAACAGTTGCAAAGTGTGCTTCTCCATGATTGTAATTGGCTTGGGAGAAATTCACTTATAGGGAACACTGATCTAAAAGGATTGCACCGAGTCAATCCGGCCCAAAAAACAACAAGGAATTGTTTTCCTTTAAAATGATGACGTCATCTTGCTGGTGATGGAGGCTCGAATAGGTTGCGCGGGAGACTCCATTATCAGCAACATCTGGTATGAATGTGTATGGAGGTATGCATGCGAATGGACTGTGATGGACTGACGACTAAAAGTTTTGACTGACTTGATACTGAGACAATGACTGCACCCACTTTAGGATTAGTAAATGCCAATAAACAATTCACCCAGCCGACAAGAGAAGGGTGGATGCTTCGCTTTGTTTTGTTTTGTTTTTTCAGGAGCAGGAGGATAAGAGAGACTGGAGGAGGAGACTCTAGCTTCACATAAGTATGAACTGCAGACTTAACACTGTGGTTGCTGATTTTGAGTTACTGATGTTTGCATTAAGAAAACTGTGCTATATTAGCTGTGTTTTGATTAAGGTATCATGTTATATTATTGGGAATGCCAAATGCTACAGTGGAGAAGACTTTTGATACCACTCATGACTGGAATATGTTATTATTAACCATAGCAGGCCACTGTAAAAAGTCAATTAAATTTTATAGAGGAAAATCGCCAAAACCTTAACAATACCTATGAATGACTGGCCACATTCAGAATAGAGATATGCAATAATAAACATTGGTCCACGTGATTTAGGTTCTCACTTGAAATAGTAAGTTATTAAATGTAGAATATAATCGACAGGGACATTTGATAGGATGTGGTACTGAAAAAGAACAAGAGCAAAGTAAATAAAGAAAATATTGTGTTTAGTTTGGATAAATTCAAATTAAAATGTACCATTACACTCAGAGGATCAATATGAAATAAAACATATGCAAAATTTGTAGGAAGTACATGACTGATAACTGTTCTGTCCTGAGCGTTTGTTTCCAGAGCACCCACTTGACCACACCAACAGTTTCTCGCCACCGAGGAGGGGTACTTGCAAAAAGAATAAAATAAAAATCTGAGTTTAACAAAACATTTTAAATGTAAATATCAAGCTTACCTTTCTTTTTCCATGAAATGTGCTTGTGGGCACGCCAGCCATTTTGAAAAGGTGGGCAAAACAATTGACAAGGCCACACCCCCACACATGTGATATAATTTTAAAGGTACTGTTGCCCTCTCTAAGAAACATCAGGAATTAGAGGAGTGGCAAGTAGAGTATGCGAGCTACAAGCAAAAACTAAAATGTGTACTACAGTGTGCAAAAATGAAATACTGGGTCATCAGGGGGTCATGAGGGACATTTATAAAACTAAAAGCCCACACAAGAAGGTTAACCTAGCTTACCTAGAAGACCTCATCAGGGGGAGCACACTCCCCCTCCTTGAAGAGCTCACCCACTCAACCCGCATCCCCAGAAAACAGCTAACCCCAGATAAGGCAGCGTGATGTATCCCGAGACAACAGGACTGGGACATCTAAATAAAGGTGTGAAACAATCGCCTTCAAAAGGTTATCAATTCACTTCAACCAAAATTAGGACCACACGGTGCGGCAAGAGTTAATAGTTATTAGTCTCAACACCCAAGGATAACCAGAAGAGCATGACTGATATGATGGAACTGGGATTTTGTTACACTTAATTTTTGCAAAACACAAACAAAACTAAATTGAAACTAAGGATTTTCAGAAAATAAAAACTAAACTAAACTAGCAAACAATTGGTAAAAACTGATTAAAACTGATGAAAATTGCAAAACTATTACAACCCTGGTCCAGACTAAGATGGTGTTGGACATCTTCAGGGCAGAAAAGGGTTGGTGTGACCAAGGTGTGGTTTGGCTTGTTGTATGTACATTTCAAAATGTTACAGCTCTGGATGGACCAGTTACCAGGGCATGGAAGGATGACAGACTTTATTACATGAGGAGAAGGGACATTTTCGGGATCGAAGATCCTCAGGGATGACAAGGCTGGAGCAACGGTACTCGAGAGAAGAATTTCTGATACTTTCTGAGATATGATGTCACCAACCTTCTCTTTTAATTGTCTAGCTCCAATGAATTGACACATGGGAGTGTGTCAAAAAGGGGGAAGTTGAGTCCGAACATCAAACAATGGTTTTATGAACATCTTATGACGTTATTTCTGTGTTTAATAAATTAGCTATGGTAAAACTTAAGCTTATAATGTGTTAGACTTAGAAAGGGTTCACTAATTTTTGATTTCTTTTACACACACATAGATTATGATTAGAATAAGTCCTGAACATAATATTTTAAACCAAATTTGAATCATTAGAACAACAATGGATAACAATATTAGATTATCAAGGCTAGGGAGAGAGGTGTTTTGGTTTTCTGTCTCTTGCAGAGAAAGGAACAGACACCAGACGGGGACCCGGAGATGTGAGGACCCTTCACAGCAGGGACAGATGTAGGGACTGCCGAGACAGCAACTGGGGTCAAGTGTCATGACGTTTGGGCTCCTGGAGAAGATGGATCCCACAAACACAGCAATAACCATGAAGGGGTTGGCGAAAACCAGGAACACCAGACCAACGAGGTTCGAGAGGCTCTTGGCAAAAAGGGGGACACGCCGGTGAACCCAAAACACACAGATCCTTGTTTGAAATCGGGGCAGAATAATCCCCAGAACTGTGCAATGACTAAAGGGTGGTCTAACCCCGGAGGTCGAAGAAAGAAGCTGAGAATCACCCAACTGGAAGACACTGGTAGCTGCAGCAATAAAAATAAAGGTTAAAAGCTCCTTAGACAGAGGTTCTAGTCTAAGTACATTTGAAAGGTATAAGGGGGCATTAAAATGGGAGTGGAAAACTGGTGCACCAAAATAAAGCTGTGGGAGAATTGGGGAGTGATGGGAGAGTCATCTGTAACTGCTGTTATGGTTGTAAATCTAACTTTGCTTGCATCTGAACTGCGTGAACACAGAGGTCATCCCACATATGGTCCACCCGTTAAAGGGGGACAGAGGGCCTCAGGATCAAGAAAACTTGGACCTTGTGACCCTGGAGTGCATGTTGTAAGTGATCTCTTTCAGAGATCAAAAGGGGGAATTATTAGATTATTCTGTTATTATATGTTACCTTATATATGTAATCAAAGTAGTTGAATTAGAATACTGCTGTAGATCACATTATACCCTTTAATATAGAGTGTTTGAGCTGTATGTAGTTTAGTTCTCATTATACTTTTGAGTTAACAGAACATATTCACATATTAGTTCATTAGATAAATGTGCATCACTCTGTATCCTTGATCTGCTGGGAATGTGTTACACTGTTTTCTTGACATGCTTAATTGTTGAATCATGAAGAGAAGGTTGTAAGCAGGAGACTCTGTGTCTAAAGACAGGGGAGATAGATAGACCACATTCCACACCCCCACCTTACAGAAAGCAGAGAAACAACTGCCGAGGTCATAACTTAGGCGCTGTAACAGAGAAAAAATGTGATGTTTTGGCTTTTACGACTAGCTGGGGGCCACTAGAGACTATAAAAAGCTGAGCAACCCGTCACCATTTTGAGACATGTGCCTGACCCTCTGGTAGCATCTCTCCCGTCCGGACGTTGTAATGCTCTGACTGTTGAATTGTATGGAAATAAATGATTGTTGATTGAGCATTGATACACCGAGTATTGTCCCTCCTTCAGCCCAAAGATTCAAAGAATTGGGAGAATTCAACAGCGCTCTTAAAATCCTTTAATTTTCTCAAAAATCGACAGTGCGTCTTATGTATGAATTCTCGTTGTGCTACTGACCTTGAACCCATTTTACGTGGTATATGGCACTCAAAAATGTGTCAAAAAATATTTTAGTACGACTTTGGTAAGCTACGAAGCCACACTGCTTGATCTTTACAACTACTGTAGTCAGGAGCCTCGCAGAGTAATCCGGGTCCAAACCCTGCTGCAGTTCCCAAAGTCAAACGAACACTGCGGCATCACTGAGAGTTAAAAACTCTCTAAATTCTTTTGTCTTTAATAAAATGATCAGTGTTGCTGCTTTACCAGGTGTAACGATCAAGTTTAACATCCAGGCATTCATGAAAACAGAATTGATTCCATTTAATGGCATTAGAAGTTAGCAGGAAATTCCCTCACTAGTTTCCACCTAAACATGACATACCATGTTCTGACTGAGAGATTTCAGAAAAAATCTGCTATCACTTCCAACATAAATGAAAACAAGAAAAAATAAACAGCAGTGATGTTTGTAGGGTTACTGAAGTTGGACTAGCTGTTATATAATGATGTGCTACATGATCTCTTGCAACACAGCTATGTTAGCATAACATAAACACAGTGAAGCTAGAGGATGAATGCTAACTTTTTTCCACTCAATAAAAGTTAACATAAGGTTTTCCGATGGTTAGGGACAAATACAATCACATGGCAGGACGCTGTAAACGGACCAAACTTCAGTCAGGTGAACAACTAAGATAATTCATTCACAATATGAGGTTAGTCATTAAAACGCTGCAACAACATGGGAATAGAGCAGCTGCAAGAAGAAAAAAAAACAATTTTAAAAAATGCATACAACATAGATAAATTTAATTTTTTTTTTTTTTTTTTTTAAGAAATTTATTCAAAACCAAGGTTGGGATTTGAGTTGTCAGAGTGTCTGTGCTGAATTTAGAAGTTCACTCTGACAGCCTCTGTCTTTGTAAATGTAAGTAACTGTGTGTTAATGTAAGCATTGAAAAACTGCAGATAGTTAGATTAACAGCAACAGTATTTTGTCTCTATCTCCCATTGTAGAAATTCATCTTGTGTAAACAATAACTTGGCACACAGCATGACGTCAAAAATGGTGCGCACCTTTGACGTTGCGTGAGCAAATCTCTGTTTTACTCGTCCATACCCATGTGGACGTAGCCTAAGCCTATATCCGAAACTCAGAAGACATGTTAGTCTTTCTAAATAAGAACACAAGTTGCAGATGGTATAGACATTTTTTTTTCACAACACAAGTTAGCAAAAGGGTGATGATATATTCTGTCAAATTATCATCAGTAATTTAATTCAAGATGACTCATTACCAGTGTTGGGTAAGTTACTTTAAAATAGTAACTTAGTTACATTACTAGTTACTTCTCTCAAAAGTAACTCAGTTACTTCAAGTTACTCGTTACTTTCAAAGTAACTAGTTACTAGGGAAAGTAACTTTGGTTTTACTCAGAGTTCTCTTGTTAATGTGTTTCTTCCATAACTTTGCCAGTCTTCTAGCTTGCTTACTTGCCACAAGTGCACTGTGCCACCTACCAATAGAAGGGAAAATACAATGTATAATGCATATTTCCACGAGAGAAATCCCACGCCTGGACCGTCATGGACTGCTGCCATGATTCTAGCCTACGTCACAGAGTCATGTGCGCCTTTTACATCCAACACAAAAACTGCAGTCGTGGTGCTTTCGATTGTACTCAGAACTCAGAAATTCTGCCTTCTGAATAGGAAGATGTAGGCAACACCAGACTGCAGATGAGCTGCATACAGGGCTGGACTGGGACTGGGAAAATTGGCCCGGGCATTTTGACTAGAGACTGGCCCACCATTATAGGAAAAATCATAAAGCCTTTGAATGAAAACAAACACTGTTGTGACAGTGATGTACACTGTTTTGATGGTATATATGCATCAATCTATCAATCGTTTGTTGTAAGATTCAGATAATTATTTTTTAAAAGCGAGACATTTTAAATGAGAATAAGAAAGAAAAGTATTTCTTTGTGCCCCCTTTCCCTGTTAATGCCCTACATGCCCCCCTGGCAACACTTTGCTAGACCCGCCCCTGCACAGTTACCAGCTGTCAGCTACCTAACAAAGGATCCTGGTGTTATTTGTCTCTCAGAAACAGTTCATAACTTCCCTTCAACTCATTCATGTCACCTAAAAGGTAAACCTGTTTCTCCATCACCTGTTCAGCTCTGATGATCCAGTAAGGACATCTCCTGGTTTCATCTTCATGTTTCCCTCTCACCAGATAACCAAACCATATCATGACCAGCAGCTTTACAGCTGTGGCTCCAGCAAACATCAGCTGATACTAGAAATTAATATTAAATAAATTCTAACAACAGCTGATCAAGCTTAAACGTGCTGCTGTTGTTTAGCGCGACATCCCCTGGTTTCCTCTTTCGGCGCAAAGTGAGCGATAAACAAACAAGAGAGCCGATCAGCTGATCATTGATCAGTTTTCATGATTGAAGTAGAAACGGGAGAGGGAGGGGGGAGAATGAGAGAAGAAGAGGCAGCTGTGCAGCAAAGACACAGAATAACTCCAGCTTTGTGCCTTTTTCATTGTAGCTGAATTACGGGACAAACTGTTCCTTTTCACCTCAATAAGAAACGCGTAATATTTTCTCTGAATACCAGACGGGACGGTTGGCAACTCTAATAACTTATGAACAAAATAAAGTTCAACATCAGTAACATCATAGCACCCACCCAGCTGTATAGAAACTCCGTCATGCTAGCTAGCACGCAGTACGGAAAAAGTCAGAATAACGAAAATAAACTCCACCTAAACTTGGTTCATATCTGACCCAGAGAGACTGCAGGTCATAACTTCTTACCTGAAGTTCAGTTCACACTTGGACCGGCGGCCGCCTCGGGTCTCTTTTCCTTCTGCGTCCCCTTTCCTTCATCCACCTGCTGGCCTCCACCACTTGCTAATGTTACTGAATCTGTGGAAGCTCCGCGATAGCCACCACACGAAGTAACGAGTAACGACCCTATCTAAATCCCAGTAACGACTAACGCGTTCCTGATTTTGGCATAATAACTAGTTACCGTGCTCGTTACCACAATAATAACGTAGTTACTGTAACGCGTTACTTAATAACGCGTTAGTCCCAACACTGCTCATTACCAAGTGTGCAAGAACAGACAGGCAGATCTCTCTATTCAGAAAGACAACCAGGCAATGACATGTTTTGTTTAACATAAAAAATATTGCAGATTTTCTTGCTTGAGGTTAGGGTGAGTTAAGAAGAAATTAGCTAACATCTCAGCTAGGGGTGGGTTTTGATTATCGATTTTCCAATTAAAATCGATTGTAGCTTGAATTACGCGATAGCAGGTAATGAGAGCAGGTAAACGGATTCTTCACAAAGACATAAACACAATCACTGAGATGTGGTGGGGGCAGGTCAGCGACTAAAGCTGGGCAGACACTGTGCGATTTTTTTCAGTCGCGTTATTCAGCTCCTGCTCAAACTGTACGATTGACTCGCAGAGGTTAGAAGTTCATAGGTCACGATGCAGGGTCTCACACTATACGACCTGATGCTCTGATGCGACCCGAGTGCTCACACTGTGTGTCCATAAAATGAAGGTTATAACAGAAATTCTGTCGCTCGCTCTCTCTCTCTCTGTCTTTTACTCACACAGACACGCACACCACCATCATCAACTTTGCTAAATTGCTAATGAAAAACATTGACCAGGCAGCTGTGATTGAGCAGCAATGTAGATCCAACTATTTTCACGGTTGTTGTGGTCGTGATAATTTTGTGAGGCCACATCGAAAAGGCTCGGATGAGCTTGCCATAGTTCTACAAGTTGTACCTCCATCGCTTGTGTCCAGATCACACGCTGCGCTGCGCCGTCTTTTTCGCTGACATTTGTGTTTGCGCGTGCGCAGTGTGAGAAATTGCGGTGACACCCTCACAACGGTCCCGACCAAGCGATTGATGATCGGGAGCTGGTCGTGAGGTGTTAATCGCGTCTCGTTAACCCACGTATACTACACGACGCACAATGAAGGCCAAAATCGGGCCGATCGCCAAATCGGTTGCACGACTCAAAAATCGTCTCAAAATGGGCCAAAAAAATCGCACAGTGTAAGCCCAGCATAACCAGAAGGTTGGTGGTTCGATCCCAGGCTCCTCCAGTCTGCATGCCAAATATCCTTGGACAAGATACTGACCCCATGTTGCTCTCCGATGCATCCATCGGAGTGTGAATGTGTATGAATGTTAGATAATAAGCACTTAACAACTTGTGTGAATGGATGTGATTGGGTGAATGAATTAGTTGTATCAAGCGCTTTGAGGGACCCTGTGAATCGCAATCGTATCGATTCTAGGAATCAGTGACGATACCCAGTCCTAATCTCAGCTACAATAGAGCAAAAAAAAAAAAAAATCTGGCAAGCAGTATTGTGCACAATACATCACGGGTCACATGAACAAAGCAAGATTCAAAAAGTAATTAAAGCATCAAACAAGTGCAAACCATAAAAGAAAAAAAAACATGAATGCACAACATGGCCTCAGGCTCATGCCTAAGGACTGAAAGTAGACACCATGTGCTACAGTGGTACTCGTCTGAAAGCAGTTTTCCAAGTGGATTGGCAAGTACAGCCAGCTGTGAGCTTGGATCAGGGAATAGATTTATCTCTGTTGGTAAATTATACAAACAACTTTATTTTAAACACATTATATGGCAGATTTAGTGCTTACGTTGTCCTATATTTGACTAAATTAAATTATTTTTCACAATTAATGACAAGAAATGATAGTTTGTCTGATTTTTCTAATAATTGCAGGAGGTTCAGAAGTGTGTGATGGGTTAATTAAGACTCTGGGGAAACAGGTAAACAGTGAATCTGCTTGACACAGTGAACATTCAAAGGTAACTTCAGCTGCCCTCTGCAATAATTTCACAGTAGATTGTCTCCACATGCTAATTCTACCCTTTAATATTTCAGCCTCAGTTTCATCCCTCTGTTTAATAAGCTTGAAATTAAAGCAGCAGCACATGCTGGCCAATTTTACAAGGGAAATGATAAGACCCAACAATGAGAAGGAAAGCGAGTCAGGGGGTTACATCAAACAACAGCCAAATCAAAGCAGAAGGTATAAAGTCACTTTCTGTGGGTGTGAGACTGAACCAGAGGTTAACTAGACGCCGATTCCACCTCTTCTTGTTCTAAATAACTCTTTCGGTATATTTTGTTCCACCCTGTGAACAAGTAGAGTACAAGCATGCATAAGTGCAAGCTTTATAAATAATTAGCAAATAAGTAAAATAAGCAAAGAATTATTTCTTTTTCTTGTTTGCATTAGTATTAGTTGAATTCAAATATAGAAAGAAATATTTTTAAGATTAGGATGATGCAAAAGACAATATCTATATAAATAACTAAATGCACACACACATACACACACTAAAGTAGACATATATTAAAATATACCAAAGTAATGGATCTCAGCAGCACCACTGCCATAAACCTCATTACTTGTCAATTAAAATATGCATCCATGCTTTCTATTACTGCCATCTTGTGGCCACTGTCAGATACTGTGGCTCAAAGCTGTGCTTCTTTCAGTCTCAAAGAAAACTGCAGCTACCTATGTTTTGAGGGTGTGTCCGTCTCCCATTAGCAATGACTCGATTTGGGGAAGCTAAGAAGCCAGCAGAACAATCATGAAAGATCCCCACAAGGGTACAACAACTTCAAATTACCAGCCAATCAGCTGCATCTTCACAAAATGGAAGTTTCTCTCAGGCATTGTACCAACCAAGCTGAGTAGGCACATGAGTCGATGCATGAGCATGGCTTCGAAGGGCATTGGGATCAAACCAAAGGACCAAAGCACCAGCTCGTGGTTGATAGAGCAGTAGACTAGAATTCTAAGCCCACCCAGGCAGACCAGTCTGAGCACCGTCTGAGCTGACTATGACTCGAAAAGAAAGTCTACGACATGGATGAAGTAGCATTTTTTTTTACCTTTTTTTTAAACTGTCCTTTACAGCAACATCAGTGAGCAGAATCATGCTCTGAATATACTGTTATTCAAAACACATTGCTTTGCTAAGAAGAGCTCTTTAAACTCTCTGTAGGCTACTCTATTTTTTTCATTGTTATTCACAGTACTGTAGATGTGTGGTTTATGTCAGCCTTAAAGGTTAAGAGAGGCATAAAAGATAAAGAGACAAAAAGATAGTACAAAAGGGTGGCAGATGGGCGCCGGTTTAGCTCAGCCCATTGAGCAGGCGCCCATTCCTTATGGCTGAAAGTGGCCGGCCCGGGTTTGAGTCAAACCCGTGGCCGCATGTCTTCCGCCTTCTCTCTCTGTCCCAGCTTTCGTTGTCGTTTCATCACTGAATCTATCAAAACAAAGCTGAAAAAGGCCTAAAAAGCACAATGAGTCACGAACTGCTGCATCTGTAAGAAAACACATACTGGAGAAAAAAAGCAGACACATAAACATACATATCTTGCTGTGTCCTGTGTGCAATCTTAAGTGACTCTGTATGTGTCTTTGTCAAGAAACATACTTGTGCTAGACCACAACAATGCTCCCCCCAGGGGAGACTAAGCAAAGACTAGAAGACACAGGCTGTCCACAGACACCATGTGTTTGATTGCAAACACATGGTGTGCCCATTATAGGGAAGAGGGAGTGCCTAGAAAGAGCCCAGAGAACCAGAGATAATGGACAGCTGACCTCGCCAGAGGGCACCCATCTCAGCATAGCCAGAGTAACAGTAGAATTGTTATTCCTTCACATAGAAAGAAAGAAGCCTGGTGAGGTGGTCTGAATGCCTCCTGGGCACGTCTTACCAGATTATATCATCAGCTAGCCTAGGAATGCCTTGGCATTTCCTGGGATGAGCTGGAGGATGTAGATGGGGAGAGAGATCTGGACTGGATAGATGGATGGATGGAAGAAAATAACATTACAGAAAAAAATATTGAGATAACTACTTACTGTATACAAATATCCTGTTATAGCTTGTTTTTCATGTTCTCTTCTATGAATTTCAACAAAATGTGTGTGACCCTTGTTTAGGGTTTGTTTTTGTGAATGTTGATTTTATGTTCATGTATAAACCCCAGAAAGAATAGCTAAAGCTAACTTTATCCGTGATCCTAATAAAACAATCAATCATAGCTTTCAGAACGAATTACTAAACCAGTATGTAAGAAGCAAATTTATAGACATTTTATTTTACTGTAGTATATTTTTAATTTCAAATTAATCTTTATAACATTAAGATATTTGTTGTGTCATACTGTATTGTATAAGCCACAAGCCATTACACTTAGTTGTTAGGTTTAACTTAATTTTTTAACTGTTGTAGGAAAGGAATTCCCAAACATTTGAATAAAGTCTATCATCCAACTTCAGGTTTTCCTTTTTGAAATCTGAAAATTGGAAGCTGACTGTTTAAATCTATACAACAAATTAATTTGTTCATTTCTTGATTAGATTGGCTTGGTTTAGCAGCTAAACATCTGAGTGTGGATTTATGGGTTAAACATTAAGTATAAAATTACAACCAAGGCAAAGTTTTATGATGTTTCTGAACAAACAGGGGCACATGTGCATTTCTTATGAATGTAACATTAAAAAGAAAGAGGAATTGAAGGTTTACTTTGTTTTCTGGTTGATCGTTTTGCACAGATTAAGTCGCCAAGCTGAGGTGCTGTAGTATTTAAGTTCATGAAAATTTAGGAATTTTAGCTTTGTGAACAAAGCTAGATATACTTGTGTGTAGGTAGAAGTCTATGCTGACAATATTGCAATGTTTAAAACTGGATGCTCAGTGAAGACAGCTAAATAAAAAAAATTACTATGTCTATCATGCAAGGCTGTATCACTGCATTAGTATGGACATAACAAAGCTCTGAAATAAAGGATTACATAACTTCAAATAGTAGGAGTTAGATAAGATGGTGTTTGGAATAACAGCAAAGTCCTGGCAGAACATTTCTCTGTATTCTTATCATTTATAGAAAACCACAGCTAATTTAGTTCCCCTTTATATTTATGTTCTGTGGCTTGAGATTTAAAAAAAAAAAAGCTGAAATTGTTCCGTTACAGATAAGTCTGTCTCACTTACATGTTGTGTGAAAGAGAGCAATGTGATAGCCTTGTTTTCTCAGGCTATTTGTACTTCATTCAGTACTTTTTTTTTTTTGTAAACAGCAGCTTTTTCACAGGTGTGGTTAGCTTTTTTCTCAATGAAATAATTTATTTTGTAATGACTCAAGTTATCAATTTTTTCTTGATAATCTGAAACACGAGACAGGAACTGGCTCTGTGTTTGTTTTTGGGGTTTTTTGGTGTGTGCCCTTTTGTTTTTTTCCTTTTCTCTATTGGTAGGTACACTTGGGGTGGAGCCACTGCAGGTGAGGTGTTCAGTCAGCTGTGTTGGATCCTCCTCATTAAGGCAGCATACTAATAAGGCGGTCGATGTGGCAGTTCTTCACCAGATCATTACTTCAGCTTCTGATGCAATGTTTGGTCTCCCTGGTGTATTGTTTTGCATCCAAGCTCCTTTTCCTAACTGAGTTTTTTTCCCTTTTGATTCTTTCAGTCATCTGATTTTTCCTGTTCCTGGATTTGTGTTCATACTCTCAGAAGAACTGTCTAAACAGCTCGCTTTTCACTGCCATCATGCATTCCAACTTACCTCCCTCCTCAACTTACTGCTTTGTTTCGGTACAGTGAGTACATTAGTTTTGTAGTTATTTTTTCCATTCAGTTCCAGTCATTTTGTGTAGTTAACTCTGGTCTCTTTCCTATTTCAGATTTTGTCCTGAAAATCCACCACAATCAAGTCTTGTCCTTTATATTTTTTCAGCTCCTTGGGTCCATCTTTTGGCTTAATCTGATAGTGACAAATATGCAAAAAAATAAGAAACGAGGAAGGCGGCAAATATTTTTTTCTATAGTCTAAGGAGCTTGAAAAACAAACATCTGGAGTTCTTTAAGTTTCCTTGAGGCATTTCACCTCTCATCAGAGAAGCCTCTTCAGTTTTAAGAGCAATTGGAGGAGAGTCCCAGATTTCAGCCAAGGTCTGAAAACGGGTCTAGGTAACAATCGGCTAAGGTTTCGGGTGAACCCACTGTGAAAGGTAGCCCACGCCCTATTATGTGATTTACTCTGGGACTTATACCAATTGCTCTTAGAACTGAAGAAGCTTCTCAGATGAGAGGTGAAACGTCTTCAAGGAGACTTAAAGAAGTCCAGACGCTTTTCTTTCCAACCTCCTTAGGCTACGATGACCTGGATAATTAAGAACCTTCACAGACACTTTTTTATAGCATTGTTATATGTTATACCTACTCATTACACCAAAATTAAAACGTATTTAGTTTATTTTTATTTACATGGCACCAAATCACAACAACAATTGCCTCAAGGTGCTTTATATTGTAAGGTAAAAACTCTATATCTTAATGCATGCTCAATCATCCAGGTAAGTAAATCTCCAAAAGTTGATTCGGTTCACCTGGACGTAGCGTTTTCAGTTTTCATCCTGGACAGGGAGGAATGCTGGTTTGAGCGTGGAGTCAAGGAGGCCCTTTACGTGAAAAGGGAAAGACCAATCAAGGAGGGGGCCTAAGGGTACATCTTTCGCCATCTTAAAATGCTGTGATTGCAGCCAGTCCCCAGCTCTCTGTGAATGGTACTTATGGCCATTGGTCAGTGGTTGTTGATCAATGATCATGATAATTTGCATGATTATGATGACCTCCCAGCCCATTGTTCCTTCAGTGGTGCTAGTTTCAGTCATTATGCAAATGTACTGTTTATAAGATTGGGGAAACCTGCAGTGAACTGAAACTGAAGAAGTCAGTTTCAGTTCACTGCAGTTCTCCCACTGAAAACGCTACGTCCAGATGAACAGAATAGACTTTTGGAGGTAAAGACTCTACAATAATACAAAGAAAACAGAGAAAACCCCAAAAATCAGAAGAACCCCTATGAGCAAGCATCACAAATATTCATTTGTTAATCACCAACGATAAGACACACAGGCCATATTACATGAGTGTTTGGTTCTAAATCAGATATCCTAAAGAAATGGTCAGAGTGCAATAACTGGCAGGAGCAATCAAGCAGTGTAATAACCAGCAGCTCAAAACTGTCATGGTCTGGGCGAGTCTGAGTAACTTTCCACAGCATCAGCTCTCCTCCTCTGGATGGAGCCCTTCTTGCCCCTCCCCGTTCCTCAGCCACAGGCAATTATTCTGGCAGTATTTAGGAGCAGCACACACAATGAGTCTTCGCCAGATTGTCTGTTAACCTCAGTTCACAGCCTCATGTTTCTGTGTATCTCTCAGTGTGCATTACTTACCTCTCTCTTCCTGTCCCCTAGTCGGTACCTGGATTCGTCATCCAAACCCTGCCATAGCCACGCTTCTGGATTCCGGTCAGCTACTGCTTAATCCTTTTCGGGCAAACTGCCATTCTCACCTGCCTGCCTCCCTGCGCACCCGTATAGGACTCAGTACTCGCCCGGACCACGCCTCACCTCCACCTCCAGCTTATCCCCGCCTGCGAACACAGCCCCTGGTCTGCCACAGTTTCCACCTGCCCCACTCCAGCCCTCAGCAGTTTAGTGACCTGACAGTTCCATGCTTAGCCTAAGCCCCGCACTTCACAGACACCACGCTTTTGCACAAAGCTTAATCTTGTTTTTGTCTTGAGTATCTAAGTTAGGAATTCTTGTAAATAAAAGTTTTTGTTTTTGCAAATCACTTCAAGCCTCTGGTCTTTGGTTCTGCGCGTGTCCATTCCACTCCACGGGCCTCTGAGCCTTGACAGAAACAGCATTTGCAGCTGCTAGTGTAAATTGTTCCGGATGGCTATCAGGGATAATTTAGTCATTGTTTGTCACTGCTCCAATGCATCTTCTCAATATAAGAGAGACTGGAGGTTAATGAAAAAAATCCTATCTTTTCCCTGTATAATTGAAAGAACGAAAGGTATTACTTTCAATAAAATATGGTAATGAGAACCTGACAGGAAACTGAGGCCCAGATGACCTTCTTACTTTTATCATCACTGTGGCTAAGGTTACAACATTTGTGCACCAAAAAGAGCAGCTCATCCCTGTATTGTTATTAGCATTTCTGTCAGGTGATACTTCTTGCTGCCTGTGAATTATGTGACCAAGTCAGGGCTGCACAGTGTATTACTGTTATGAACTTCAAAGAAATTAAAATGTTAATCAAATTTGTATGTCCTTCATATTCCAATATTGTCTTCAGTGTTTAATCTTGAGGGGCTACCCTTCTAAGAATGGTCCAACTAATCAGACTTGCACTCACATGATGCAAGTCAGTGCATCAAGTTTTGTCCTTTAGAAGGAATTTCTTATTTTAAATGTGAAATGAGATTCTCTGCTAAAAATAGTTTTTTTTATTTTTTTTAAGCCATAGATTACTTAAAACACATATAAATCCCAGCTGCTAATTAAAGCTTCCAAACTATGATTCACATTGTTACTTGTTTTTGCATGTATGAATGAATGTTTTCATTTATACACTTTTTAAAAATTCTAATCTGCTGGTATGTCTCTTTTACATTGATGAAATTGGAGCTACTATTGCACAGAACACACAACAAGAATGCCTATCAATAAAAAATTCACATTGCCAACAAACTAAAGGAATTTTGACGTCTGCTTCATGATGCTATGGGACAGTAACTTTTGATAGTTAAATTTCCTCATTCTAAAATTTCAGAAATGTAATGTGCAGCAGTCACACTAAATATAAACAGCAGAACTTGGAGGTTCAAGGTCCAAGGTTCATTATTTGTTACATGCATAGTTATACAAGTATAACACACAGTGAAATGTAACCTGACACGCTCCTCGACATGTGCAAAAATGGGGGGGGGGAGCTAGAGGAAGAACATATATATATATATATATATATATATATATATATATATATATATATATATATATATATACATACATACATTGGGTGAATGTGCAGTAGTAGCAGTGCTCTTAGCAGTAAAATAACTAATCATTGAGGGCACTAAATCCCAAGATTAGCTTCTTTCAAATTCCAGTAGTGTTACTGTGTCCCGTTACATTTTATTGTAGATATTTATCATTATTTCATCATCATCTGATAAAGTATCTGTAGGCAGAACTCACGGGAATCATTATAAATGGAGGAAGAGTCATATGACATGTTACTGTGCCCAGAGTCTGAAGCAGAAAGCCTGGCTTAACAGAAAATGTTGATAAGTGTTGTGATACCTGTTATATCTGACAGGAGTTTTAGCATTTGCCCAGTCAGCTAACAGAAAGAAAGCCTGGCTACTGTATGTCAAAATAACTTTAAAGTGTACCCCTCAGTATGTCTTTCTTTCTTGACTCTCTTGGATAAGGAAAAACTCAAGAACATCAGCAATGAGAGGAAAAAAACAAGCTTTTTGGGCATTAAAGATTACATTTAGTTTACCCTCTACATGCACATTCAAGCCATTCAAGCTTACGAATAGAGATAACGTGCTTTTTAAACTGGTGAATACTTGTTGCCAGATGACCTCTACCTGATATGCAAGGCTATTCCAGAATTTCTAGAGCAGGCTTTAAAGAATGATTTGATATTGAAAATCAATTAAGCCAAAAGAATCAAAATTCTTGCTACATGATGTTTGAAACACGATGCCTGATAAACAGGATACACAGAATTACTAACAACTGAAACTTCCTGGGATTAAATCAGATTAGTTGCAATGATGCCAGTCTTGAACATTAACCATTTCACGCATGGTGGTCACTACAGTGGATAGCTATTCAAAGGCTGTTTTCTTGTATTTGTGTCAGTGTGGATGGTACACTTGCACATAAACCACTTCATTGGACACTGATGTTACTATAGATATATGATGTGTTTCATTGTAATTATTGTTCTTTAACCCTGTCATGCATGAATTATGACAACATCAATCATGATTTTTTTTCTTAAGTATGTATATTCATCTTTTCATGCCTAAAGATGAATAAAAATACTTTATATTAAAATTCTCCCCACTGTCTTATCCAGAGAAACTTAAGTCTGTTTGAACTTTCTTATTAATTCATTACAGGAACTATTTATTTATATTTCACAGTATCCTTATGCATAACATACATAAAGTACTTTTATGTATGTTTGTACTGTTGGTGTTTAATGTTAAAAAATGTTAGACTGAATGTTGACTAACAGTCATGCATGTGCATTAGTAAACTACAATGCTAAACACTTTATTCTTCATCAAATATATATAATCAAGTATAATGTGAGATGATCATTTCAGCTTTTCTGAGTTGATTCTGAATATTTAAGGTAGCATTTTTATCGAAACAGTATAACTTAAATTGTTCTTGTTGGCCAAACTTCATTTACAAACAATTATCCTTGTTGTTCTTTTTTGTGTGAGTGGTGTCAAATATGGACAAACTATTAAGAAAAGACCATTTTTACCAAGTGCAGGTTTCTAAGTACAAATCAAAATATTGAGTCGTGACTGCAGGAACTTAAACTGTAAACTCATGTACCATTCCCTTCACAGTGTTAATCAAAGCTAAGCATACATGAAACAACGTGTAGTCTCTGATATAAAGTAATTTGTCATGGATAAACTCAAGCAGAGCATTTATCAAAGAGAAGCATAACGAAGTGTAACATTTCTCACTTATAATTATTTGATTATCTCCCTGGCTGTTTCAGTGTTATGTACCACTGGGGTTTTACAAACTCACTAAAGCAGAACAGGCTGGGTTTCAGAGACATGGTACAAAACTAATGTGAAACTAATGGCATTGTTTTAAAATAATTGTGAGTCAAGAGTCATTTAAACTTAACTCAATGACAATTTTCAATAACAATAAGAATATATTTAATTGGTGTTTTGCTGAATATACCTTTATGACATTGTCAGTCTCTTAGTTAATAATAATAATAATAATAATAATAATAATAATAATAATGGATTGCATTTATATAGCGCTTTTCAAGGCACCCAAAGCGCTTTACAATGCCACTATTCATTCACTCTCACATTCACACACTGGTGGAGGCAGCTACAGTTGTAGCCACAGCTGCCCTGGGGCAGACTGACAGAAGTGAGGCTGCCATATCGCGCCATCGGCCCCTCTGGCCAACACCAGTAGGCGGTAGGTGAAGTGTCTTGCCCAAGGACACAACGACCAGGACAGAGAGCCCGGGGATCGAACCGGCGACCTTCCGGTTACAGATACGCTTCCCAACCCCCTGAGCCACAGTCGTTAAAACAAATGACAGTGCTTCTAGACTACAGAATTCATCGAATCCATTACGAATGAGGAAAAAATTAATAGTGCACTTAAAAGTGGACATTATTCGAAATACGATTGGGGTGCTGGTACAAAAGAGAGCTGTGTGATTACCTACTATAAATGGCCCGATTCTTATACTGTATAGCACTTTTATACGACGTGTCTTCAAGCATGTCTACATTCTACATTGAAATGCTTGCTATCTAATATCCATGTACATTGATGCTCCAATGGAGTTTGAACATGTTTTAAAAACTATTTATGTTGAACTTCTGTACAAATCACAGTATGTCCATAACAAATACCATGAGGGACACCATAAGGCTGTCCATAAGTGCATGTGGTACCAGGACGCAATAGGTTACTGGTCAATGATTGATTTTGTAATCGTATAACCAGACCTGCAGCCATATGTTCTGGGACTCAGGTAATGAGAGGGGCTGAGCTGTCAACTGATCACCACCTGGTGCTGAGTTGGATGAGGTGATAGGAAAGTGCGCTGGAATGCCTGACAAAGGCCCCGGTCCATTAAATCTTCAACGCACACTTCCAGGAGACCTTCAACAGCATTCCGAGGGAGAATAGGGACATTAAGTCCGAATGGACCATGTTCAGCAGCTCCATTGCCAAAGCCGCTGCACTGAGCTGTAGTGCCTGGCGTGGTGGTAACCCCGGACCAAATGGTGGACACCAGAGGTGAAGGGTGCCACCAGGCTAAAGAAAGAGTCAGGCTTGGTTTGGCTGCAACACTTCAGAGGCAGCTGATAGGTACCAGACTGTTCTCACTCCCAAGTGGTAAAATACCGACGATTTGTCAAGTCCCAAGGCATTCCTGAGGTCATGGATGCGCTGGGTCATGGATGAAATCCAGTAGAATGAAGCTCCCGAACCTTAACTAGCATTTTAATGACATTAGATAGTCATTTTCCAAAGTGATTTGAGGAAAACGAATGTACATGTGTATATTCATTCCAAACGGTTCTCATGTTTCCTAATTTTTCCGATCTCGTAATGTAGTGACACGTTGGGTACCCGGAAGCATAATATGCCGACGATTTGTCACGTAGCATAAGATGTTCCGCTTTGGGAGTGAGAACGTGTTGTAGGTACCAACAAACCAAGCGGAATGTGGCTCAAGGCAGTGGCTGAAGCAAAAACTGGGATGTGTGACGAATTTGGAGAGGCCATGGAAAAAGGCTTTTGGACTGCCTCAAAGAGATTCTGGCAAATCGTCAGGCAACTCAGGAGGGGAAAGCAGTGCTCTGCCTTCACTGTGTATAGTGCTGGTGGAGCGCTGGTGACTTCGACTGAGGACATTGTCAGACAGTGGGAGGAATACTTCGAGGACCTCCTTTCGAGAGAGGCTAGAGTAGAGCCGCCACGCCTCCACATTGAAGGGAGCGAGTTGAGGTGGTCTGGGCATTTGGTGTTCCCCCCAGACAAGCTGGAGGAGGCTAGGGAGAGGGAGATCTGGGCTTCTGTGCTTAGGCTCCTGCCCCAGCAACCCAGCCTGGACAAGCGGGAGAAAATGGATGAATGGATGAAGTATCAAGATAGGTTCTGTATGATTTAAATTAATCTAAAATTATGTCAATGGTAAGTGGTTCTGATAACTATAAACGATAAGTATGGTATGAAATAAACTGTACCAGAAAAAATAACTTTCTGTCGACATAAAATGTACCAGAGAAATGTCAAATCCGTCTTTAGGAAAATTTACAAATCGTGGCTTCTCAGACAGATTGAGAGCAATCACAAATGGCATTTAAGAAAAGCTCTCATCAAAGCATAAGGAACAAAGGAGCTTCCTTTGAAATCTTCCTAAGTCGCTTTCTCTTACACAGACATGTCCACACTGACAAACAGGTACAGCCATCAGAGGTATGCTTCAACTCCACAGACATTGACAGCTCATAAAACTGCAGATCAGGCTTGACGACACACTTTGCAGTCATCCCAGGATGCAAAACTGGTAAATGCATAACAACAGTCAACAAAGACATACACCAAGCAGCTCCATCATCTCCCATGCATTACCAAAACAATTATAAATATGAAGACCTGTGTTTCACAGTGCTTTTTTAGATGATTATATTGGAACAACCTGCACAATGCTTTCCATGTCTTTTTGTTCTGCTAGAATATTACACTAGTATATTAAATTAAAAATACAGTTTAAGATAATATGATATAAGATAGTATTTGAATTGAATTGAAGTTTGAAGTTTAACAACTGTTTTAACCCCATAATAATATATTAAAAAGGTAAATGGCTGCATTTAAATAGCGCTTTATCCAATATATTGTGCAGTTTGATTTTTTTTAATGCAATAATGACAGAAAGATACAATGCAGGTTCTAAGCGTCAGAAGCATTCATTGTCCTGCCCAAGGATTCTTCATCACATGAACAGGGGTACTGAAAACTGATGGGTTCTAGTTCTCTTAAAGGGAGAGAATGTGTAGTAACAATGCAAGTTCTTTCTCTTTAACATGGAAAAGAAAGCACTGTTGATCTTTAAAAATCGGTGAGATTATACTAGTGTAACAAGGTGAGGCTCTTCTGTTAAGTGAACTTTGCTACGCTCTGCTAAATACAGTGGATCTTTGCTCCCACTACAGAATCACACATCTAACAGGTTTAGGTCATCGGGGTAAACTACTGCCTGGGTGGTATCTCCTTTGTATAAAGTGAAATAAGGTGGTATTCAAAGAAATATAATATTGCTTCTAGAGCAGGGCGATATGACCAAAAATATTTATCACGAGATATATTTGAAAATTTGCCATAACGATAAAACTGACGACATAATTGACACTACTTTACAACTCCACAACTTTATTCGTGCAAAAAAAAAAAAATCAACGTATTTTCACTTAAACAAGCAGCTGTTTTTTTATGTGCATTAAAGTTATATAAAAATTTAAAAGTGGAAATGCAAAATCCTTGCTTTTTTTTTTTTTCTTCCAATAATATCAACAGGTGGACAACAGTGAATGTAGACCAAAGTTTGTTATCAAAATGCTCTGTCCTCCTGGAATAACTTCCATTTTATTTTGAAGCTTTACGCTGATGGCTTTGGGTAACTTTGGAGATTATTTTTAAGACGATGCTCTATTTTATATTACCAACAGTTTATAAGTATGTAAATGAGCCTTAAAGAAAGGACAGAATAAAGTCCTATTCTTTTTTTTTTCCTTTTTTTTTTTTTGCCTGTCCCGTTTGGCTCTTTTGCCATCAGAATTGTTGTCTAAAGGCAAAGAAAGATGCCCAACGGATTTACTTTACCAAATTGACCATCCCAGCCTTGCCATAATGGTCCATTTGATTCACCTTTTATTGTTTATTTTATTTTCACTTACTGAACATGGGACAGACTTGACTGGGGGAAAGAAGGGGAGAAAGAAAGAGGGAAAGAGAAACAGCTGAGAAGAGGGACGGGGGAGAAGGGCAAAAACCAAAAACCAACAGAATGAGCAGAAAAAGAAAAAAAAGAAGAAGAAAAGAAAAAAATGCATATATCAATCACCTGGGTCACCTGCTGAGAAAGAAAAAAAGAAAACAAGCAGAAGAGAACAAGAGTAATAGAATAAACAACATCACAATGATATATGGGAATATGACAGTAAATACTAAATATTAAACATTATTGTGCAGCACATAAGATCAACAGAACACAGTGTGCTTTGAGGTAGGAGCCAAAAAGGGTGTAGTTTGTGGGTGTGATCACCCGTGTGTACACCTGTGAGCATGGACGTGCTTGTTTTGTTTTGTTTTTTTAAAAGGTTCCTTCATGTAATGATCTGCTAGAGGGTGTGTGTGTGTGTGGGGGGGGGGGGGGGGGGGGGGGCACAGCCCCGTCCTCCAGGGCATGAAGCAGGTATGGAGGAGATCAAAACTCCAGACATCCAGAGGCCCCAAGAACACAAGAGACCAAGGAAGACCAACAGAGGAGCAGCCGCGCCACTGTCCCAGAAAGAGCTGAGGAGAGTCCCAGATGAGGGCTCACTCAGCAGCCGTGGAGCAGAAGCCAGGGGGAGTTGCAGTGACGCGCCCGTGAGCTCCGCCGGCAGCCAGCCGTGCCTGAGTGACCGAGCCCCAGGCCGAGAGGCCGGGGGCACCCCACCTCCGAAATGGCCTGAGCGAGCCCCAGGCTCCAGGCCCCGATAAGCGGCCACCAAGGAGTGAGCCGGTGTGTACCTGGACGCCCATCCCCGGACACAAAGAACCACCAATGCACCGATGTCTGAGGGAGTCCGCCACTGGAAGACCGGAACCGCTACATCGATCACTACGGCCGTCTGCTTCTGTTTGTCTACCACCACTATGTCCGGTTGGTTAGCCACCACCATTTTGTCCGTCTGTATCTGGAAGTCCCACAGGATCTTAGCTCGGTCATTCTCCACCACCCTTGGGGGCATCTCCCATTTTGACCTCGGGACTTCCAGGTTATACTCGGCACAGATGTTCCTGTACACTATGCCGGCCACTTGGTTATGGCGTTCCATGTATGCCTTGCCTGCTAGCATCTTGCACCCTGCTGGATTGTCTCTGGGGCATCTTTACACAGCCTGCACCTGGGGTCTTGCCTGGTGTGATAGACCCCAGCCTCTATGGATCTTGTACTCAGAGCTTGTTCTTGTGCTGCCATGATTAGTGCCTCTGTGCTGTCTTTCAGTCCAGCTTTGTCCAGCCACTGGTAGGATTTCTGGATATCAGCCACCTCCTCTATCTGCCGGTGGTACATACCGTGCAGGGGCCTGTCCTTCCATGATGGTTCCTCGTCTCCCTCCTCTTTCTTGGGTTTCTGCTGCCTGAGGTATTCACTGAGCACTCAGTCAGTTGGGGCCATCTTCCCAATGTATTCTTGGATGTTCCTTGTCTCATCCTGGACTGTGGTGCTGACACTCACCAGTCCCCGGCCCCCTTCCTTCCGCTTAGCGTACAGCCTCAGGGTGCTGGACTTGGGGTGAAACCCTCCATAAGATAAGATAAGATAACCTTTATTAGTCCCACACGTGGGAAATTTGTTTTGTCACAGCAGGAAGTGGACAGTGCAAAAGTTATGACGCAAAAATTAGAATACAATAAGAATAAATACAGTACACAGCTGTACAGAATAGAATAAAATAATATACTATATACAATAGAATAAAATAGAATAAAAATATACAATAAGATAAAAATAGAATACGAATGCTATATACAACTGAGTAAAAATACAACGATGCCAGAAAAGATTATTGCACTTAGTGTTATTGCACATGTGTGGATGTGTGTGTTTGTTCGGTTAAAGTCTTTGTTGTGGAGTCTGACAGCAGTGGGGAGGAAAGACCTGCGAAATCTCTCCGTCCCACACCGTGGGTGCCGCAGTCTCCCACTGAAGGAGCTGCTCAGTGCTGTCACAGTCTGCTGCATGGGGTGGGAGATGTTGTCCAACAGGGATGACAGCTTAGCCGCCATTCTCCTGTCACTCACCACCTCCACTGGGTCCAGAGGGCATCCTAGAACAGAGCTGGCCCTTCGGATCAGCTTGTTCAGTCTCTTCCTGTCCCCAGCAGAGATGCTGCCGCCCCAGCAGACCACACCATAAAAGATAGCAGAAGCCACCACAGAGTCATAGAAGGTCTTCAGGAGTGGGCCCTCCACCCCAAACGACCTGAGTCTCCGCAGCAGGTACAGCCTGCTCTGCCCTTTCCTGTAGAGGGCATCTGAGTTATGAGTCCAGTCCAGTCTATTGTTCAGATGAACACCAAGGTACCTGTAGCTGTCCACAGCCTCAATGTCCATACCCTGGATGTTCAGTGGTTGCAGTGGAGAATGCTTGTGCCTGCGGAAGTCTACCACCAGCTCCTTGGTTTTACTGGCATTGATCTGGAGGTAGTTCAGCTGGCACCAGTCCACAAAGTCTTGAGTCAGTCCTCTGTACTCCTTGTCGTCCCCATCAGTGATGAGGCCGACTATTGCAGAGTCATCAGAGAACTTCTGCAGGAAGCACTGGGTGGAATTGTGGGAGAAGTCTGCAGTGTAGATGGTGAAGAGGAACGGAGCCAGAACCGTTCCCTGTGGGGCCCCCGTACTGCAGACGACCCTGTCCGACACACAGCCCTGAGTCCTCACATACTGTGGTCGGTCGGTGAGGTAGTCCAGGATCCAGGTAGTGAGGTGATGGTCCACTCCAGAGTTCACCAGCTTGTCCTTCAGAACCGAGGGAAGAATGGTGTTGAAGGCACTGGAGAAATCAAAGAACATGATTCTCACAGTGCTCCCAGCGGTCTCCAGGTGAGAGAGGGAACGATGCAGGTGGTGAATGACGGCATCATCCGCTCCAATGCCAGGCTGGTAGGCAAACTGAAGTGGGTCCAGTGATGAGCTTGTTAGGCGCCGAGGCTGAGCCAGGACCAACCGCTCCAGGGTCTTCATCAGGTGGGATGTCAGAGCCACCGGCCTGTAGCTGTTGAGGTCCTTGGGGCGTGAAGTCTTTGGCACTGGTACAACACAGGAGGTTTTCCAGAGCTGTGGGACTCTTCCCAACCTCAGGCTCAGGTTGAAGAGGTGCTCCATCACCCCACACAGTTGGTCCGCGCAGGACCTGACGACCCTCGAGCTGATGCCATCTGGGCCCGCTGCCTTCTTGCCATTAATCCTCCTCAGTTCCCTCCTAACCTGGGTGGTTGAGAGAGACAGGCTGGAGCCTTGTGTTGAGTGTGTATTGGATGCTGTTGTTGGGGGTGGGGAGGAGTGAGCAGGGTGAATAGAGGAGGTGTGAAGTGTCTGAGGTGTCAGAGGTGGAACAGCAGCAGTGGGGGTGGGTGAGTCTGCAGCCGATGTTGTAGACTGTCTCATGGTTGAATCAAATCTGTTGAAGAAATGCTCCATGCATGGTAAGGAGCTTTCTTGTCTTTATGTCAGTGGCTTCTATCTCCTCCTTTGGCCAGCCTATTACCCCAGCAGGGTACCTGATCACGGGCAGGGCGTACGTGTTGATGGCCCGGATCTTGTTCTTACCATTCAGCTGACTCCTCAGGACTTGCCTGACCCTCTGCAGGTACTTGGTGGTTGCAGCCTTTCTAGCGGCCTCTTCATGGTTCCCATTTGCCTGCAGGATCCCCAGGTACTTGTAACTGTCCTCTATGTCTGCAACATTGCCTTCTGGTAGTTCAATCCCCTCAGTTCTGACTACCTTCCCTCTCTTTGATACCATCCGACTACACTTCTCCAGTCCGAACGACATTCCAATGTCATTGCTGTATAGCCTGGTAGTGTGGATCAGTGAATCGATGTCTCGTTCACTCTTGGCATACAGCTTGATGTCATCCATGTACAGGAGGTGGCTGACAACTGCTCCGTTCCGTAGTCGGTATCCGTAGCCAGTCTTGTTAATGATCTCACTGAGGGGGTTCAGGCCTATGCAGAACAGCAGTGGGGACAGAGCATCTCCTTGGTAGATCCCGCACTTGATGGTGACTTGTGCTATGGGCTTGGAGTTGGCCTCTAGTGTTGTACGCCACATCCCCATTGAGTTCATATATATATATATATATATATATATATATATATATATATATATATATATATATATATATATATATATATATATATATATATATATATATATATATATATACACACACACACACACACACACACACACACATTTTTTATATATAGACACTATGAGATTGTTTGTTGTAATACAAAGAACAAAAACAAAGCTGCTGCTGTTGTTGTTGGAACCATAAATCCTGCTCTCTACCAGAAAATCCTGAATTATGAAGAATGTCCATAACCCTTATGTCTTGGTTCATAACCCTTGGGACAATGATCAGCAGGACAATGATCCAAAACACACCAGCATGTCCACTGAATGGCTAACAAAATAAACAAATAAAGTTCATATTTAATCCAATAGAGATGATTTGGCATGTTCATGCTCAAAAACCCTCCAGTATGGCTGTATTTACGTTTATGGTTTATGGATGATAAACCGTCAACATCGCCTGGTAAAAGTCGAAGCAGTCGCCGCTGACCAACATTGATGGAGATCGTTAGCTGCCTGATGCGCCCCTCAGCATAGGAGGAACTAAGTGCTAAGTACATGTCAGCATCATATTTCCTCATGCTGTGTGTTCGCTCGTCTTGTGTGTTTCATAGTTTCATCTATGCCTGAGTATTTTCTCTTTCTGTGTTCTTCTGTATTAGCAATAAAGGTCTAGTCCTGCATTTACTACTACTACAAAGCACTATGACAAAGCCAGCCAATGAAATGTGTTTTTCCACTTTATCTAAGTATTGAGTCAGGGTGAACTAACTAACATTGTGAAGCATTTGCATATGCCTAAACTCTAAGTAAGTTACAACATACACCTCACAACAATAGTCAGTACAGACAACAGGACAAAAACATGTGACTCATACACAAAGACAGACATTAAAAATACTTACACGGACCAAAACAGCAGTTCTCTCGCTTCTTTAAAATAGATTTCAACTGTCCCATCATGTAATTATGAAATTACACAGTGCCTAGCATGTACGCACGTGAAATCAAATACAGTGCACTAACAACAAAATAAATAGCAGCCGTGTAAATTTAAAAAT
This sequence comes from Copadichromis virginalis, assembly GCF_057382275.1. Taxonomy (NCBI): domain Eukaryota; kingdom Metazoa; phylum Chordata; class Actinopteri; order Cichliformes; family Cichlidae; genus Copadichromis; species Copadichromis virginalis. The sequence continues at coordinate 6,265,835 of NC_140627.1, forward strand.
TTACACTCTCCCCAATGTGCCCTATACCCATCCTCCCTACTTTGATCTAGGATCTACTTGTCAGGATTTGTGTCGTGGATGAGAGAAGGAGGACCCAAACGCTGGACTTAGGTAGGTAGGTGAAGGTTGGTGTTTATTGTCGATGGAGTGAACAAACAGAACAGAGGTAGGAAATGGCTGGCTGGCTGGCTGGCTGGCTGGACGACTGACTGAATGACTGAAGGGCTGACTGAAAGACTGAATGGCTGGCTGACTGAACGCAGGCGGAAACGACAACATAACATCACATGTACTTCAATGACACAACAACGATCGGATGGAACTGAGGACTTAAATACACGCTGGGTGATGAAGGATTAGAAACCGGTGAGTACACAGCTGAACTTAGTCTGACTAATGATACATGGAAATAACTGGAACACAATACGCAGGCGGTATGCTGGCACAGAAAACATAGATGTGAAAATAAACTGAACATGACAAAACGGAAAACACTGGGTCAACGACCCAGGAACCCTGACACGACTGACATTGATTTTGAGGGAGGTATTTTAATGTATGGTCTCAAGAACTTTGCCTCTTGTTTTAGTTAAATTGTTTATTTAAATTTATTTGGGCCATGTCTAAAATTTTGCAACTGAAAAGTGTCCCACTTAATTACCATGATGTCCTTCTACTGCTGTGGCATAAATTACTGGTGTAAATTAAATTTTCAGAAGAGCAAAGCAATTGAATAACATGACTAAACTTACTTGCTTTGTTTAATCATTTTGCATGGTTTTAACAAGTAAATGACACTCCTGTACAAGTAAAGAGTTTTTATTTTTGTCATTTTTGCCCCAATGAATGCATTAACTTTCTTAACTTTAACGAAGGCCATATAAACCGTATCCAATAACAATATCAAGTCCTACTCTCGCCCTCAAATAAAAGTAATTTATTTGGCTGAGAACAGTGGTTCTCAAACACCTTGCTGGTGGAGTACAATATAAGTGAAGAAATATGGAATAATAAAGTAAACAGTAAATAGTAATACATTAATCCTTAAAATAAGTTTCCAGCATGATATCACACCAGTTTGTGAAATAGTCAAAAAAACACATCTATTTTTTCGCGTGGTCATGGACACAAATTGTTAATAGATGAAAAAAGTAATTATCCATCAAACCTAAAAACTAGTTGTTCAACCCTTGGCAGCAGGATGTACAGGCAAACTGGCAATGAGTTTTTCACGTTGCTGTGGAGGAATTTTGGCCCTCTCTTTTTTTTCAGAATTGTTTTAATTCAGTCATACTGGAGGGATTTTGAGCCTGAACACCCTGTCAAGTAGGGCTGCTCGATTATGGCAAAAATGATAATCACGATTATTTTCACTGAAATTGAGATCTCGATTATTTGACGATATTTATTTAACCCTTTAAGACCTACCATAGAACCAAGTCCGCCAGAGCTTATATTATTTTTTTACATGTTGTAGTGCCATTTGTGGGAGCATTTCAAGTTGTTATACAACTGTTATAGCCCATATTTTAATAATATGTATGCATTAAGTCCATAGTAACTACATTAATTGCAAAAAAGTGCAATAAACTACAAGAAAATTGAAAATCGTTTTTGTTTTTGTTTTTTAAATATATTTTTTAAATATATATGTTTTTTAACATATATTTTTACTTGGAGAAATTTAAGAGGTTTATCCCTCAAAACTTTAAATACAAAAAAGTTGCAAAAAATAGTTTACAACAACAGGAAATTAATTTTGAGTGTCTTCATAGTTTTATTTTGGAGATACAGCAATTTTTATATACTGCAGGAAAAACAAAAACAATCCTATGATGCAAATTTGCAAAGAAAACAGCAGGTGCATCAAAATAAACTATTTCCAGCAGTGCAATTCGAGTTCTAAGCATCCCAGAAACTATTCAGAAAAGTCAAACATGACCAGTATAGGCTTTTAAGGCCTACAAGTAAAAAAAAACTAAATTTTCCGCGAAAATGACATCACTTCCGGTTTCGGGCAGGAAATGGCGGACATGTGATAGTTAGCGGTGACGTCTGTTTCAATGTGCGAAGTGTTACGAACAGCTGATCGGATCGGCAAAGCGTGTTTCTGGAATATTATGTTTTTGTTCCTGCAAGCGCTTTTTATGCAATTTATGTGGAAGGAAACCGTGACCGAGGACAAGCTGATGGCATAAGATGTAAGTTTCATATGCAAAACAAATTATTGCGCTAGCTTACACGGTTCAGGTTCTACAGGGATTTAAAAATAGTTACACAAAACGGAGCGCTGCTCTGACCGGCTTTAAAGGGTTAACAATAACAATGTATTGAATAATGACTTTAAAAAATAATATAAAATAGTGTGCAACACCACTGAAGTTTTTTTTTAACCTCTCTTTTCAACCAACGGCAGTCACTCTCCTCTCCAAATAACTTCTGCTTAGCTTTCCGAGCTTCCCTCGGGTCCTCTTAATCAGCCGTCTCAACCTTTTTTGCGCCACGGACCGGTTTATGCCCGACAATATTTTCACGGACCGGCCTTTAAGGTGTCGCGGATAAATGAGGGAGGGGCTAATAATCAGCTCAGTCATTTTTAATGATCGTTGAAAGCCCAGATCGTAATCGTGATTAAAATTCGATTAATTGAGCAGCCCTACTGTCAAGGTCATTCTCTATTGGATTAAATACAAACTAGCAGCAAAAAAATTCTGGCACAACTTCACCTGCTTCCAAGGTGCAAGGAGAGGATGAAAGAATTAACAAAGCAGGAACTCCAGCAACACTTGAGGAAAGATGAACAACTTTAATAATTGACCAACGCGTTTCGGCTTGTGGCCTTCATCAGGATGACCCTGATGAAGGCCACAAGCTGAAACGCGTTGGTCAATTATTAAAGTTATTCATCTTAAATACAAACTAGGCCACAACAAAACATTTTGGGGGTTTTTAGCCATTTAGAGGTGGACTTGTTGGTGTGTTTTGGATCATTGTCCTACTGTGTCCCAAGGGTTATGTAGCAGGACATAAGGGTATGCTCCATAGTCAGGATATTCTGGAGCAGAATTTATGGTTCCAACAGCAACAACGACAAGTTGTTCGAGTTTCTGAAGGAGCAAAGGAGGCCCCAACACAAACTACATGTTTGACTGTTGATATAATGTTCTATTTATTAAATGCTGAGTTAGTTTTATACCAGTTATACGAGATGCAAACCTTGCAAAATCTTAAATTTTTATCTTGTTTTATGGGGCAACCGTGGCTCAGGGGGTTGGGAAGCTCATCTGTAACCGGAAGGTTGCCCGTTCGATCCCCCTGCTCTCTCTGTCCTGGTCGTTGTGTCCCTGGGCAAGACACTTTACCCTACTTGCCTACTGGTGTTGGCCAGAGGGGCCGACGGTTCGATATGGCAGCCTCACTTCTGTCAGTCTGTCCCAGGGCAGCTGTGGCTACAACTGTAGCTTGCCTCCACCAGTGTGTGTGAATGTGAGAGTAAATGAATAGTGGAATTGTAAAGCACTTTGGGTGCCTAGAAAAGCGCTATATAAATGCAATCCATTATTATTATTATTATTATTATTATTATTATTATTATTATTATTATTTTGTCAGTCCACTGAATATTTTCCCAAAGGTCTAGGGGATCATTATAATGTTTTTTGGCAAATGTGACACAAGCCTTTGGGTCAGCAGTGGCTTTCACCATAGGTAAAAGCCACAGCAAGGTAAAAAGCAAAATCAACTTATCTGTGCATTTTCATGTTTCGGTTTATTGTAATGCTTGAGCACTTTAGATGTTCAGATCCACATCCATAATGGAGTATTATTAATAGTGCTGATGAAGTGATTTTTTTTTTTATTTAAACTATTTTCAATCAAGTTAATAGAGATAAATGAATCATCATATTTTTGTATTCCTATTGTTTTCGGTTATGTGCCTATGCTGATAGTTGCTATGCAGCAACTCTCTATACTCTCGCCACAGGAGGCCTTAGCAGGGATAAACTAGCGAGTCCGTTCACATCAAGATAAACTGATAATTAGTCTTATGGTAGTGCTTTCGACTACTGATTAGTAATAATGAGGTAATAGTTGGGTAATAAAGTGGGAACAAAAAGGTAATAATATGGAAATTTGCACATTACCACCTAATAACCAAGTAATATCCAAGTAACATAATTGTAGCAACAATGGTTACAGGTGAGTAATATTATACTGAAATTCATTTACTGAATAACAAAGGGACAAAACATGGAGTAATAAAGTGGAAACAAAGCTATAACGATGAAGCAACACCAATTAGAGAAAGTAGTGTAATACCTTGGTAACAATATAAAACAACCTGCTAGCAATGCAAAGGATGTGTCTGTGCATTTGAATTATCATCTGTTAGAAAGGCTTTAAATGGTAATAACCTTTAATAATAATAAGACTGTTTTGACTGATGTTTTACAATAATAGGAAAGTATTACCATATTATAATGCTTCAATTCTAATTCTTTTTAAAAATTAATAAGGGCACCTTAAGAATTGCAATAATTACCTCGGAATATCTGTGGTACTTTCTGTGTAATACAAAGGAATCTGGGTTGCAAAATGCAAAACTGCCTGTTTCAACTTAATACCATGTTAATCACTACATAGTGCAGCCCAGATTCCTTTTATTACACATAAACTACAACAGGTATTCCTAGGTGATTATCACATTTGACGTTTCCTTTAATAAGTTATTAATGTGGTACTAATGAAAAACAGGCAGTTTTGCATTTTGCGGTCCTAATTCCTACTTATATAACCAAACAAACACCAAAGATATTTCCAGCTAACATGTCTTGACATTTCCTTCAATAGGTTAATTTTTTTTACCAACTAGAAATAGGCAGTTTTGCATTTTGCAACCCTAATTCCTGCTTATTACACAGAAACCACACGTACCATCAATGTTTCCATTTAATAAGTCAGAACGATAAACACAACATTTACATTATTGCTTTTAAGCAAAGTAGGATGCTGGAGAACCAGGATTAACTGAGGCATTATAATATTATTATATTATATTTCTTATTATTCCTATTATTCTAAAACATGAGTCAGTACAACCTTATTCTTATGAGGTTATTACCATTTAAAGCCATTCTAATAATGGATTAAAATTCAAATGCACATACATAACCTTCATAGTGCTAGCAGGTTATCAAATTCTTATTATGCTACTATTACTAATTGGTTTACTCTTTTGTTTACTCTTACTCAGTTGTCAAAAAAAGGGCAATGTGTAGCTTGTTAGCACTGCACACAGCAGGAGTGGTAAGTCTGAGAAGTGCAAACAGATTCAAGTTTTCCAAGTACTATAAAGGTAATACAAAATAACTCACCTAGCTATTGTAAGGGCCCTGCCTGCATCAGGTAACCTAATTACCTAATTACTAATACTATGATGGCCTTTTATCCTGCTCAGGTTCCAGTGTGACTCAAGCATGTTGCTAAATGTTCATTCTCTGTCCTCTTTTTTTATATTCTTTTGTTGCTGTACTGTAAACTGACTGCCTCTAAAATTCTTCGAATTGTGTCACAGTTTTGTGTTTTCAGTGTTGTACAACTAAAAGTAAAGGTCATTGTAGATCAATTTAATCAATTTAATGTAGAAGGTTAAGTTGTTTTATGTTGGAAATGTTTAAGGTCGTAAGACCATGGATTTTAACTTACATACTGTTTTTGTGTACACATCCACAGTTCTTATTGCCATTAAACCTAAAACAGAAGCTGTTCTGGATGGAACAAAAAGAAAGACTCTGGACTCAGCTGGCAGGCTGCCTGATCACACAAACAATCCTCTGTCCTGTTTATAAAAATTGCCCTCATGTCAAGAATCCCCGGAATGTAAATAATGAAGGAAAACATGCAAACAAATCATCACATCTAAAACCCACTGCATATCATCAGTAAAATATCTTAACAATTAATGATATTAATGTGAGGGTTTACTTGATGCAGGCATTCCTGCTTATTTTAAAACTACAGTTGATATAGTGTAGATCCCTCCCGTCCATAAATATAAAAGATCCTGATTTCATGAGCAAATCAGGAGTTGCAGAAAAATATATTTGTTCAGAAGCATCGACTCTATAAAGCTGGGCAGTCTTATACATTGTGCATAGAGCTCCATAAATGCATGTGCTTTAGATTCAGATGTCTTTTCAACTGATGTGACTTCATGAGCAAGCACTCACTAACAAGATCAAAGCACAGCACAGCCACAGAATGTATGAATCAGACCAAAACAATCATTACTGCTCAGCCTGAAGGACTGATACGCATCATAGTAGGTTTAGACTTGCCAATCCCACTGACCTTCTTTCAGGGTTAGCGATGGGTTGACATTCCATGACAGTTTCAATATGGATAGGAGCAAGAATGCTATGTATTTTTGTGTTGTTGTTGCCCTACAAGCTCTGCTGTTTAGACTGATCTAGAGCAACTTTGACTCTGTTACATACTGTTGGGACTTGACATTGTTCCTAAACAATATTAGGACATGATAGATTGCTATCGGTGGTGCTGAAATAGTGGTAGGTCAGTCAGTACAGTGCTTGATTGGGACTGTAAAGTATTTCAGCAAGAGTCTAGTACTGTGGCTAAAAATTGTGCAAAATATTCAGAAAAATCTGATTTACTATTATACAATAACACACAGGTAAAACTGAAATAAATTTTAACTGTTCTTTTGCAACAGTTGCCATTTTACCATTTTAAGGATTTGCTTTACAAATCCTAAAAGGAGAAAATTTGTTCCAAGTCTGTGAAACAACTTTACTCTTGTTTGCTTATTTTGTTTTTCTATTAATTCCATAAATGCAAAATGAGCACGTTGATGCCAGTGTGATTAAGTTTGTCTTGCTGTATTGTTGTTTAGTCAGCACTTTATCCCAGCCTTACTCCCTATTGTGTCAGCTTACACCTAATGAAGGAACAGCCAAGTTATGTTCATTATTTACCATACTGATGACCTTTTAGAAGAGGCCTCTGTGATGTCCAAACAATGGATTATGAAGAGGATTTTGTAGAAAAAGCAAGCAGTATATTTGTCAGCCAGTCTGCATTGGGATGTTGAAGATAATATCAGTGAATGGGTTTGTCTGACATGCTGATATTTTTCACGCAAAAATAGGCAAGAAACAATATGCTTGGGATAATTTAGAAATTGTCTCATGATCTGTTAATTACACATATGTCATATGGTAATCCTTTTATTTTCGCAGCATAGTGACGTATGACTGTGAGTGGTTAAAGACCTGTGGCCATTAGTTTGGCAGACTTAGCAAATGGATGAAGTGAGTTGAAGAAAGAATTCCACCAGCTAAATCACTTAAATATAAAATTATAGTTGGTTTGGATATTACCAGTGAGCTTTTTCACCTTTGTTTGGCTATTAAGATTTCATTGATACTTATGCAGCTGTCAGTTTTCCATATGGAAAGTCACTATCAGCAGAAGCCTTCTTGATGAATGTGGGTTGTTGTTTTTCAGCCTGGTTCTATTTGCCCCTTCTTAACTTTGAGCAGCCCTGCTTTAAACAGTAGTAACACTATTCCTATAACAGTGATAAAATTAATTGCTTTGGTCATTGTCCTTATTGGTTCTGTTGCTCTCAACATTGCATTACGTAAAAGTAACACAAATCCCCGTGTCCAACTAAGGTTTGGGGACCGCTGAAGAAACAAAACGTGTGTAAATCTTACGGACTTGTCACTCAGTTCTTTTTTTTTTTCTGTAACCACAACTATATTTCTATTCATCTACAGCCATCAGCAAACACTTTACAACAGTTTTTGCTCGTGTCCTCCTTCCAGAAACACGCTTTCCCCATCACCTTTAGTTCTGCATCGTCACACAACAATCAAAACAATCAGTGTCTCTAGTTAACAGCTGCAGAAGATTAGCAGTGTCGTTTTTGAATGGAGTGTTTTCCACAGACTAATCCGCTCAACCCCCCGCCCGTTTTTAACGTCGGTTGCATGATAAAACAGACAGCACGTCAGTCCTTCTGCTACTCGATCCCATTCCACATATTTCATTTAAGGCAGCCTACAGGCAGTGCATAACTTTGGCGGTGGAATTCATAAACAGCAGTAGCAGAAGCGAGACACTTGTGTGAGGGGAGACTCACCTGAGAAAGACCGTCTCTCCTTGTCGGACTGTGATATTGTCCATCACTTTGTTGTAGGACTGAGAATCCCCTTGGCTGCGGACCTGCAACCCTGCAGGTACAAGAAACAAAATCCTCAGGGAGAGAAAAATTGTGCATTTGGAAAAAGCGACAAAATATCCCCGGATAGACATCGTCTTTAGCCTTCGAAGGCGCACAAACAAAAATCATACAGCGAGACAATGAGGCGGTCCTCCGCCGTGAACGGAGATTATTGTACTCCCAGTTCATTAGTCTTAATCCAAATCTTCTCGCCAGGTATTTGTGGTGTGAAGAGCAAGGAAGACAGAGGACGCTGTCTGGCTGCACTATGGATTATCACTGCCCTTTGTTTTAAACGGGGGGTGGGGATTATTCTCATTATCCCTCTGTTTGATTGTTTGTTTGTTTTTTCTTTGGGTTTTGTTTGTCTTTTTTAAAACATAAGAAATAAGACGTAAAGATCCCTTCAGGAAAGTATTGAACGCTTCATCCTCGGTAGAGAGAATCGAAAAAGTACACAATTAAGAAAAGAGGACTTGGAATCGTATTTAAAGGGAGGAAGATGCTAAGTTTGCGAACTGCATGGGTAGCAAGTGATTTGACGATCTGTAATAAGTGCGCTTTCTGTGTCATTGTGTAGTGTCTGCAGATAGTGTTCAATGAAAAGGGAAAAAAAAACACGGCTGTGCTCATCATTATGGAAAAGTTCCTTCCTGTTAAAGTATTTTATGATGATCGTTTTTATACTTTATACCACTGCATAGAAAAATCTGAATCAGAATCAAGAAAAAAGAATTTCAGTATACACATTTTTGAAGCATATACAGTGCAAAAGATTTGAGCCACCCTTCATTTCTTAATATTTTGATGGGAAATTAGAACACAAGTGTAGCATTTTTTTTCTAATCAGAGTATTACTCTTAGATCTTGAATATTTCCTTTTGAAACGAAGTGCCAGAGTACCAGTAAACTCTTTTAAAAAGCAGCCACCTGTGCCTCCTCTCTCCTCCAAATGCATTTTAGGAATTGTGACATCCTGTACAATGTCAAACTGACATATTGTCTGAGTCTCAAACTAGAGAAGAGAGCAGGCACAAAATTGAGAAATGAGAAAATACCACTACATTTGGTAAAAGCTTATACATAAACATATTGACTGGCAATCAACATCCCTTTACAGTAGTTTATTTGGTTTTTCCTGTTGCCATTGTGCTCATCAGTGACATCCCTGCATGTTCGTCAGTTTGTAGCGAAATCTTTATTTGAATGATTACATTGCCAAAAATATTCACTTGTACGCCTTCACACCCCTTTCAACTTGAGAAACACTGCCTAATCACATTAACTGAATTTTATTTTAATGTATTGCACACCGACCTAAACATTTCAGCACTCCTGATGGCAATGGCACCTCACACAGAGGACACACTCAAAAGTCCTGTTTCCATTTGCAGCTTTAAGATTTGCAGTTTTTGGTACAAAATCTCTGCTATTCCACAATGGAATTTAATATTTTATTAATAAAAAGTTGGTACAAAGCAAAAGAAAGAAAAGAAAGAAAGAAATGTATTACTAATAATTCACAACTCACATTTCACCATCCATTCCTACAGTATTTTGTTATATAAGCTTTAGACACCATTTCTTGTTCATGGCTAATTCACCAATTTACCTAAGATGTCTGGGGCAGATTCATGAATTTGTGGAGTTTGCATGTTTTCTCAATACTGCAGCCCATAAAGCGTGCCTGTCATATAAACCATTGTTTGTTACTTGCCATACCTTCCCTTTTTGAAACCATATCTCATGTCAAGATTGATGTTTAGACTTTATTATTTCCATTTTTATTATCAATAAACATGGTTTCACATTGTCTAAAGGTGTTTGGTGTTGTTCAGTAATACCAGGAGTTCACTCAGAAAACAACACTGGATACAAAAGCATCAAGAGACTGCTTTGATTAATGGCAACCTAATAACTAATAGAGTTGTTTTTTATAACTTGGTCATATTAGATGTGTTTTCTCTTTTAAAAATATGGATGTTTGAAGATAATTTCTGGCTTAATTAGAGAATGATTATTCGGGCAAGCTCTAATCTTCTAACCTTTTCTTTCTGCAAAATAATCAATTATCTTTTGACATAACAAATGTCCTCTTTGTTTTTACTACCACTGTCTGGTATCATAATAGTGATTCATAGCCAGGGTCACTGTATTTATAGAACAGGTGCCATGCAATCTTTTTTGAAGCACTATGTTACCACAGAGAATTAAACTTGCTCATGGATGACATTGGCTTTGGTTGTTTAGACAACAAATGAATGCAAAATGAAGTTGTTGGAACTAAATATAGCACATCTTTGCAACAAACTGCAATCTAAGAGTCTGCAACACCATTTACTGTATATTTATTGTTAGGATTAGATGTACAGGAAATAGATCATGCTGGTGCTCTCGACAGAAAGCCAAATGGTCCCCTCTGCTGCTCTGCACTGTGATCTGTCTTGATGACTTCCAGATGGCTAGCTTTATTATTTACTCATGTTACAGCTAGTGCTGTCAGCGTTAATCTCGATAAAATTATGTTAATGCCATAACCGCATTAACGCAGCAAATCCGTTAGCGAGTTAACACAGATTGCACAGATCCCCCCCTCCAGGGGCAAGGGTACCTAGACCCGGGGCTTAGAGTACGCTTGGGGAGTGTGATCGTGTGTACAGCGTCTCTTTATGTCTGTCTCCACGTTGGTTGAGTGTGGAGTAAGTGTATATGAGAGCATGAGGGTGGGAATGGATGTTTGTATATGTGTGAGCCTGTATTTCTGTGTCTATATGTCAGGTTGGGTGTCAGGCGCCACCTCTCTGGGGACATCTTAGGCCCTCCAAGGTATGGAGGCCTATCTCCCCCTACCACCACTTCCCCTGCCAGTGGCGGACTCCCTCAGACATCGGTGCGTTGGTGGTTCTTTGTGTCCGGGGATGGGCGTCCAGGTACACACCGGCTCACTCCTTGGCGGCCGCTTATCGGGGCCTGGAGCCTGGGGCTTTCTCGGGCCATTTCGGAGGTGGGGTGCCCCCGGCCTCTCGGCCTGGGGCTCGGTCACTCAGGCACGGCTGGCTGCCGGCGGAGCTCACGGGCGCATCACTGCAACTCCCCCTGGCTTCTGCTCCACGGCTGCTGAGTGAGCCCTCATCTGGGACTCTCCTCAGCTCTTTCTGGGACAGTGGCGCGGCTGCCCCTCTGTTGGTCTTCCTTGGTCTCTTGTATTCTGGGGGCCTCTGGATGTCTGGAGTTTTGATCTCCTCCATACCTGCTTCATGCCCTGGAGGACGGGGCTGTGGCCCCCCCACACCCTCTAGCAGATCATTACATGAAGGAACCTTTTAAAAAACAAAAAACAAACGCGTCCATGCTCACAGGTGTACACACGGGTGGTCACACCCACAAACTACACCCTTTTTGGCTCCTACCTCAAAGCACACTGTGTTCTGTTGATCTTATGTGCTGCACAATAATGTTTAATATTTAGTATTTACTGTCATATTCCCATATATCATTGTGATGTTGTTTATTCTATTACTCTTGTTCTCTTCTGCTTGTTTTCTTTTTTCTTTCTCAGCAGGTGACCCAGGTGATTGATATATGCATTTTTTTCTTTTTTTCTTCTTTTTTTTTTCTTTTTCTGCTCATTCTGTTGGTTTTTGGTTTTTGCCCTTCTCCCCCGTCCCTCTTCTCAGCTGTTTCTCTTTCCCTCTTTCTTTCTCCCCTTCTTTCCCCCAGTCAAGTCTGTCCCGTATTCAGTAAGTGAAAATAAAATAAACAATAAAAGGTGAATCAAATGGACCATTATGGCAAGGCTGGGATGGTCAATTTGGTAAAGTAAATCCGTTGGGCATCTTTCTTTGCCTTTAGACAACAATTCTGATGGCAAAAGAGCCAAACGGGACAGGCAAAAAAGAAAAAAAACAAAACAAAAAAAAACACAGATTGCCCCGTGCATTGGACTGCACAACGTCTAGCGTTAGCACAGTTAGCTCCTTAACGCTTTAGGGCCGTGCAGCCCCGCACACGGAGCTATCCGCATTAACTCGCTAACATAGATTTGCCCGATTAATGCGGTTATGGCATTAACATAATTTTAACGAGATTAACGCTGACAGCACTAGCTACAGCCTTATTCTAATATGGATTCAATTCATTTTTCACCTGAAAACTCTATATACAATACCTTATAATTAGGGATGGGTACCGGTGTCCGGCACCGGTTCTGACATAAACGGTAGTAACCAGACCGAAAAGCAGCGCACATTTCGGTGCTTTATTTCGGTGCTTTTTTTTCCTGAGCTGTGATACACTTCTAGCCAATAATGTTACGTTTCCGAGGATAGTAGGCGGGTCCAGGTACGTACGTTCTTTTAGAGCAGAGCTACAGATTAAAAATGTCCAAGGCGAAGCGGTCAAAAGTCTGGCTGTACTTCACAGCAAAATATGCAAACTCAGCAGCCTGCAACAAGTGCTTTAAGCTGATACTGTGATACTGTCAAAGGAGGTAACACCTCAAATCCGATGAAACACCTGGCGACGCATAGCGTTTTTTTTAAAAGCCCAGAAATGCGCCGTATGATAGCTTGCTGCGAGACCTCACACCGAGCGCATCTACTGTGCGTGGGTTGCCTGTTATCTGACCCGGAGTTAGCAATATCCCCCAAAAACCCCGAAGAGGAGAGTCCTGGCCCCTAGCCCTGCCAGTGTAGCAGAAATGATGAGGATGATGATGGCAGCAGCAGCCGTTCTTCTCTGCGTGAGTAGCTTAATGTTGTTCGTGTGTAATTTACGTTGAGTAGGCTAACCACGTTATTACATTAATGCATGTAAGGTGAACTAGCAAACCTCATCATAGCTACATGCGGCTGTCTTCTTGTTTGATGGCAGATACTCCCTTCACCCTGGCCAAAAAGGCTAAAATTACCAAAGAAAAAGTGGAAAACAGTTAAACATGAGAGGTTTTGGACAAAGTTTGTGTTTTTTCCATTGATTAAGCACTGCTTCCAGCCAAGAGTGATACCATATATGCCCCATAGCTGCAGAAAAGGCTAACATTGTTATCTTTTTACAAAAAACCAGCTGAACATGAGAGGTTTTTGGACCAATTTTGTGTTCTCCATTCTTTAAGCACCGGTTTGAGCACCGTTTGAGCACCGGCACCGTTTCAAAAGTACCGATTTGGCACCGGTATCGGATAAAACCTAAACGATACCCATCCCTACTCATAATGACAAATGACAAAACTTATTTAAAATTATTGCACATTTATTAAAAATAAAAAACAGTAATATAACATGTACATAAGTATTCATAACCTTGGACATGACACTCAAAAATGGAGCTCGGGTGCATTCTTTGTTCACATCTAGTAGCGGCTTCTACAACTTTATTGGAATCCACCTGTGGTAAATTCAACTGACTGGAAATGATTTGGCTCGGCAAGCCGGAGGAACGCGACGAGCCGGAGGAGCCCACACTGCCATCGGAGGGAGACCTCGGTGAGCCAGAGGGACTGCCACGTCCGTGAACAGCAGCCCAGCCGCCAAGCACAGTGGTAACACATTTGTTTTAGTTGGTCAAAGGGCTTGCACAAACCTCAGGACAGGCCTGCTCCTCTTTACATCAACGCTAAAACTGTTATGTATCTTATCTTCTGCTGTTCGATTTAAAGCTTCAACTTCCTCCACAGATTTTCTATAGGAGTGAGGACTGGTCATGGTCATGCAGTAAGATCCAGTCATGACTCAACTTTGGTAAATGGACTGATTCTTATATAGCGCTGTTCTACACTGTAAACCCCAACAGTCTACCTGACTTATAAAGTTTGTGGATATAACAATTGAAATTCCTCACAAAGTTGAAACAACTTAAAACTTTTCTGTTCCGTTAACGATTCAAACAGTTATAATTGTACATGGCTTAGAAGTTAAGAGTAAATACTGCTTTCTTAATTATGATTTTTGAGTAAATGTTTTTTTTCCGAGCTCCGCATGTGTACGTCAACTACGTCATGACGTTTTCTCTCTAACCTGAACGACGTTGACAGAAAACTCTGTTCAATATGGCTGCCCTTCTCGAGCGACTGGAGAGCACATTTGGAGAAACTTGTAAGTAAAACGGAAACTTCGTTATGTTTATTTTTTCCGTAAAAAAAGCAAGTATATTAATATGTTGCAGCCAATAACTTGTTTTCGAATGCGCTGTTGTTTTAAAAAGCACAGACCCAGGTGGTGAGTAGTTGTTCGCTGTTGTTCGCGCTCTTTTTCAAACCAATGATGTCGTTAGTTTTACAGTTTTAACTGATTAAAAAACAGTTTTAATAAGAATTGCACATAAAGAAAGTGTCTTAGTGATATTTTAACGACCCATTGCCAACGCAAGAAAGTTGGCGTTTTTAAAACAGCAGCCTCATTGTTCGGCAGGTTTTTGTTTTTCTTCTCATTAGCATCATTCAAAAGTGACTTAGCTAGCAGTGGCAACTTCTATCTAAAATAGGGTTGCCAACCGTCCCTTAAAAAACGGAATCGTCCTGTATTTAGAAACAAAATTACACGTCCCGTATTGAGCTAATAAGGGACGCACTTTGTCCCGTAATACAGTGAGAATCAAAAGTAGTCTATAACTTTTAATGGAATTAACACTTTGTTTGAAAACATAATTCCCAGCCCCTCTCCTGCTTTGTGACCAAAGAGCTGACAGCACACTTATGACAATTCGAGTATGACAATTCAGATTACCGCTTATCTCATTGGTCGAGGAAAGGTCGCTTACGGAGAAAATACTGGAAGACAACAGATGACCACAACAAGAAGCATGGCCAACAGGGAAACAAACGCTGACACTGTGGTGCAAGTCTCAGACGTCAGTACACCTAACGCTGGGCAAACATTGTGCGATTTTTTCAGTCGCGTTATTCAGGTCCTGCTCAAACTGCACGATTGACTCGCAGGGGTTAGAAGTTTGTAGGTCACGATGTACTCTCACACTATACGGCCCGATGCTCTGATGCGACCTGAGAGCTCACCCTGTGCGTCCATAAAATTAAGGTTATAGCAGAAAATCTGTCGCTCGCTCTCCCTCTCTGTCTTTCACTCACACAGACACACCACCACCACCATCAACTTTGCTAAATTGCTAATGAAAAACACTGATCAGGCAGCTGTGATTGAGCAGCAATGCAAATCCAACTATTTTCACGGTTGTTGTGGTCGTGATAATTTTGTGAGGCCACATCGAAAAGGCTCGGATGAGCTTTCCAAAGTTCTACAAGTTGTGCCTCCATCACTTGTGGATAGTACACACACTGCACTGCTGTGCTATTCCGTCTTTTTCACCGACGTTTACGTGTTTGCGCGTGAGCAGTGTGAGCGGCTGCGGTGACACCCTCACGAGCTATTGATGATCGGGAGCTGGTCGGGAGCTCTTTACCCCACTTTACTACACGACGCAGGATGAAGGCCAAAATCGGTCCGATCACCAAAACGGTCGCACGACTCAAAAATCGTCTCAAAATGGGCCTAAAACCACACAGTGTAAGCCCAGCATTAGAGCAGGGAAGAATGGGAAAAGGAAAACACCTGGCTGGAAAAAGTTAATATGGGCATGTGCAGTGAATATCAGCGCTATGTGGCCAGAAGTGTGATAATATAACTTATTTTGTGTAATAAACACCTGGAAGGATAGATGATTACAACAAATAGATGACTAATACATAAAAGTAATACATAGATGAATAATGATGATGAGTAATGATGCGTAATCATGGGAACAAGCGGGTTTACAAACGGGAGCAGCTGAAATAATACCTCAATAATACCGACTACGGAATGGAACAGTTGTAAGCAACCCCCTCTACATGGATGACATCAATCTGTATGCCAACAGTGAGCAGGACAACGATTTACTGATCCACACCACCAGGATATACAGCAATGAAAATGTGATTCGGACTGAAAAAGTGTAGTTGGATAATAATGACCAGAGGGAAGGCAGTAGAACTGAGGGGATCGAACTACCAGAAGGCGAGACTGCAGACATAGAGGACAATTACAAGTACCTGGGGATCCGTGGCACCCAGACTCTGGAATAACCTCCCCATTCATATTCGCACTGCCGAGTCTATCCAGTCTTTTAAATTACGTCTTAAAACTAATTTTTTTACTTTGGCTTTTGATTCTGTCTAGTTGGCTGTATTAGCTTGTTGCGTTGTTACCTATTGTTTGTTGTCCTCTTTTATTGTTTGTTTTAACTGTTTCATGTTTTTATTGACTATGAAGCACACTGTTGTTTTAATATGTGCTATATAAATAAATTTTGATTTGATTTGATTTGATTTGATCCCACAGGCAAATGTGAATCATGAAGAGGCTATAGTGACAGCTGCTACCACCAATTACCTGCAGAGGGTCAGGCAAGTCCTGAGGAGTCAGCTGAACGGTAAGAACAAGATCTGGGCTATCAACACCTACGCCCTGCCTGTGATCAGGCACCCTGCTGGGATATTAAGCTGGCCAAAGGAGGAGACAGAAGAGACTGACATCAAGACCGGAGGAGGGATTCACCCCAAGTCCAGCACCCTGAGGCTGTATGCTAAGTGGAAGGAAGGAGGCCGGAGACTGGTGAGTGTCAGTACCACAGTTTGAAATGAGACAACAAACATCCATGAAGACATCAGGAGAATGGCTCCATCCAACTGTGTGCTCAGTGAATATCACAGGCAGCAGAAACGCAAGAAAGAGGAGGAAGAGGAGAACCTATCATGGAAGGACAAGCCCCTGCAGACAGGCATACATGGAACGTCATAAACAGCCGGTATAGTATACAGAAACATCTGTGCTGAGTATGTTCAAACACCATAGCAAGTAAGACAGACATCTAGAGGGCCAAGAGGCCTAACAGTCTTAAATGAAACGATGTACAGCATCTGTTTTACATGTGGAGAAAGAAGACACTGGGTAAGAGAATGTCCAAAAAGAAAAAGAGATACCCAGTGCTAGATGGGACGACCTTGAGTGGGATCAAAGCAGATGAAAGAAGGTGCAAGAAAGAAGGTGTCTTCACAGCCACCAAACAAGCTCAAGCTCTAGCAGCAGTTCTGGCCTCCCCTGAATATGCTGAATCATTTGGTAAATGGACTGGTTCTTATATAGCGCTTTTCTACTCTTCTGAGCGCTTTACACAACTTGTGCATTCACCCATTCACACCCATTCACACAAGCACATTGTTCTAGGTGCTTTCTAAGTAACATTCCTACTCCGATGGATGCATCGGAGAGTAATTTGGGGTTAATATCTTGCCCAAGGATATTTGGCATGCAGACTAGGGGAAGCCAGGAATCGAACCAATCAGTAGATCGGAAGGTTGGTACCGCCTGAGCTACAGCCACCCATTTCAACTGATATTCCCAAAAGTTGATTCTGTTCATCTGAAAGTAGTGTTATCAGTGGAAGAAACGTTTCGTCACTCATCCAAGTGACAAAGATTTACTTACCTGGAGATTTTTTGGGAGATTTACTTACCTGGATGATTGAGAATGCATCAAGACATTTTAACTGATTCAGCATAAAACATTTCTTCCCCCCAACCTGGATCCATTTCAGTTTATATATATCAAATCGCTCGACTGATGATGCAATTTCAACTGCCTTTAACCCAGCCCTCACACATCTGGACACTAGAGACTCATATGTTAGAAAGCTGTTCATAGACTTCAGTTGAGCATTCAACACGATCATTCCCCAGCAGCTCATTCACAAACTGGATCTGCTAGAGATCAGCACCTTGCTGTGTAACTGGCTGCTGGATTTCCTGACAGGAAGACAGCAGACAGTACGGGTTGGCAGCAACACCACCAGCATAAGAACACTGAATACAGGGGCTCCCCAAAGATGTGTGTTGAGCCCCCTTCTTTTCACTGTGCCGACCCACGACTGCACATCATCACAGAGCTCCAACCAATTCATCAAATTTGCAGATGACAAAACTGTGGTAGGTCACATCAGCAACAATGATGAGACCTACTACAGGAGTGAAGTTAACCATCTGGCTGAATGGTGCAGTAACAGCAACCTGTCCTGGGTATACACATCTCAGAAGATCTCTCCTGGTCACAAAACACAGCATCACTGGTTAGTAAAGCCCAACAGTGACTCACTTCATCCGCAAACTGAGGAGAGCAAGAGCGTCAACCCCCATTATGACTACCTTCTACATAGGCACTGTTGTGAGTGTTCTCACCAGCTGCATCACTGTGTGGTGTGGCTCCTGCACTGGGTCCTACCGGAAAAAGTTACAATGAGTAGTTAGGGCAGCGGCGAAGTACTTGTCTTCACTCCCTCCAGGACATCTAATCATCTAATGCCTTCTAATGATACTAGCCGTTTTACAACTACTCTTTCAAGATTTTTTAAAATAAAAGCAAGGGTGGAGATTTGTATATAATTAGCTAAGATTGAGTAAGCCACAGGTGGATGATAATTAAAATATAAAACTGTCTAAGCATTTCAAATGAATTAAAATTCTGTCTAAGTCTTCAGTTGATTGATAATGTGCTATAATCATATAGCACATCATTTGACACACATATAATATACAAATATAATAGAAAAACTCAACAACATTAAGGAAGATGTGCATCTGTATCAGTCATCTGCCTGCTTTCCAGGTTGTGCAGTAGCTTGTCTAAACACCTATAACTTCCACTTTCCCTCACTTTCA
Organism: Copadichromis virginalis; assembly: GCF_057382275.1. Classification (NCBI taxonomy): domain Eukaryota; kingdom Metazoa; phylum Chordata; class Actinopteri; order Cichliformes; family Cichlidae; genus Copadichromis; species Copadichromis virginalis. The sequence goes on from NC_140627.1 coordinate 6,284,785, forward strand.
AACTCAACTCAATACAGGCTGGGCTGGGTTTAAAAAAATTCTAAATACAAATCTATTTTAATTTGAATAGTCTGATATAGATTCATTAAATCCTGAAATCAAATTTTAAAAATAAATGCATTTTGCCAGAATCCTCAGAATCTCAGCTAAATGCTCACAAAACCACCAAACAGCTAAAACAGCAACGATCAAAGAGTAAGTGACCGGATTCTGCAAAGGGATGTAAACACAAAGTGCATATCCTTCACCCGATAGCACATACACGGACATGTTGTCGGGTGCTGAAAGCAGACATCTCACAGATTCCGAAACTGAATGTTTCGTCACTCCAATCAAAATTCAAAAGAAGATGAAAACTACACTCTACATTTGAAAAACATCGTTATGAATTTTACTTTGCGTCTATCATGATAAAACCACACTTCCTGCACAGCTCTCTCTGTCAGTGTACTTCCAGACCAGTTTCCCATCAAAAATCTCTATTTTTGGCCTTATTCACTTGGTTATTAAGCACCAGTCTACCATTGTGTACAGTGTTGTTGGCCGGACAAGAAAGCCTAATTCAACGTTTCAACGTTTATGAATTATACCAAATTGCAAAGCGCTTTGCTGTTTCTTTAATACAACCTCTAACTTTGCTCTACTCCACTTCAGCAGCATCAGTCTTTGTACAGGTAACATTCATATGTAGATTTCTTCAGTTTTTGATGTACTGCAGCATTTTAAAGAGGGTTGTGATCTATAAAAGCCCAGGAAAATCTCCATGTTTTTCTGTGTTTTATCCTCAGTTACTTTGACACAAAGGGATATGCTGCGATGCTTGCACCTCTGATGAAGTATCACAAGTGTCAGCTTTGTTTTTATATCTAAATAGTTTACACTGAGTTTGTAATTGTAGAGAAATATTGAATTCAATATGGGCATGTCATTTTCCAGCAAGAACCTCAGTTGAACCTAGTGCTCATATTTTTTTTAGCCCAGTCATCTTCTTGCTTGTCTTCAAGCCAGTTGGCCTCCACTTTGTGTAAAGATCCCAACTATACCTAAATCTCCAAAAAGTTGATTCTGTTCATCTGGACGTAGCGTTTTGTGGGAGAAACGTTTCGTCACTCATCCAAGTGACTTCTTCAGTCTCAGCTGACTGCAGGTTTCCCCAATCTTATAAATAGTACATTTGCATAATGACTGAAACACTGAAGGAACAATGGGCTGGGAGGTCACTGCCATAATCTTAATTATGCAAATAATTCTCATGACCATTGATCAACAACCACTGACCATCATTGTTGATCAATGTTTCTCCCACAAAACGCTACGTCCAGATGAACAGAATCAACTTTTTGGACATTTACTTCCCTGGATGATTGAGAATGCATCAAGGCATTTTAACTAGACCTAAAGTTAGTTCTATAAGAAGAGATCAATTAAAAATTACCAAATAATTTATTGAAGTACAGAGTTTGAGTCATGAATTATTTGGTGATTAGGCTGAAGCTACAAATCATAACAGAGTCAGACTATGGTAGTAAGTAGGGGATGAGTTCCCACAGTCTAAATACTGGAGACTTGCATGACGATGCATAATTAACCGGGATAAGGTAGAAATGGAGAGAAGGTGTGCCACACGAGTGAGAGTCAAGAATTCTCAGAAGAGCACTGATATTCAAACCACACACAACAGAGACTGACTGGCTTGGAAATGGCAAGAAAGCAAATGAAGACATATATTATGCCCCCCTGTTGTTGCTTTATTGGGTTTCTTTGTGGCTGGGGCATTTCTCAGTTTTCCCACTAGTGGGCAGAATTACCCCGTGAGTTTGTGGCTTCTTCTTTAGTTATTTTGTGTGCACTACACTGCCCCCTTTGGTGATGTGTTGTAAGCAGCAGGCAAAGTTCACGCAGGCAGTGTGAGAAAATGCCTGGAGGAGAAAATAAGCTGCACAGCTTTAAGCCCAGTTTACATTGTTGGGGAGTTTGTTGAGCCATAATCTGTAAGTAATCAATGTGGAGCTTTATTTTCTGTAAGATTTGTTACTTTCCTGTTACTTAAAAGGTTATTCGAACTTATAAGGAAAGATGTTTATGGTGAATGTAAAGCACAAGAAAAGCTATGTTGCTAACTTCTGTTTTTGGTTACAAAATAAGTCGATACTGATGCTTACATATTATTTTACTGTATGTTCACAGTCTTACAAATTAAAATTCAGTTAAAGACACAAAGACAAAGAGGAACAACCTCTTTCTAAACGTGAGTAAGACAAACGAGCTGATAGTGGACTGCACTAAGCAGGAGAGGAACTACCTGACCCCCGTCATCAACGAGTGCCCAGTGGAGAGAGTGGACAGCTTCAAATACCTCGGAGTTCACATCACGCAGGACCTGTCATGGTCCTGTCACATCAACACCGTGGTGAAAAAGGCCCGTCAGCGTCTCTACCACCTCAGACGCTTGAGAGACTTCCAACTGCCCTCCAAGGTGCTCAGGAACTTTTACTCGTGCACCATAGAGAGCATCCTGACGGGAAACATCTTAACCTGGTTCGGGAACAGCACCATGCAGGACAGACGAGCTCTACAGAGGGTTGTGCAGTCAGCTGAGCACACCATCCGCGCCGAGCTCCCTGACCTGCACTCAATCTACAGCAGGCGGTGCTGGACCAAGGCCAGGAAGATCGTGAAGTACCTCAGCTATCCCAACAACAGACTGTTCTCTCTGTTGAGGTCAGGAAAGCGATTCCGCTCCCTGAAGACCAACACAGAGAGACTGAGGAGGAGCTTCTTCCCGCAGGCGATACGGTCTCTCAATCACACCACCACACAGTACTGACCCACACATATAGTTCTTACACACACACTGGACATTCTGGACATTGTTTTCACTTCATCACTTAAATCACTTTAAGCATATTTGCACTGCACAAGACATAATGTGGATTGCACAACACTGGTCACTATATTCTTCATTTCCAGTTAATACTTGTACAGCTGCTGTTATTGTGTATATATTTATTTATTTATATTTCTTCATACATTCTTATATAGTTCTATACTGTGTATTGTGTATTTTGTTGTACAGTCATTTTATTTTCAACTTTAATTTATATAATTTATCTTATTCTTTCCCAGTTAAATTTACCCTTCATTCTAATTTGTGTTGTACAGTTATTTCATTTTTAACCTTAATTTATATTTTATTCCTTCCTAGTTAAATTTACCCTTTTTAATTTTTCATATTTATTTCCTATCTTATTCATAGCCTTTTCCTTTTTTTTTTCTTTAGGTCACGAGCAGTTGTCTAAGCATTTCACTGCATATCGTACTGTGTATGACTGTGTACGTGACAAATAAAATTTGAATTTGAATTTGAATTTGAAGCGATGTGTCCTGTCGTTCCTGGAACCATCTCCTCTTATGTTAAGCTCGCTGCATAGGGTGAATAGCCATACATTCACCCGAGGGCAGCAGAACATAAGTGCAAAAAAGTTATGTAAAGAATAGACTAGCAGTCCGAACACCTTAGAAATCAGGCAGATGAGTGAATAGAGATTGTCCTTATTAAACTTACACATAAGCATCATTACCTTAAAACACAGACATTAGCCTGAGAACATCCTTACAAAACACTATGTCTAAAAAAGGACATGCATATGAATAACTGCAAGAACGTTTTTCACAACATCGTGTAATTAAATTCTTCTAGTTAAAAAAGAAAGATAAAGATTCCACTAGCCCCCTAGAACATCCTGGGATAATGGATTTTTTGTGGTTGATGGAGCGCTTCATGTGGGACAGGTGGGATTTACTCCCCAGCTTGACTCACAAACAGACAGACACTGCACCCAACCACAGCACCTAGTGCAGAGATTTGATGCAACACTGGCACCAAAGGCAAATGAGATTAACGTAGGGGGAAAGGAATTGACTCTTTTCTTGACAGATTTATAGATCCTGCTGGATCGAATACCAGCAAAAAGGCTGTAAAAGCCATCATCTGTGGGTTGAATTACACACAACGTGGAACAACTGGCTTGAGTTGGGAAAATACAACCACCCTTTTTTGATTTACTTGCACCGCACCCATCACACACCCACCCACCACCATTATCATCCATAGGGGTATGTCGATGGGCATTGTTTTGTAATTTAGATCTATGTTTGTCTACTGGCTTACAATAGTAACAATATTAATAACCATTCATCACAAGGCTCATCAACCCATCACATTTCTCTTCTTGGCCAACACATGAAATCTAAATATGAGCATCTAAGACTGCTGGCAGCCCTTGTTCCCTGAGCAATAATGTGTGGAGGTCAAATATTGCTGCACAGTCAATTCAACAATAAAAGTGTCTTTGCTTCTCTTGGGGGTTCTGTACCATCTAATATATTTGTAGAGTGAAGAATGCACTGCATTTAAAATCCAGTCTGCATCCAGGTGTGGCAGGATTGAGAATTTCCAGTGCCACTTCTGTTTAAGCAATGAGTTCTACAGACATGAATATCCACAAACCAGCAAGTACAGATCATAAAAAATAAAGCTGTTTTATAGCAACAAATTTGTGTTACTTAGTTACTTAGGATATAAGGAGAAGATATATTCTGAATCTACTTCACACAGAGGAATTACACCTACTGGGCAGTACTAAACCCCAGGTAAAATGAATAACTTTGATTATTAATCCAAAGATTTATGTTTCGTGCAAACCTTTAAAGACTTGGACTAAGACTAAACTTAAAGTCATTTATGGAACACAGCAGGAACAGATTAGACTTGATGAGACAATGGAAGCAAAACTGAACATAATGCAGACAAAATGGAGACAAACAAAATAAAACATGGACAAAAAGGGAAAGGAAAGACACGACACGAAGACTAGCATGGCAGTATACAGGGGACACACATACGCACAGATGAGACAGGGAAAGAATGGACACGAAAGGGAACAACTAATTAAGTCTAAATTATGTAGAAAAAACAATAAATCCAGAAATACTTAATGCAGTAGCTCCCAAAGTGGGGGTGCACCCCCTAGGGGGGATGCAGAGCCATTGCAGGGGGGGCACAGTATGAACAAAAAAGAATGGTGGACACTGCTAGCATAATGGACAGGTTTTTGATGGGGCTCCCACACAAATGCAAAGCAGAGGATGAAGCATTGTTAGATAGGCTTCCAAACCAAATTACACCCAAGCCAAATACCAGAAAATATGATGAAGCATATCTTGTCTTTGGCTTCACCTACACAATGGTGGTGCCAAGGTAGGTATCCCTGACAGAATTTGTTTCCCCTGCATTGGGAGCACGTGCTGGGCTCTCCAAATTATGGACAAACAGTATCCCACGTTCTTGATTTTTAGTTGAAACCCCTGACAAACAGTATCCCACTGTTGTTTATGTTTTTAAACCCATTTTGCACAGAGAGACATTTTTTGAAAAATGTATTGATAGCAGTGTTTAATATCCTTACACTTTAAAACAAAAAAACCCAACTATATGTAAAATAATTACACCATAAAGGTGGTTTGTTTTTCTGTTATTTAGAAGAGGTATTTTATTGCAGCTTGTAATTAATTGCAGTTTACTTTTATTTATTTAATTCTTTACTAAAGGTTTGAGATGTGAAATAAACTCCAATAGAGTTTTAAAACAAAATATGGGTGTGTGTGGTTAAAGGATGTGTTTGTACAGTAGGGGTTTCTTGTAATTATGTTTAAACATGGTGGGGCCAAGCAAAAAAAAAAGTTTGGGAACCACTGACTTAATGAATCCATACAAAGTCAAAACACTGGGTCAATAACCCAGCAACCACGCAACCTAAACATTTTTGCAGTTATAATCTTTTTTGACCCAAGTAAAAATTTTCCCTCCTCCACACCCGAGGGTGGCATTTTTCATTTTCTCTGCTGTTTTTGCTTTTGTAAGTTTCAGGTGGAGGCTGACCATTGCTTGATGACTGAATAGGGCAGGATATATATTGGGACCCATCAAGACTGGTGTGGCCCTGTCTACTTCCTGCTTCTAACCTGGCTGTGTGTTCAGTTTGTTGTAAATCTAATTAACACATGAGTTTTCAAATTCAAATTCAAATTCAAATTTTTATTTGTCACGTACACAGTCATACACAGTACGATATGTAGTGAAATGCTTGGACAACTGCTCGTGACCTAAAGAAACAAAAAAGGAAAAGGCTATGAATAAGATAGGAAATAAATATGAAAAATTAAAAAGGGTAAATTTAACTAGGAAGGAATAAAATATAAATTAAGGTTAAAAATGAAATAACTGTACAACACAAATTAGAATGAAGGGTAAATTTAACTGGGAAGAATAAGATAAAATATATAAATTAAAGTTGAAAATAAAATAACTGTACAACAAAATACACAATATAGAACTATATAAGAATGTATGAAGAAATCTAAATCTAAATAAATATATACACAATAACAGCAGCTGTACAAGTATTAACTGGAAATGAAGAATATAGTGACCAGTGTTGTGCAAAACCAAAGTCCAGAAAGTCCAGTGTGTGTGTAAGAACTGTATGTGTGGGTCAGTACTGTGTGGTGGTGTGATTGAGAGACCGTATCGCCTGCGGGAAGAAGCTCCTCCTCAGTCTCTCTGTGTTGGTCTTCAGGGAGCGGAATCGCTTTCCTGACCTCAGCAGAGAGAACAGTCTGTTGTTGGGATGGCTGAGGTCCTTCACGATCTTCCTGGCCTTGGTCCAGCACCGCCTGCTGTAGATTGAGTGCAGGTCAGGGAGCTCGGAGCGGATGGTGCGCTCAGCTGACCGCACAACCCTCTCTAGAGCTCGTCTGTCCTGCATGGTGCTGTTCCCGAACCAGGTTAAGATGTTTCCCGCCAGGATGCTCTCTATGGTGCACGAGTAAAAGTTCCTGAGCACCTTGGAGGGCAGTTGGAAGTCTCTCAAGCGTCTGAGGTGGTAGAGACGCTGTCTGGCCTTTTTCACCACAGTGTTGATGTGACAGGACCATGACAGGTCCTGCGTGATGTGAACTCCGAGGTATTTGAAGCTGTCCACTCTCTCCACTGGGCACTCGTTGATGACGGGGGTCTGGTAGTTCCTCTCCTGCTTAGTGCTGAAGTCCACTATCAGCTCCTTTGTCTTACTGACGTTTAGAAGGAGGTTGTTCCTCTGGCACCAGTTCTCCAGATTCCTAATCTCCTTCAGGTAGGCCGTCTCGTTGTTATCAGAGATCAGGCCCACCACGACGGTGTCGTCAGCAAACTTGATGATGGTGGTGGAGCTGGTAGTGGCCACACAGTCATATGTGTACAAAGAGTACAGCAGGGGGCTCAGAACACACCCCTGGGGGGCTCCAGTGCTGAGAGTGGTGGAGGCTGAGACATGTCCTTACTGCCTGTGGTCTGCCAGTTAGGAAGTTGGAGATCCACTGACACATAGATGAGCTGAGTCCCAGATGCTCCAGCTTGGTGGTGAGTGTGGAGGGAATTATGGTGTTAAATGCAGAGCTGTAGTCTATGAAGAGCATTTTAACATAATTCCCCCTTCTAGTGTCCAAGTGAGTGAGTGATGTGTGGAGGAGATGAGAGATGGCATCGTCTGTGGAACGATTTGGACGGTAAGCGAACTGTAGTGGGTCCAGTGTGTCTGGTAGTGAAGAAATGATGAAGTCTCTGACCAGGCGTTCAAAGCACTTCATCACTACTGAGGTGAGGGCTACAGGGCGATAGTCATTGAGAGAAGCAGGGTTTATTATTTATGCCATTGATTTAAATAAACATTTTGCCTCATTTTATTCAAGCAAACTAAATGCTTAAATAAGTGCTAGTTTTTTTGAACATACTGTGGGGGAAAGGCAGAGCAGATAAGGAGCAGCAGCAGCAATAATCAACAAAACAATGATAGATTCCAGCAATTGTCAGTGACTATGACATTCATTATAATTCACAGAATTAAAAATTCATTGACAAAAATTAATAAGTAATGATTCATACGAATGCACCACCCATTAGAATTATCAAATATCAAATACACTGGAATGAATATACACTACTGGGCACCCCAATTTTTACAGTTATTTATTTATTTATTTTGCAATTCAAGTCATTTAAGTCAGATGAATCGCTTGAAATGGTGCAAAGGTTTAAAAAAAGGTAAGGTTACCCAAAACCGAAAATTAATGTAAATTTTAGAATTATACAAAAAGGCCTTTTTCTTTTTTTTAAGGGACCACAAAATGGGTTAAAATATTTAAAGCTGTTCTGCAGCACTGGAGGTTGATTAAGCCTTGAAAGCTGGTGCTATTACTACAGGTGTTCCAACTTTTCTGGATTACTTACAGTGTTCCTGTGTTGGAACACACTATGGTACCATACCCTCGTAAGCATCAGTTGAACAGTATTGTACTGCAGAAAGTAGTGTGTTGCTACAAAAATAGTGAGAAAAGGGGAATTAACAATGGAAGAGAGACTGACCATCATAACACTTAAAAATGTAGGTCTTTCCTACAGAGAAATTGCAAGGAAAGTCAAGATGTCAGTGAATACAGTTTCCTTCATCATCAAAAGGCCCTGAGAAGCTGGGGTAAACTGACAGGAAGAAGTCTGGCAGACCCAAAGCCACAACTGAATCAGTTGTGAATCAGCTCCAACTTGTTCAGCCACAACTGAACAAGTTATAGTAAGCAAGTCTCACTGTTAACTTTGAAGAGAAGACTTTGAGCTGCAATTTTGACAGAATGAGTTGCAGCAAGCAAGAATAAGTTCAAAGAGGCTTGTCTGGGCAATGAAACACTGCCACTGGACTACTGAAAACTGGAAGATTAATCAAAGTTTGAAGTTCATCATGCAGGATCTTTGTACGCCATCAAATAGGTGAAAGGATGGTTCTACAGTATGTGGCATCAACTGTCAAACATGGATGAGGAAGTGTGATGGTCTGGGGTTGTTTTCCTGGATTCAGGGTCGGTGACTTGTACAGAGTGAGAGGCATCCTGAACCAAAACGGCTACCACAGCTTTCTGCAGCACCATGCACTACCATGCACTACCCTCTGGTGTGCACCTATTCTTCGGTCAGGGGTTCATCCAAAAGCAAGACAATAACCCAAAACATAAGACCAAGTTATGCCAGAACTACCTTAAGAAAAAATGTGGGAAGAACTTAATGTAGAATATTTGATTTCTATTGTACAAAGAATGCCATGGGTGTGTTCAGCTGTTATATGTGCCAAAGGAGGCTACTTTGATGAGTCAAAAGTTTAGAATACATTTCGGTCTATTAATTGGGCTGTCATCAAGTCATCAAAGAGGGACAGAAAAGAAGTTCAGACACCAACTAGGGAGGATCAGAATCGCAACAGTATTGTCATGCCCTATGTAGCCAGTTAATTAGAAAAACTCAGGAGATTCTTCTCCAAGCACAACATCGCAGTGTACTTCAGACCCAGCCACACACTCAGACAAAAACTGTTTCATCTCAAAGTCAAAACTAAACACAAACCTTACAACGTAGTGTATGCAGTACAGTGTAGTGAGGAATGCTCAGACCTCTACATTGGAGAGACCAAACAGCCACTTCATAAACACATACCACAACATAAAAGAGCCACTTTGATGGGACAAGACTCCGCTGTCCATCTGCATCTAAAGGACAAAGGTCACTCTTACGAGGTGACCAATGTTTACATTTTGGACAGAGAGGACAGATGGTTTGAAAGAGGAGTGAAAGAAGCCACTCTATGTCCACTGTGAATGACCATCTTTGAACAGAGGCAGTGGCTTAGGACACCAACTATTTGCCATCGATAATCCAGTTCTGAGATCCGTTCCCAGACACCTTAACACCCACTCACATCCAGGGGCCATTTGACACGTGATAGAAATCACATGATAGAGTGGGACTAGGTTTCACAGTGGGTTCACCCAAAACCTTGGCTGATTGTGACCCACACCCGTTTTCACACCTTGGCTCGTATTATTAGGTGGAGGATCAATAGGGGGTCCATGTCCCCCTTGGGGGACACTCCCATAGGGTTTAAAATTACAGACTCTCCACATTTGCTCTTAGAACTGCAGCTTCTAGGGGAGTTAACCCCAATGTGATCTCTGGCTAGCTAACTTAATATGTAATTTTAAATAAAATCTATTATTTCCGACTCTCTGGTATCAATCTTAAAAGTTTTGTTGCAACTTTTGAGCGTGGTCATTACGGTGGCCCCTAGAGACAAAGCATGTACAAACACTTACAAATTCCAAAGCACTTACAAAATCCAAAACACTTACAAAATACAAAAGGGTACACTCCATGAGGTTTCTGGGCGTGCAGATCTCTTTTTTTTTTTTTTTTTTTTTCTTTTTGCCTGTCCCGTTTGGGTCTTTTGCCATCAGAATTGTTGTCTAAAGGCAAAGAAAGATGCCCAGCGGATTTACTTTACCAAATTAACCATCCCAGCCTTGCCATAATGGTCCATTTGATTCACCTTTTATTGTTTATTTTATTTTCACTTACTGAATACGGGACAGACTTGACTGGGGGAAAGAAGGGGAGAAAGAAAGAGGGAAAGAGAAACAGCTGAGAAGAGGGACGGGGGAGAAGGGCAAAAAACAAAAACCAACAGAATGAGCAGAAAGAAAAAAAATAAATAAATAAATGCATATATCAATCACCTGGATCACCTGCTGAGAAAGAAAAAAGAAAACAAGCAGAAGAGAACAAGAGTAATAGAATAAACAGCATCACAATGATATATGGGAATATGACAGTAAGTACTAAATATTAAACATTATTGTGCAGCACATAAGATCAACAGAACACAGTGTGCTTTGAGGTAGGAGCCAAAAAGGGTGTAGTTTGTGGGTGTGATCACCCGTGTGTACACCTGTGAGCATGGACGTGCTTGTTTTTTTTTTTAAAAAAAGGTTCCTTAGGGGCAGGGATAGCTCAGTAGGTAAAGTGGTCACCCCATGATCGGAAGGTCGGCGGTTCGAATCCACTTAACGGCTACCCTGAGGTACCCCTGAGCAAGGTACCGTCCCTACACATTGCTCCCCGGGCGCCTGCTTAGTGGGCTGCCCACTGCTTCACTGAGTGAATGGGTCAAATGCAGAGAAAAACAAGTAATTTCCCCATGGGGATCAATAAAGTATCCATTATTATTATTATTATTATTATGTAATGATCTGCTAGAGGGTGTGGGGGGGGCCACAGCCCCGTCCTCCAGGGCATGAAGCAGGTATGGAGGAGATCAAAACTCCAGACATCCAGAGGCCCCAAGAACACAAGAGACCAAGGAAGACCAACAGAGGAGCAGCCGCGCCACTGTCCCAGAAAGAGCTGAGGAGAGTCCCAGATGAGGGCTCACTCAGCAGCCGTGGAGCAGAAGCCAGGGGGAGTTGCAGTGACGCGCCCGTGAGCTCCGCCGCCCGTGAGCTCCGCCAGCAGCCAGCTGTGCCTGAGTGACCGAGCACCCCACCTCCGAAATGGCCCGAGTGAGCCCCAGGCTCCAGGCCCCGATAAGCGGCCACCAAGGAGTGAGCCGGTGTGTACCTGGACGCCCATCAACGCACCACCAACGCACCGATGTCTGAGGGAGTCCGCCACTGGCAGGGGAAGTGGTGGTAGGGGGAGATAGGCCTCCAAACCTTGGAGGGCCTAAGATGTCCCCAGAGAGGTGGCGTCTGACACCCAACCTGACATATAGACACAGAAATACAGGCACACACATATACAAACATCCATTCCCACCCTCATGCTCTCATATGCACTTACTCCACACTCAACCAACGTGGAGACAGACATAAAGAGACGCTGTACACACGATCACACTCCCCAAGCGTACTCTACAAACCGGGTCTAGGTACCCTTGCCCCTGGAGGGGGGGAACTGCACCCAGACCCAGGTGGTGTTACCCTTTTCCCTGCGGTGGGGGGAGGCAGACCGCCCCGACTCCGCAGCAGCAGGGAGGCCCCACACTCCAGATCGCAGTCGGATGGCCAACTCCTCCTCCTAGCCCCCCCGCTCCAGCAGGTCGCAGAGAATGGGGGTGAGAGAAGACTCCAAACCTCCCTCCACCCGCTCATTGTAGTGTTGATGCATGTGTGTTCTAAGGTGCATTTAAAACCCAGGAGGGCATGGAGCTACCTGCCAGAGAGCAGCAGGTAAGCGCATGGTCCCTCCTGCTAGACCTCAATGTCTACGTGTATTTTAAATTGAGAGGTGGGCAACGACGCCAGGGGTGGGGTGTACACCCTGATGGTACTTTGGATTCCGTGTATCGTGCCCACCCCCAAGATCCTATATGTATGTGTAATGAGAGTGTGAGTAATGTGAATGTCTAAGTTGTGGGATAAAATTGAGGCAGAGGCAGCCAGAAGGGGACAGAGGGGGGGGGGGGGGGGGGTAGCCTCCCTTGCACCCTGGTGACATACCCCTACTCCAAGGTCCTGCATTTGTGGGTGGTTGTGGTGGAGCGGGAAGAGGGAGGCTGCTGGAGATGGGGAGGGAAGGAAGGGAGGGGCAAGTGACCCCTCCCTGGGGCCAGCTCCCCCGCTGACCCCAGTAGGCACCCCCATACTCCGCGACCCGCCAGGGAAAGGGGGCCCAGGCCCATCCAGACCGGGGCCCAGTGCAGCAGCTCCGCCCGGCCCCACAGAGCCCGGGACAGTCCACCCAACCCCACCACAGAGAAAACTGCACCCACCCCACCATCCACTCATCTTCCAGACTACATAAGACAATAAACGCCCAGGCTGAGATCTTCCTCCACCTCTCCTGTATCTCCCCCTCCTGCAGAGAGAGTTCCTGAAGAGAGGAAAGCTCCTGCAAGATGTGACAATCTCCCCCACCAGTTGAAGAGCCCCCCAGGTGGCTCGACGCACCGGCGGCACCCTGCGCCAGGGTTGGGGCCCCATACACCCACCCGCCCACAACGGCAACACACCAACCAGGACCCAAGCCCCCGAGGCCCGGTCAGGGCCCCAGCCCAGAGACGGAGCACCCCCAGAACCTCACGCCCATCCCGGACCCACCCAGGGGCAGCCAGGCTACCAGGTCAGTAACCCACGTCCGTCAGCACAGACCCTCCCCTAGCCCCGCTGCACGCAGCCGCGAGGAAACAGTCACCTGAGAGCCAACAGAGCCCCTAACCGGACATGACCGCTACCCCGGGTTGAGCCCCCCAAGGAAGATGCCTCCGGGGAACCCCCCGATGCCCTAAGCCTGTCCCTACCCCCACACCAATCACAACAGTGAAGGCGGGACCAAACTATGACCCCCCACCCCCACTAGGTGATGGAGCTGATCAAAGGAGCCCAGAGCAATTGATCTGATGTGGTGGCAGAGGCTGTATCAAGACTAATGTAATCTAATAGATAATTTCTATATTGGTTAGAATTAAGATTATTTTTATTTTTCCAGTTCATGAGGACTGTTTTCTTGGCTATGCATAGGGCAGTGAAAACCATATGGGAGATATTCTTTTCTGAAGTGACATTATCTAAGCTGCCCAACAAACACACTAAGGGGGAAGTTGGAATGTTACATTTCAGACACTTCGATAAGTCTTCACATATCTCGTGCCAAAACTTCTGAACTGGTGGACAGAACCAAAGAGCGTGGATATAATTGTCCGGTGAATTGGTTTGGCAGTGTGAGCAGTTGTTGGTAGACGTAAAGCCCATCTTGAACATCCGATGACCTGTATAGTGCACTCTATGTAATATTTTGTATTGAATTAATTGAAGACTGGGATTTCTAATTAGATGAAAGGTTTTTAAGCAAATCTGAGACCAGAAGTTTAGGTCTAAGTTAACTGATAAATCCGCTTGCCATTTTGCAATAGGAAGTGATATTGATTCATCTGTTTTAGAAAGCATTCTGTATATTTTGGATAGTAATTTGGGGGTTTTAAGAGTAAGAAATTGAACCACACTTGGTGGTGTTTGTAGTTCAACTTGACCCGGTTTAAATTTCTTTTTTACTATGGATTTAATTTGTTGATATTCTAAAAATCATTTCTTGTTGATCCCATATTGTGTAACTAGTCTGTCAAATGAGATAAATTCTGTTCCTTCTAGTATATGTTCTAAATATTTGATTCCTTTACCACTCCAATCTGAAAAGTTTATCATATTATTGTTTTGTAATATGTCAGGGTTGTTCCAGATAGGTGTACGTTTGCATGGGATTAATGAAGACGCCGTCAATTTTAGAAACTCCCACCATGCTGTCAGAGAAGAGCTGATGTTGATGCTTTTAAAGCATTCATGTCGTTGGATGTTTGAGCTGATAAATGGTAGGTCTGAGATCTCTAGATTATTGTAAAATGCTTGTTCTACATCTAGCCAAGGTTCATCTAAGAGGGTATGTTTTAGCCATCCTGAGATAAACTGAAGCCTGTTGGCTAAGAAGTAGTGCTGAAAGTTAGGCAGTTCTAGTCCTCCTTTATCCTTGGTCTTTTGTAGTGTTTTTAAGCTTATACGTGGGGGTTTATTTTTCCAAAGGAATTTGGACATACATGAATCTAGAGATCTGAACCAATCTTGTGGCGGTTTAGTTGGGATCATTGAGAATAAATAATTTATTTTTGGTAAGACCATCATTTTTATAGCGGCAACCCTTCCCATGAGTGGTATGGGTAGACATTTCCATCTAGCCAGATCATCTTCTACCTTCTTTAAAAGTGGGATATGGTTTAATTTAGTTAGATCTGCAAGCTTGGGAGAAACATTAATACCTAAATATTTTATATTTCCCGATTGCAGTGGTGTAGAAGAGGAATTATGGCGGGAGCAATTAATCGGTAGAACTGTAGATTTTGACCAGTTAATTGAGTAATCTGATATTCTTGCAAAAGAGTTTATCAATTCAATCACCCCAGAGATATTGGTTTGTGAATTTTGGAGAAAGAGTAACACATCATCCGCATAAAGGCTGATTTTATGTTCCACGTTCTTGCATTTTATGCCCTTAATTACTGAATTCTGTCTAATTGCTGCTGCTAGTGGTTCAATAAAAATTGCAAACAGTGAAGGGGAGAGTGGGCATCCCTGCCTGGTGCCCCTCAAGAGACAGAAGCTGGAGGATGTTTGGTCATTTGTTCTAACACAAGCTGTTGGGGAATTATATAATATTTTTAACCAGTTTATGAAAGAGGATCCAAAACCAAATTTGTGTAAAGTTGCAAATAGAAATTTCCAGTTAACGCTGTCAAATGCTTTTTCTGCGTCTAAAGAGAATATTGTAGTTTCTAGGTTTTTACTGTATGAGTAGTCTATCAAATTAAGTAATCTACGTGTATTTGTTGATGAGTGCCTACTTTTTATGAAACCAGTTTGGTCAGGATGAATTAAGAGGGGGGTTATTTTCTCCAGTCTCTTTGAGAGAGCTTTGCAGATTATTTTAAGGTCTACATTTATAAGGGATATTGGACGATAGCTTGAGGGATATACAGGGTCTTTGCCTGGTTTTAGCAGGAGATTAATGTTTGCAGAATTCATATTTGATGGAAGTCTGCCCTTTTCTTTAATTTCCAACAACGTTCTGTAGAAAACTGGTGCTAGAATCGACCAGAATTCTTTGTAGAATTCTGCAGGAAAGCCGTCTGGACCTGGAGCCTTATTATTGGGCATACTTATCAGGGCTTCCTGGAGTTCACCTGGTGTCAGTGGTGAATCCAGTGCCATTGCTTGAGTGTCTAATAATTTTGGAAGAGTTATGTTGTCCAAAAACTGATCAATTTCTTTTTTAGATGGGTTTATTTGTGGTGAATACAACGTTTTATAGAAATCCCTGAAAATGTTGTTTATTTGTATCGGATCATATATTGTGTTCCCAGATGAATCTTGAACAGCACATATAGTTGTTTTTTCTTTCTTTATTTTTAGCTGGTTTGCTAGAAATTGACCGGATTTATTACCATGTTCATAATTTTGTAAGCGTACTCTTTGTACTAAGAATTTTGTCTTATTATCAATTATCTCATTTAATTCTAGTTTTGTTTTGCGTATTTTGTTCAATGTTTCCTGATCTTGGTGGGACGCGTAGGCTTCTTCTAGTGATTTGATGTTTTTTTCTAATTCCTGAATATTTTTGTTTTCTTTTTTCTTTTTATGTGATGAGAAAGAAATTATTTTACCTCTCATCACAGCTTTCCCTGCTTCCCATAGAACAGAAGCTGATGTTTCGGGAGTGTCATTATAGTCCAAATATGAAGTCCACTCTTTTTTAAAATATTTAATAAAGTCTTCATCTTTAAGTAGTGATATATTAAATCTCCAGTTTTTTCTTGGCGTAGTATTATTCTTGTGCATTAGTGTTAAAGATACAGGACCATGATCGCTGACAGCTATAGGGTGAATCTCAGTGTCTGAAATGTCGTTCAGCAGTGAGCTGCTGACCAAAAAATAATCCAGACGAGAGTAAGAGTGATGGGCATGTGAGAAAAAAGTATATTCCTTCTCTGATGATCTCTCCTGGACTGCAAATACCATGGTGGTGGTAAAAAAAAGGCCCAGCAGCGTCTCCATTTTTTGAGAGTGCTCAGGAGGAACAACCTGGAGGAGAGGCTGCTGGTGACATTCTATAGAGCCACCATAGAGAGCATCCTAACGTATGGCATAACAACATGGTATGCAGGGTGCTCAGTTGCAGACAGGAAAGTACTGCAGAGGGTCATCAACACAGCCCAGAAGATCACTGGCTGCTCTCTGCCCAGCCTGGAGGCCATTGCAAACTCTCGGTACCTCAGCAGAGCTGGCAATATCATTAGGGACTATTTTCACCCCAGTAATCAACTGTTTGAACTATTACCGTCAGGCCGACGATACAGGTCACATAAAACCAGGACAAACAGATTCAGGGATAGCTTCTTTCCCAGAGCTATCACCGTAGTAAATAAGCACAAAACAATTGAATCTGTTTAACTATACCATACTTGCCACTGTCACTATATTACTATCATTATATGAATGTTGCTATTCTGTATATATTGTACTTATTATTGTTTGAGTACTTCGGTTGTTTTATTGTACTTTTTATATTTTATATTTATATTTATTATTGCATTTTGCACCAAGGGAGTGGCACTCCAATTTCGTTGTACCTTGTACAATGACAATAGAGGCTATTCTATTCTAAAACACAAAACTAAAACACTACGCTAGGGGTAGTGTTGAGCTTGATTTGCAAAATAAACGGCAAGTTTGTTGCAAACACATGGGTGTATCCCAATTCAGGGTCTTCAGCCTTAAAGTACGCAGCCTTAACGGTCCACAAGGGCCACGTACTCAAAGACCGCTAAGGCCGGAAGTGTGAGGCTTGTAGGCTTCTGAAATGGGACGGTCTAGTCTCCGTCACACTGCCCAGGTTGCCTAGCAACCATGATACTAACCGCTGGAAACATGTCATACAGCTTTGTTTGACAGAAATGAAGGAGAACATATTTTGTTCATTTGTTTGTTTGTTTCTACATGAGCTTTGTGTGATTTGATAAGTATCTGAGGCTGAGACCACAGGACTGTAAAACATGATTTTTGGGCTTCATTTCTGTACTGAACAGTCATTTTAAGATTAGCTAGTAAATAACAATTAGCTAATGTTGTTCATGAGACTAAAGTTATATCACTTTGGTAATGTAAATATAATATGGCCAATATTATAGTCATTATATTAATCATTATTAGTTATTACAGCAGTGAACATGAACTCTGTGTCAAATACTGAGCTTCAGTACAGATTCAAGTTGCAGTTATTTATATGTCTTATCACCTTAAATCTTCACTCAAAGACAAGTATCTTTGACAGTGTATATATAGGTGTATTATATATAAGAGACAAATGTTGTTCCTTCAGTATGTTGGCATTACTAAATTTGGCTCAATGCTTACATATACGTATAAAAAGAAAATTTACGAGCTGTGATAACTGTTTCTGATAAAATGAAGAGTAGACTGATATATTAAATATTTCTTTATTGGGTGAGAAAATCAGACCATGTAATAACTGCTTTACGTCATACAGAATAGATATCAGAGCCTTAGACAGGCTGACTTCTGATAAATGGGTCAAACTGTGCAGAAAGTATACAAACACATAACATCCTCATAGAATATGATGTAACACTATAGATCAACTTACCTCAAAATATATAAAGCATATAAACAATTACAGCAATATGATGCAACAAACACAGCAGATCTACTAATCCAAAATACTCAAAGTTTCATAGAACTGAAACAAACATGGACATTTATTTTTAGGTCCATTCTGCTGCTGATACATACTTTAGGTTTCTGAACATAAAACTTGTTTCTGCCTTTCATAGTATGTAACTTGAAGGCCCTGAGTACTTTCTCCCACACTGAAAACACTGGAATGATATAATTATTTGAACATTACCTAATAAGACTGATTCAGGACAGACAATTAGTTATGTTAAACATTTCTAGCAGTCCTTCACAAACAGGGAACAGTCTGTCTATTTTCTCCATCTGTCAGCTGTTGCTGGCTCTTCCTCCTCCTCTTCCTCACACCCTGCTGAGTTTGTCCTGGTGGATCATCAGGGGTGCAAAGCCTCACAGATGATGTGCAGCAGTGGGTTCCTCAGTCTGTCCTCTCTCTGACTCTTGCAGTTGTCACACATGGAAATCAAATGTGTGATAAGCTGCAGGATTCAAACACAAGTGTAACTTATAAATACATGTTCATACTTTTATTACACAATCAGAGAGAAAGAAAAAGAGAGAGAGTGCAGGACAGACAGACAGGTGACAGTCTCAGGTGTATACACTGCTACAAAACAGCACAAGAGAAGGAGGATTTAGTGTTTGTGTTATTACGAGTGCTAAACAAGAAGAGTTCCCAGATGGTACAGTGGACACATGTGTGACTCCTGTGATTAAAGCATCTTTCTTTCAGCTTAACGAGTGAACCGTTAGCTCGTTCAAACAAACGTTAAAGTCCGTTTGGCTTGACACCACTGAACAGAGGCAGCAGTATCACATAGCTAACATTAACAGTGCAGTGAATTGTGGTTGTGCCATGATATTCAGGACTGCAAACCGAACAGCATTCACTGACTTTCAGCTTGTTGTGTTTGTGGATATATGACTGACTTTAATTATCCATAAAATCATCACATTCTCTGTAAGATTAAGGCCGACTATTGAACAGCGTATATTTTGAATTAAAGGCTTTAAAACCAAGTTAGTACAAACATCGCTAATGTCACATAACTTTCCCGGCATGTGGTCAACAGTAATGTTTTAATGTTCTTTATTATTAAACATTTGCGCATAAATAAATGACATAATATTCAGTACTTACTTTTGAAAGTTTACTCTTCGGCTGCCCCGCTTCCATTTTTTTCGGCAAAATTGTCCACACACACCGCCGTGCTATGAAGTCTGGGATATGTACTTCCTGGCTTGTGTAGTTCTAGGTAACAAACGCTCAACACTGCCCCTAGCGTCGTGGAGCACTTCCGTTGTGTTTTGCAGTTTGCATGTGTTTTTGGGGTTTGCATGTGTTCTGGGGTTTGTACGTGCTTTGGAGTTTGCATGTGTTTTGGAATTTGTAAGTGTTTTGGAGTTTGTAAATGTTTTGGAATTTGTAAGTGTTTTGGAGTTTGTAAGTGTTTTGGATTTTGTAAGTGTTTTGGAGTTTGCATGTGTTTTGGATTTTGTAAGTGTTTTGGAGTTTGCATGTGTTTTGGATTTTGTACGTGTTTTGGAGTTTGTAAGTGTTTTGGATTTTGTAAGTGCTTTGGAATTTGTAAGTGTTTTGGAGTTTGCATGTGTTTTGGATTTTGTACGTGTTTTGGATTTTGTACGTGTTTTGGAGTTTGTAAGTGTTTTGGATTTTGTAAGTGTTTTGGAGTTTGCATGTGTTTTGGGTTTTGTAAGTGTTTTGGAGTTTGCATGTGTTTTGGATTTTGTACGTGTTTTGGAGTTTGTAAGTGTTTTGGATTTTGTAAGTGCTTTGGAGTTTGAATGTGTTTTGGAGTTTGTACGTGCTATTTGGAATTTGTAAGTGTTTTGGAGTTTGTACGTGCTATTTGGAATTTGTAAGTGTTTTGGAGTTCGTACGTGCTTCGTCTCTAGGGGCCACCGTAGGTCATAACATTCTTATTAATAAATTAATTAAAACATCATCATGTTTAACTATATTGAATTCAGTTTAGTTATATCTATATAGCGACGAATTTCAAAAGTCACCCCAAGGCTCTTAAAAAAACACATTTTCTGTAGTATTTAGTTAGGTAGGGAAGCCTGAAGATCACAAGTCCTGATAATAAGTCTTTGTTAAGTTTATTGCACTCAGGGAGTGCCATATATTTGTGCATGTGCTATATATTCATTCAGTATTACCAAATGCCTTCAGATTAATTAACTTGGCAAACAGGAGATGACTAGACAAACAGACATCTTAATTAATTGACAGATAACTGGGACAAGTAACTTGCAGAGATTGAGCTTTACAAAGTGAAGCAAAAGTGATAGATAATCACTTTTTAAACTCAGTCTTCATTTAAAATATTTGTTTAAAGGCAACTTCAAAGAGAACACATGCAGCTTACAAAATAGCTCTCCTTTTACTGTTGAAATAATGGATCTCTACATAGATCCCACTGGATGTTCTGATAAATAATGTGGGTTCCCAATGAGATTCCTAACCTTGGCTTTATTTAAGAGAATGAAAATGTTGATGTACCAAATTTTACTGATGCTTACAACATCCCTGGACTGAGCTGAGCATTTTCCCTTAAAAACAAAATGGCTTCAAGCTAAATACAAAGAACATTCAGGACCTCAAAACTCAGACCAGCAGCCACTATAAACACTATGACTTACCAAGAACATTGGAAATGAGTACATGTTTCTTTACATCAAATGAATACTACTGATTAAAATTTGAACGATTTAATGTTTTTTCTCAATGGACTACTTCCAAATCCACAACAAAATGATTTGTAACAGTATTAGTTACAGAACAAATGCTCTATTTTCTTTAAGAGTGCTGTGCATTAAAAGAAGCAAGACAGGTGAAATCCAAACCAACCCAGCAGGATACACAAAAGCAGAAGCAGAACCATCAATTACCCATCCCCACCCAACCCAACCTTCGACCTCCACAGTCCCACCGTACAGACCCGGCATTTAAAGGAGTCTCTGGCCCACCGCAGCCTGGAGGAGAAAGAGGCAGGCCCAGAGAATCTACACAGGGAATATCCACAGGCGCAGAAAGCAGCCGGTGAGTTGTGACCAGTGGTGTGTCCAGCACGTAAATCCCCCCCAAATAGCTCCAGTTCCGGAGGCAAGGCAGAAGAAAGTAACTGGGAACAGGTGGAGCAATGGAGAAACTGGGGAGGGGGTGAAACCAAGTCCGCCAGACCCATGGCTGGGCCCCATACATGCAAACTAAGCACAATTTGCTAAATCAGCCAGCAACAGCATTCTATTCTGCTTGAGCAATAAAAATGCTTTACAAAGGCCATGTCCACACTAATACGTTTTCATTTGAAAACTCATCTTTTTCTCTCTGTTTTGGCCTTCCGTCCACACTGAGACAGCGTTTTCGGTCAAGGAAAGCGGATACATTTGAAAACGCTGTTTTCGAAAACGATGACACATTTTTGTGATGTGATGCAGTCATGTGACCAATTAAACTAAGACAGCAGAGCGCATTACACAGCAGTTGTTTTATTTGCTCTCAATTTTGACAGCAATATTAAAGATTAATATCAGTTTGTACATGCTCCAGATAGCTTTCCTCAAACTCTGTAATTCTCACTCGCTTTTGAAACTTTGTACTTTTGTGTTACTCGCAGCAACAACTCCACCTCATTGTTAGTCCATTTAAAAAACTTGGTGCTTTTCCTCAACATTTTTCTGCGACGTTTCAAAGAGCCAGAAAGTAAATTAACAGCAGACAAAAATTACGCCGGTCGAATTGTCTTGCATTTCACGCATGCGCAGTACTGCAACATAAGCGTTTTCGGCCGTTTCAATGTGGACGCACAACTCTCTAAAAACGACTGAAAACGATAGTGTGGACGCAGAGGGTTTTCAGACGAAAACGCTGTTTGCAAATTTATCCGGGCTAGTGTAGATGTAGCCAAACACAAGCCTCACCCACATGCATTCATACAACAAGTTTATCTCTAACATTCACACTGCATCAGGAATGCATCAGGAGCAATTTGAGGTTCAGTATCTTGCCCAAGGATATTTTTGCATTCAGATTGGAACAGCCAGGGATCAAGCTACCAATCTCCCAAAGCCACCCCACCCTGGCATATATTCATGTCTCAACAGTATGTCCTGGTTCCTTAACACATACATGGATGTTGTCTGTGTCTACGATGTTATGGTTATAGTAATGTTTCTCTTGCTTAGATCTAGCCTGGGAATCCTTACTGTAAGCACGCCCTGGCTGGGATTCAAACCAATGACTGTAGAAAACATGGACGATGCGACAGCGCCTCCTCCATTGTGCAGAAATGAAGCCAAAATACCCCGCTTGTGGAGGCTGCTATCTTGCATTTTTGGAGCCAGAGTCTGTGCAGTAGTGACTTGACGTGGAGCGACTGTTTAACGCTCCCGCCCACACACCCGCTGGACGTGACCGCAAACACGCCCCCCTACACTTTTTATGTAGCCTGGCTGCTCAAGTTTTTTGCTGGCTTACCGCGATTGACGACTCGTTTCATTAAGGTAAATACAACCATGTCACTATTATAAAAAAAAAGACACACAGCTTATCATCTTATAGTTCTAATATCACTCTTTTGTTAATTTGTTTGCTAGATTAGCTGCGAGCATACACACTGTGTTGGAGGCTTGTTGCTAGCTAGTTAGCGATGCTACACATCTGTTACTCTAATAGTCTGTATTATTGAAGGATTCAGCACTTCTTAGGTTGTTTTTTTTTTTTATCCATTTTTAGAGAGCGATGAGATCATCTGCACACTCCACAGAGGCCCAGAGTTACTGTTAATATCAAAAATGTAATGCTGTCCTTTGAGATTTTAACATAAGACTGTGAGTGTAATGGATCTAAAACTGTTTAAATCTTCACAGCCCTCTACAGCCTGGTAACATGGAAACTTTAAAAACAGCAGCATGAGGTTTCAGTAGTGTAGTATAATTTGTTCTTTTTATTTAATAATAGAGTCCATATTATATCGGCAGCTACATTCATCATGGGGAGAAACTACTGAGGGAGACCATGAGGACTAAGCTGGGTTTTCTGGGTCCAGAGGTTTGGAGAAACTTATTCCTATTCTTTCAACACAGCTGTCCTGTGCCAGAAGTTCTGTTGACCCACTGAGAGAGGCTTCATTTAAGAAACACCAGGTATGCCGAAGCTCATCGCATTGATCAAGCAGGACTCATGATCTTCACCAGCAGCTCCCTCACAGGGAAATCATCAGCACTCCTCTGTAGGCCCGCGCCAGAAGATGGATAAACCCAGCATTTCATTAACACTGTGATGGAGACCTTTGCTTTGTGTAATGTTATAAATACTCGGATACTCCCCAGAAGCTCTGGACTTTTACATAAAGATATTATATTCAGTCCTGTAGAAAGTTATATAATTAAAAATATACAATCCTCTCTGGTTACTCTGGTATGAATAACTCTGAATTAATTTATGGTAAATAACACACTATCTGCAAAAAACTATTTGTAGTTCAACATACAAGTGATGACCTTTGACCTTCATCAGGTTTTATTTAATTGTGTCAGAGAAAATCTCATGTGCTCTTCATACAGGTGAGTACATCAAGTGTTTAAAACGGAAGCTGTGCAGGTCTGAGATCAGCAGCTCTCTGAAACACCAAACTGAGGTCCTGTTAATGCTGATGTATAGTGACACAGTTACTTGGGTGATTAATCCTTTTGACTTTTTGTCTTTAACTTTATCAATAAAACAGCTGCAGCTTTCACTGACAGCACATGTGGTACTTTAACCTTTGTACTATTTTCATCAGTTCATTTTGCATCTGTCTGCTGTCATTGGGTGGTGCTGAGGTCCGAATCTGAGGGCAGCTCCTGTAATCACAAAGAGAACAGAATCATCACAAACTCAAATATAAATTTTATCCCTCAAAATTGAAATAAAGCTGATCCTTCTCTGTTCTCACACATTCAGGATCTGAAGTTCTTCTCTTACTTTTTTTTTCCGTATTACAGTACAGTACAGTACTTTAATCCATCGTTACTGCTTAATGAGGAGTTACGGAAGTACAAGCTTTTTTTTTTTTTAAAAATGGTGTTACTGTCTTTACAGATGTGGCAAGAGACTGAAAACATGCTGTTGTTTGCACACATTTAATAATCAGCTCTGCACAGGAGCTGAAGCAGAGTGCAGCCTGTTGCATTTACAGTACAATACAACACAATATAAGTACAGTAACAGTAATTAGTGACTGAGCAGCCCGGGGCGTTTCTCTTGATTTCTTTAGTCAGGGTAAATCCATTCACCTGCACGGGTTAGCTAAACGAATTTTACAAAACAAGTTTCCCTGACAGGTGAGTGCTCATTTTAGCTAGCTAGGTCTCAGGACCTAGCTAAGGACGGTAGTTATGGATTAGCTTACAAACACATTTAACTTACCGAAAAAGTGCAGCGGAGCCTCGGGTCCTTCTGTCGGGTAGTCCAGTTTACTGAAGAACACCTCAGGCTGTCAGGTTAAAACAGTCGGTCGTGTTTTCGCAACGTAAACGCTGGCCCTCCTCACAGAGCCTACGCTCGATCTGCTATTCCCGAACAGAGATAAGCAATTTCTCCGTGACTGCAGCTGCTAGTCAAAGCTGCTATGATGATGGAGAGGAGACCCCTTGGACATCAATCAGCGTGATGAGAACTATTGAAAACAAAAGAAAGAATCTTTGGAAAAAAATTATCTGAGGAGAATTAATTTATTTTAGTCTGACCCCAGTCCCATCCGCTAACATGGATTTATGACCTATACTGCAGCCAGACACCAGGGGGCGATAAAGACGTTTTGGCTTCATTTTTGGGGAGCTGTTGCATTGTCCATGTTTTCTACAATGATTCAAACCAACCGAATCAACAAGTTCATGAACTAAGAGCTAATAAGAAAACAAATTCAGGAGTGAAGTGACCTTTAGTCAGCTCTATATCAATGAGATGAAGCTGTACGCCAGTAGTGAGTGAGGCTAAGGCTACGTTCACACTGCAGGCGAAAGCGCATCAAATCCGATTTTTTTGACCCTATGCGACCCATATCCGATCATGGTATGACAGTGTGAACGGCACAAATCCAATATTTTTAAATCTGATCTGGGTCACTTTCGTATGTGATACTGAATCTGATACATATCCGATGTTTTAGAAAGCGACTGCTGTTTGAATGGTCATGTCGCATTAAATCCGTCTTTTACGTCACTGACACAAGACAGACGCCAATTATCAGTGCCGGAGAAGACCCTGATAAGACATCACGAACACTTCCTGGCCATCCAATGTACATGTCAGTGAAACTGTTGGGAAGACAACGTTGGAGAAACGTGAACATTTTATTTGTACTGTAAAATCTGCAGATTCTGACAGGAATAAGGATAATTAGTAGGTTATTTACATTATTATGTAAATAACAAAATAACTTAAAGCAAAACTTGGGAAACGTAAAGTCCGAAGTCTTTATATTAAGGGCCATCAGTCAAACAATACTGTTTGCTCTGGGTCTAAACAGAGCCGTCGCTTTGAGCGTTCACACTAGAGCGCGTTTGCTGTCGCATTTTATTTGTAGTGTGAACAAGCAGACAAAAAAATCGGATTTGATTAAAAAATCGGAATTGAGCATTAAGACCTGCAGTGTGAACGTAGCCATAGACTTGCTGATCCACCTCACCATGAATTACAGCAAAGACATCAGATTGTCAGTTATGTTTGGCAACTGTCAAACATGCACAATATGTTTGACAGTTTCAATTGTCAAACATATTGTGCATGTTTGACAGTCGCAGGTGCAGTTGAAGAATTTGGAGATAGTCATCGATCTTTATTTTCCCAGTACACCAGTCGCAGTACACGTGAGTCAAACTTAAAGCAGACCTTTGAACAGGGGCTTCTTTCTGGTTCAGCATCCTCTTAGTCCACTGTGATGTAAAATTAGTGTTCAAACAGTTTCCAGTTCAGTGTTTTATAAGCCTTGGTGTTTCCTAAACATCCTAATGAACTTCTTCTCATCTGAGAGTGACAATTTGGATCCTCTTGGGGGTGGCTGTAGCTCAGGTGGTAGAGGCCGGGGAATGGTGAATGTCAGTACCACAGTCACCTACTAACCGGAAGGTCGGTGGTTCAATCCCCATCTGTGCCAGTCTGCAGGCCAAATATCCTGGTGCAAGTTACTAACCCCAGGTTGCTCTCCTGTGCATCCATCGGAGTGTGAATTTGTATGTATGTTAGTCAGATAGCATTAAAAACGTAGAAAAGTGCTTGGGTGAATGAACGAGTTATATAAAGCACTTTGAGTGCTCAGATAGCGTACAAAAGTGCTATATAAGAACAAGTCCATTTACCATCTTCCATACCTTGACAAAGTGGTGAAACATCAGAATAAAGAATAATTTATGGTTCCATACATACACATATGGGTGTAATAGGGCAATCGTCAGTCTGCATGGATGACATCAAGCATGAATGAGAGCCACTCTCTCAAGCACCGTTGAAATTTTTCTACAGAAATTATCTATTTGTGTATGTAATATTAAAAGGGAGCTTCTGCCTCATTACAATAGGCTTAATAGCAATCATGCACATGGGACCAGGAGGAAGAACTAATTCAATATTTAATTCTACACCTATCATCATGATGATTAACATAATATGGAAAATACTATTCCATGTTTCTTTACTAGACTAGTAATATATATTTTACTGGCTGGGATAGCGGCTTCATCTCAGTAGATAAAAAGTTATCATCTAGAGTTCAGAGTACTGCAAAGTGGATGTAACCATGCTGAAATCATTTGCCTAATAAGCACTAATTATAGTTCAAGGGCAGTGAAATTAAAAGGACATTGCAATAAGTTAATGGTATTGCTGCCATGTTTGAAGGAGTATAAATAACATGCAAATATAGTTGTGCTAATACATGTGGTAACCAAAGCAATAATCAAAGCCTCATTACAACAAATTGTTATTTAAAATGAAAATGGATTTTATTATTCTTTACTTTGGAGTAAAACTTTCAATAAAACTAATGAACAAAACACATTATAAATTAAATTCTGAGAGTGCAATATATGTTTAAATTATATATTTAAACATATATTGCATATACATATATATTATGTAGTAAACTGTTAAGCATACATTTCAACACCCTGAATGTACACATCATCAGTAGTCATTAAAGAGGGAATTCCATGAGGGAGGTCACACATGTTGCAGAGATAACAAGCTCTCCTCAGTGTCCCCAGCAGTAGTAATGCATAACCACAAAGCATCTATATCTGAGTACTGCAACTGTTAACTGGCACTGGGCTTCCTATTTTTAGCTTTAGTGGAAAAAAATACAGTACACTTTTTGTTTGACAAGAAACCAGCTTGGGCTGTCAAAGCTCAATGACAACACTCACATAACATCTATCTTTTATTACTCGCAGACAAAGAGAAAAAGACAGTTTTTTTCCTCACTTTCAACATCTCAATATTGCTAAATACATATTGCTTTTCCAGTAACCTTGGCCCAATTTCTTTCTTTCTCCCTACTTTGATACCTTCTGGCATTTCCATTTGGGTGAGAGATCATGCTGTTGCTCAATTAAAAATATGAAGTTACATGCAATCTCTCTGCAATCGATCCAAAAACAAAGTAAATGGTAAATGGGCCTGCATTTGTATAGCGCTTTTCTCATCTCAATATTGCTAAATACATATTGCTTTTCCAGTAACCTTGGCCCAATTTCTTTCTTTCTCCCTACTTTGATACCTTCTGGCATTTCCATTTAGGTGAGAGATCATGCTGTTGCTCAATTAAAAATATGAAGTTACATGCAATCTCTCTGCAATCGATCCAAAAACAAAGTAAATGGTAAATGGGCCTGCATTTGTATAGCGCTTTTCTAGTCCATAGGACCCCAAAGCGCTTTACACTACATTCAGTCATCCACCCATTCACACACACATTCATACACTGGCGATAGCAAGCTACACTGTAGCCACAGCTGCCCTGGGGCGCACTGACAGAGGCGAGGCTGCCGGACCCAGTGTTTTGAGTTTCTTGTGCCTCATTGTTTTTGTATTATAAATTTATGTTCCAAGTTTTCTTTGTTGCCCTAGTTTATTCAGAGCCTAGTGTCCTAGTTTGAGTTTCTTGTGTTTTTAATAGCGTTCCCTCATGTAGTTGCCCCCTGTGTCTCCCTTTGTGTAATTGTGTTTATATTGTGATGTTAGTTCTGGTGCCTTGTGTTCCGTGTTTTCCTCACCCCGTCATGTGCTGCTCCTTGTTCTCTCTCTGTCCCTCCAGGTTGCCTCTGTGTACATCCTGTGTTGCATTGAAGGTTTGTGTCTGGTGTCAGCATTTTCAGTTTCCGTGTCTTTCCTGTCCTGTCACGTGTAATTATCCTCAGCTGTGTTCCCCATTTGCTTCCACTTTCCTCGTTACCTTCTGTGTATTTATGTCAGAGTCCCCCTCTGTTCCATGTTGCGTCGTCCCTCATAGCTGTGTGTGATTCTCCCTGTGCACATTATAATTAGTTTTTCCCAGTTTAGTTTTGTATTGTTTATATGATCTGTTTCCCAGCAATAAAGCTGTGTTTTTGAGTTTAAGTTCCGTTCCCGTGAGTTTGCGTTTGGGTCCATTCCTGCCTGCCACACAGCCGAAACATGACAGATTGTTTTTGAAGTTGTTTTAAATATGACAGGCTGGTATCATAAATTACCAGCCTGTTATGTTGGCCCAGCATTCTTAGTTTTCATGTATTTTTGTATTTTGTTCTTTATTTAGGCCATGGTTCCTGGGTTGCTCTGTTAAGTTGTTTCTTATTTGATTTCCCCTTGTGACTTTTACCCCCTGTGTGCCCCTCTGTGTCTCTGTGAGCCCTCGTCTCCCCTCCTTGTGTTTTATTCCATGTTTCCCCAGCCCGCTATGCTCTCCTGTCTCTCTCTCTCTCCTCCTGTCTGCACCTCTGTGTACTTCCTGTTTTACTTTGACAGTCTCCCGTCAGTGTTGTGTTACTCTTGCCGTGTCTTGTTATGATTATCTGTGTCAGCTGTGTTTCCCGTGTGCTCCCACTTCCCTCGTTAACCCTCTGTGTATTTATGTGTATGTCTCCCTCAGTTCGGTGTCGCGTCGTCAATGTCTCCTCCCCGAACCTGTGTGCTTTTCTGTGTTCCCTCGGTCCTCAGTTAGCATTCCCAGTTTAGTTCAGTTCTTTCTGAAGCCTGCAATAAAGCAGTGATTTTGAGTTCAGCTTTTTGTCTCCGTGAGTTTTGCGTTTGGGTCCTCATCTGCCTCCACACAGCCAGTTCATGACAATATCAATAAAGGACCTAATCATTTTGATGTTGTTGATAAATGTTGTCCATTTTTAACGGTGCCCTAGCCTTAACTCTAATCTTTGCATGAAAAGTACATACTGGATTTGCCTAAAGTACTGTTCTAATCATATGCAAACCCATTGTATCACATTCAAAATTAATAAGTGTCCTTAAAAAAGATATGCTTGGTGAAGATATATGCCAGATATATACTAGGAGACATCAGTGTTGGTATTTATTATGTAGGAAATTTTTGACCAAAAAGTGACTTTATATGAAAACATATACTGGCAGCCAAAGACAGAAGTACATCTTTTCTTTACCCTAGTCACAACACACAAAACACATTTTTGTAGCTCACAGTCTGCACTGGTGTGGGACGTCTTGGTTCCATACAGTGTTTTTGACAGTGACATGACAGCAGTCTTTTATGACTCCCTTATATTCCCCTACAGTGACAGCAAGGGAATGGAGAGAGCTGCCAAGAATCATGGAAAGGAATCCCTGTCAAGTGTTACCCTGAGGCTTTCCCTCCTTCATGTCAAGATAGATAACCACCAGAACCTCATGGAGAGCAGAGAGAGAGAAAGGAAGACAGAGACAGGGAGAGAGAGAGAGAGAGAGAGAGCGAACAGACCTGGACAAAAAAGGGCACACAACTGTGTTTCTAAGAAGCTGGGGTTATTTTTTTCTGGATGAGATAGCAAGCGTCACTTTTTCTTAGCAAAATAAAAAAATTTTTTTTTGCTTTTCCTAATTTCCAGTTTGCTTACATTTACATATTTGCATGTTCTGCCACAGTCAGCTTTTACATTTGATTTGACTGAAAAACTCTCCAATAATGGTAAGTAAAGTAAGTAAAAGTAAGTATTTTTTCATGGCACTATATTAATAATTTTTCATACTTGTCAGATTTACTTGTTTTATTTTGTCAAAAGTGTCATTTTAACTTTTACATTACATTTTAATTCAGTTCAATTTTATTTATACAAAACCAAATCACAACAACAGTCGCCTCAAGGCGCTTTATATTGTGTGATTGACCCTACAATAAGTAGTAGAAGTTAAAAAAAAAATATCCTGGAATGTCAGGTTGTGTGTTTGTGATTCATTGGTTAATGCAACCCAATACTACAGGTTGGTACACAGAGAGAGCCTGAACATACAGTTCTTTGTGTCCAATACCAAAATGTGATACCACCATAAATGTCTCTGTGTCATTGACATATAAGTTTTTAATCCATACCTTCTGATGTATTTTGCTAAATTTAGCTATCTAAAAATGGTAAACAAAGAGCCCCCCACAACACACACAAACACACACGAAAATAGATGAAACGGATTACATTGAACTGCACTCAAACAGTTACTAATATTTGCATAGCCATTAGACATAAGAAATATCAGTTTCCGTCATATTACACTCAGTGCCAGAGAGCTACCTAAATATCACAGGAAACAGAACCTATCCTTTTTGTCTCTCTCCTCATTGCCAAACAGCAAACGGGTCAATAACCCATCATTATAGGGCTTCACACTTCGCTGCCTTCAAATTGACTGCCTGAAGGATTAAGGAGAAAGGCAACAATGGCAAGATGAGACAACATTGCTCATCTTCTCTACCTACCTAAAAACCCAGGGTACTAATACTGGAGCTTAGCTGAACAAAGTGGAGGCAGCATGACATCTCCTACAATTTCCAATGGAAAGTAGAGCAGTGCATGAAGTAGGTCAAAAGTCACATACTAGAGTCACAACAATATTGATATTTAATTGTCTTAAATGAAATGGTCTCCAATAAAATGTTGGCTAATTCTCTGTACTTCTGTCTGGAATGGACGCCTCTACAATCTTTATCTTATCCTTTGCTCATTTGGCACTTGCTGGTTGACACTAACACATTTTTTGTTGTCTTTCATATATAAGCAGTCTCTATAGGGAATAGAGTGTAATCTTCATAATACATGTTACATGGAGGAAGAGGTCATTCAGCACTTTAGAAAATACACGTTTATGTAGATCAGTACTATCTTATTTACTGTCTTTGTCTTTGTTAATAGCAGAAACAATTCTCAGATTTAAGAGAATCTATTATCTGAGCAAACCCCAAATGACTGACTTCCTGTTTACCTCTGAATAGAAATAGAACATTTGTAATTAGCTTTATGAAACAGAAATTTTGCCTATGTTCTGCATATATATATATATATATATATATATATATATATATATATATATATATATATATATATATATAAGTTTGCATACAAGGTGGGTGTCGGAGTGGAGGATGCCATCCTGTACCTCCTACACAGAGCCCACTCACACCTGGATGGGGGAAAAGGCACGGTCAGGATCCTGTTTCTTGACTTTTCCAGTGCCTTTAATACCATCCGGCCCTGTATGCTTCAGGAAAAACTGAACAGGATGGAGGTGGACCCCTGCCTGGTGGCTTGGATCTCCGACTACCTCTCCGACAGACCACAGTACGTCAGGCTGAAGGACATCACGTCTGACACAGTGGTCAGCAGCACAGGAGCACCACAGGGAACTGTGCTGTCCCCTCTTCTCTTCACCCTGTACACCTCTGACTTCTGCTACAACTCTGAATTATGCCACATTCAGAAGTTTGCAGATGACACGGCCATCATGGGGTGTATCTGGGATGATCAAGAAGAGGAGTACAGAAGTCTGGTGAGGAACTTTGTCGCATGGAGTCACACAAACCACCTGCAACTCAACACCTCAAAGACTAAGGAACTGGTTGTGGACTTCGGGAGGTCCAGAGAAGGTCCACTGCCAGTTCAGATAGAGGGGGAGGAGGTGGAGGTGGTCAACAAGTACAAGTACCTCGGGCTGTGGGTGGACAATAAACTGGACTGGTCATGCAACGCAGAGCACCTGTATAAAAAAGCCCAAAGCCGACTGTACTTCCTCAGGAGGCTGAGGTCTTTTAACATCTGCAGGAAGCTCCTGAGGATGTTTTACCAGTCAGTGGTTGCTGGAGTACTTTTCTATGCTGTGGTGTGCTGGGGGAGCAGCACAGCAAAGAGGGACTCATCCAGGCTGGAGAAACTGATCAGGAGGGCTAGCTCTGTGGTCGGCATGAAGCTGGACACTCTGGTGACAGTGGCAGAGAAAAGGACATTAAAGAAACTGATGGACATTATGGACAATGCTGGGCATCCTCTGCACACGGCCATAAACAACCAGAAGAGTCTGTTCAGTGACAGGTTGCTTCTCCCCAAGACAAGAACTAACAGACTTAAAAACTCCTTTGTCCCACACGCCATCAGACTGTTTAACTCCTCTCTGGAGGGGAGAGGGAGGGGAAACAGGAGGACAAAGGAGGGGGGAACAACTAAGCTGTAGTGCCTCTGCACCTCACTGTACAATACCTTGTGCAATACTTTTGTAAATAGTCAACAGTGCAATAGACTCAATACTTGAAATGTGCAATTCACTTGTATTTTTATTTTTTATTCCTATTTATTCTATTTATCCCCTTTGTATATTTTATTTATATTTGTCTCTGTATTTATATATGTGTGTGTGTGTGTGTGTGTGTGTGTGTGTGTGTGTGTGTGTGTGTGTGTGTGTGTGTGTGTGTGTGTGTATATATATATAACAGTTCTGTAACTGTAACTTTGGTCGTTGCTGTGCTTTTTTTGGAAGTCGAATTTCCCAGAGGAACCCACCCGAGGGATTAATAAAGTTCTATCTTATCTTATCTTATCTTATCTTATCTTATCTTATCTTATCTTATCTTATCTTATCTTATCTTATATATATATATATATATATATATATATATATATATATATATATATATATTGATGAAGAAATGATTTTATTAATGTGATTAGGGGTTGTCATGG
Organism: Copadichromis virginalis; assembly: GCF_057382275.1. Classification (NCBI taxonomy): domain Eukaryota; kingdom Metazoa; phylum Chordata; class Actinopteri; order Cichliformes; family Cichlidae; genus Copadichromis; species Copadichromis virginalis. Next base: position 6,318,163 of record NC_140627.1, read on the forward strand.
TGATTCTGATAATTAAAAATTAAATTTCATTATGCTTTTAATTATGATAAGATTGCTGTGAAAGCTATCATGACATTTTCCTAGATATGATATTTTTGTGTGTATGTTTTAATTAAGGTGAAACTTGTCCCATTTGCAAATTCTATTTATTCAAAAACTAATATTTACACACCTGCTGTAACATCTGCTTGTGGTAGCTTTGGTACAGAATCATACATATCTCCCTATAGAGAATAATATCAACTTGTCCTTTTCTTGAATGTGACTCAAAAAAACTCATGTGTGTTCATAATTTGAGAAATCGTGTTTGTCACTTTCTGGAGCTCTAAGTATATCTCACCATTAAAACCAGAGATGCCAGTCAAACCCATGATTTTAATTTAAAGCTTAAGTCCTTTTTGCAAGGAGGAGGGAAAGAAGCAAAAGCAAAACTCTATTTTTGGAGAAAACATGAAAAGACAAAAAATGAAAAGTAACATCAACCATGTTGTGTATCAATGTAGTGTTGATACTTCAGCATATCCCAAGGGAAGTCAGCAGTGGAGTCTGTTTTTGATTCGTCATTTTATTATCTCTTTGGGTCCTAGACAAGGTGCTGGCTGGCTGGCTGGGCTGCCTGGCGTTATAACTGGGGCTAATGGAATTCGAATGTTGGGGCCTCATCTCTCTGTTGTGATGGCTGGGTGACAGGCCCTGATGGATTGCTGGAGCTGAAGGCTCGCCTGACAGTCACGCTCGGTTGATGGATTGTGAAATGAGACAGACATACAAAAGCTGTGGGCAGCCCAGACCAAGAGTGACCCCCCACTCCTCAGCATGCATCCTGCACCATCTTCCTCAGTTAACCAGTATACTGTCTATGACAGAGAAACCAAAACACTTCCTCCCTGATTTGTTGCCTGGGTAACATGGGTGGTTTAGCAGGATGCCATGGACTCAGTGGGCAGAGCCTTTTTGATAAGGGTCTGTGGGTATCTATCATGCTGACATTTCATGTGAATTCCCCTCTGAGGGGATCAAATTATCTACTCCACATCAGCACTCACATCAGGCAAATTTAAATGGTTAGGTATCACAGAACAAATTTGTACTAAGTCATAAATAAGTAGTTTTTATGGTACCATTACAACAAGTTTTAATATTAACAAAATAATCAACAAATTGCAAAGTAATTATCAACTGGCTTCTGACTTAACATATTTTGTCACTGAGTATGGTATAGGCCTAGAAAAAATTATATATTATAGTTAATATGTAATTATACAGTAAAACCCCTCATTTCTGTACAATTAGGCTAAACCTCTGTACTTCAAGCAGTAGCATGCTGACAGTTAGGTAGCACCACATAGATAAGAACATGATTGGCTTTGTTTTAATTGACAACACAGCACTTCTATTATCATTGCTTATTAACAATTAATTAAATGCTACCAATAATTGATTTTCTTGCAGTCTTGATCCCCATTCAAATGATATTTATTTCTCATTTTTGGAGGGTAATGGTATTATTACCAGATCTACTAAGTGATATAAATAAGTATATAAATCATTTCCCTCACTGGTACCTGAAGTGACCTCCTATTTTTTCAAAGAGTGTCTAGTGCTCCTGCAATTTAAATTCTGCCTCCAGCTGCAGCTTCTTCTTTTTTTCCAGTTCATAGGAAGTGCTTCTTTTTAACGTATGATATTAAAAGAACATTTTAGATAAAAGAAATTTCAAATAGGACAAGTTAAACATATTAGTATCAACTTACTTTAAGTCAGTTGAAATCTATTTTCATCCTGGGGCCCTCTATATTGTATGTAAAGTCAAAAACGATATCAGAGAGAACAAAAGCAATCTCATTACAGGAAGAGACTGGAACGGGGCTTAGAGAATGACATCCATCTGACCCAACTTGTTGGGTTGAGGGAGAAATAGATGCCAGTGGCAAGAAATTCAAGCACAAAGTATTTAAACTACGCTTACAGTTTGTTAATGTGCTATTGTAAATTCAGCTATAGGTATAGTTACAGGTGCTCTCAGAGGGCTCTGTGTTAGTTTGTGTTATATCCCTGTTTTAATTTTCCTGTGGTTGTATGGACAACCACTACTGAATAACTGTGATTGTAATAAGAAACCAGAGAATGTCATGATTCTCACAGAAGTTCTAAAATGAATATTTTAACCCCCACATCTAGTATCCAGTATCACGGCAAAGCTTTGGAGAGGCAAAGTGTGAAATGGACACATATACAGAAGTTGCAGTAAGAGCAGAGGGATGTTTTTATGTCAATCCAACACTACATTTAAACATCATGGGAGAATGTTTAAACAGACATTACTAACACAATTAGGTGTAAATACATGTTAGCCCTGAAATGTACTTCATACCTTCCTTGGCCATTAACGACTTCTCCGCTTTAAATATATTAACTCTCCCCGCTGGAAGATTTTACTGGAAGAGACTTCTGTGTCCACTTCACACTTTGGAGAGGCAAAGCGTGAAACGGACATGGTGGACCCCGCTTCGCTGTAATATTGCGTTGCATGTTTGGTCATTTATGCTATTCTAATGACTGTTCACAAGTTTTTCACATCTAGCATTAAAGTTTGGCCTATTCTCACCCTACAGACATAATATTCTTAGAGCATTGCTAATTTCTCTCATTTGCAAGCGCCTGAATGTGATAATGAACACATCCTCCAAGAAAAGCTGAGAAAAGAATAATAATTAAAACATTAATAGAATGAATAAGAGAACTCAAACAGCCTACCTTTGACACATTTGAATTTGTTTATTCTCATCATAGAACGTCAGGGAAGATGTTTCAAACTTCACCTTGATTTTTGTTTTCTCACACTCTGTTTTGACAGTTATGATTCAGTGTCTTCTATGGTCCCTTTAAAACATTAAATTCAGTTCTCCTCATGTTTGTTCTGGAACATTTAGCAGTCATTCTGCATGAAAAGATCTTAACGATGTGAAAATGTTTAAATGAACAAATAAGTAGGGTAGACCAGGGTTGGTTATCATACATGTTGGTTGTCAAACTTGTTCTACCACAGAGAGCACTGTGGTATTTGGTCACACATTTGAACTGACTTTTTCCAATTTGCAGTGGTCAGTATGTGGGAAATGCACAGACTATTCTTTCAGACTATTTTTTTCAAGTTGTTGTTTTTATTAAAAGATCCCAGAATATTAGTCTTTTTGTAAACAACCAAAAACACACTTACCAAAAAGCTTAAAGCAGTTGTTTGATTTGAATCGGTTTGGGTAACATGGTGTTCAAAAGGTCAGTTGGGGATAGTTGTCTCACTGGTTCTGAGTATGAGAAAGCTTTTTGCACTTGTGAAGGAAGGGCATGTGAAGGGAGCAATATTTTTTCTTTGTTTCTTTGCTGGTAGAATGGTCCGTGTTGAGCCATACACCAATTGCTAGTCGAAGAAAGTATGGCTTTATTGTGTTGTTAGGTGTCTTGAGTGTTCCTTAATAAATATGCAGCTTTCATCTGATATAACACAGCTGTAGATCATGTTCACTGTCAGCCTGTCCTGAACACCATTCAAGTTAGATGAATAAATGAAGACAGGAAATAACTCCCCCTCTGAGGTGATGAAAATTTCATGAAATGTATAAAAAGGGAATACAAGAAGAGACCTGGACAATATGGCAATTTGGATGACAGTTCAATTATTGTAGTTGATGAGACGGCAACCTCACTCTTCATCTGCATGCTGGTGAGACGATATTAACAGTAATCGACATACCTCACATGTCATGTCCCAGCAAAAATACTCAGTGAAAGACAAGTCCTCCACATGGCCTGAACCAGATTCAGTTCTGCTTTCACCTGATCAATGCTGTGTGCAAATAAAGAAGGACAAATGAGGCATTGATGTCTGATGAGAACGGGGTCTGTGATGGGAGGGTGAGAGAATGATATTTTTATAAGAGGATTTGTCAGATTGAGTTTCTTAGTGTGAGAACAGGAGAAGCCACAAAGACACATGCCCTCTATCTGGACACTTTAATGAGGATCATCTTCACTCAAGCCGTCTAGAGACAAGGATGAGAACATGTAATACCCCAGAGGGTTAGCTGGAGTTTAAAAGCTCCAGTGATGAGTCATGGTCAAGCTAGAGGGCACACACATGCAGACACACTCACCTATCACAGCACGCTGTAGACAAGAAAATAATCAGCCTTTGTTTTGTTTTTCTTTCACATAACCTTTTACCCAAACTGTAATGAATATTAATACAGGGCTTATAAAGTTTGGAAATATGAAAAATGTTTATGCGAACAAGAGTACCTATTCCTGCCCTAAATTTGTTTACATTAGATATATTTCTCATACTATTATGTTTGATTGATTTGATTTGATTGGTAATTTATTTCAACATGTGAACAATATACAGGTACATTTAGAAAAGAAAATAAGAAAAAAAAATACTATACAAAATACATACAAAAAAACCTTCTGATTAATTTACATGTTGAAAGGGAGTGGGAAGAAGTAAACACTTATTTAATCCCACCCCTTTGCCATAAATTATCAGTTAATCTCAGCCTCCTTTCTGATATAATTTGTAATAAAAATAGTGAACAGATTTCTGATATACTATATACTATAATATCACATCATGAATTATTGTTATTTTTTATTTATTTATTTTTTAAATAGAGACATTAACTTAATTTCAATATTTTCCTTTTCTTTATAGTTCGAGAAGATCATATTTTTATAACTCTTTTTGAACAGTTTTATGTTTGGACATTGCTTTAATTCCATATTCAGACTGTTCCATAGTTTCACTCCATGAGCAGAAACACAAAAGCCTTTTCTTGTAGTACGTACCTTCCCTGTTTTGAAGTTACAAAACCCCCTTAAATTATAACTTCCTTCTTTCAAAAAAGAAGGAAATCATCATGTTAAATCATCATCAAGTTGTACTTAGATTGGGCAATGTAAGAAAAATAGAGTTACCGTAATCTGCAAAACATAGGTTCCACCGATATTTTTCTTTCTGTCTTCCCGTTATAACCTCAAGTACATGTTACAGTTTCTCTGGGAGCCTACACTAGCTACATCTGCTAGAAGGAAAGTGCTAAGTTGCCAAGTTGATTTTGCGTATAGAGACATGGAACACAGTTAGACTTAAGTCTGATTTAACTGAAAACAATAATATGACCAACAATATTTCATTAAGTTACACTAAGACTGTACAATGATTTACTGTTAATTTTTTGTGCCTTTGAGGCATTGAGTGATATATATAACCAGTATTGGTCAAGTTACTTGAAAAAAGTAATCAGTAACTAATTACTGATTACTTCCCCCAAAAAGTAATCACGTTACTTTACTGATTACTTATTTTCAAAAGTAATTAATTGCTTAGTTACTTAGTTACTTAATTAATTTTTTAAAACACGATTTACAACCTGAAGAGGTGATAAAGCAATAGATCTTTCAGCCCAATTCTACTTTTTCTACATAATCCATCATACAAAATGTGATCAAATGGAAAAGTCTCTTTTTTTAACTTGTTTTATCAGTTTTAATCTTTTAACTTTATGCATCAAGCAAAAATTTTATTATATGCAACATTCTCTGACTTGAATAAATTAGTTTTCTACACATTTTCTAAACATTCCAGCACATAAAATAAAATACTTTTTGTGTTTACACTCACTCTTTCAAATAGATGCAAGTAAAACAAAGCAGAAAATAAATAAAGTCAAAGACTCAGTGGTCCTGTTGCTCTATTTTCACCTGTAAAGCAGGACTACGGTAGGCGGAGGTTTACCCTGGTGCAGGTGTGCCGCGGTCAGTTGAAGAATCCGCGAGTTTCTCTGTGAATTTCCCATTACGTTTTTGTGCACTCGGTGCTTGCTTGGAAGTTTAGGGTTTTTTTTCGCTGTAAAAAGAAGTTTTCTTCCCACGCACGATGGACACTAATGTTTTTGTCACTTTTTATGGAATCAAACTCAAAGTAAGGTCAGTACTTCCACGCTTTAAACGCTGCACGCTCATACTCTCTCCCACAATCGATATGTGATCCCTTGTTGATCTGCACACAGCTGTTGTCACTAACGGCGCACTCGCTTACGTCACTGTTGTGAGACATTCTTGCAAAAAAATCACGGTTTTAGTAACGCAGTAACGCAGCGTTCCTACGGGAAAGTAACGGTAATCTAATTAGCATTTTTGCAATAGTAATTCCTTACTTTACTCGTTACTTGAAAAAAGTAATCAAATTACAGTAACGCGTTACTGCCCATCTCTGTATATAACAGATCAGTACAGTGCTGTACATGTTGTAGTGCTGTGAAAAAAATAATTGCTCCCTTCAGTCTTAGATATATGACTGTCTCACGATGAAGGTTGCTCATGCAGGCATGAAGATCTAGATGGAATTTCATTGATGTAGAGGTAAATTCTGAACAGCGTAGGAATCCAAAGAAAGCATGCAGGAACACATTCGAGCATGTGTCCCAGGAAGTAGTCACTGTACTTGCATGAAGGGTATGATGGAAGGGGAATTGCTTTGGCCTTTGTTAATTATGTCTACTATAGCACGGTTGTGTGAGTGGATGAGGATAGATAGTTTTTACCTTTCATGGCCCCATAGTAAGGCTGCAAAGACCACTGGGTCAATTTCAAAAATAGCTGAAGAAGGCAGGAACCGCTCCTGCATATTTTGGCAAAACTCGGGATGCCATGCTGAAGAGAAGAAACAGTTTTATCCCCTTCAGGTGATGTGGAAGGGGATAAAACCAGGAAATTTCAAGAAGAGAGAGAATCCAATATAGGGCTTTGTGGAGTGGGTCAAACAGTTTGGGGCTGCTGTTGCAACCAAATGTTAGCCTGACCGTTAAATAATAGGAATCTTTTCACTTGACTCCAAACAAGTACCAGAAGTCAGGGTGAATTGGCAGGACTTGGAAAGAGAGAAATGGCATGGTCCACTGGGAATGAGGCCATTTATGCTCGGTATATAGCTATCATCAGGCATGGACAAATCTATGATAATGCTTTTTTTTCCCTCAGTGTTTTCTGGTTGTACTTTCTCCCACACTGAAAACACTGGAATGACAATATTATTTGAACATTACCTAATAAGACTGATTCAGGACAGACAGTTAGTTATTGTAAACTTTTCTAGCAGTCCTTCACAAACAGGGAACAGTCTGGCTATTCTATCCATCTGTCAGCTGCTGCTGGCTCTTCCTCCTCCTCTTCCTCACACACTGCTGAATTTGTCCTGGTGGATCATCAGGGGTGCAAAGCCTCACAGATGATGTGCAGCAGTGGGCCCCTCAGTCTGTCCTCACTCTGGACACTTGCAGTTGTCACACATGGAAATCAAATGTGTGATAAGCTGCAGGATTCAAACACAAGTGTAACTTATAAATACATGTTCATACTTTTATTCCACAATCAGAGAGAAAGAAACAGAGAGAGAGTGCAGGACAGACAGACAGGTGACAGTCTCAGGTGTATACACTGCTACAAAACAGCACAAGAGAAGGAGGATTTAGTGTTTGTGTTATTACGAGTGCTAAACAAGAAGAGTTCCCAGATGGTACAGTGGACACATGTGTGACTCCTGTGATTAAAGCATCTTTCTTTTAGCTTAACGAGTGAACCGTCAGCTCATTCAAACACACGTTAAAGTCCGTTTGGCTCGACACCACCAAACAGAGGCAGCAATATAACATAGCTAACATTAACAGTGCAGTGAATCCTGCTTGTGCCGTGATATTCAGATTCACTGACTTTCAGCTTGTTGTGTTTGTGGATATATGACTGACTTTAATTATCCATAAAATCATCACATTCTCTGTAAGATTAAGGTAGACTATATATATATATTGAAGTAGAGGCTTTAAAACCAAGTTAACGCTGAAAGTACAAACATTACTAATGTCACACAACTTTGCCGACATGTGGCCAACAGAAATGTTTTAATGTTCTTCATTATTAAACATTCGCACATACATAAACTACATAATATTCAGTACTTACTTTTGACAGTTCACTCTTTGGCCGCTCCCTTCTGCCGTATTTTGCGGCAAAATTATCCACACCCACCGCCGCGCTATGAATTGTGGGATATATGGGACCACGCTTGATATTTGGGGAAATCGACGGCGCATTTGGAGTATGCATTTGAAGTACACTTCGAGTTGGGACAGCCGTCGTTGCGTGGTGGTGACGTAATCGCACTTGAAATGCGTACTTCAATCGTGCAGACCCTGAATTGGGACACAGCCTATCTCCGTCATGCCTGAAAGTGTGTGCCAGCCAACTAGCCCCTATTTTCACCTGAATCTTTAACAGCTCTCTGGAGCTGTGTGATGTGCCTTCCTGCTTCAAACGCTCGACCATCATCCCAGTCCCAAAAAGTCCACCAGCACTGGATTAAATGACAGCAGGCCTGTTGCTCTTACATCTGTTGTCATGAAATCTTTTCAAAGACAGGTTTTGAACCAACCGGAAGAACATTGCAGAGACTCTGCTGGACTCCCTGCAGTTTACTTACTAGCCAAACAGGTTGGCCTAGGATACAGTCGGTAAGGGACTGTACACATCACCTCAACCAACCTAGGACTATACGCCAGGATACTCTTTGTTGACCTCTGCTCAGCCTTCAATACCGTAATCTCAGACATCTTCCACTGGAAGCTAACCAAGCTTTATGCGCCTCCACCTGTCAGTGGATCACTAGCTTCCTGCTCAGATGACACCACCATTACTGGTCTCATCCAGAACGATGACAAGTCAGACAGGAGGTGGACCAGCTCGTTCATTGGTGCAGTCAGAACCACCTGGAGCTGCTCCCGGTCAAAAAAGTGGAGATGTTGGTGAACTTTCTCAGAAACCCCCACAATAACCTTCCTACACAAGAGTGTCTCTACTGGGGATCAATTCAGATTCCTAGTATCCCCCTTATCACATGATCTGAAGTGGTCCTCACATTTTGACTCTGTCTGGAAGATGGGCGTCGCATAGTAATAATATAATACTTCCTCCATCAACTCAGGAAGTTCAACCAGCCATAGGAGCTGCTGGTTATTTTCTACAATGCCATTATCCAGTCTGTCATGTGCACATATGTCTGCACATCACATCACTGTCTGGTTCTGCTCAGCCACAAAGAAGGACAGGGCAGGATTGCAACAGACAATCAGGTCTGCAGAGCCAATCATCAGCACTGATCTTCCCTCATCCAGGACCTGTACAGGTCCAGGGCTAAGAAGATCCTCAACATAAACTGGTCAAACTGCTGCTTTTAGACAAGCACTAAAGAGCGCTGTTTACTAAAGCCAGCTGCCAGATAGAAAGTTTCTTCCTTATTTCTGAACTATAAAATAACCTACTGTTATATCACTTAGGTCATATGCACATATGCACATTGCACCACTCAATTTGGTACTTGTTTTCATAGTTTCTTGAGACTTTCTCTAACTTGTTTTTCCTTTACTGCACAGGGCCATCAAACTCATCAAGTTTGAAAGACAAACTGTCCACAGGTGTGAAGGGGAATTTTTTATTGTATATATTTAACAAAACATTAGTGTGTTTGTTTTTTGCATGCAGAGAGCAAAGAAAACCAAAATGTGCTTGTGTGCACAAATCTGGCCAAATAAAGATCATTCAGATTTTTATCAAAACAGAAAAAGATCTGGTCTGAAAAACCTTCTCCATGCCAGTGGTAGGAACTAACCATAGTTTGACAGACCGGCCGGAGAACAACCCCATATTTTCCAGTAAAAATCTGCATTAATTCTTGTGGACTGACAGAGCATGGAACTTGCTCATCGTCCTGGCAGATGTTATGATTATCAGGAATGAAGTTTTGAGGAATAATATCCTCAAAGAGCTAAAAAAGGGTGATCCTAAGTTACACCAAAGGCCTGTCAAATGGTAAGCCTCTGGGCACCTTTAAGAAACCGGGAAACAGGGATGATTCATCCCCATTGACAAAGTGACCAAAACAAAATGCCTTGATTGCCGCCACCATACCTAGCAGTGTACCACAAATTTCCCCGCCTCCAGTCGAACTACAGGAACTACTGGATGCCCTGATACAGAGTTATTTTAGTTTTCTCTCAGGGTGTCTCCTGGATGAAGCTCCAGTCAGGCAGTTTATTTTTCTCAATGGAGTTTCCTGATAGTCTTGTACCCATTGACTTACTGGTGACCATGGAGGATAAAATTTGCCTAAGTTAGGCCAACATATATCATGGAACACAATATTATCTGCACATGATCTACTCCCTTCAGTCACCACGCTGACAAATTCTTCGTTTACAGATTTATTCCAAGCTCACCAACAGGATCACTCAGTGTTGTCATTGTGAGAATAATTTTTTTTAAATCAATTATATTTAGAATGTCACAGTTTCCTCAACATAAAACAGTAATGCTCTTTTAGCTTGTCAAGGTCAAGGTCAGTTTTTTTTTTATATAGCACCTTTCCAACAGCTCATGCTGCACAAAGTGCTTTACAAACTAAAAGGCAACTTTGTGAAACTAAAAACATTCCATGCCGAACTATTTGTACACGATAGTATGACTAATATGTACTATCATGTACTGTAGATGATGAGGTATTACTTTACCTTATCTAGAGACAATATTTTTAAACCTCTATCCTTTGAAGAACTCCGCCTCTCTAAGATGTCCTTTTTATACCCAATCATGTTACTGCCCTGTTGTCACTTAGCCTAATTGGTTGCAAAATGTTCATCCAGCTATTTCTTTTGAGTACAACTTAGAGTTAATTGCTCCGTTGCTCTGCTAGGACACAGTGCTGCCAAAAAATTCAAAATGAGATAATATTTTCACAATATCATAAAATATATCAATATAAGCATTTGATATGTTTTTTTTTATTTTCTATTGTGAATAAGAAAACAGTCTAAAAAAGTTGTCAACTACAACAAGAAAAAGATTAAATTACCTATCAGTAATCAGAGATACTGCTTCATGCTAATCTGTTAGTGAGGACATTTTCTTTATGTTGTCTTTATGTTGTTGTTTATGTTTTCTGCTTATGCTTAACCAACAAGCTAATCTCCCATATGCTCAATATATTCCATTAATAGGTTTAGTAAGGGCTGCAGCATTTTACTCTTAATATGTATCTCACTATTTTTGTGAATAAGGTCAACAAAAAGGGTTATATGTTGCCAATGGTAGCTGCCTGAACATCTGTGATTGGGAGCTGCCACAGTTGGCAAGAGCCACTGCCAGCTGTGTGGACCTAAGAATCTGTTGGTCCCATTGGAGTGGCCAGTCACTGTGTTGCACAGCGGAGTTGCAAAGCTAGCTGACTGTCACCTCATCAAAATATCACTTTGCTGCCATGCAATCTGCTCACTGCCAACACCTGGGCTCCTCAGTGTTCAGGGAATAAAAGGAATGGAAACAACAACAGCAGCCAATAGCGGCTTTTAACAAGCCAACTGGACCTGAGAAAAGTTTGGAATATTGCTCTGCATTGTCTAACAGCACGGCTAAAGTTCAACTGTTAAGTGACACAGAATAAAGCAGTGAGTTGTTGTAGGGGGTTATTAAGGCTGAAAGCAGAGACAGATGATGGACTGTGTACTTACTGACAAGCACTCAGATGTAATTACATATTAGAAAAAAAAGCTATAATGTCCCAGATATCCTTTTCTTTTGTTTTTTTTTAAAAATGGAAGTGTTCAAATGCATTTTGTATTTTTTGGAGAAAATACAAAACAAAATCCTAATTATGTGGGCTGCTTACATACATAGCCCTTTCAACAGACACAGCAAACTCATAATCATACAACTATCAATTTTCCATACATCACAATCTCACTAAGAGGAAAGTGTGAGAGCTCACATTAAGGTTCATTACACATAGTAAGCGATTGGCAAACGGAAGTCATTAATTTTCAACTTGTTAACAGACAAGGAGGCAGACAAGGAGGCGCTGCAGTCATTCCATAGTCATGCTCACTCTTTAAAAAGAAACAGTAGCACTAGAATACATTGTTTTGACTTTTCATTTGTATATGAAAAGTTGAATTTAGCTGTTTTCCTTCTATAAATCACATACTAGCTCTACCACTGAAAAATATGAGGAAATTCACAGAGAAGCATATGTAACACAAACACTAATAAGTCTTTTTGGGGGGGCCTCTTTATGGCTTTTTTTTAACTTTTGACAGGGACAATGAAGACTTACAGGAAAGTGGTGGAAACCAAGACATGTGGCAAAGGACCGCGGTTCGAACGTTCTCAGCCGTGAGGCATATGGTCACCTGCTCATTCCAGTGAGCTAAACCAGCGCCCGAGTACAGTAATAAGTCTTAAACCTGTACTGATACTTCATGGTATAATCCATGATGCTATGATTTTATAATAGAGAGAGAGAAAATAAAAGTGACATCTTTCACTGAAAGTAATGAACAGAAAAGAAAACAGGGAAACTGGAAATAAGGATAGCATCTCATAATGCTATCTTCAGGTTCAGGATGATTTTACGATACCTGTGGTTACTGACTGTTATTTCCAAGTGGAGCGCATCATCACTGCAAACTGCGCAATAGCTATGCTAGTCCACCGCTCATAGCAGTAATTTTTATTTATTCTTTTATTTTTTAACAGGGATCAGTTTTAATCTAACAAATATTTATTCTAAAACACTTGCACTCTGGGTGCAAGTTGTAATAGTCAGCAAAAGTAGCTGACTTTGCTGGTAAATGGACTGGTTCTTTCTTTTCTTCTACTCTTCTGAGCACTCAAAGGGCTTTACACAACTTGTGCATTCACCCAAGCACATTTTTCTAGGTGCTTTCTAAGTAACATTCACACACACGCACTACGATGGATGCATTGGAGAGCAATTTGGGGTTAGCATCTAAGGATATTTGGTATGCATACTAGGGGAAGCTAGGAATCGAACCACCAACCTTCCAATCAGTAGATGACCTGCTCTACCGCCTGAGCTACAGCCACCCCATTTGATGTATTTAGTTAACTCCACTGCACTGAACTGCAAAACCAAGTCATTTAAACGCATCAACCTTTGTCTTTATTAATGTGATTCTTAGGGATTTAAGTTAAGTTGTATCATTATGTTCTTCTGACAATGTGATCTTCCATATGTGAGGGGGTTTATAACAATATCACTTTATGGTTAAAAAGTGTGCTGGCTCATGAAGTGCGCTGGCAACAATATTTTTTTGGAGACTTCATGGTTTGTGCAAATCTAAACCGCTAAGTGCCCTCCCATGTATTTTCCTAGACATATAGTTAGGAATCATTCAGTCTCTTCAAAACCTACACAAGCATCTATACTTTAAAAAATGTCATTGTGTTTGCTACATCATGGCGAGACTGCATGTATGTCTTACATACACCCTTATCCATATTCTCCACATTTTCTTTTAAACAAGACAAGCCTTACAATTTATACCTATATGTACATTGTTAAGTCAGTTTTTCTTTTACAGCCGGCCTGTTACTGTAATTTTACGCATGCTGTACATGAATACATCTTCATCAGTCTGAACTGGTTTGTTTGCCTTGCACTGGTTCTAGTACAAGCATTAGTGGAAATCTGTATTTACTGGACATTGCACCACCTTATACAAGATTTATTTATTAGTTTACTTGTTTACATTTGAGTCTCCTACGCACCACAACCCATGACACTTCTTTCAGATCCGATGTTTTTATGAAGGGGGTTTGATTTGTCGCGTGTGATCCTCTTTGCAGGGGGGCTTTTAAAAAGTGCTCACTAAATAATCATTATTATTCAGTAAGCATCACTAATGATGCAGCTAGCATCAATAAAGCTGATGTTAGCTGAGAGCAGAAAGGTGGTACTGGTACAGATCACAAAATGAAGAAGGAGACTGGGCAAAAATGGCATCCATGGAAGAGTTCTAAGGCAAACCTTTATACCAACAGTCCAACATGGTGGTGATGGTGTGACTGTCTGGGGCTTGGTTGCTGCTTTAGCAAAGAAGCATGGTGATACTCATGACATCTACCGCTGATTTCTTGTGTCTGAACAAATTCACAAGCATTTGATTTCCATTGCACTGCACTGGAACTTTATAATGCAGGAAGATTATTTTATACTGAATAAAAAGGGCTAAAACAAACAATATTATGTGAAAATAATCATCGCAGTACAGGGCACAAGAACAGAAGTCATTATATGTAGGACAAGTGTAAAAAGCCCTGAATAGTGATACTCATTATCATAAAAGCCTCTGAAACCTTTTGTAGCACCAAAGCAATGTCATGATTGCTGTGACTGAGAAAAAAATATGCTCTTTCAGTTTGATGAGACATCTAATCAAATGAACGATAAGTGGATGTGAACTCATATAGGAGAGGAAGAAACAGATGGGATTTAAAGTAAAATTATCTAGTACTGCATGCTATGATCCTAGATATGACTCTACTGGGTTGTGGGAAGGGAGTGGGTCAATGATTATATACTTCGAGTTTAGAAACTGGTTTGTTCTGTTGGAAAAGGATGCTAGTTAAAGTAATGGAAATGGCTCTGTGATCCTCCATTATTCGTCTTCCTTTCTTCATAATATACCTTTTCCTTTGCTCCATTGATTGCGGCCACTGTATGTTGTCATTAAATCAATTCTTCACAGAAGAGAAATGGTTTGTGTATGAGCAGTCCTTGCCCTTACCATCGATGACTGAACTAGCATCAGCACTGAAATGAACAGGGATGAAACCAAAGATAACTGAAGTGTTATAGAACAGGAAATTTATTTTCTGCTTGCTCGAGCCATTCTATTAGGCATGCATGTTTGTTTCTAAGTAGGACGGCAAGCCACGTGCACATGGGCTGCCAAGCGCAGTATTTCCTGACTGTCACTTATTCTCCCCCTTTTCAAGGATGAAAGTAATTTCAGAACTGTTGTATCCCATAGCATAAAATCCACTGATGTAGGGTTTTTTGTTTGTTTGTTTGTGAAACAACAAAGAGGAAGTTTGAAGTGTCTCAACAAAATGCTGCCAGGAGCAGAAAACAAATTTGGTGGGCTACACAGTTTCTATAAGGCTAATAATTTCCTCCTGTCTTTTCACAGAGGTCTAAATGGGGACTGCTCTGTGATCAAAATGCTTTTAACGGTTGACACAGATTACCTGAGGCTTCTGGTAATGGAGGAATACTTTTAGCTCTGCCAAGCCCCACTGTTGCCTGCAATCAGGTCTGTAATGTATTTGCTGTAAAATTCATTTTAAAAGTAGCATTAGCATTATCGACTTATGGTACCTTAAACCTTAATCAAAGACTAATATTTGATATCATTAAAACACCAGCACATACATTAGAGAGATTCTCTCTTAAAAAAAAAAAAGGCAAAACTGGATCGCTGCTTCTACAGTTTTCTAACATCTTATCATGAAATCCCAGCAGAAACACTTCATTGTCTTCCTACGCAATCAACTTATTTGACACACACAAAACAGGCAAGAGTATATATCAGTCTGCACACCGCTGTGATACTCATGACATCCACGACTGATTTCCTGTGTCTTCCTACTTCCCTGAGTTCTTCTTCTCCCTGCACAGACAGACAGTGGCAAAGACCTATATGTGAAATATAGTAGAACACTTCTGCCATCAAGTGGGCAACTACATTCAAGTTCAGTTTTAAAAATGCATTCCCACAGATACCACAGCGTTTTTGATACACACGTATTATCATTTGGCAGCAGTGGTAAGGTATGTCTATAGCACCTTGATGAGGTGCGTCAAGGTACAGAGAAAGACTTTCACCATGAAACTTAAAGTTTCACTGACTGTGTCCAATTTACCCACTCTGCCACCCCCCTTTGCTTTTAATTAGTGCATCTAAAGTGGACCCTTATCAGTAATGGGCTATGCTCTTAATGAGACTGTTATTAAGCCTTTCCTTTCAAGGCTGATAGACTCACAGCCACCTATGGCATGTAGGCTGATAATGCTGAACCTCAGTTAACTCCACTTCCTTTAACCATAATGGTGAACAATGGGGGGTGTACAAATGCCTTGTGTGGGTGATTTCAGGTATGGAAAATGGCAAGCTGCAGTGGAAGAGCTTCTGCCTCCAGGCTGACATGGTAGGGAGGCCATTGGGTGTGTGAAAGTCAGAATGTAATATTTAGAGAGCCAACCTTCCTGCTGCTAGGATCTAATTAATGGCATATTTGTCTTGTTTTCTTTTATTTCTGTGAAATTTTATGATGTCTTGCAGCCCAGTATTGCAGCAAAACATGTAGTAGACCGTGTCCATTTCACGCTTTGTCTCACCAAAACGTGAAGTGGTACCAGCAGAGGGAGATGTTTTATTTCAAGCCACCACGAAAATAATTACAGGAAAGTGTTTAAAAACACATTATTCACACATTGACATATAAATGCATATTAGCTGCTAGCTTAATCATTTCTGGCAATTACAGACCCTGAAATGTACTCCATAACTTTCTTGCTAACTAGTGACTTCTTGGCTTTAAGTATATTATCTCCTCCCACGGGAGATAATTTCACATGTGGATTACACAGTATTTACACAGTGGACTGGTGTGTCTATTACATGCTTTGCCATGATATCAGGTTGTGTCTTGATATCAGTTATTAAGTTAGGGCCTTTAGCACTCACAATAGTATGACAGCAACAAATCATAATGAAGGATTTCGAACAGGATAGGCCATAAACACTGATGATGAAAAGAAGAAGTGATGCTTATTAGATGCTAAATAATTGGAAGGGGATCGGATTAAATAACCTTGTGCTTCTTGCTACTCCTGGACATGTTAGTGTAAGTTATTCCATCCATCCATTCTCTTCCACTTATCCTTCTCACAGTCAAAGGAAGGGCTGAAACCTATCCCAGGTATATTAGGGAAAGAAGCAGAGTAAGGGTACACACAGAGAGCACATGATAAGTTATTCACTATGATTATTCTTTTTCTTTTCTTTTCTTTCCTTTTAATTGTTTGCGTTTTTCTTTCTTGCATCTTAACATGTTCAAAAAATGAACAAAATAAGACATTATCTGTCCATTCCTTTTACTGTAAGCACATACTTCTGTGTTAGTTCACATTGTCATCATTGCTATTCTACTGATATAATTTTATCCCCAAAAGTAAGAAGTATAAGAAATATCTTATCTACAGCAATAGAAATGCGTGTTTTTAGTTAAAGTGTGCTTAATTAAAAATATTACTGTCCAGTTTGCCAATGTTAGCTTTTCATATCACCGAATATCTGTGTGCATGCTGCTGCCTCAGCTCATGTTACTTAAAAATTAACCCACAGCTTTAAAACCCTTACACAACATATTCTCAGTGAAATTTACTGTTATTGGTTTGAAATAGAAAAGTGAATTATTGCATGAAACCTGATGCAGCTGTTAGGGGTGGGGGCATGCTTTCAATGCATATGAACTTTTAGAACATATGAACTGAATATTTGTTACCCCTGCATAGGGCTGCTCGATTATGGAAAAAATGATAATCACGATTATTTTCACTGAAATTGAGATTTTGATTATTTGATGATATTTATTTAACAATAACAATGTATTGAATAATGGCTTTAAAGATTGTCATAAAATAGTGTGCAAATACTGATAACAGTGCAAATGTTTGCAATATAAAAAATAAATGAAATGAGCAGTGGTCTTTGGCGAGGAAAAACGTTACCGCGTTTGTTATCTCCTTGTGTCTCTGGGAGCTGGTGGGATATTTAGTCGCATTGGACAGGGTAGCGTGCGTGAATGGAGGTCTGTGAGGAAGAAGCAGGTGTTGTCGAGAGTTTTTCTCTATGCTCCTTCATTGTTTGATTGTATGTCACTTTGTGAGCGGTCTTCAAATGATTGAATAAATTTGTAGTGTTGCTCTGTGGTGCAGCTACAACACCGTAGCAAAGTTTACACATTATGTCTACTTGATCCCCGTCTGACTCTGCGAACCCATAATGTTTCCACACCACTGAAGCTCTTTTACCTCTCTTTTCAACCAACGGCATTCTTTCTTCAGCAGCCATTATTCTCTTCTCCCCAAATAACTTCTGCTTAGCTTTCCGAGCTTCCCTCGGGTCCTCTTAATTTTTGTGAGGCGTGTTCGAAACGCAGAGAGGTGCGCTCGATTTGCCACATGGAGCAACGCGAGAGTAAAGCACGAGGGAGGTGCTAATAATCGGCTCAGTCATTTATAATGATCGTTGAAAGCCCAGGTCGTAATTTAGATGAAAATTCGATTAATTGAGCAGCCCTACCCCTGCATTTATTCTTATGTTTTTTGGCAGCTTTTGAAAATCTGTGGCAGCTGTTAATGTCAAATCTAGCCTTTTTTAGTAACATAAGCATCCAAACTGTTTTTACATTTAACCAATATTTCTGTTTAATTACACTTTAATAATAATAGTGCTCTTAGTAAATGGACTGATTCTTATATGTACTCAAAGCACGCTCTACCCAATCACACAAGCACTGTCTTCTAAGGTTCTTAGTGCTTCCTAACTACCATTCATACACATACTCCAATTTAGCAATTTAGGTTAGTATCTTGCCCAAGGATATTTGGCATGCAGACTGGAGGAGTCAGGGACGAACCACTAACCCTCCGATCAGTAGATGACCTGCTCTACCTCCTGAGCTACAGCCGCCACCAGTAGTAGTATTTGTTTTATTAAAAATTGTGTTTAGACACAAGTTTTGTTGTGAAAGTCCGAAGCTGTGAACTAGATTAGTGGCCTGTTCAGTGGTTAAAGTCTAGGTTGGCTTTGTAGTTGAAAATAAAGTAATTTAGCTTATCCTTCTAAACAAATAAATTAAATTTTTCTAAAATGAAATAATCTGCAATATTTTGCGGTAGCCTATGTTACATATAAACACTGCCACATGCTTTATCTGGTCATTGCGCTTATTAGAGGCTGTTTATATGGGACGTTAGCCTTTAACAAACACATTTAAATTAGGTGGTCTTTTTTTAAACACATATCTCTTCAGGCCTAAACTGACAGTGCCAGGACCACACATTCAGACACAGTAGTAGATGGTGTTTTTAATACCATATGTGCTAGTCTAATTTGGTTGTATAAGGTCTACATTGACCTTCTGTGTTGTAAGTTTTAATGGCTGCATAGCCATTAAGGATCAAATCAGCTTCTAATTTTGTGTTTTTTCTTTCTCTGCTTGCTTCTTACTGTCTTTGAGGCTCGAGACCAGCACTCCCCACATTACATCAAACTCTTAAAAGTCTAGAAAAGAAACTGTTGGACAGAAAGACATCAACTGAGTGGTAAGTATTTTGGTTTTCCAATATATTAGTAATCATCAGTGTCATTTATATTAATCACGCTAAACTTTAATCATACTTTAGATCAGGGGTTGGCAACCCTAGGCACGCGTGCCACAGTTAGCACGCGAAGGGTTAACTGATGGCACGACCATAGCTGGGCTAGCCATCGGGCATGCTCGGTGGCCCGATAATTTTCTTCTTTTTTTTTTGTAACGGTATAAACAATGAAAGGTGGTGGATTGGCCAGATGCTGGCCGGTGTGTAAAAATAACTCAGTTGTTTGGTGTTGGCTATGGCGGAGCTTCCATAGAGGCCAGCAGGTGGCTCAGGGAGAGGGGAGGCAGGAGGAGCAGAGACCCGAGGCAGCCACCGGTCCGACTGTCAGGTGAACTGAACTTCAGGCAAGAAGTTATGACCTGCAGTCTATCTGGGTCAGATATAAACCCAGTTTAGGTGGAGTTTATTTTTGTTGTGCTAAATTTTTACAGTCAGTTACAATAATTTGTGCTGCGTACTAACTAGCATGACAGAGTTTCTATACAGCTGGGTGGGTGCTTTGATGTTACTGATAGTGAACTTTATTTTATTCATAAGGTTAGTTAGTAGAGTTGTCAACCGTCCCGTAAAAAGACCAAATCGTCCCGCATTCAGAGAAATTATTACGCGTTTCGTGTTGAGCTGAGAAGGGACGCAGTTTGTCCCGGACTTAAGCTAGGATGGAAAAAGACACAAATGTGGAGTTATTCTGTCATTACACTGCACAACTGCCTTTTCTTCTCCTCTCATTCTCTCCCCTCCCTCTCCTGTTGCTAGTTTAATAATGAAACTGATCAATGATCAGCTGATCGGCTTTTCTCTCTTGTTTGTTTATCACTGTGGAGCAGGGAAATTATTTTACTGCTATTGTTAAATAATCATCATTACCATTGCATTAATAATAGAATTTGCAGCATTGGTATTGTATTCAGAGGTTTAAACAGTGTGTCTTTTAGAAAGACTAAGTGCAGCAGGCTGACAGGAAGTTGCAGGAGAGTTTGCAGAAGTGAAAGCAGAGTCTAAGTATTCTGAGAAGCAGGCTAGACGAGGCTATTTGAATTACTAGGTGAATTACTTAGTAAATTGTCTTTTACTAAGCTTTTGGTAGAGGCTCTTGATTAAAACATTTATTTAGTAGATGACATATACATAGTCTCAGTTAGGATGAGCCTCTGTTCTGGTGAAAGGTCAGAAGTGCAACAGGTGAATTGAGAAAGAGCATTTAAGGACAAGACAGTAAGTGAGAGGTGACATAGAGGCTGAGTGAGGTCGTGACATACACACACACACACACACACATGAGTTAGATGTATTTATAGGAAAGAGGTTAGTCATGTCTGGTTGTAACTGCGAAAAGTGTCTTTGTAAAAGAGGAACAATTCACTTCAAGACAAGAACTGAAAGGTAGACAGGAAGTACCGGCCATGAAAATAGAAGACGATGTTCTTTCGAACTGTGTTAAAAGTCATTGTGGTTGATTTGACGTATGTGCATATATTCTGTCGGTGACGCACGAAGGGGCGTCAGTAAATCAAACCCTGATGCTATAAAAATCTGTGTATGCTTTGATTAAGTCGAAGATCAATTGCTGTCTGCGTACAGAGTTGTCTTCCCACGCGTGTATTCATTAAAATCATCGTTTGACTTCACCCGGCCGGATCAGTGTGGTTATTCTTCGATCACCTCTTGTACCCTTCCTCAATATTGAACCCTTAACATCACCCACTTTGCGCCACATGTCACGCTAAACAACAGCAGCATGTTTAAGCTTGATCAGCTGTTGTTAGAATTTATTTAATATTAATTTCTAGTATCAGCTGATGTTTGCTGGAGCCACAGCTGTAAAGCTGCTGGTCATGATATCGGTTTGTATATCTGGTGAGAGGGAAACATGAAGATGAAACCAGGAGATGTCCTTACTGAATCATCAGAGCTGAACAGGTGATGGAGAAACAGGTTTACTTTTTAGGTGACATGAATGAGTTGGAGGGAAGTTATGAACTGTTTCTGAGAGACAAATAACATCATTTCTATGTAGCTGACGGCTGGTAACTGTGCAGGGGTGGATCTAGCAAAGTTCTGCCAGGGGGGCCAGGTGGGGCATTAACAGGGAAAGGGGGGCACAAAGAAATACTTTCTTATTCTTATTTAAAATGTCTGGCTGTTATTAAATAATTATCTGAAGCTTACAACCAAAGTTTTTACCTGACATAAAATGTATAGAAATCATACATATACCAACAAGATTGTACATCACTGTCACAACAGTGTTTGTTTTCATTCAAAGGCTTTATGGCTTTAATACCTGGTGGGAAGGTCCTTGGTCAAAATGCCCAGGCTGTTTTTTTGTCCCAGTCCAGCCCTGGGCACGACATGCAGTGAATTAATCTGAGAAGGTGCATCAAAAAATAAATGGCCGCACCAGCAGTGCACATCGCAAATCAGCTTGCATACACACATTAGTTGTTCCTCTTCTTAATGACGGTATCTTAGCTAACGACCCCAACTACCAGATTCAACTTGTAATTGGCTAAAAATAACTTAGCCTACTGGTGAGAGGGACGTTGTTAGCTTTCCACATTCTGACACTTCAAAAGCTTCAGGAGCTTTCCGCTCAGCACAGCATCAGCACCACGGAAATACACGGACCAAAGATCACATTAACATGTGTGTCTCTGTATTAACAGACATGCCATATTGGCTTAGTTTATTTTTCTTATTATTGTTGTGAGGAGACCATAAATAGCATTTGTATTTTCCGTTGTACAGTTGATCTGCTGTTATGGAGTTCTTGTTATGGATAAAAAGTGTCTATTTTGTTTCAAAATAGCTGATAACTATTCGCTGGTAGCTGCCAACATCTGCAAACCAATATAATTCTATAAAGTAGGGCTGCTCGATTATGGCAAAAATGATAATCACGATTATTTTCACTGAAATTGAGATCACGATTATTTGACAATATTTATTTATTTTATTTTATTCTACTGTATATAGTATTTTATTTTATTCTATTCTGTACAGTTGTGTACTGTATTTATTCTTATTGTATTCTAATTTTTGCCTCATAACTTTTGCACTGTCCACTTCCTGCTGTGACAAAACAAATTTCCCACGTGTGGGACTAATAAAGGTTATCTTATCTTATCTTATCTTATCTTAACCCTTTAAGACATACCATAGAACCAAGTCCGCCAGAGCTTATATTATTTTTTTTACATGCTTTAGTGCCATTTGTGGGAGCATTTCAAGTTGCTATACATCAATACAACTGTTATAGCCCATATTTTAATAATATGTATGCATTAAGTCCATAGTAACTACATTAATTGCAAACAAGTGCAATGAACTACAAAAAAATTGAAAATCATTTTTGTTTTTTTGTTTTTTTACATATATTTCTACTTGGAGAAATTTAAGAGGTTTATCCCTCAAAACTTTAAATACAAAAAAGTTGCAAAAAATAGTTTACAACAACAGGAAATTTATTTTGAGTGTCTTCATAGTTTTATTTTAGAGATACAGCAATTTTTATATACTGCAGGAAAAACAAAAAAACAATCCTATGATGCAAATTTGCAAAGAAAACAGCACGTGCATCAAACTATTTCCAGCTGTGCAATTCAAGTTCTAAGCATCCCAGCAACTATTCAGAAAAGTCAAATATGACTTATAAAAACACTAGTATAGGCTTTTAAGGCCTACAAGTAAAAAACTACATTTTCCGCGAAAATGACATCACTTCCGGTTTCGGGCAGGAAATGCGATAGTTCGCGTTGACGTCTTTTTCAAAGTGGGAAGTGTTAAGAACAGCTGATGGATCGGCAAAGCGTGTTTCTGGAATATTATGTTTTTGTTCCTGCAAGTGCTTTTTATGCAATTTTTGCAAAGCTATATGTGGAAGGAAACCGTGACCGAGGACAAGCTGATGGCACAAGATGTAAGTACAACTCCTCCGGTTTCATATGCAAAACAAATTATTGCGCTAGCTTACGCGGTTCAGGTTCTACAGGGATTTAAAAATAGTTACACAAAACGGAGTGTGCTGCTCTGACCGGCTTTAAAGGGTTAACAATAACAATGTATTGAATAATGACTTTAAAAAATAATATAAAATAGTGTGCAAATACTGAAAACAGTGCAAATGTTTGCAATATAAGAAATAAATGAAAAATGTAAACATCTATGTTTAGTGAACTTTGCAGTGTTGCTCTGTGGTGCAGCTACTACATCGTAGCAAAGTTTACACACTGTCTACTTGATCCACGTCTAACTCCGCCAACCCATAATGTTTCCACACCACTGAAGTTTTTTTTTTTACCTCTTTTCAACCAACGGCAGTCACTCTCCTCTCCAAATAACTTCATCTTAGCTTGCCGAGCTTCCCTCGGGTCCTCTTAATTGTTGTGACGCATGTTCGAAATGGAGAGCGGTGCGCTTGATTTACCACACGGAGCAGCGCGAGAGTAAAGCATGAGGGAGGGGCTAATAATCAGCTCAGTCATTTTTAATGATCGTTGAAAGCCCAGATTGTAATCGTGATTAAAATTCGATTAATTGAGCAGCCCTACTATAAAGTGGTTATATATATTGTGTAACTGTTCATATAGAGTGTTATTAAATTTATTGCAAATGAATCATATGGCACACTGACTTCTGAGGAAATTTTAAATGGCACTCGCCATCAGAAAGGTTGCCTACCCCTGCTTTAGATCAACCTGTTTTTACTTATTGTTTCATTTGTGCTTTGGTTTGGGAAAATTGTTTCTTTACTGATCTTTTCTTGTTTTCTGTTATTAGACTTGAGATATGACTGCTCTATGCTGTTGCTGATGACTCCAGTTAATTCTACAAGACATGCTGTGTAAGTAAATACAAACAATGATAGTTTGGTCTGCATTTCTTGAAAGATCATATCCCACAAACTTAGTTTAGAGGGTCCACCTGTCTGCACAGTATATAGTGAAGTTTTTGAACAGTGAATTTTGTTTTGTGCCCAAATTATTCTGCAGATTATCAGAATGAAAAGTTATTGGCCATGTTTGCATAGTCCATTTTAAAAATATGCTTTCATGACATTAATGTGTGTCGGGTGGTGGTCAGGGCTATCCAGACTGACAAACGGGACATTTAATGTGACCTCTCCAGGGTGGGAGGGAGCCTGTGATTGTCTAAATTAGGGTCTGGTCTATAGCAAATGCAGAAAAAATGTTTCATGAAAGCAAAAAATATATATATAATTGTTTCCTTGCAGGTCACCAGGAGAGATGGGTCCTCCGTCACAGATGGTTGGTCAGTCACCTGCAGGTCATTGTATCTCCAACCTACATCCACTGCCAATGTACTTAAGGAACTTTCTTCTGCACTTACATTTGGATCACCTAAATCCATGACAGTCATTCACGCAGTAGTGCCACGATTGGAAACAAGCCATCCTTAAATTATTACAACACACCAAGCTTCTGTGTTTGAATGCAAAAGAAATGTAATTTTATTTTGATTATATACGTAATGTAACTTGCAATGCAATGTTAAAGGAAGCCAAAACTTAGTTTCAGAATAATTAAATCTGAGACTTAGTTTCATTGTAACATTATAACAGTGATGGTAATATAATTGTTTGTTGTTAAGCAGAACAGTGTCCAGTATGTTGGCTGATATACTTTTTTGCATTTTAAAATAAAAGTTGGTCTGATTTAATTTTACAAGAAGTGCTGTTAATTATTCTTTTTGAATTATACTTGCATACAGTGTTATATGAATATAGGTGTTGTATTAGAAATGTCAAGGATGACAAAACATAATGTGATTTTTTTAAAAAGTTACCACAAATAGTTTTTTAATTTACTCAAACTTGAAATGTTTGTCTGTGGGTAAAAAATTTATATTGTGCCCCGAGAATCATCAGATTATTCTTAGTACTGTGTATTTGAAATGAATAAGTTGTTCTTACTTAGTTATCTTAAGTAAACTTTACTTAGTTTTTTTGAGGCAGCGTACACAACCAGTGCTTACAGTAACATAAAAGAAAAGAGTAATTAATAGTGACGCATATCTACGAGTAAATAAAGAAACTCATTACCTGGAAGCTCATTTGTCGGCTATGCATCCATGTTGCAAATTTCCCCTTCAACCATAAACCAAAGATGCACTGAGATCAGGCGACTGAGATTATTTGAGCTATGTGACATTATTCTGCTGGAAACACTCATTAGAAGATGGTTACACTATGGTCATAAAGGGATGGACAATACTTAATTGGTACAAAAGAGCCCAAACAGTGCCAATACAAATGTCATTATACCACCACCAGCAGCCTGACGCTTTAGCACAAGATATAATGGATCCATCCTTTAATGTTTTTACAGTGAATTCTGACCCTGTCATTTGAATATTACAGGCAATGTTCATCCAGCCTTCTGTTGTCCAGGATTGGTTATTTCATCTCATAACAGTTTTAATATTTATTACAGTTCTGATTATAGACTTGAGTCTAATGCAGTCACATGCACTGCTATTTTCAGGAATTGCAACCAGTTGTTATCAAGTCCTTATATTATATGCATATCTATCCTAGCTGTTCAGTGATCATTAAAATTACTTGGAAGTGTGGCACAGTCATCATTGCCACGCAATAAATCAACAAATCAGCTTTCTATCAGTTCAGATAATGTTGCATGTAAACATATCATTCTCAGTCAATTTACAGCCTTCATGAAATGATATGCTATTGTTCAGTCGTATAAATATTCAAACCAACCTGACACCAAACTAACACCCATTTTTTCTACTACATTCCCTGACAGTTTTGTTGGTATTGATGTGATGAACATATATAACATTGCCTTTTCCTGGCAGAGACAGAAGATGGGGCTGGTGTTCTATATAAAATCTCAGGTTTGTCAGGCATGATTCTATTAGCCTGCGAATACACCGCAAAAACTTTTGCAAAGTTTCTGGTAACTGCCAATAACATCCAGTCAAAGTCAGATCCTGACAGCCAATAACTGTCTACATCCTGCAACTATGGTAAAATTCAGGTTTGATTTTTATGTATTTTTTTTTATTAATGAAGTTCAGCTCTCCCTGCTGTATGTTAAGCAGCCTAAGAAAAACAACATTTATTCAGTACTGTCAAAAAGCTGCAGGGGACTGAAGAGTGCTGTCTAATAAACAGCAAGCATTCCTTCTGTATGTAGACTGTATGAATAAAAGAACAGGTTTGTGCACTCTTGTTCTCACTCTCAGCTTCTTCTTGTCAGAGGTGGCAAGACGAACAGCATGTATTAACATAAAATCCAACTTACAAAATGTTCTAAGTATAATACAATTTTCATTGTCCCCAGAATGATTACACAAATCATTCATAGCACTATTTCTTGCTTTACCTTTGTTCCAAAGGAACGATGGTAAAGCAATGCCTTTACATTTACATGAAATTTAAATGCACTGCTTTGCCCCCTCTAAGATCAAGCCTTCTTTCCTGTATCATTGATGCAGAAAAATATTATGTTTGGTATTGTATGAGATGGCATAAAAATACAGTATCTTATGGTATAAGCAAGTAAGCAATTTAGTGATAAACAATAGATAAAATTTTTTGTTTGGGTGAGTTTTCATATCCTACCTACAAATCTTTCAAACACGATTAGCATCAACATACTATTTGATTGATAAACATAGTTTCAAATGTTGAATATTTAAATAATTTACAGGCTTCCAAAATGAACTCATGCCATGCACAGGATGCAAAGACAACTGCTGTGTAATTTTGAAACTGAAAACGAATTATCTCATTCAAAGCCATAGCAAATAGTGGCATTTTATCTGGTACCAACTTGCATCAAAAGATGGCGTCACCTAGAAGTGAAATGTCATCAGTGGTGAAATATTGTAATTAGTACATTTAAAGAGAATGCCAATAAATGTTAAATATTTATCACATTCCAGTGTCAATGTAGCTCACAGCTTTAACAGTGTAAATGTGTCTATTAAACAAACCTCCAACTTGACATTGAATCTGGAAAAAGTAATTCAAGGAGCCACTGCATAACCAACTTTAGTATCTTTATTTTAGCCACAAGGCTGTATCCTAGCCTTCTTCCTTTTTAATAGTTCAGGTTCGTTTGAATGGATATAAATACTTTTGCTGCACCATTGACCTTAGTAAAAAACCAGTGATGGAAAAGGCTTTTAAAAGAAAAAAAGTGTTTCCATTGATGCCCCTGGCATGTTATTCCCTGCATGCCAACTAGCCAAACCTATCTTTCAGCCATCAATCTTTATGCATCACACTGTAACATCATGACTGAAAGAGCACTCTGACCACAATGCCATTTCTACTAATGTAGTCTGTGCTAGTTCTGACAATTGTAAATATCTGCAGCAGAAACTGTCTTTCCTCTGTTGAATTTGTGCAGAAAACGTGCAAATCTCCCTTGTTTCACCATCACTTAACACGTGAAGAAGGAGAATGTTTCATTGTGGGTATAAAGATGTTATAGATTGCAACAAAATCCTGCAGGATAACAATAAATTTATTCAGGCTCAAACAAAAATCATGATGGCAAAGTTTAGCCCCTTTCTTTAACAAGTCAAACTGATTATTCTCATTGGGGCATATGCTACCAAACATTGCACGCTGTACAACTTCTGCTTTTTTTTTACTGTCATCACCATGCACTGCTTTGGAAAAGTGTGAAGGGATGTAAACCTTTTCTGAAGAAGTAACGCAGGGTTGCCAATACTAATTCATCTTGATTTTCATGCTTTTAGCCTTTGCCTGATACTCTGCACTGTAAAATGTAATATTGCGTTTAATTAAAAATATTAAATAGGCTGAACTCAATTTTTACTTAGAAAAACTAAATAAGCTGGAAGTTTTGCTTCTCAGTGCGGAAGGATGAAAGATGTGTTTTGAAAATGCCACGTGACTACCGTCCTCCGCCCTCTGGATCAGTCCGCATGTTCATGGTGCCAGCATTTGTTATGGAATATGTTGAGCAAACCTGGAGAAGCGTCAGCTCAAGAGATTATTGTCATTGCTGTGGATCTTTACCTGATACACTGCACTGTTAGCCTTTGCAGTAATTTCCATAGCTTAGTACTGCAAAATCAACAGTAAAAAAACTCTAAAGGATGCTAGCAGTTTAGTACTGTAATTTTCATGTAATTGTGGGAAAATTCCATGAGATTACATTATTTTTACGGTAACTCACCGTACTCATGGAAACAGCTGTAAAATACAGCAAATGTATTAATTGGTGATGTTACTGAGATTATACTATTACACCATCCGGATTTCTGTTGTTTTCCACTGTAGATCTAAGAGTAATTACTTAAATCCTCATTCAGAGTGTATTACTATAAAATGCGATTCACTGTGAAAGTAGTATAACATATAAACTACAATATACAGCATCATTTTTAACTTAAGGAGTAAGTTGCAGCCACACTAAAATTTAATTCCTTGAACTCAATGGAACCTCATATATTAATAAATGTATTTGTTTATTCAAACAATGTGAAACATTATTAATACTGTGAGGTTAGTATTCTGATAGAGTCGAGTATATTTAATTATACTCTTGTAGACATTATGACATTATGCTAGTACATTTTTGGTGAACAAAAAGTACATCTAAAAGTTAATTTCAAGAATACTGTTATGTACTAAAACGGAGGCCAATATAGTCCCAAGAAGCATTATTAGTATACGTACTAGGTAAGGTATACTTGGGAAATATAATTGAAGTATACTTATAAGTATACTTGTTTTTTGTATGGCCAGCAACAAAAACTAGTGGCTACATTTAGAGTAATGTTTAAAAATGACTTAATTTAGCAGGGTGTTCCTTTTTTCTCTTCTTATTCTTTCTTATACTGGACCTTCATTTGGTTTGTATAAGGTGGTACTTTTTAAGACACCTCTGCCTAACTACAGTGAACTAACCTAATAATATGCTCTGGTCGTCATTTTACTCAAGTTAAGGTGTCACATCCATGAAACCTACACAACTAACCAGCATCAGTCCTACAACTTCACTTTCAAAATGAATAAATTCTGGGACAAGCAGAAACTGTATTTTTAGCGGTGCATTTTGTGGCAGGCCAGACTGCTATTAAATGCACTCTCCTAAGCAAATAATTCCTTTGTAGCACGACTTCGTCTTTGTTCAGAAGAGATGTCCTGGATATACGTGATATTGTAACACGGGTGTTTATGTTTGTTCATGTTTAGCGCGTTGGGTTGTGTTTTTAAAGCGATTGTTACGTTTTTAAAGCTTTGTAATGCGACAGGTGCGATAGCCGACACCACACCTTCACCTGACGTACAACGTGACGTATGACGCACACGTCGGGTATTCACTTTCAAAACAACAATGGGGATAGAAAATATTGCTCGAGGTGGTTAATGCTCCTTTCGCTGGTTGCCAACCACCATTAAATAACAACAAGAAGAAACTATTGATCTGCTTCTCAAGTTTTGCACGTTTAAACCGCAACTCAGACTCAAACAAAGCTGCAAATCAGGAGAACAACATGACCATTAACTATTGATGAATAGACCGTTAACATGTGCAACTTAGAAGTAGTCAGAGGTAACTGGATGTTCAATCGGGTTATATGCAAGGTTGACTGGATTATATCTGAAGATCGTATGCTATTCGTGATAACTCTGCAAGACTCCAAATTGCTCGTCCATGCGGGAGTATCTCAAAATTAAATGAAACCACTTAATACTTTTTCCCTAAAACGGACTGACATGGAACACATTAAAGTTGGTTTGACACCAGCTAATCAGTCTGAAGATAAGTGTTTTTTTCACTTATTCGAGAGAAGTCAGAAATGCGTTCTTAGTACTGTTTGTTTTGACTTTCAAGCTACCCTACCAGGATATTTTCATTCAAATGCTAAGACAAAATGTCAATATCTATGAATGTGGAGACTCAAAAGACTAGTTAGGTAATAGTTGCCAATGGATATATGAGACTTGATAGAAACTTGGACGTTTGCAACAGGTGAATCGGTGAACTACCGAGGTTGCGCCCAAATGCTTAAAGCTGTTAGCTGGTCAGTGTTTTCAGGTGTGCTTGTACTACCTGTACGTTGCGGGGTGCTGACTAAGTCATGTTAAACCCATTAAAGAGTCGAGCTCAAATATCTTTTCATTTTTGTGCACTGCTCTCTTGTTGGCACACATTTTCTGTTTATTGAAGCCTTTTGTGAATAATTTTCATCAGGTAAAAACTGGGAATTGGTCCCTATTGACAATACTCTTACTTTTTGCATTGCATATGTAATTTTGGAAAGGTAATTGGTCACTGAACTTTTTGCAACTATGTGTATTTCTAAATTTTGTGGCTTCAGTGAACGCGAATATATATTGTTCAGTTTGCATGTTAAAAGCCACAAACATGTAGCTAACTATAGGCTTTCTTGTGGAACTGAGAACTGTCCTGCCACTTTCAGAACATTTTCTGCCTTCATTCACATATGCCTAGGAATCAAAGAACAAGAAGGGAGACCACTAAGGAGGAGTTTTATAAGTTCACCGGTGACCTCGGCTGTCAAGTTCCTGGATGTGGGTATGCTGCACAAAACTTCACAACTCTTTGTGCCCCTCTCAGATTTCATATCAAAGATGGGGGGGGGAAAGTATTATGTCCATTTGAAGGCTGCTCTAAATACTTAAGTGTCCGAACATAGTAGACAGTTCAGCAGTCAAGGCAACAAGAAATGGGGGGATTTGCCATAATACAAGGACAGGACACAGTTAATCTATTAGAAGACAGTTGACTTTGTGTCATTTAAAAATGCAGGCTAAAATGCTCTTGCCAACCAGCACTATACAGGGAGTGCAGAATTATTAGGCAAATGAGTATTTTGTCCACATCATCCTCTTCATGCATGTTGTCTTACTCCAAGCTGTAAAGGCTCGAAAGCCTGGGGTGTCAGTGCACCCCAGGGTGGCTGTGGCTACAATGTAGCTTGCCATCACCAGTGTGTGAATGTGTGTGTGAATGGGTGGATGACTGGATATGTAAAGCGCTTTGGGGTCCTTAGGGACTAGTAAAGCACTATATAAATACAGGCCATTTACCATTTACCAATTAAGCATATTAGGTGATGTGCATCTCTGTAATGAGAAGGGGTGTGGTCTAATGACATCAACACCCTATATCAGGTGTGCATAATTATTAGGCAACGTCCTTTCCTTTGGCAAAATGGGTCAAAAGAAGGACTTGACAGGCTCAGAAAAGTCAAAAATAGTGAGATATCTTGCAGAGGGATGCAGCAGTCTCAAAATTGCAAAGCTTCTGAAGCGTAATCATCGAACAATCAAGCGTTTCATTCAAAATAGTCAACAGGGTTGCAAGAAGCGTGTGGAAAAACCAAGGCGCCAAATAACTGCCCATGAACTAAGAAAAGTCAAGCGTGCAGCTGCCAAGATGCCACTTGCCACCAGTTTGGCCATATTTCAGAGCTGCAACATCACTGGAGTGCCCAAAAGCACAAGGTGTGCAATACTCAGAGACATGGCCAAGGTAAGAAAGGCTGAAAGACGACCACCACGTGGCTGGATTGGTAAAGGGCAGAGAGCTCCAGTCCGACTCAGACGCCAGCAAGGTGGAGGTGGAGTACTGGTTTGGGCTGGTATCATCAAAGATGAGCTTGTGGGGCCTTTTCGGGTTGAGGATGGAGTCAAGCTCAACTCCCAGTCCTACTGCCAGTTTCTGGAAGACACCTTCTTCAAGCAGTGGTACAGGAAGAAGTCTGCATCCTTCAAGAAAAACATGATTTTCATGCAGGACAATGCTCCATCACATGCGTCCAAGTACTCCACAGTGTGGCTGGCAAGAAAGGGTATAAAAGAAGAAAAACTAATGACATGGCCACCTTGTTCACCTGATCTGAACCCCATTGAGAACCTGTGGTCAATCATCAAATGTCAGATTTACAAGGAGGGAAAACAGTACACCTCTCTGAACAGTGTCTGGGAGGCTGTGGTTGCTGCTGCACGTAATGTTGATGGTGAACAGATCAAAACACTGACAGAATCCATGGATGGCAGGCTTTTGAGTGTCCTTGCAAAGAAAGGTGGCTATATTGGTCGCTGATTTGTTTTTGAATGTCAGAAATGTATATTTGTGAATGTGGAGATGTTATATTGGTTTCACTGGTAAAAATAAATAATTGAAATGGGTATATATTTGTTTTTTGTTAAGTTGCCTAATAATTATGCACAGTAATAGTCACCTACACACACAGATATCCCCCTAAAATAGCTAAAACTAAAAACAAACTAAAAACTACTTCCAAAAACATTCAGCTTTGATATTAATGAGTTTTTTGGGTTCATTGAGAACATGGTTGTTGTTCAATAATAACATTATTCCTCAAAAATACAACTTGCCTAATAATTCTGCACTCCCTGTACAGAGCATCATAGAGGAATTTCAGGATCTTTGCAGCTGTAACAAAAGTAGACACTGAATCTAACACCATCTCTCTTTTTTTTAGATGGCAGACCAAAGAATTTGAATGACACCATTACTCTGGAGCTTGGGAATGATTTCCACTCCAACTGTCGCATGCAATCACAAGAGGAGACAGAGGTCATCCAGAGGAAAGAAGTATGATTAGAATTGTTGTGGAGGCCATGCAAGTTAACTGCAGAAACATTAAACGTGCATCTTGTGAAGAGGTTGCTAAGATCATTGTAGACAGATACCCTCAAACATTTGCAGATTTTACTGAAAAGGGAGAAAGACTGGGTTGTGGACATTATTCACTACTAAGAAGCATCAAATCTAGAGTTGAACATGTTAATCGAGATAATACAACACATAGACTTCGTCAAACAAAGAGAACCAGGAATGAGGAAGACTGCAGTTCCAACAGTAATGCAACCTCACATAAAAAAGTTAGATGCCTTGTGGATAGCTATGGCTGTATAAATTGGCAGCCAGTTGAACTTCCTGAGGGGGAAACGCCAGCTTCTTTAGAGGAAAAGAAACGCATCTTGTTAACAATTTTTAATTCAGAAGGACCTGGAGCTGTGGAGAGACCTGATGTGGATGACTTCATGTGCCTCACATATATTTCTCAGCAGCAGCTTATCAACAGTTGTCCCTCACTTTCAGTAGCTGAAATTCAGGAGCAGTGGTCATTCTTGTTTACTCGGAAAGGTTTTTCGAACCACTTTTACAAACTCACAGGCATCGATATCTGTGAGCGCTTAGGTCAGGCCCTCATAACCAAAGGCAGAAGGATTGTTAACTATTTCTCCACCCAGAAGCTCAAATGGAACCTTGGTATAAGGACACTCATCCAGCAGATAGAAAGTGAGGGAGTTTTGGCCAACAACAAGGTTGGCACAGCAGCCATACTTCTCATGATGAAGTATTACAAGGAAGATGAAGACTCCCTCTTTGTCTTAGCAGATGTAAGCTTTTTTCATACAGCTCTATGTTTAATGCTGTTGCTTGCTGTCCTGTTATATTTTTTTATTTGTTACATAAAATATCTTGGTCCTTTTTCTGGCAGGAAACATCTACCAGGATGTCCCTTGAAGCAGAGAGCAACCTGCCCATCACCCCAAGGCTGATTATGTTTGGTAAGAAGTCA
The DNA here is from genome assembly GCF_057382275.1 of Copadichromis virginalis. Taxonomy (NCBI): domain Eukaryota; kingdom Metazoa; phylum Chordata; class Actinopteri; order Cichliformes; family Cichlidae; genus Copadichromis; species Copadichromis virginalis. Next base: position 6,352,127 of record NC_140627.1, read on the forward strand.
TTTATGAAATAGAGCTGATTAGACCATATTAGAATTTCTGTTTGGCACAGGAGCTTTTCGTGGACACAGGTATCCAGTCTCTGTTTTGTTAGCTCAAATTTCTGTAATTTCCTCTATAAACCAAGGTTGTTGGACAAGTGTCTCAGTGAATCCAGCCAAGTAACAATTTCAAATTTCACATTACATATTACTGATCAACGTAGTAGTCTAGCTACACCAACAGCAGAAATACTGAAGTCAATACTGTAAAGTTTAACAGCAGCACAAACTATGAACTCCAAAATAACCATACAGTTGATTCATCTCTGGTAATTTAACTGGGCTGACTGTTTGTTAGGTGTGTTTAATGTGCAGAATAATTCCCAATTATGTACAATTATAATATGTTAAAACGGACTTATGTACATAAGGCCATTAATAATTAACAGTACGTAGCTATTTGCTTTATGACTATTGTGATATTATTCTGTTATCATATGTTACCTTATATATGTAATCAAAGTAGTTGAATTATGATAACAGCTGTAGGACATATATTATCCTTTAGTTTAGATGGTGTGCTGTGTATGTAGTTTAGTCCTCATTATACTTTTCGGTTAAAAGAACATAATCATTTTTGTAGTTCATTAGATAAGTGTGCATCACTCTGTATCCTTGATCTGCTGTGAATGTGTTACACTGTTTTCTTGACATGCTTTACTGTTGAATCATAAAAAGAAAGATTGTTCAGGAGACTCTGTGTCTAAGACAGGGGAGATAGACCACATTCCATACCCCCACCTTACAGAGAGCAGAGAAACAAGGAGCCGAGGTCATAACTTAGGCGCCGTAAGAGAGAAAGAATGTGAATGTTTAGGCTTTTACGACTAGGTGGGGGCCGCTAGGAGCTATAAGAGGCTGTGTAACCCGTCACCATTTTGAGACTCGCTGTGACCCTCTGCAGGCAGGTCTCCCCATCATGATGGTTCTAATGCTCATAAGTGTTGAATTGTATGGAAATAAATGAGTGCTGATTGAGCATTTATACACCGAGTATTGTCCTTCCTTCAGCCCAAAGATTAAAAGAATTGGGAGATTTCAACACTATCTAGACAGTGTGAAGAAGTGAAGTATTGAAATTATTTTATGTTGCATAATGACAACATGTTGCCCCTATACATTTAAGGACAAAGTTCAATGACCGCCACCTGCTAGATGGTGAGTGCAGAGGGGCGTGTAATTGTTGAGCTGGACAAAGAGAACATCTTTGCTGATGCAATATCAGTCTTGTTTGGTTCATTCTATGTATTGAACCTGGAATACCAGGAGTCGGCGTGTGCAAGGTTTTTTGTAAGGATAAACCCTGAAGAGGGAACAAAATGTACCTCCAAGTTTGGGACAAGCAGAAAGACTGGGACCACTGTGAAGCGAAAGGTTGTTCACATTAACCCTCATGTCACAACTTTCCTCCAGCAGCTTACTGAATTTGAGTGGAGAACTTCAAATTAGGTAACTGTTTTTGCCATTTTTAGTGAATTTCTTGTATAATTTAGGTGACCAATGTGTTGTTACCCATGTCTCCACAGATGATCCATGGCCCATGTGTTCTGGACATTTACACAAGACGAGCAACAATGAAGACAAGCTCTCTTGCCATCTTGCAAGACGCTGTCTCTGTCCAATAGGTTTTTTGAGTGCAACAGTTTTGATTTTTTTTCCTTCTTTTACCCGTTTGTTAAAAATTACTTCAGCTACTTACACTCTAATTGTCACATGTATTGGCTCACCCTACAAATCAATGAACTCAGTCCACAAAGCAAGATCAGGGTTCAGTGCAGGTCAGTCAAGTTCCTTCACACCACACATGCTCATCCATGTCCTTGTGGACCTGGCTTTGTGCATTGATTTGGTGGTGTGAGCCAGTATTTTGGACAAAGTGTATATAAAGGCAGAAGTGTGGGGCTTGATATTATATTCATTACAATTCAGTTTATTTGTATGGTGCCAACAAAATGAATGCCAAGGCACTTCACACTGTAGGTTTAAGACCCTACAAAATATAACTAAGAAAACCCAACACTTGAGCATATGTTGTCTGCCATGATATGGATATGACATAATATCGTTATTGTTTGTACAACCATCTGAGAAAATAATGGATGGTTTAGTAAAAACAAGTGCTTCCTCAATGAAAATGTTTTCAGTTCTTTTCAGTTTTTGATTTTGGAAATGTGTATTTCAGCAGGGAAAAATCAGTGATAATAAATAAAGTGGTGTAAAGCACATGAATTATATTTTGTGTGTGTGTATCTATTTATCCAATTTTTTTGGAACCCTCCAGTCTCTTACAGTATGTTACTGTTAACTGAAATTACGGTAAAATTACGACCCGTTAAACAGTAAATGACTGCCTGTTGGGACACAGTATCCTCTAGCAGAGATGAATATTTTTGGTACTGATTATGCGTGATAACGGTAAGTTACTGGTTAATATATTGCAGTTTATTACCTTGCAGCGGGCTTACAGTGACATACCGTGAATAAACGGTAGTATACCAATTTTTTAATCACAGTATGATGTTGCTTTGTTGGCGTAATTTACGACATAACGACATAACGGTATCTCACTGGCGTCGCTGTCGCCAGTGAGATACCGTAAAAAAGGCTACGGTGCGTTACCATAATTTGTCCAAGAGTATTATACCACACCAGCAAAAAACGGTATCATCCTGCAGAACAGTAAGCTACCGTAACACGGCGTCACGGTACGACGCTGGCAACAGTGACGCCAGTATGTTACCGTAAAGTGGCGATGAAAAGTCTAACAGTGTGACTTGGTGAGTAAATGTTTACTCTTATTCAAACTGATTTTGTGGCTTCTCTTCGTTTAGCACCAGGTTTATAATCTTGCTAGCTAGTTAGTGTTAGCCTAGCGTTGCTGCTGCCGCTGGGCTCATGTTACTTAAAAATTAACACCACAGCCTTAAAAACCTTACATAAAACTATGTCTGTGAAATTTTCTGTTGATTATTTGAAAAAAAAAAGTGAGATAAGAGCCCAGACAAAATTCTTCGGGAGGTGCAGCCGTTAGGGGTGGGGTGTGGTGTGGGGGGTATTTTCAATCCATAGCCATAACTAACTAACTAACTAACTAACTAACTAATTATATATATCATGTTTAACCTGAGTAGCAAAAGACCACGGGGGGGGGGTTTGAAAACAATATGCCAGGAGTTAGCTGTGCTCACCGACTCTTATCAAGCCTTGACCTCCCGGTCAGCTATCACGCTGGTGGATAACGGAGCTCTCCGAAAACGTGGAAGCACTTTTGCAAATAAGTGATATTTTGATAAATTAAGTAGATATTTGAGCATTACACAGCTACATTCTCGGCTGAAAATATCGTAAAAGGTTATTTTGTGACCAAGAAAGGGTAGTCTGGGGAAAAGGAGGATCGCATTTGTCGGCCACGGTTGTTGGAGCCTGTGCCTACTTGTAAGCGCGGCAATGGCGGAGGAGCGCGGCTAAAAAACGTATTACTTTTTCTGGGTCACAAAATAAACTTTTAAGATATTTTCAGGCGAGAATGCAGCTGTGTAAAGTTCAAGTATCTGCTCGATTTATCAAGACATCACATATTTGCAAAAATGCACCAAAGTTTTCAGAGACGTTTATTTTTTTCATGCTTTGTGGCAGCTTTTGAACATCTATTAATGTCAAATCTAGCCCTTATTTAACAACATAAGCAAACTCTATGCTACAATGATTGCACAGCCATTAAGGATCAAATCGGGTTCTGAAAAATGTTCTGCTTTTTCTCCCTTTGCTTGCTTCTTACTGTCTTTGAGGCTCGGGACCAGCACTCCTGTTGTTGGACAGAAAGACATCAACTCAGTGGTAAGTATTTTGGTTTTCCAATATATTAGCAACTATCAGTGACATTTATATTAATCAGGCTGAACTTTAATCATACATTAGATCAGCCTGTTTTACTTATTGTTTTATTTGTGCTTTGGTTTGGGGAAGTTGTTTCTTTACTGATCTTTTCCTGTCTTCTGTTATTAGACTTGAGATATGACTGCACTATGCTGTTGCTGGTGACTCCAGTTAATTCTACAAGACATGCTGTGTAAGTAAACAAACAACAACAGTTCGGTCTGCATTTCTTGAAAGATCACATCCCCCAAACTTAGTTTAGAGGGTCTACACTGTATATAGTGAAGTCTGCAAGTTTTCTAACAACAAAATTTGTTTTGTGCCCAAATCATTTTGCACATCATTAGAATGAAAGTTATTGGCCATGTTTGCATAGCCCTTTTTAAAATGATGCTTTCATGACATTATTGTATGTTGGGTGGTGGTCACAGCTATCCAGACTGACAATTGGGACATTGAATGTCACCTCTCCGGTGGGGAGGGCGCCTGATATTGTGTAAATTGGAGTCTGTTTTATACCAAATGCAGAAAAAATGTTTTAAGAAAGCAATTAAGTTCATGTTCCAAAAAATATGATTGTTTGCTTGCAGGACAACAGAAGAGATGAGTCCTCCGTCACAGATGGTGTGGTCAGTGATCGCCTGCAGGTTCAAGGTCATTGCATCTCCAACCCACATCCACTGCCACTGTACTGAAGGGAAGTTAAAGACTTTCTTCTGCACCTACATTTGGATCACCTCGATCCATGATAGTCATTCAGGCAGTAATGCCTGGACTGGAAACAAGCCATCCTTAAAATAATACAACATTCCAGCTCCTGTGTTGGAATGAAAAACGAATGTGTTGTTTAAATTAGAGACTGCAATTGTGACAGAACAACAAATATTTTATTTTGATTATATAAGTAATGTAAGTACAAAACAAAATTGTGGTAGGCCTAAACCTATTTTCAGAATAATTACATCTGAGACTTTGTTTCATTGTAAGATTATAACAGTGATGGCAATATAATTGTTTGTTGTTCAGCAGAACAGTGTCCAGTATGTTGGCTGTTATACTTTGTTGTATTTGAAAATAAAAGTTGGGCTGATTTTAACATCATTAAAAAAAGTGTTGTTAATTATTTTTAATCATATTCAGGTTACCACAAATTTTTTTTATTTAGTTGAACTTGAAATGTTTGTCTGTAAGTAAACAATTAGTATTGTACAGTCAGATATATCAAGTTATTCTTAATACTGCAGACTTGCACTGTATAGGTTGTCCTAACAGTCATCTTAAGTAAGCTTTACTTAGTTTTTTTGAGGCAATGAGTTTCCTTAATTTTTTTGAGTTCTAGGAACTAATGAGCTTGTACAGTGGTAGGTTTTGTATTGTTGATTGTCATTTATGCTTAGAAATATCTACTTATATATGCTTAGAGTTTTATAATTAGTTTTAGATTGGTAGAGGTTTGATCCTTGATAGTCTGCAAACTTTGTGTGCATTAGAGAGCACTCTGGGAGCATGGGAGAGGTCGTACCTTGTCTTATTGTTTTATGGTAGGATTAACGTAGCTATATCTGTCTTAGTCTAAGTGCCTTTTGGTTTGATGAACTGTTGGATTTCCAGACCAGCAGGTTTAGGGAAGTTATTTATGGGGTCACACTCTGACCCCACACACACACACACACAAAGGCAAGGTACTCTTTGTGTGTATGTAGACGTCATATGTTAATGAACCTATGCATATTCATGTAACCTCAATAAAAGAGCAGTGTTACGGGGGAGCAGACGAGAGCAACTGGGGTCAAGCGAAGGAACGGCGTTTGTCCGGTTCTCTCCCGTGCACGAGAAACATGAAGAACTTTGCCTACTTCGTGTCTTGCTTGCTGTGTAATTATATTGTCTTCAACGTTCCAGCGAATAGGTTCAAGCTACAAACCTATCATACAGAGTACTCAAAATAAATAAGTTGTCCTAATTTAGTCATTTTTAGCTAAGCTTTACTCAATTTTTTTGAGTTCTGGGAACTAATTAGATTTTACAGTGTGAGGTCTCCAAAGTGCTTTTGTTTGTTTAAAACAATGCAGTGTAAAAATGGAAAAGGTGTAAGTGAGGATGTCATTTACTCATGCTAAGGAATGTTTAGACAATCTTCAGAACCCGAGACATGGTTAACAAACTTGTAGTTACCAGTGTTCGGCAAGTTACTTTGAAAAAGTAATTAATTATAGTTACTAGTTACTTCTTCAAAAAAGTAACTGAGTTAGTAACTGAGTTACAATATTCTAAAAGTAATTAATTACTTGAAAAGTAACTATTGCGTTACTTTAACAAAAACGTTTAACCGTCTGGGGTCCAGGTTATAATTGGCCATTTTTTGACTACTTTTGATTTTACCTCTACATTCGACCTCAAAAAACTATGTAATTTGCCTTGTTTAGTATCATTCTATTCAGCACAACCTCAAATGTCTGAATTTACAGTTATGTTTTCATTTTGACATACTGTATTAACACAGTTGATCTAAAATCAGACAAAAAACATAAAATCCAAGTGGAAAAAGTTATATTTTTAACTGTAACAACCACAAACATTTTTTAATTGTCTTTCTCTCTTTCTCTCTCTCTCTCTCTCTCTCTCTCTCTCGCCATCACTCCTAAAACCTCTTCCTAAACAACCAAATTTCATGTTGCCATATCATTTTTTGATTGGTCGACATGGTACAGTTTTCCACCAATACGAACGGGCTACTTGTTGTTTTATTCTTTTTTACATTTTTTGGTCATAAGAAGAGAGTGCTTGCTAGCGCTGTCCTTAGACAATAAACGTGACGAAACTATTGAGGAAAAAACACGCATATATATATTGTTTATCATGACTGGTTTTACGTGGCCTATCAACACAATTTAAAAACTGGTATATATCACCTTGTTGCTTTGCAATCTTGAAGTGGTTATGTGATTGGCTTACCACGACTACTTTATTCTTCCTCAGTCAAACAGCAGCACCTTTTCCATCTGCTGCCCTCAGGGAGAAGGTACAGGTCTATACAGGCCAGAACATCCAGACTGGCCAACAGCCTGTATCCACAGGCTGTGAGGCTCCTGAACTCTCTGCCCCCCTCTCACGGACAATAACCATATCCAACTTCTTAATAGCAATGAACTGGTCTGCATTGGTGCATCATATCTTTATTCTCTTCCCCCTCCTGCCCCCCCCCCCCCCTCTTTCTTAAATAGATAACTATCATATCTGATATCATATCTCACAGTACAATAATATTGAATGGGTTGCATTGTTGTATTTTGTCATGTTTCTCAGGTCTTTGTCTGAATTTCTACGAACATTATTGCTAAGGATTGTCTTATTGCATTGGAGTCACACTGGGTTAAATATGTACACTTGGGTTTTAAGGGGTATTTATTATTTTCTTCTTTTTTTTTGGGTTGTATGGAAGCCCCAAACGCAATTTCATTGTTCTTGCCAATGACAATAAATAAATAAATACTAAATACTAAATGTTTGTTGAAAAATAGTAACGCGACCGCACCGTATTTTGTTGTTAGTAACGGTAACGGTGTTGCAACGATAGGAATAGTGATTAGTTAGATTACTCGTTACTGAAAAAAGTAATGCCGTTAGTAACGCCGTTACTTGTAACGCCGTTATTTCCAATACTGGTAGTTACACTACCAGTCAAAAGTTTGGACACACCTTCTCATTTAACGTTTTTTCCTTATTTTACTACTTTCTACTTTGTAGATACATACTGAAGACAAAAAATGTATGAAATAAGATTAATGAAATTATGTAGCAAAGAAAAAAAGTTAAATAATTCAATAACTAAATATGTCTTTTATTTTAGATTTATGAAAGTAGACACCCATTGCTTTGTTGACAGTGCTGCAAACCCTTGGCCTTCTCTCAATGAGCTTCATGATGTAGTCACTTGAAATGCTTCTCAGGTGTGCCTTGTCAGGAGGGGTTTGTGGAATTTCTTGCCTTCTTATTGGGGTTTGGGCCTTCATGGTTAAATAGCTGCTGAGAAACCACTACTAATGGAAAGGAACAAGTAGAGTTTGGGCCAAGAAATACAAAGAATGGACATTAGACCAGTGGAAATCAGTTTTTTGGTCGGATGAGTCGAAATTTCAGATCTTTGGTTCCTCCCGCTGTGTCTTTGTGTGACGCACAATAGGTGAACTGATGGTCTCTACATGCATGCTTCCCACCGTGAAGCATGGAGGAGAAGGTGTGATAGTATGGGGGTGCTTTGCTGGTGACACTGTTGGGGATTTATTCAAAGATTTATTCAAAGTTTTCTGGTTACTGTGTTAAGTTGAGTTATGCCATGGCAGCAACATAAGTGCTGTTTTAAAGTATATTTGTCTACAAATTGTAAGTTTGCCACATCAATTATCAACACGTATTGCTTGCTGTGTAACAAAGTCACTGGATTACTTTACTGCTGAAGAAATGTTTAAAATCAGAAGATTTTAAGGCTAGTCCTGAGTCCACTGCATTGCTGTCCCATCAATCTGTTGTACAGTATTACATAGCTTTTATGGTTAAAAAAATCATCATAACAATGAGCATGTATTGTTCCTAAGAAAAAATAAAAGTAGTTTCAGTCAGTTTAGTAAGATTAATTTTCCAAAATATGACCAACTATAAAACATCCTTATGTTGCTGCCAGATGGCCACTCAGCGAAACACAACCATGCACATCTGGTTGCAGACCTCAACTCAATGTATTATCAGGCTCCACTGTAAATGTAATAGTTCGACCAGATAATATTACAAATTCTCTGAACAGGCAGTCTGTTGATTGGACAGAAGATGAGGATGCTGTCTTTGGTAAGGAGCTCACTTGTCTGATCTGAACTACTGCTTGATAAAATTATTGAAAATTGATAAAAATTTAAATCTTGAATCTTGAAAATGGTTTGGCTTGTTGCTATTATTTTGTGTAAATATAAAGGGTCTTATAACTATATCACACACACCATTGTTGTAGCTGCTGCATGCTAGGTCCATCACTCCAGTCTACTACCCTGGACCTGCAGACAACACCACACATCTATCTGCTCAAATATTTTTTGTACAGTTTTCTTTATAAAAAATAAAATTTTTGTTTTATAAGTTTATAAATTCAGAGGTGTTTTTTTTTCAAATGTCTGCTGTCTGCAGCCAGTTACTTACTAAGGCAGCAGTAGCTGCTTTAAACCGCAGCAATAAATGCTCCTTAACATGTTAAAATATAGCTGAATAAAAAGGCTTCAACAGCTGTGGCATGGTCAATATCGGCAGTGGAAATATATGTATTCAACATGAGCTTTAAGCCAGGAGCCGTATCCTGACTCAGCATCCTATGAAGGACACTAAGATCAAATATGACAGTCTAAACTATGAAGCAAAGCTCCTGTTGCCTAACTGTTGAGACAGTACAAGAGAGAGATTTTGGATTGCATTGTTTGACAGAGATGGAGGCAAAAATCTTTATATAATTTGTCTTACTGGAGAAAGTTCAAATTTTTCATTGTCTGTGTTGAATCTAGCTTTTGAGATTAGTTTCATTTCATTAACAATAATATAAATATACTAGGGCCTAAAATATATCATATTTATATCCTAAACATTTTTCATATGTAATTCATTAAATATGTCTAATGGTCGCCCCTCCTTGAATCGCTACCTTATCGTGGTGGAGGGGTTTGTGTGTCACAGGGATCCCAGGGGCTATGTTGTCTGGGGGCTTTTGCCTCCCTGGTAGGGTCTCCCATGGCAAATTGGCCCTGGGTGAGGGACCAGACAAAGAGCGATTCATAAGACCCTTATGAAAAGGACATCGAGGGAACAGTTTACCCTGCCCGGGATAGGGTTACCGGGGCCCCGCCCTGGAGCCAGGCCCGGGGAGGGTGCCCGAGGGCAAGCATCTGGTGGCCGGGCCTTAGTCCATGGGGCCCGGCCGGGCACAGCCCGAAGAGGAGACATGGGCCCATCCTCCCGCAGGCCCACCACCCGCAGGAGGCGCCATAGGGGTCGGGTGCATTGTGTGCCGGGTGGCGGCCAGGAGCGGAGGCCCTGGCGGACTGACCCCCGGCTGCCAAGACTGGCAATAGGGACATGGAATGTCACCTTTCTGGTGGGGAAGGAGCCTGAGTTAGTGCGTGAGGTTGAGAGGTACCGGCTAGATATAGTCGGGCTCACCTCTACACATGGCTTGGGCTCTGGAACCAGTCTCCTGGAGAGGGGCTGGACTCTGTCTCAGTCTGGAGTTGCCCCTGGTGAGAGGCGGCGGGCTGGGGTGGGTATCCTAATATCCCCTCGGCTTGCTGCCGGTACGTTGGGGTTTTTCCCGGTGGACGAGAGGGTTTGTTCCCTGCGCCTTAGGGTCGGGGAACGGGTCCTGACTGTCATCTGCGCTTATGCGCCGAGTGGCAGTTCAGAGTACCCAGCCTTCTTAGAGTCCCTGGGGGGGGGGGGGGGGGGGGGGGGGGGGGTGCTGGAGGGTGCTCCACCTGGAGACTCTGTTGTCCTGCTGGGAGACTTCAATGCTCACGTGGGTAATGACAGCGAGACCTGGAGGGGCGTGATTGGGAGGAACGGCCTCCCTGATCTGAACCCGAGCGGTGCTCTGTTATTGGACTTCTATGCTAATCACAGTTTGGCCATAACGAACACCCTGTTCGAACATAAGAGTGTCCATAAGTGCACGTGGCACCAGGATGCTCTAGGCCGTAGGTCGATGATCGATTTTGTAATCATATCAGCAGACCTGCGACCATATGTTCTGGACACTCGGGTAAAGAGAGGGGCTGAGCTGTCAACTGATCACCACCTGGTGGTGAGTTGGATCAGGTGGCGGGGGAAGACGCTGGACAGACCTGGTGCACCTAAACGCGTAGTGAGGGTGTGCTGGGTACGTCTAGCAGAGGCCCCAGTCCGCGAGATCTTCAACGCACACCTCCGGCAGAGCTTCAACAGCATTCCGAGGGAGACTGGGGACATTGAGTCCGAATGGACCATGTTCAGCGTCTCCATTGCCGAAGCTGCTGCATTGAGCTGCGGCCGCAAGGTGGTTGGTGCCTGCCGTGGTGGTAATCCCCGAACCAAATGGTGGACACCAGAGGTGAAGGGAGCCACCAGGCTGAAGAAGGAGTCCTATCGGGCTTGGTTAGCCTGTGGGACTCCGGAGGCAGCCGACAGGTATCGACAGGCCAAGCGGAATGCGGCTCGGGCAGTGGCTGAAGCAAAAACTCGGGTGTGGGAGGAGTTCGGAGAGGCCATGGAAAAAGACTTTCGGGCTGCCTCGAAGAGATTCTGGCAAACCGTCAGACGTCTCAGGAGGGGAAAGCGGTGCTCTACCTGCACTGTGTATAGTGCTGGCGGAGCGCTGCTGACGTCGACTGAGAAAATTGTCAGGCGGTGGAAGGAATACTTCGAGGACCTCCTTAATCCCACTGACACGTCTTCCGAGGAGGAAGCAGAGTCTGGGGATGAGGGGAATGACCCGCCAATTTCCGGGGGCGAGGTCACTGAGGCAGTTAAACAACTCCTTGGTGGCAGAGCCCCTGGTGTTGATGAGGTCCGCCCCGAGTTCCTGAAGGCTCTGGACGTTGTAGGGCTGTCCTGGTTGACACGCCTCTGCAATGTTGCGTGGAGATCAGGGGCAGTACCTGTGGACTGGCAGACCGGGGTGGTGGTCCCCATCTTCAAGAAAGGGGACCGGAGGGTGTGTTCCAACTACAGGGGGATCACACTCCTCAGCCTCCCTGGGAAAGTCTATGCCAGGGTGCTGGAAAGGAGAGTTCGTCCGTTAGTCGAACCTCGGATACAGGAGGAACAATGCGGTTTTCGTCCTGGTCGCGGAACACTGGACCAGCTCTTTATCCTCTCCAGGATACTTGAGGGTGCATGGGAGTTTGCCCAACCAGTCTACATGTGTTTTGTGGACTTGGAGAAGGCATTCGACCGTGTCCCTCGGGGTGTCCTGTGGGAGGTGTTGCGGGAATATGGGGTGTCTGGCCCATTGCTACGGGCCATTCGATCCCTATACAACCGTTGCAAGAGCTTGGTTCGCATTGCCGGCAATAAGTCGGACTCGTTCCCGGTGGGTGATGGGCTCCGCCAGGGCTGCCCTTTGTCTCCGGTTCTGTTCATAATTTTTATGGACAGGATTTCTAGGCGCAGCCAAGTGGCGGAGGGCTTTCGCTTTGGTGGCCTCAGAATCTCATCTCTGATTTTTGCAGATGATGTGGTTCTGTTGGCTTCATCGGGTGAGGGCCTCCAGCTCGCACTGGAGCGGTTCGCAGCCGAGTGTGAAGCAGCGGGAATGAGGATCAGCACCTCCAAATCTGAGGCCATGGTTCTCAGCCGGAAAAGGGTGGAGTGCCCACTCCGGGTCGGGGATGAGTTCCTGCCCCAAGTGGAGGAGTTCAAGTATCTCGGGGTCTTGTTCGCGAGTGATGGGAGAAGGGAGCCGGAGATCGACAGACGGATTGGGGCTGCAGCTGCAGTAATGCGGACGCTGCACCGGTCCGTCGTGGTGAAGAGGGAGCTGAGTGTAAAAGCGAAGCTCTCAATTTACCGGTCGATCTACGTCCCTACCCTCACCTATGGCCACGAGCTGTGGGTAGTGACCGAAAGAACGAGATCGCGGATACAAGCGGCAGAAATGAGCTTCCTCCGAAGGGTGGCTGGCCTCTCCCTTAGAGATAGGGTGAGAAGTTCGGCCATCCGGGAGGGGCTCAGAGTGGAGCAGCTGCTGCTCCACATCGAAAGGAGCCAGCTGAGGTGGTTCGGGCATCTGACAAGGATGCCCCCTGGGCGCCTCCTGGGTGAGGTGTTCCAGGCATGTCCCACCGGGAGGAGGCCCCGGGGCAGACCCAGGACACGCTGGAGAGATTATATCTCTCGGCTGGCCTGGGAACGCCTTGGTATTCCCCCGGATAAGCTGGAGGAGGTGGCTGGGGAGAGGGAGGTCTGGGCCTCTTTGCTTAGGCTGCTGCCCCCGCGACCCGGCCCCGGACAAAGCGGATGAAAATGGATGGATGGATGGATGTCTAATGGTCGAATTGGAGCTTGAGCTGGTACATGAGGCTGGCACTTGGCTAAAAAACATATCTTGGGCTCTGGAACTCTGGAGAGGGGCTAGACTCTACACAACTCTGTGTCATGATCCTGGGTCCTTTTGACCCAGCGTTTTGTGTTTTCTCTTCTTGTGATTTTTGGTTCTGTTCTTCCTCTGTTTAGTGTTTATTCTGTTCTGCCCGTGTGTTCCTGTATCTAGTCCGCGTTTCTTAGTTTGTGTCCTTTCATGTGTAAGTTCCTGTTTTATTGTGAAGGTCTGCGTCTTATGTGAGTGTTTTCAGTTGCCTCACTAGTCTCGTCATGTTAATCACTCCCAGCTGTGTTCCCCACCTGTGTGTAATCTCCCTGTGTTCTCTGAGTGTATTTAAGTTGTGTCTTCTGTCATAGTAGTTGCTGGTTCGTCTGTGTTGTTTCCCCTCGGTCTCCCTGCATCTCTCCATATGTATTTCCCCGGATCTCCCTGCATCTTCGTTTCTGGTTTGTGTTGTTAGTTTACCCAGTTTAGGTTTCCGGTTTCATGTTCACCCACCATCGCTGTTTGTACCCACTCCTGTAAATAAATACTCACCTGCACCAGAGCTGCCACCTTTTGGGTCCTGTCTCCAACTCCACACGGCTTGCCCCGCCAAACCGTGACACTCTGTCATGGATAAGAGGCAGCCAGCATGGGTGGGTATACTTGTATATCCCCAGCTTGGTGTTGGTATTTTGGATTTATCTCTAACAGACATCTGGGTTCATTCCCTGCTCCTCTGCATCTGGGATCCTGTGGGGGTGCTTTAGAAGTATCGGATAAACGGTGCACTGTAATAAGTCATCCAGCCCCTGTACAGCACAAATGACAACTTGATGTGTATTGCCAGCTACAGCCAGCTACTGCAAGCTACTGTCAGACTGGTTCCTGGTGGCAGCTAGACTCCACCAAGGCTGCCCTTTTGTCATTGATTCAGTTCATAACTTTTGTGGACAGATTTTCTAGCCACACCCCGGGGTGGACTGTTTTTGCTTTGGATTGTGTCTCTGCTCTAAAACTATTCAAAATTAAATCAAACTATTGATTTAAGGAGCTCAGGTATTTGGGAGCAGTTCAGATGAGGTGGCTTGGGCATCTGACTAGGAGATTTCTATGCCTTGGTTGTTTCGAGAATACCACTGGAGCTCCTGAGTGGCAATGATTAATGATCATTTCTGAATAATCTTACCAACAGTTTTCACCTATCTCACCAAGTTTCTTGCTGATGATCTTACAAACCATTCCAGCATTGTACAGGTCTATAATCTTATCCCCAGTGTCCTTTGACAGCTCTTTAGTGTAAGTATAAGAAATTGATTCTGTGGAGAGATGTGCTTATACGCATAACAAGATGAGATCAGGAGTATCCATGACTGACTGACTGGCTCAAACTGTGAGTAATGCTAGTATGCTTAAACATCAAAACAAGCAAAGAAGAAGACGGAGAATGACCAGTTTTCACAACAGCCTTTGAGAGTGTTTCTATTGTTGGTTTCTATTCACTACTGCTTCTTCACTCTACAATCTGAGAGGATTAATGCAAAGGTTGCAGTGGGCTCAGCATAGATTCAGCAAATAACAGCAAAATCCACTATTGGGGTCATATGGTACTATGAGGTCTGAGCCTGATTATTCATGATGGTGAAAGGGATAAGAAAGATTTGGTTGTGCATTTGACAGGGAGCAAATGAAGAATAGCCAATAAAAGACAAATATGCTCTCTCTTTCTAGTCCCTGTCAGTACTCTTGCTGCAGCATTTTGGATCATCTAAAAGCTTTTTTTAGGGCATCCTGATATTAATGAATTGCAGTAGTATAGCATAGAAGTAATAAATACATGAACTAGTTTTCCAGCGTCACTCTGAGACAGGATGTTTCTAATTTTAGAGATTCTGTGCAAATGGAAGAAAGCAGTTCTACATGTTTGTTTAATATGTGCATTGATTGACATATCCTGGTCAGAAATGACTACAAAATTCCTCACAAAATTCCTTACTGGAGGCCAAAGTAATGCCATCCAGAGTAAGCATCTGATTTGGTACCATATTTCTAAGATTTTTTAGGGTGATAAGCACCAGGCTCATAGAGCTTCAAGCCAAATACAGTTGATAGGACCCAAGTTGCAGGCTGTGCAAAGGTGCCCTAGAGACTGTCCAGTAGATATTTGAATTTGAATGTGTTTATTGTCATTTGCGTGAAACTGAATTACAGTGTCGCTCCTTTAAGAAATGCAAACAACCATTTAGAGTCCCGATCAAAATTTTAAGACCACTTAACCTTGTTAAAATCCAACCATGTAAAATATGATTTTTTGCCATTTTTCAACTGGTCTTAAACTTTCGATCGGGAATACACCAAATTGGCAGTGGGGAGACAGAGTTCAGTTCAGTGATAGCAGGTATTCAAATACATAAATACATTCCTCCACAGATGCTAATGACTTCTACAAAAAGAAGAAACAGTTTATTAAAAACAATTGCAATGAAATCCATCACTCTTTTATCAGCGACACATTCATTTACTGACAAACTACAGGTAAGTAAAAATAACTGGGTTATATGGCTTATGATTTCAACCCTCAAACCCAGCCCATATAAAATGTGGCTATATATGCTAGACCCTACAAAACTATACAATACTCATGTTATTTTACCACACTTCTGATGACTGGTGTGCAGTTTCTGCTTTAAATTGATTCATTGTTTATATTTAATTCTTAATTTAATTCTTAGCTCAGATTTTGAAGGGACTGGAAATGTGTGTGCTTGTGCCATTTAAACAAATTAACTTAAATCAATAGTGTCATCTCTATTCTTTGTCTTGGCAGAGGGCAGTAATATAAGGAATGACTGAAGTGACAGCTACCATTGCAATAACTCTGTTTCAGTTCTTTAGGCTCAACCTTAAATGGTAATATCTGTACTGATGTATTTACAGACAGCATTTTATTAATTACCTGACTTCAGGTAATTAAGGACTTCAGCACTGACTTCAATTGTGATGAAGTGTTTTGAAAGACTGATGAGAGATCACATCACTTCTTCACTTCCTCCCACCATCGACTCACTTCAGTTTGCTTACCGGACTAATCGTTCCACAGACGATGCCATATCTCACCTGCTCCACACATCCCTGAGTCACCTGGACACTGGCAGAGGGAATTATGTTAGGATGCTGTTCGTGGACTACAGTTCAGCATTCAACACAATAATTCCCTCTAAGCTTTTCACCAAGTTGACGGATCTAGGACTCAGCTCATCACTGTGTCAGTGGATCCTCAACTTCCTCACAGACAGACCCCAATCAGTGAGGGTAGGAAAACAAGTCTCCCCCTCCATCTCACTCAGCACTGGAGTGCCTCAGGGCTGTGTTTTAAGCCCCCTGCTGTACTCACTGTACACTTATGACTGTGTTGCCACATCCGACACCACCTCCATTGTCAAGTTTGCTGACGACACTGCTGTTGTGGGCCTGATCTCCGACAACATCGAGACGGCCTACCTGGAGGAGATTAGGAACCTGGAGACCTGGTGCCAGGAGAATAACCTCCTCCTAAACATCAGCAAGACTAAGGAGCTGATCGTGGACTTCACTACAAAGCAGGCGAGGAATTACAAACCCCTCATCATCAGTGGCACGCCAGTGGAGAGAGTGGACAGTTTCCGATACCTGGGTGTCCACATCACTCAGGACCTGTCATGGTCCTGTCACATCAACACCCTGGTTAAGAAAGCCCGTCAGCGTCTCTTCTTCCTCAGAAGACTTAGAGACTTCCATCTGCCACTGAAGGTGCTCAAGAACTTCTACTCCTGCACCATCGAGAGCGTCCTGACGTCAAACATCTGCACCTGGTTTGGGAACAGCACCAAGCAGGACAGACGAGATCTGCAAAGGGTGGTGCGCGAGGCAGAACGCATCATTCAATCAGAGCTCCCTGACCTGCTGTCCATCTACACCAAGCGGTGCAAGTCCAAAGCTAGGAAGATTATGATGGACCTCTCCCATCCCAACAATGGACTCTTCTCACTGTTGAGGTCTGGGAAGCGCTTCCGCTCCCTTAAGGCCAAAACAGAGAGAATGAAGAGGAGCTTCTTCCCCCAGGCTATTCGGGGCCTGAACCAGGTGTAGGACTGGACTCTCCCAAACACGTCACTATAAGACTGGACTCTCACACACGTCACCACACGCACCACCACACATTTCCTATAATTCTATAATTCCTATAATTTATAATCCTTATCTTTATAATCTCTTCTGCTATTTGCACATTCTTTACTGTAAATTCCTAAGTTAATTTGTAAATTTTTGTAGTAAATTGTAAATATTGTAAAACTTTTCTTCTGTCATTTAATGGTCGGGCATTGTACAGCTACAAGCATTTCACCCCCATGTCATACTGTGTATGGTTGTGTGTGTGTGACAAATAAAATTTGAATTTGAATTTGAATTTGAATTACCTTTAAATTCATTAATTTAAAGGCTGTAGGTTGGAGTCATTGCTCTAACATGGTGTCCAAATGTAACAGGGCTCAGTGGTGGTTCTTAAATTTGGAGCTGCTTTGAACTTTATTTGTGAAGCTCATATTAGCATACTAAAAATGGTAACTATCTAGTACTGCTGGGACATAATATTTTCATAGATGATCATGAAAGAGTGGGGATCTACATGCAGTGATGCTAGCATTAGCCAAGTAACACATTACCTTCAACAGGTGGTCAGGCTGTCCACAGGCACACACGCTTAGATTTCACTGCAGCATCCCTTCATATTCTTAATATAGCCATGTGGGGGAAAGTCTAAATGCCAAGGTTGAATGTGGTACAACACACATACTTCTTAGTATTGCAAAACTATTGCCACAGCAGTGTAGAAAATCCAGACAGACAGCCTGTGTCTCTCTAACCAATCAGAGAACTTGTTACATTCGACACTATGCCTATATTGGGCATATCTGGCCCAGCTACTCCGGTATAAAGTGACTGTCAAGGAGGGAGAGAAGCATACTTTTTGGATAAAATGGGAGCACAATTTTCTAAACACTTTATTACTACACTTGAAGGCGACTGACAAGTGAGCTTGTAGAGTGAGTGAGAATAAAAGTAGACAAGATGGCTCTGCGACAAAGATTTGATAGGAAATTAGATATAAGCAAATGTGAGCAATTGGTAAAAAAACTGACAATAAATAGGATTTTTTATTTATTTATTTTTTTAAAACAGTCACAAAAAGAAGATATATCTGAGAAGAAGCGGTAGCATACTTGAGTGACACTCAAGAAGCAGGCAAGAAAAAAGGACAAGGAGCTCTGAATTCCACTCTCTAAGAGTAGACCAGGACATTGGGTCGGAAAATGTAGATCAAAACCAAGGCAGGATAGAGAGGACAGGGAAAGAGAGTGAGGTAGAGAGTGACTAGGCAGGCAAACTGTAGGGATGGAAGGGCCGCAGGATCAAGTACAGAATCAAATTGGGGAAATAGTTAATATTAATTCAGCTGTTTTCAAGTTAAGTCACAATGAAAAATCAGAGCTCACTTGAAGTTCTGCTATATAAAAAAATAAAAATAATATTAGTACATGAAATATTAGATTCGAATCTACGCTTCACCAAGTTGGTGAAAGGGAACTCAAGGTGTGCTTTATTGGAAATGCAGAGGGAATACAGCAATAACATTTGATAGTAGACTGTTGATGTGATCGGAGTCCCCATTGAGTCCCTGATGAATTTAAAGCCAGAAATCAGACTGCCGCAGGCTTTGAGGCCATCTTGTTTTGGTGGGTAACAATAAACAAATCTAGATTGGATTAACTATCTTTATTACAATCAATAGAGATGTGTGAATTATCCAAGGGATGCAATTAAAGCATTGCTAATCAACTGGGGCCAAATGTGCATTTAGCAGTAAGGAGCGTGCAAGATGTTCACTGCATTCATTCCAAATAATAAAGCCCTATTGAGGGCATTACGAGGGCATTAGAATGTATAACTTTGCTCCCTGAAGAATAAGATGAAAATTCTGGAATTGAAGATCCATTCGGAGATTGGATGCAGAAATGGTTTGGGAAATTGGATGCACTGATCTCTCCTAGCAACCATAGGTGTTACAATAGCAATCCTTGCCTTGTGTGGATGCTGCTGTATTGCTTGCATGAAAGGACTGCTGCAATGCTGGATTGACTCTTCCACTACAAATATAATGTACTAATTGGTAATAGACGACGAAGGCGGTGACAACATCAAAGTCATACCCTGCAGAAGCTGGAGTGAATTGTTAATGATGTGTATTATTAAAATCTGACTGAAGAGTAATGAACTGAAGCAGTACACAGCTGAAATGCAGAGAAACCTTCTTCTGGCAAAAAGTGTTCTTAATTTACTTTATCAACAATGTATTGCTAAGGAGTTTTTCTTTGGATTGAGCAACATTTAAACAGAAGGAAAATTGGAATGGAATATTTTGGTAAACCATTGCTCAAATTATGTCTGCATGAGAGCAGTTAATTCTTGATGTAGTTGCAAGGCGACTTGTGAAACAGAAAAAAGGCTGTTGAAAAGGAAACAAATTGAAGTGACAGCTGGGCTCGATGGTTCTGCAGCAGGACGATGATTCTAAAGACACCAGCAAGTCCACCTCTGAATGGCTTTAGAAAAACAAAATGAAGACTTTGGAGTGGACTACATAAAGTTTTGAACTGAATCTGATGGCAAACACTTGATGGCAGTTGTACCCCTACATTTAGATTTTATGTTTACTTGTGTTATCTTTGTCAAATATTTAAATCTGTTTGATGATCTGAAACATTTGAGTGTGAAAAATACAAAAAATAAGAAATCAGGAAGGGGGCAAATGCGTTTTCACACCACTGTAGTTTGATATCATCCATGTAGACGAGATGGCTAATGATAGCTTCATTCGATAGTCAGTATCTGTAGCCAGTCTTGCAGAACAGCAGTGGGGGCAAGGAAATATCACACTTGATGGTGACTTGTGCAGCTGACTTGAAGTTGACCCCTAGTGACATTCCAGGATTCATGTGTGAGACATTAAGTCATAGCCTGTCTTGTAGTCAATCCAGGCAGTGCACAGGTTGTTCA
Source organism: Copadichromis virginalis (assembly GCF_057382275.1). Classification (NCBI taxonomy): domain Eukaryota; kingdom Metazoa; phylum Chordata; class Actinopteri; order Cichliformes; family Cichlidae; genus Copadichromis; species Copadichromis virginalis. The sequence continues at coordinate 6,372,228 of NC_140627.1, forward strand.
GTCTGGTCTCGCAGTGTCAAGGAACTGCCTACCAGGAGCTGGTGTTTTGCCCCTGTTGTGTTTCTGCCAGCTCATTTCTGGGCCCCGCATGTGTACCAAGCCACGTGCCTGTTCATCTTAAACCACTGTGATGCCTGAGAGGAGCTTCCATGTGGTACTGAACCAGATTATTAGCCATTAGTTGGATGAGACCAGTTCCTACTGGGGATCCTATGGGATCAGCACTGTCAAGCCTTTATTTAGCTATTCCAGGTGTATCTCATCCACTAGCAGCTTGTTCATTTGTGCTGCCAGATGCTCAAAGAGTGCAATTAGCTTCTTTAACCAGAAAGTGTGAATCATATCTGGGCCTGGTGCTGTCCAACTCTTCATGCTTGAGACTGTGTCTTGCATGTCTGCCACTGTGATGTTTACTGGAGCTTGTTCAAGAAAGCTTGCTATGGACTGTACAGCTGCATTATTCTCCTGGCTTCTATCTAAGGCCTCAGGTACGGACAGTTTGGTCAACTTCTTAGGCATCCTTTTCTTCGTTATACTTTTCTGCAGCTATAATAGCTGGAGAAAGACAGATACCTAGCCCTCTACCCCTAATGGTTACACTTATGTATTCTTTAAAGTTTTATATGTACCCTCTGGGGCTGTTACTTATTGTGGGTATACAGTGGGGCAAAAATGTATTTAGTCAGCCACCGATTGTGCAAGTTCCCCCACCTAAAATGATGACAGAGGTCAGTAATTTGCACCAGAGGTACACTTCAACTGTGAGAGACAGAATGTGAAAAAAAAATCCATGAATCCACATGGTAGGATTTGTAAAGAATTTATTGGTAAATCAGGGTGGAAAATAAGTATTTGGTCAATAACAAAAATACAACTCAATACTTTGTAACATAACCTTTGTTGGCAATAACAGAGGTCAAACGTTTACTATAGGTCTTTACCAGGTTTGCACACACAGTAGCTGGTATTTTGGCCCATTCCTCCATGCAGATCTTCTCGAGAGCAGTGATGTTTTGGGGCTAACGCCGAGCAACACGGACTTTCAACTCCCGTCACAGATTTTCTATGGGGTTGAGGTCTGGAGACTGGCTAGGCCACTCCAGGACTTTCAAATGCTTCTTACGGAGCCACTCCTTTGTTGTGTTTTGGATCATTGTCATGTTGGAAGACCCAGCCTCGTTTCATCTTCAAAGTTTTCACTGATGGAAGGAGGTTTTGGCTCAAAATCTCACGATACATGGCCCCATTCTGTCCTTAACACGGATCAGTCGTCCTGTCCCCTTGGCAGAAAAACAGCCCCATAGCATGATGTTTCCACCCCCATGCTTCACAGTAGGTATGGTGTTCTTGGGATGCAACTCAGTATTCTTCTTCCTCCAAACATGACGAGTTGAGTTTATACCAAAAAGTTCTACTTTGGTTTCATCTGACCACATGACATTCTCCCAATCCTCTGCTGTATCATCCATGTGCTCTCTGGCAAACTTCAGACGGGCCTGGACATGCACTGGCTTCAGCAGTGGAACACGTCTGGCACTGCGGGATTTGATTCCCTGCCGTTGTAGTGTGTTACTGATGTAGAGCTGGGCGATATGAGGTTTTTTCATATCACGATATGTTTTTTTCATTTCAGGCGATAACGATATATATCACGATATAAGCCAAATCACTATATTTGTAAGATTTAAATGTGCCGTTGCTCACAAGTAAAATGTGAAATAATCAGCAGCTTGTTTTTATTTAAATATTTATTTCCCATAATAAGTTCAACAGGGTAGATGTACTTAAGGAACATGAGACTTTTTCAGATAAATAAAGGCAAATATTGCAAACTACACAAAAGGCAGCCGCTAAAGCGTTTAAGTTTCAAAATAGAACAAACGAAACAGACTACTAAATTGTCAATTCCACTTAGAAACAAAATATTAATTCTAAAAATAAATCTTAGTTTGTTTTACAGAAGAACAGACAAAACTGACTAACTTTTGTCAATATCAAATAAACTGAGAACTAAAAGGAAATTCTCAATCTCTCCTTGTTGTATAGCTTAGCTTTTCAAACAGTTTTAACAGTTACTTTAGTCTGACAAAAGCCGAATGACGAATTAGCGCTTCCAGTCAGAGACTGAGGCTACGTCCACACGTACACAGGTATTTTTGAAAACGGAGATTTTCCGTTTTCGTTTTAAAAAATAATCCCGTCCACACATAAAGGCAGAAATGAAGGAAAACGCTGCTATGAACATGCCAAAGCAGCAGGTGGCGCTATATTCCTAACCGTGCAGAAATGTTGGCCAATCAGAAGTCTAGAAGCCTCGGTGGGAAAAAGTAAACAAAGCTGGGGCATAGAAGCAGAACCCAGTCGTATGTGTGGACGTAAGCATTTAAACACTGCAGAGAGTAGAATTAACAGTATTGTAGAAATTAATTTCACCGAAACAATAACGTGACGCACAGTGTGACGCATGCACCAGTTTATAGTATTTCCAGACTTGCTTTCGGCATAATTTACAGTGCACGCTACTCTGTTTTTTGTCAGACTTGAAATAGCCGAAATACCTTCACACTACGGAACTTCTATGGCTCTTCCGTTCGACAATCTCTCCGGCATTGGAACCATCATCTGTTTTCTCTTCGGTCACGCTTGGTTGATTTTTCTAGTCGGCACACTCATTTCCTCCATTACTCGCTGGCTGCTTCCCAAACAAACACACATGCGGCTTGGCACTTGTGCTGTACGTAACAAGTCACGCGACGTGACGCTGCGGCTGTGATTGGTTCGGCTCTGCGCTACTTGATTTGGATTGGCTGACCTTTTTTTTTTTTTTTTTAAGAGGACAAGAGCGGCGAGGTCTATCGCGATAGCTTAATTTCTCTATCGAGTAAAAGTTATATCGCCTGGTGGCTTGGATCTCTGACTACCTCACCGACAGACCACAGTACGTCAGGCTGAAGGACATCACGTCTGACACAGTGGTCAGCAGCACAGGAGCACCACAGGGAACTGTGCTGTCCCCTCTTCTCTTCACCCTGTACACCTCTGACTTCTGCTACAACTCTGAATTATGCCACATTCAGAAGTTTGCAGACGACACAGCCATCATGGGGTGTATCTGGGATGATCAGGAAGAGGAGTACAGAAGTCTGGTGAGGAACTTTGTCGCATGGAGTCACACAAACCACCTGCAACTCAACACCTCAAAGACTAAGGAACTGGTTGTGGACTTCGGGAGGTCTAGAGCAGGTCCACTGCCGGTTCAGATAGAGGGGGAGGAGGTGGAGGTGGTCAACAAGTACAAGTACCTCGGGCTGTGGGTGGACAATAAACTGGACTGGTCATGCAACACAGAGCACCTGTATAAAAAAGCCCAAAGCCGACTGTACTTCCTCAGGAGGCTGAGGTCTTTTAACATCTGCAGGAAGCTCCTGAGGATGTTTTACCAGTCGGTGGTTGCTGGAGTACTTTTCTATGCTGTGGTGTGCTGGGGGAGCAGCACAGCAAAGAAGGACTCATCCAGGCTGGAGAAACTGATCAGGAGGGCTAGCTCTGTGGTCGGCATGAAGCTGGACACTCTGGTGACAGTGGCAGAGAAAAGGACATTAAAGAAACTGATGGACATTATGGACAATGCCAGGCATCCTCTGCACACGGCCATTAACAACCAGAAGAGTCTGTTCAGTGACAGGTTGCTTCTCCCAAAGACAAGAACTAACAGACTTAAAAACTCCTTTGTCCCACACGCCATCAGACTGTTTAACTCCTCTCTGGAGGGGAGAGGGAGGGGAAACAGGAGGACAAAGGAGGGGGGAACAACTAAGCTGTAGTGCCTCTTCACCTCACTGTGCAATACCTTTTGTGCAATACTTTTGTAAATAGTCAACGGTGCAATAGACTCAATACTTGAAATGTGCAATTCACTTGTATTTTTATTTTTATTCCTATTTATTCTATTTATCCCCTTCGTATATTTTATTTATATTGTCTCTGTATTTATATATATGTGTGTGTGTATAACTCTGTAACTTCTGTCGGTGCTGTGCTTTTTTGGAAATCGAATTTCCCAGAGGAACCCACCCGAGGGATTAATAAAGTTCTATCTAATCTAATCTAATCTAATCTAATATCGCGATACATATCGTTATCGTTGTATCGCCCAGCTCTATACTGATGGTGACCTTTGTTACTTTGGTCCCAGCTCTCTGCAGGTCATTCACCAGGTCCCCCCGTGTGGTTCTGGGATCTGGGCAGGGATAGCTCAGTAGGTAGAGTGGTTGCCCCATGATCGGAAGGTCGGGGGTTCGATTCCCCTTAACAGCTACCCTGAGGTACCCCTGAGCAAGGTACCGTCCCTACACACTGCTCCCTGGGCGCCCAATGGCTGCCCACTGCTTCACTGAGTGAATGGGTTAAATGCAGAGAGCAATTTCCCCACGGGGCTCAATAATGTACACACTTTCTTTCTTCTTTGCTCACCGTTCTCATGATCATTTTGACCCCACGGGATGAGATCTTGCGTGGAGCCCCAGATCGAGGGAGATTATCAGTGGTCTTGTATGTCTTCCATTTTCTGATGATTGCTCCCACAGTTGATTTTTTCACACCAAGCTGCTTGCCTATTGTAGATTCACTCTTCCCAGTCTGGTGCAGGTCTACAATACTTTTCCTGGTGTCCTTCGAAAGCTCTTTGGTCTTGGCCATGGCGGAGTTTGGAGTCTGACTGTTTGAGGCTGTGGACAGGTGTCTTTTATACAGATGATGAGTTCAAACAGGTGCCATTCATACAGGTAACGAGTGGGGGACAGAAAAGCTTCTTACAGAAGACGTTACAGGTCTGTGAGAGCCAGAGATTTTCCTTGTTTGAGGTGACCAAAAACTTATTTTCCACCCTAATTTACGAATAAATTCTTTACAAATCCTACCATGTGAATTCATGGATTTTTTTTTTTCACATTCTGTCTCTCACAGTTGAAGTGTACCTCTGGTGCAAATTACTGACCTCTGTCATCATTTTAGGTGGGGGAACTTGCACAATCGGTGGCTGACTAAATACTTTTTTGCCCCACTGTATTTGGTCATCTCTTTTCTTTCTCTTGCTGTCACCACATACTATTGGTAAGGCAAGGCAAGGCAAGGCAAGTTTATTTGTATAGCACAATTCAACAACAAGGTGATTCAAAGTGCTTTACAGAGACATTAGAAACAAGAACAAATAAAAAGCATGATTTAAAATTGATTAAAACAAGCAAATAAACTAACTAATTAACAAACAAACAAACAAACAAACAAACAACAGTATATAAAATCAAAACAGATAAAATCAGAACAGTAGATAAAATCAGTAGTTAAATGTAAGTTTTGAAATTTAAGCTTAAAGTGTGGATTTGGTGCTTTATTCAAATGCAGCTGAGAACTGGTGAGTCTTCAACCTGGATTTAAATAAACTGAGTGTTTCAGCTGATCTGAGGCTTTCTGGGAGTTTGTTCCAGATATAAGGAGCATAAAAGCTGAATGCAGCTTCTCCGTGTCTGGTTCTGACTCTGGGAACTGATAAAAGACCGGATCCAGATGACCTGAGGGATCTGGATGGTTCATACTGGGTCAGGAGGTCATTGATGTATTTTGGTCCTAAACCATTCAGAGCTTTATAGGCCAGCATCAGAACTTTAAAGTCTATCCTCTGACGGACAGGCAGCCAGTGTAAGGACCTCAGAGCTGGACTGATGTGGTCCACTTTTTTGGTCTTAGTGAGGACTCGAGCAGCAGAGTTCTGAATGAGCTGTAGTTGTCTGACTGATTTTTTAGGTAGACCTGTAAAGATGCTGTTACAGTAATCAAGCCTACTAAAGATGAATGCATGGACTAGTTTTTCCAGGTCCTGTTGAGACATCAGATCTTTTATCCTTGATATATTCTTGAGGTGATAGTAAGCTGACTTTGTTATTGTCTTAATGTGTTTTTCTAAGTTTAGGTCTGCATCCATCACTACACCCAAATTTCTCGCCTGGTTTGTGGTTTTTAGATGTATAGATTGAAGTTCTCTGGTGACCTGTAATCGTTTTTCTTTGGCGCCAAAGACTATTACCTCAGTTTTGTTTTTGTTTAGCTGGAGAAAATTGTGGCACAACCAGTCATTGATTTCCTCAATGCATTTACCAAGAGCCTGTACAGGGCCTCGGTCTCCTGGTGACATTGTGATATATATTTGTGTGTCATCTGCATAGCTGTGATAGTTTATTTTGTTGTTGTTTATAATCTGTGCCAGTGGGAGCATGTAGATGTTAAACAGAAGGGGTCCCAAGATGGAACCTTGGGGAACTCCACATGTGATACTTGTCTGCTCAGATGTGAAGTTACCTATTGATACAAAGTATTTCCTGTTTTCTACGTATGTTTTGAACCAGTTTAGTACAGTTCCTGAAAGACCTGTCCAGTTCTCCAGTCGTTTGAGTAATATGTTGTGGTCAACTGTATCAAATGCTGCACTGAGATCCAGTAAAACTAGGACTGACATTTTTCCACTGTCTGTATTCAGACATATGTCATTAAACACTTTGGTCAGAGCGGTTTCAGTGCTGTGGTTCTGTCTAAAACCTGACTGGAAGGCATCGTAGCAATTATTCTGTTTTAAGAAGTAACTGAGCTGTTGAGAAACTGCTTTTTCAATGATCTTACTTAAAAACGGGAGATTTGAGATCGGCCTGTAGTTGTTCATTTGTGTCTTGTCAAGATTGTCCTTTTTCAGTATAGGTTTGATTACAGCAGTTTTTAGTGATTCTGGAAACACACCTGATAATAAAGAAAAGTTGAGCATAATAATAAGCATAATATCCAACAGAATTAATTACCAGACAATGTCTCTCTCACTCCCTCACTCTCTCACACACCTACACACACATTCTCTTGTCTAAGCTTAAGATTTCTCAAGGTCAATGCTGAAGAGAAAGTGAGTGGGTGTATCTCACAGAGGCCATAGAGCAGCAGAGCAGATGATGAAGTATGCCAGTTGTTCTGCATATAATCATCTGTCGCATTTGCATACTGAGCTCATTGACTCTCACCCTTCAGTGTCTTTTTATGCATTGCACACTTATTTGAAAATATTTTTGATACATTGCAGTTTTTGAGTTTCACAGAACAGGCAGAGCGTTTTCTTCATAAGAAGAAATAATTTCAAAGGGAGTTGCAAGCAGAATGTTTTTGTAGAAATAACTCCAGACTCTGTGATCATTCATGTTATTATAAACTGCAGATATGAGAGTTACACTATTTGGTGTTGCAGTGAAAGGTAACATTTTAATCCTGCACAAATGAACCATTCTCAAAGTTTGGGGAGCTCACCTTTAGGAATTATGTGTACTGGATCTTGGCAGTAGTGTTAGGCAAATATAATGCTAAAATATTATACTGTATAATATATTGTACTTGGAACAATAAAAAGAAAGAATGAAGAATGTGTTCATGCCTGGTTCCAGACTTGCTTCCAATATTTCAGCATCATCCTAAAACTGGATTAGGGCAAATGAATGATGAATGGTGATTGATAATTTGATTACCTTTGCTCCTCCCCTTTGTGAGTGTGGACGCTTCATCTCTTTGCTCTTGAATGCTTTGCTTCTTATATTGATTTTTATTGATTTTTATGCTGATTTTTTCCCTTTTTTCCATGTGAGCTTACCTGCGATAACTTCTGGACACTTGTAGATCATTAGGACTAGAGTGTTCTTAACAGAAACAGCAACATTTTATGGTTACCTTGTCCTCAGCGCTCCGTGTGTCTGTGGCCTAGACACAGCTGAAGCCTGATTACAGCGTCTGGGCACCGAGCAGCCTCAATAGCCTGGAAAGGTGCTAACCGCTAGGCTAACTAGCAACAAGATGCCTTCCCTCTCCACAGATGACTACCACAGCCTCCTGCAGAAGATTGCAGTACTGGAGACAAAAATTCATCGTTTAGAAGTAAACGTGGAGGTAAATGGACTGTGTGGAAATGAAACAACCTTGCCTTTGATTCAAAACAATGGCGATGAGCAAGCTAGTACACAGCTAAGGAGCACAGATAACATGACCAAGAAAGTAGACTCTGTGCATTATTTTAAATCCTCAAGTGATAATCCCCCCTTAGACTGTCTTGGTGCAAAACCAAGACATAAATCATGTCTCCTGGAAGGGGGAGGACGTATCACAGGCAGGGCACAGCGAGCTGAAATCTCTGAAACCGACTGGCCTTCACTTCCTACGAGACAGAGAAGCTCTTCTACCCCTGTATACGGGAGGAAACAGGACTGGACAACCGTGAATAGGAAGGTTAACAACAAACCTCCAAAACAACTGAATGTGAAACTGCAGAACAGATTTGCTCCACTATCAAAGGACCCTGGATCTATATCGGACAACCATCCATCTAAAAGCAGCGAAATAAGGTCTGAAAATCTGTTGAAAAGTGAAAGGCCACAGAGAAAGCTAAAGGCTAGGCCTGAAACTCTGATTGTGGGTGACTCTGCCGTAAAGGATGTACAAAGGATGTGCGGTAAGAACACTAAAGTCCTCTGCTTTCCTAACGATATGGTCAACAACCTGAAGGAGAGAATTCTTCAAATTGCAGATGAATATCCAACTGTGACAAACATTGTTCTGCATACAGGGTCAAACGATGTGTCCAAACAACAGTCGGAGGTTCTGAAACGGGACTTTACTGGATTATTAAATACTGTAAACTCTCTGAATGCAGCTGTATTCATCAGTGGACCTGTACCGCCGGTCAGAGGAGGAGACGAGAGATTCAGCAGGTTGTTTACACTGAATAAATGGCTTATATCAGCATGTGCTGACCACTCAGTGCATTTTATCGACAACTTTAATATTTTTTGGGAACGCAGGCATCTGTTCAAAGCAAATGGATTTAATTTTAACAAGTCAGGGGTGAAACTGTTCACCTCCAACTTGTTTTATTCCATACGTCATCCATCCGTGCTTGGTGCCAAGGCTGAGATAAACGAGGAGTTATCTCATAAAGAGGAACAAACAGTACTCCAAGAACAGACAAAGCCCAGCAGAAACCTTGAGGAGGAGCTCCATTTGCCCCCACCCGGGAAGAGCCTCAGAAAGGAGAGACATCCATGGCATCTGAGGAAGAGCCTCAGAAAGGAGAGACATCTAAGGCAAGAAGAGGGGTCCCTATTTGCCTCCAACTCTCTCAACAACACCAACGACCAGGACAAGGGACCACGACCTTCCCCAGTCCCCCAAACCCCTGACAGGCCATCACCCTCCTCCCCCTCCCTTTCTCCCTCCTCCCCACACCTGAAATTCACTGAGGAGATGATGGAGCGGGTCAATGCTGGGCTCAGATCTACCCCCCGTCCCAATCCCTTTTTGTCCCCCATAAACCCCCCACCAGAGCGGCCAAAGGTTCGCCATCGAGCCCCACCCTCAACAGAGCAATCGAAGTCACATTGCCCAGCCTCGCCCCCCTTAGTTCCTCTTCATGCCCTGTCTCCGCAGTCTGATGCGTGATGTGTGAAGGGTCCGGGCTGTGAGGATTATGGCAGTGATGACTTTTCCCAGGAGAAGCTGGGACCCTGTTTACTAGAAGGTTTTAAAATTTCTGTACTTTTAGGTGACAGGAGACATGTGGCCTGGTCAAAACACAGAGAGCTGCACTCTAAAAGATCTTTAAACATAGTAAACATACCTTGTGTGCCACAGACTGCTCCCAAACACGAGGGGACAAGTAATACCTCTAAAACACTTAAGTTGGCTTTATTAAACATTAGATCTCTAGCTGGGAAAACATTTTTAATTAATGATTTAATCACTGAGCACAGCCTTGATTTTATGTTTTTAACTGAAACTTGGTTGGACCAAAGTAACAGTGGAGCTGTTCTCATCGAGACGACCCCTCCTAACTACAGTTTTATCAGTGAGGTCAGGGCGAGCAGGAGAGGAGGAGGGGTTGCTGTCTTATTTAATGAATCATTTCAATGTAAGCAGCTATCTCCTGGAAGTTTTCAGTCTTTTGAATATGTGGCTTTACAGCTGAAGGCCCCATCCAAAGTTGTGTTTCTTAATGTTTACAGGCCTCCCAAATACTGCACAGACTTTTTTAATGACCTCAGTGAACTGCTGTCTGTGATCTGTGTTGATTTTGACTGTGTAATTATTGCTGGGGATTTTAACATTCATGTGGACAACCCTCAGGACAAAGGGACTAAAGACCTGAGTAACACTCTGGGCAACTTTGGGCTGACTCAGCATGTAACAGAGGCCACACATAATAGAGGACACACTCTTGACCTACTGATCTCCAAAGGCCTGAGCATTTCAAAGGTTACTGTGTCTGATGTGGGCCTGTCTGATCATTACTGTGTTTTCTTTGAAAGTAAAATCTCAGCCCACACAAATATATCAACAACAGTGATCACAAAACGGTGTATAACTGAACACAGTAGTGCAATTTTTAACCAGGTCTTCCCATTAACACCTGACCTGTCCAGAGGGTCAGTCAATGAGCTCGTCAATAGCTTCAATGCTAACATGTTAAATGTAATGGACACTATTGCTCCCATTAAGGTGAAGGTTATCTCTGGAAGGAAAAAGTCTCCATGGAGAAACTCCACACTGGTGAAAAATGAAAAAAGAGAGTGTAGGAAAGCTGAGCGCAGATGGAGAAAAACAAACCTCCAGGTTCATTATGACATTTATAAAGAGAAACTTCACAATTATAATTTACAACTGAGGAATGCAAGGAGGTCCTACTTCTCTGACATCATCACTAAAAACAGCCATAATGCTCGGGTCTTATTTTCTACAGTTGACAGGCTAACAAACCCCCCTGTGTCAGTGGCAGCTGAACTTCATTCGACCATGGCCTGCAATGACTTTGCCAAATTCTTCACTGAAAAAATCCAAAAAATTAGACAAGCAATTGGTACATCAACAGCAGATCCAGGATATGTACTGTGTCCACCAAAAAACTGTTTAAACACCATGAAACAGTTTCAACCTATTAACAGCAAAGACCTGGAGGACATCTTAGGTCAACTGAACTCCTCCTCCTGCTGTTTAGATGTCCTGCCAACAAGTTTTTTCAAAAAGGTCTCAAAGACTTTAGAGTCAGACCTGTTACAGATCGTCAACTTTTCTTTATTATCAGGTGTGTTTCCAGAATCACTAAAAACTGCTGTAATCAAACCTATACTGAAAAAGGACAATCTTGACAAGACACAAATGAACAACTACAGGCCGATCTCAAATCTCCCGTTTTTAAGTAAGATCATTGAAAAAGCAGTTTCTCAACAGCTCAGTTACTTCTTAAAACAGAATAATTGCTACGATGCCTTCCAGTCAGGTTTTAGACAGAACCACAGCACTGAAACCGCTCTGACCAAAGTGTTTAATGACATATGTCTGAATACAGACAGTGGAAAAATGTCAGTCCTAGTTTTACTGGATCTCAGTGCAGCATTTGATACAGTTGACCACAACATATTACTCAAACGACTGGAGAACTGGACAGGTCTTTCAGGAACTGTACTAAACTGGTTCAAAACATACGTAGAAAACAGGAAATACTTTGTATCAATAGGTAACTTCACATCTGAGCAGACAAGTATCACATGTGGAGTTCCCCAAGGTTCCATCTTGGGACCCCTTCTGTTTAACATCTACATGCTCCCACTGGCACAGATTATAAACAACAACAAAATAAACTATCACAGCTATGCAGATGACACACAAATATATATCACAATGTCACCAGGAGACCGAGGCCCTGTACAGGCTCTTGGTAAATGCATTGAGGAAATCAATGACTGGTTGTGCCACAATTTTCTCCAGCTAAACAAAAACAAAACTGAGGTAATAGTCTTTGGCGCCAAAGAAAAACGATTACAGGTCACCAGAGAACTTCAATCTATACATCTAAAAACCACAAACCAGGCGAGAAATTTGGGTGTAGTGATGGATGCAGACCTAAACTTAGAAAAACACATTAAGACAATAACAAAGTCAGCTTACTATCACCTCAAGAATATATCAAGGATAAAAGATCTGATGTCTCAACAGGACCTGGAAAAACTAGTCCATGCATTCATCTTTAGTAGGCTTGATTACTGTAACAGCATCTTTACAGGTCTACCTAAAAAATCAGTCAGACAACTACAGCTCATTCAGAACTCTGCTGCTCGAGTCCTCACTAAGACCAAAAAAGTGGACCACATCAGTCCAGCTCTGAGGTCCTTACACTGGCTGCCTGTCCGTCAGAGGATAGACTTTAAAGTTCTGATGCTGGCCTATAAAGCTCTGAATGGTTTAGGACCAAAATACATCAATGACCTCCTGACCCAGTATGAACCATCCAGATCCCTCAGGTCATCTGGATCCGGTCTTTTATCAGTTCCCAGAGTCAGAACCAGACACGGAGAAGCTGCATTCAGCTTTTATGCTCCTTATATCTGGAACAAACTCCCAGAAAGCCTCAGATCAGCTGAAACACTCAGTTTATTTAAATCCAGGTTGAAGACTCACCAGTTCTCAGCTGCATTTGAATAAAGCACCAAATCCACACTTTAAGCTTAAATTTCAAAACTTACATTTAACTACTGATTTTATCTACTGTTCTGATTTTATCTGTTTTGATTTTATATACTGTTGTTTGTTTGTTTGTTTGTTTGTTTGTTTGTTTGTTTGTTTGTTAATTAGTTAGTTAGTTTATTTGCTTGTTTTAATCAATTTTAAATCATGCTTTTTATTTGTTCTTGTTTCTAATGTCTCTGTAAAGCACTTTGAATCACCTTGTTGTTGAATTGTGCTATACAAATAAACTTGCCTTGCCTTGCCTTATATGTACTGTTTAAGTAAAGAATAGTGCCCAGCAGAATCTGCTTCCTTGTTTTCTGTGATTGAAAAGATAAGATAAGATAAGATAACCTTTATTAGTCCCACACGTGGGAAATTTGTTTTGTCACAGCAGGAAGTGGACAGTGCAAAAGTTATGAGGCAAAAATTAGAATACAATAAGAATAAATACAGTACACAACTGTACAGAATAGAATAAAATACTATATACAGTAGAATAAAATAAAATAAATATACAATAAGATAAAAAATAAAAATAGAATACAAATACAAATACTATATACAACTGAGTAAAAATACAACGATGACAGAAAGGATTATTGCACTTAGTATTATAAAAGGAGGCTCATGTGGCACCTGTTACCCACTACACTGCTCTGATATTGTCATGGTGGCAGCTTTGCAAGTTGTTTAAAGGGCCATCTGTTTATGATCTGAAAATTTCTGCTTTATGCTTGTGTGGGCATTTCACCTGCAAGTGTGAAGCCCATTAACACTGTTATTAGAAGAGCTCAGTTCATGTTATGTTCAGGCCAGAGGTGTCCTCTTGGAGGGAAAGAATCAAAGCAGAGCATCTGCTGGAGCATCCTGATGAGAATAAACTCTCCTGCAATCCTCACTGGATAAACACTTGGAGCCAAAATGAAGGAAAAATACAGCAGTCATAACTTCCAACAAAGACAGTTCCTTTACTTTCAAAACAAACCTGTACACAACAAAGGCTTAAAACCGAATACTACACAGAAAACCTTGACTCCTCTGAGCTTTGGATCGAAATCACTACGGTTTTATAGAAATATTCAGCTTTAATTTACGTGATTTAAAGAACAGAAATATCCTAGTCCAGAAAAAGTAAACTCAAATGACAGAGTTAAATTAATAAAGAAACTTAGAGAATGAGTATGATAGAACAAACACTGAGAATAATACTAATAATAGCAGTTAAATGCTACTAATGTGTCTTCCCAACATGTTTGTCTGTTTGCCTTTTCTACAGTAGCTATCATCAAAGACACTAAGATTTAAATTACAGCAGAATTAAAAATGTTAAGTGACTTCTTTCAGAGTACTGAAATGAATACCTGCACTGACAAATCATTCATGATATCAATCTTAAAAGGCTTTGTCACATGCTCATTACTCATATCTTGCGTCCCCTCCCACTGCATTGCTACTTTTCACATCATCCCACGTAACAAAATTGGTATGGCCCAGATGTGGCCCACACAATGTGCTTACACATGGCCCACATACTGCAAAGAATGACGGCCCTTTGGTGGCCCAGATCTGGTTTACCAGAGTTGGCCCACAAATTGGGCCAGCACAAGGCCAGTTGCAGACACACTGGTGGTCCTGTGCTGGCCCATGTGTGGATTACCTTTAGCAAACCTAATCTGGTGTGTACAGCGTCTCTTTATGTCTGTCTCCACGTTGGTTGAGTGTGGAGTAAGTGCATATGAGAGCATGAGGGTGGGAATGGATGTTTGTATCTGTGTGTGCCTGTATGTCTGTGTCTATATGTCAGGTTGGGTATCAGACGCCACCTCTCTGGGGACATCTCAGGCCCTCCAAGGTTTGGAGGCCTATCTCCCCCCACCACCACTTCCCCTGCCAGTGGCGGACTCCCTCAGACATCGGTGCGTTGGTGGTTCTTTGTGTCTGGGGATGGGCATCCAGGTACACACCGGCTCACTCCTTGGCGGCAGCTTATCGGGGCCTGGAGCCTGGGGCTCGCTCGGGCCACTTCGGAGGTGGGGTGCCCCCGGCCTCTCGGCCTGGGGCTCGGTCACTCAGGCACAGCTGGCTGCCGGCGGAGCACACGGGCGCGTCACTGCAACTCCCCCTGGCTTCTGCTCCGCGGCTGCTGAGTGAGCCCTCATCTGGGACTCTCCTCAGCTCTTTCTGGGACAGTGGCGCGGCTGCCCCTCTGTTGGTCTTCCTTGGTCTCTTGTGTTCTGGGGGCCTCTGGATGTCTGGAGTTTTGATCTCCTCCATACCTGCTTCATGCCCTGGAGGACGGGGCTGTGGCCCCCCACACCCTCTAGCAGATCATTACATGAAGGAACCTTTTAAAAAAACAAGCGCGTCCATGCTCACAGGTGTACACATGGGTGATCACACCCACAAACTACACCCTTTTTGGCTCCTACCTCAAAGCACACTGTGTTCTGTTGATCTTATGTGCTGCACAATAATGTTTAATATTTAGTATTTACTGTCATATTCCCATATATCATTGTGATGCTGTTTATTCTATTACTCTTGTTCTCTTCTGCTTGTTTTCTTTTTTCTTTCTCAACAGGTGATCCAGGTGATCGATAGATGCATTTTCTTTTTCTTTTGTTTTTTGTCCTTCTTCCCCGTCCCTCTTCTCAGCTGTTTCTCTTTCCCTCTTTCTTTCTCCCCTTCTTTCCCCAGTCAAGTCTGTCCCGTATTCAGCAAGTGAAAATAAAATAAACAATAAAAGGTGAATCAAATGGACCATTACGGCAAGGCTGGGATGGTCAATTTGGTAAAGTAAATCCGTTGGGCATCTTTCTTTGCCTTTAGACAATAATTCTGATGGCAAAAGAGCCAAACGGGACAGGCAAAAAAAAAAAAAAAAGCAAACCTAATCTGGGCCACCAAAGGGGCGTCATTCTTTGTGGTATGTGGGTCATGTGTAAATTGTGTGCAGCCACGGGCCAGTTGCAGACACACAGGTGGTCCTGTGCTGGCCCAGAACAGTTTCAGCTCTGGCCCCAGATGTCAACCTAATGTGTACCTTAATCAAGTAATAACAACATGTGCCAGAACATAATAGTGCAAAGTAACTGTTCAGACAGTGAATGGACTGATTCTCATATAGCACTTTTCTACTGTCCCAGATTAATTAAAGTGCTCTATACAACATGCCACATTGTCCCAATCACACACTTTCTCTAACCTGAGTGCTTCCTAACTACATTCATACACATTCACGACACGCAGACTGGACGAGCCAGGAATCGAACCACTAACCTTCCAACCTGTCAAGAAGCCGCTCTACCTCCAGAGCTACAGCCACCGGCTGACAAAAATGAGTAAACCGTTGCTAGGTTTTAGATAAAATGTACACCCACAAACCTGTCAAACCTGCATTTGAAACGTTGGCTACCATAGCAGTATAGTGTTGCACCATGGCATTTGGGTCTTCTAACTAAAATAGGAACATAAATAGCGCCGTCATTGCCAGACCCCCAATCACAGCACAAATATATCCATAAATAAGAAAACAATATAACAGTGAAAACATTAAAACGTTAAACATTAAATGAAATACATTAAAAAAAAAAAAAAACTTCATGCATGGCCCACATCTCGTTGACATACACCCTGCCCTGACATTGGTCAGTCAGAAGAGCCAGCTTGATGCCAGATCCGGGCCAGACCTGCTTTCTATGGGCCTGCGCCACATAAACCAAACTACAATCGGGCCAGGTGTGGCATGCCATCACATAGACAGTGCCATCTATGCCAGGCCTGCCCCATATCTGGATGACATATGTCTTATCATGCCAGAAGTCAACCAGCAGTGCCGGCTTGATACCAGATCCGGGCCAGACCTGCTTGCTATGTGGGATGTTGATGTTTAATCAGCTGCAGAGTAAGATTGTTTTCACATCTGAAAGAAAAACTTGCTGAACTAAATTATAATATGCACATATCAATTAAAGGTGCTTAACCAAATTTCAACAACTTTAATTAAGCTATCGGTGCACACCTTTGCTAGAATTTCAGTAACAAAATGCATACAAAAGTGTACATGAAAGCAAAAAAAAGTTAATAACAGAAGATGCATTAGACCTAGTTGATGTGGATGGTGACCCTTAATTACATCACAAGCTTCTTAGCTGATGTTACAACTATTAAATTTGTCTGGAAGATTATATGAGTATTATACAATAGATCAATTAACAGTCAATGTAAGTGAAGTTTAGTAACAGAAAACTGTGACAGCTGTGGTGGTCTCATCAAAAAAATAAGGTTTATTTTTATAATGCTTTTTCTAATAATCAGTATGTGTTTAGAAACATTTCACATGTCCACACTGTGCTAAAGGCTTTGGTCTCAAACCACGCAAGATGAAAATTATGTTTCCAGGACCAATATCATAAAACAGCAGCCTGAAATCAATGCAATAAAACAGCAATGTCAACACAAAACTAAGTGAAGGGCACACCTGCTGAGGTTCACTTTTATATATATCACTGTACATTTTTATTTACACATACAAATTTTGGTTGCTTACACATATATAGGACTACTTTATGTCTATATTCCTCTAAGAGCTGTGTAACACCCAAATTTCTCATTCGCGGGATAATAAAGGTTTATTCTATTCTTTTATGCATCTCTCTATTGCAGCTTCACATTATTTTATATTTTACTTTTACTTTTACTTTATCTGACAGTTTATATTATGTTGTTTTGTATATAGAACAGCCAAACAAGCACCCAGCTGTGTATATAAATAGCAGTAAAATTGTTAATTAATAACAAGTGACTCAATTAGTGCTGTCAAAATTAACGCGTTAACGCAAAATAATCCGCCATCACGGTCAACGCAATTAAATTTTTTAACGCAATTAACACATCCAGAATGCAGAATGACTCAAAATCCCTGAAATGTTTCTGTCAACGCATTTCAGGCAGTTTGTCCAAGTAGAGTTACCTTCGCATATGTGCAAATAGGCAGTTGATCTGTTAGTATATAGGTTTTTTAAAAAGTTGTATTTCACAGGAGAGAACCTGTGCTAAAAGACTGAAGAAAACTATTCAAATTCTCTTTGAATTTAAGCATATATTCTTTGTGTTTATTCTGCATTTACTTCATTATATTGCATAAATGTCGGTTACAAGCTTAAATATAAAGTTGAAAATGTAATTGCAACCACGCTATTGATCAAGTAATTGCGATTAATTGCGATTAATTAAAGGAAATTGTGCGATTAATTAGTTGTTGTTTTTTTAATCTATTGACAGCACTAGTTTGTATATTTATCTGAGATTAGTTAACAGTGAGACAGGGTATGTTTCGCAAACCCTGACTGGTTGGTTCTCTGGGATGAGCTGAAGGAGAGAGGAGGAGGGGAACAGCGAGGCCAAGGTAGCTCATGCTCTGTGGCAGACTGAGTGCGCTGCTGGATATGTAGTAGTTGCAACTAGCTACTAACGCTTGAGAAAAACAGTAAAAGTCAGTTGTGAACTGTGTTTTCCCGACACTGAGTTGCTGTGTGTGTGGGACTACCACATTTCGCAGCAGTTTCCCCCTTCAGCCCCACAACACCGCAACAGCGTGGTTTGTTGAACTGCAAACGGCAATAAAGGAGTGAGGACTACTTGGGTGAGTAATGCCATGTCACTCCTTTCTTTTAACACAAACTACTGCTTACTAGCATTTGACTCTTAGATATATTCATAACCCCTACATTTATTCTAATGCTTTGTGGCAGCTTTTGAACATCTGTGCCAGATTTGTCTATTCTATCGATTCTTTAGCAACATAAGAAAGCTGTTTTTACATTTAATTACTAGTAGTCGGAATAGTATTTGTTCTTTTAAAAATTGTGTTCAGATACAAATTTTGTTGTGAAAGTCAAAGCCAAATTTAAGACATGCATAATCCAGGCTGTATAGTTGAGAATAAAGTAATTTAGCTTGTCCTTCTAAAAAATACATTCTATGAATTCCATACCCGCAACTGAATCATCAGAAACATTTTGGGGTAGCTTATGTTAAATATAAAAACTATCACGTGTTTTATCGGGTCAAAACACATTAGAAACTGTATGTATTGGAAGCTAGCTTTTGACAAGCATGTAGTAACTTCATTTAATTTTGGCCTTTTTTTAAAAAAAACTGAGATCTTAAATTGTTGTCTCTTTTCTAAACTGAAGGTGGTGAAACCAAACTTTCTGACATTGTAGTAAATGGTGTTTTTAAATATTTTTTGTTAATAAGTACTATATGCTAGTATATTTTGGCTGAATGAGAGCTACATGATCTGGTTGTACAGCCAATAAAAACCAAATAACTATCTAAATATTTTGCTGGTTTTTCTTCCCCTCCTTGGTTTTTACTTTTCTGGGTTTATAGAATTATTATTAAGATAGTTGAAATGGATTTCTTTGAGGCTCTGGATCAGCAGTCCACACATTACATCAAACCCTTGGAAGTCTAGAAAAGGACCTGTTGGCATCAAATGAGTGGTAAGTTTTTGGTTTTCAACTGTATTAACAATCTTCAGTGTTATTTATAGAATTCATGCTGAACTTTGATCATACTTTAGATCAGTGGTTCCCAAACTGTTTTTGCTAGGCCCCCCTTTGTTTTACAAGAATAATGCCCCCCCCCGCACGCGCATGCACAAACACATCCTCCAACCACACACAACTCCATTGCGGTTTATTTCACACCTCAAACATTTAGTAAACAATCAAGCAAATACAAGTAATCTGCAATAAATTACAGGTAGTAAGAAAATAAACTACTAACTCTTTTACGCTACGTCCGCACCTACACGGGTATTTTTGAAAACGCAGCTGTTTCGTCCACACATAAAACGGCGTTTCGAAACAGAGATTTTGTAAAAGTCCTTCTTTTGCGTTTACGTGTGGACGAAGAATACAGAGTTCGTCACGCAACGTCAGAGGTATGTGCCTTTTTTCACGTCACGCTGTGCGCCGCGTTATTGTTTACATGAGATGAATTGCAGAATGGCAGATAGTCAGATTAACAGTATTTTGTCTCTATCTTCAGGTTTTACACGCTTACATATAAACACGCAGTTACTGTCCCTCCATTTAGAAAGGCAGACGCGTCACGGTATAATTATTTTACATGTAGTTGTTTTTTCCTGTGTAATTGAATATCCTACACTTTGGGAAGGTCTGCTTTGTCACGATCCTGGGTCTTAGGACCCAGTGTTTTGAGTTTTAGTTCATCTTGATGTTTGTAGTATGTTAAGCTCATTAGGCCTCCTATGTTCATTTGCTTATTAGTTTCCCCTTGTGTTTCCAACCCATGTTAAGTCTCCCCTGCTCTTCATGCGTTTCATGTCTGTGTCTTACGTTGTCAAGTTCGGGTTGTCATGTCTCATTATGTTTCCTGTTTTATTGTGAAGAGGTCTGGTGTTCTGTGTTCATCATGTTCAGTTTTACTCTCCCACTGTGACGTCATTATGTTCATGTGTGCCAGCTGTTTCCCCATGTGTTCCCACTTCCCTCATCATCCTGTGTGTATTTAGTCCGTGTGCTTTCAGTCATTTGTTGTCAGGTCGTCTGCTCATCCATGTCTCATCCCCAGGTACCCATGTCAGTTCACTATGGTTAAGCTTTTTCATGTTTTGTTATTAGTTCACCCAGTTTAGGTTATTGTTTAGTTTTCACCGATGCCCGATTATTTTTACCCTCATTGCTAGCCTCAATAAACGGCTTGTTTTGTTTATCCACACTACGTTTTGGTCTGCGTTTGAGTCCTCCTCTGCAACACATACGGTCTGCCCCAGCCAGACCGTGACATGCTTTAGATCAACACGTTTTACTTCTCATTTGATTTGTGCTTTGGCTGGGGAAATTGTTTCTTTACTGATTTTTTCTTGTCTTCTGTTATTAGACTTGAAGTATGATGGCATTAGCCATATGGAAAAGAAATAGTAAAAACTTATATGATTTACTCATGAAAGTGGCCACTTTCTCATTACTTTCATATATTGTTTTAGTAAGTATCCAAAACATACAAGTTTCATTGTAAAATTTTTCAAGGGATCTTATATGTGTTTTCACTCTTGAATGCTTTTCATACAAGTTTCACACAAGACAGATACAAACTTTATAAAATTTATATACATCTTTTCCATATGGGTATGCAGTGGTCTTCAGAGGCATTCCAGCATTACTTGGTGTTGACACGGCCACTGAAGCAAGGGTAAAAGGAGAGAAAGATTCCCATATTTACTTTTGCTGGCTAAAAGACATTCTCCCACTTCCCTATATATATATATATATATATATATATATATATATGTATGTATATATATATATATATATACATACATATATATGTATGTATATATATGTATGTATATATATATATATATATATATACATACATATATATATATATATACATACATATATATATATATATACATACATATATATATATATATATATATATATATATATATATATATATATATATATATATATATATATATATATATACATACATATATATATATATATATATATATATATACATACATATATATATATATATATATATATACATACATATATATATATATATATATATATATATATATATATATATATATACATATATATATATATATATATATACATATATATATATATATATACAGCAATGAGAGAGATGGAAAAGGCAAAGACTTACAGTGAAATTTATATGGGCTTCAGGAAGGAGAAAGGCAGATTGAGCTAGAAAGGATGGGTGGCAGGTTAGGGTAGTTAATGATAGAAATGGAGTTCTAACAAATGACGACAGTATTGAGAAGATACAAGAGGGCAGTGGATTTAACCAGATAGTTTAACACAATTTCGGAGAGCGAGAATAATGGAAGATAAGTCTACTGGTACTGATTTTTAAGAAAAAGGATGATGTGCACAGCTTTCGTAACCATAAAAGGATAACATTAATGAGCCATACTGTAGTAGTGGCCGCTAATAAACCAGTCCTCATAAAGGAACAGTGCTCTTTAATGAATTCAGCACAGACTTTACATCGTAGAGGTAACAGTGACACACATCAGTTATCAGTTAGCCATCTAACTATATTCTAACTCTAAACCTTTACTGACTCTGCTTTACTCTTATTTTGCGACACCACCCTCTAGTGGTGCAATATTGTACGATCATTACAGGACACAACAGGACTCTCTCTTTATAAAGAGTTCACCAAATAGCGTAGTACAGAAATAAAGTAATTCACTGTTTAGCAAATCAAACATACGCTTGTGAACAGAAATGTCGCAATAGTTATAATATCAGAATACTATAACTAGAAAATCTAAATAAGCCTGAAATTATATTGTACTCCTATGTAAAATGAAAAGAAATTATTATTGCAGTTTTTTCCATGACAATTTTTCTTAGTGCATTGGTGGCAGAAAATCTGTTCTTTTTAAACCCAAGATAGAACAAGTAATAACATTTCTCTTATGTTCTTTTTCCAAGCAACCTATTATGGTACAATATAGTCTTTGTGCCAGCGAGGCTGGTACTTGACGCGTGGCAGTCTTCTGGCAGTAGGTGAGCCAGTCTGAGTGTGGTGCAGCCTAGCAGTGTCAGCGTTCTTTTCAGTCACTGGGCGACAGCGTGCTAGATGAGTGGCATTCCAAATCTTTCCATCACTCAGCAAGAAGGCATTCGAGCCTTTGGCTTTTGTTACTGTTACAGGAGGGGTAAATCTGGGATGTCCTTTGGGAACATGGTGGGGTTTCCTTATCCTCACACTCTCTCCTGGTAGAAAAGAAGGTTTAGACAGATGTTCTGCTGTGGGAGATGCCTCTATTCTGGAGGAATGAGGTGAACATTACAGAGGTGAACTGTGTACCATTGTCAGTTACGATGTTCTCTGGGTTGCCATGATGACTAAAGACAGATGAGAGGAACTGAATGACATCATCAGTAGTAGCAGAAGGTGAAAAGGCAAGCTCAGGCCATTTGGAGTAGTAGTCAGTCAATGTTATGACGTATCTACAAGCAGGTATTGCAGTATCAAAAGGCCCAACAATGTCAAGACCAAGTTTTTTCCACGGTCCGTTAGGCAGTGGGACGGGTTGGAGAGAAGCAGGATTAGTATGTGCAGTTTTGTCATTGGACTGGCAAAGGAGGCATGAGGTTATGGCAGACTGAACTTGTGAATCCATTTTTGGCCACCAGTAGAGATCTCTTAATCTTTGTTTTGTGTGCACAATCCCTTGGTGACTTTCATGTGCCAGTGCAATCAGTTTAGGTCTCACTGAAAGTGGTGCAATGAGCCTTGAACCTCTGAGAACATAATCACTTAGGGTTGAGAGTTCATTACGGATTTTGTAGTAAGGTGCAAGCGTGACATCAAGTGTTGTCAGAGCTTGGTGGTCTGTCCGCAGAGTAAAACATCGGCCCCACAAATATGTTCTCTATTTCTCTGCAGCCCACACACAAGCATAAGCTTCTTTTTCAACAGTTGAGTACTTCTTTTCTGCTGCAGACAGTGTGCGGGAAGCAAACGCCATAGGTTTTTCTGTGCCATCAGGTTGCACTTGAGCAAATATAGCACCAAGCCCATAGTCACTTGCATCAGTAGAGATCACCACACGCAAGGCAGGGTTAAACAGTGCCAGTGCAGGACTATTCACCAGGAGTTTCTTTACTTCTTCAAAGCTTGCTTGTGCATCTGAAGTCCATGTGAAGGTGTTCTTGTCGTTAGCACAGGCACACATAGGGGCTACAACAGTTGCAAAGTTTGGCAAGAACTTGGAGTACCATAACACCAAGCCCAGGAAGGATCTCAGAGCAACAGCCATCAGATAGGGGAGGGGCTCTCAAAACAGCATCAATATCATCTTTGAGCAGGACAGTGCTAAGGTTTTGGTCATGCTCAGCTGCACTTTTACTGTAGACAATAAGGTCATCCAGGTAGTTTTGGACACCTGGGAGGTCTTTAAGGATTTCAGCCACCATTTTCTGAAAAGCTGAGGGGGCAGAGGCCAGTCCATAAGGTACTCTGCAGAATCTGAAGAGTCCATCATGAGTAATGAATGCTGTCAAATAATAATAATAATGGATTGGATTTTATATAGCGCTTTTCAAGGCACCCAAAGCGCTTTACAATGCCACTATTCATTCACTCTCACATTCACACACTGGTGGAGGCAAGCTACGGTTGTAGCCACAGCTGCCCTGGGGCAGACTGACAGAAGCGAGAATCTCTGCTATCTTCATGCAGGGGCAGCTGGTAGTATGCATTTGCAAGATCAATTGTAGAAAACATCTTTGCACCCTGTAAGCTGGCAAACAATTCATCTACATATGGTAAGGGGTAGCAATCAGTGATCACAGCTTTGTTTGGTTCACGGAGGTCTGCACACAGCCTTATTCCACCAGTTTTCCGTCCTGTCACAACAATTGGGGATACCCATGATGATGCATCAATCCGTTCAATGACACCAGCTTTGAGTAAGCGATCCAGTTCGGATGAAACTGAAGCCCTCACAGCAAACGGGAGACGTCGCAGCTTCTGACGGACAGGTTTGACTGTTGGGTCAACTTTGATTTTATGCACAAAGAACGAACACAGCCAATATCTGGGGCAGCAGGGATGCAAGAAACAGGTGATGGGTTTGTAGACATCACAGAAGCAGTAGGATCAGTACATGGAGGTAGAACAGTTTTGCCTGCAATGCTGACATTCAGCGCTTCCATCAAATCTCTTCCAAGAAGAGGAGTTCCTTTCCTTACAACAAAGAACACAGCTGAGGTGGATGCATTTCCTCTGCTCACTGTGACTTGCAGGCAGCCTAACACAGGGATTATTTTCTTTGTGAATGTAACTAGTTGAAGGTCAGATGGTTTTAGTGGCGTATCACTGAAGTGCTCTTCGTAGATGTGGTTAGGCAGGATAGGAACTGCAGAACCTGTGTCCACAATCAGTGCAATGTCCTTAGCTGATGAGGTAGGTGTGCTCACATTTATGCTGCATTGCAATCCTTTTGATGCATGAGAAGGATCTGTTAAGTAAAGGACTGTGAGTTTTGGTAAATGTACTTCTCGTACATCTCTTGTCTTGGATGAGCAGCAGACATGAGCAAAATGTCCAATTATATGACACAGTTTACGAGTAGCTTTGGCAGCAGGACACTGATGACAGTTTGCTAAATGACTGTTTGAACCACATCTAAAACAGTTCTTAGATGGTTTTGTTGCATGAGATGGCTTTGCAGGGTGAGCATTGTATTTGTGTTTCCTCTGCATGGAGTGCGAGTGAGACTGCACAGCTTGGACTGGAGTACTGGTGTCTGCAGCTATGGATTTAGCTTGTTGAACTGCAGATTCCATTTGTGTTGCCTGTGTAACAGCTTTATCTAGTGTCAAATCAGGTTCAAGCAAGAGTCTTTCTCTTATGCTGGGGCTAGACACATGTTCAACTAGCTGATCACGGATCATTTCTTCTGTCCTGTCATCAAACTCACATTTAGAAGCAAGGTCTCGCAAGCTGGCTACATACTGGATAACAGTCTCATGTGAAGCTTGTGTTCGCTTTCTGAAAGCATGTCTTTCCACAACAACATTTACCTTGGGTGAAAAGTATTGTTCTAGGGCAGACAGCAGAGGCGAAAGTATCACCTATATTTGGCAGTGAGTAGAAAATCCTTTGTCCCTCTGTTCCCAAAGCAGTGAAGTAAAGTAGCTCTTCTTCGTGCTTCAGGCCAAGCATTCCCTGTTGCATTGATCACAAGCAAATAATTGTTGAACATACGCATCCACATGTTGAAGGGCAAAGCAGGATCTCGTTTGGACGTTTGCAGCCATGATGACTCCGCAAAAAACTAAGCAGAAAAAACATGCAGGGTTACTCATCGCCAAAATGTAGTAGCGGCCGGTAATAAACCAGTCCTCATAAAGGAACAGTGCTCTTTAATGAATTCAGCGCAGTCTTTACATCATAGAGGTAACAGTGACACATATCAGTTATCAGTTAGCCATCTAACTATATTCTAACTATGAACCTTTACCGAATCTGCTTTACTCTTATTTTGCGACACCACCCTCTAGTGGTGCAATGTGGTACGATCATTACAGGACACAACACATACATTAAAGCTATGGGAAAGAGTCATTGAAGTTAGGTTAAGAAGAGAGGATAGGTTGACTAATGAGGTCAGGCAGGATGTGGCATCGTAATTTGTAGTGAGAGATGAATTTAAATACCTGGGGTCAACCATCCAAAGTAACAGACAGCGCAGAAGAGATGTGAAGAAGGGAGTGCAGGCAGGGTGGAGCTGGTGGAGATGAGTGTCATGGGTGATTTGTGACAGAAGGATAGCAGCAAAAGTGACAAGATGGTAATTAGACCTGTTATGATGATGGTAGCACTAACAAAAAGACAGGAGGTGGAGCCAGAGGAGGCATAGATGTTAGGTTTTCACTGGGAGAGACCATGGTTGGTGTGACAGAGATAGGGTGAAATGGAGTCAAGATGGGGTTATTACATAGAAAAAGTAATTTATTACACAGGACGTGTTACGTCTCACAAAAGTAACAAGTCATGTGTAATACATTATATACTCACTGAAGAAAATAATTGTTATGAATTGTTATAAATAATGTTACAGTACTGGTTACATACTTTCTCATTTCTTGGCACAATGAACCAAAAGGCACTGTCTCTTGTGTTAGACTACGGTCTAACACAACAACACATTCCTATCCTAATCGGGACACGCATTTGATCTTTCTTTTAGTATTTATGTATGAACACAAAGGCTACAATGAAAAACAAAGATAAAAATCAGCCCAAAGTGGCTTGAAAGTGATTGCCATTGATTCTACTTTAGAAACACAAACAGGTAGAAACAGATGCGGGAAGACTGACTGTTCAACACTGCGTTGGGTTACCTGTTTAAGTTCACGCTATGTCTACTGGCCATTCACTCAGCTTTATTAAGGGCCTTGGCTAGCTTTGTGTTAGCATGCTAACTGTGCTTTCTGTTACTTGCCATCTCTGATTCCCACACTATCTGGTCTTTAAGTGGTGACGTATGAATCCTGTTTCCGGGTTCAAACTACTCTGCGTTTATTAAGGCTGTTGTGTTTTTAAAATGTTTTAATGCTTTGTATCTTGTTCTATTTAATCTCAACAAGCCCCTAAAAACAGTCAGTGATCACTGCTGGCCTCTCTCAGTTTTCATTTCATCCTCTATTCATTTTAAAGCTGATTAACTAACTGTCACTGATTATTGCTGTCACTGTGTCCTGCCAAATAAAACTGGCATTAAAGGCTTTTCTTTTCCCCAGAAAAATGCAATTGCTGAGATTTATTTTGTTTTCCAGCAGACCGTGTCTGGGCTGATGCATACTATTTTCATTAGCTACAGCTAGGTTCCATGCATGTGCCCCCCTGCCCTGTTGATTGGATATCCAATTGAAATTAATTTAATCGATTGCCTGAGATTTATCAATTCACTGGGCATGCTTTTGAACAATTTTAACTACAACAGATAATAACTCACTTAAATGAAAAATATAAAGTCTTGGTTCACAGTGTTGAATATTAGTTATTAGAGAGTTATGGCCTTATTTGTGCCACTATTCTGAGCGCACTAAAAAAATTGTGTTGCATTTTGAGGAGAAATTTATATTGAGCGACGAAAAGCTAAATTTGAGTGAACAAAATTCATTGCTGCGTGCAAAAAATGTATTTCAGTGTTTGCTATTATCCATACACACACACAATAGCAGCTCCTCTTGCTCAGTTTTTGCATTTCCGCAATGTGTTGCTTGCACGCTCAATATTTCTGCCCCTGTGCGTTCAACTCTTTCTGTACACCATTATATTTGTGCCACAAAACCAGCCGATCACAGACTTGGATGCAAAAAAATCTGATTCGCTGTTTTGGTGTCCAATCAGCTCGAAATGACGAAATGCAATATCCCAGAATGCCTTTCGTCCAAAACTCAAATGAGGCAGTGGCGGAGGAACGCAGAGTGGCGGAGTTTGAAAGATTACTCTTTCTGGGTCACAAAATAAACTTTTAAGATATTTTCAGGTGAGAATGGTGCTGTGTAAACTTGAAATAGCTGCTCAATTTATCAAGACATCACATATTTGCAAAAGTGCTCTAACGTTTTCAGAGATGCCTGATACCCACCAGCTGACCGGGTGGTCGAGGCGCTGCTCACGGCACATCGATTTCAAGCCCCCCGTGGTCTTTTGCTACTCGGGTTAAACATACTATATAATTCACTTAGATCAGCGTCCCCAACCTTTTATGCGCCACGGAACGATTTAATGTCAGATAATATGTTCACGGAAAGGCCTTAATGTTTCGTGGATAAATACAACAAAATAAAAGCTCTACAAGTAAGACTTCAGTATTAAGTAAAACATTCCAGTTATGAAGCTGAACTTTAATCTCATCCAAACTGATTTATTCAGGAACAAATCAAACACTAAAATAAACCAAACATTAACATTTAGGGGTTACCCAAGTGACTCATATATCTTGTTTAACCCAAGTAGCAAAAGACCACGGGGGGTTTGAAAACGATGTGCTGGGAGTCTGCGCCTTGACCACCCGATCAGCCAGGGCTGGACTGGGACAAAAAACCGGCCGACTACACCACCAGGTATTATAGAAAAAAAACATAAAGCCTTTGAACGAAAACAAAAACTGTTGTGACAGTGATGTACACTGTCTTGTTGGTATATATGTATCATTTGTACACAGTGTATCACCTTCATGTTTCCCTCTCACCAGATATTCAAACCGATATCATGACCAGCAGCTTTTACGGCTGTGGCTCCAGCAAACATCAGCTGATACTAGAAAGTAATATTAAATAAATTCTAACAACAGCTTATCAAGCTTAAACGTGCTGCTGTTATTTAGCGCAACGTCCGCTGGTTTCCTCTTTCTGGCGCAAAGTGGGCAATAAACAAACAAGAGAGACAGGACTCTCGGCAGAAAAGTCGATCAGTTGATCATTGATTAGTTTCATGATTGAAGTAGCAGCAGGAGAGGGAGGGGGATAGAACGAGAGAAGAAGAGGCAGTTGTGCAACAAAGACACAGAATAACTCCAGCTTTGTCTTTTCTTTCATTCTAGCTGAAGTATGGGACAAATCATGTTCCTCAATGCGGATGTATTGTAATTGGTCCAGCCCAGAGCTGATCATGACCAATTGGCCAATCCACCACTTTAATCCACAACTTTTCATTGTTTATACTGTTACAAAAACAAACAAAAAACATAAAAATGAAAAGTCACCATCGGTCACCGGGCAAATGCCTGGTATGCCCAATTGCCAGTCCAGCTATGCGGTCAGCTGGTGGGTAACAGGCAAAATGTCTTAATAAATCGAGCACATATTTCAAGTTTACACAGAACTATTCTCTCCTGAAAATATCTTAAAAGTTTATTTTGTGATCCTAAAGAGTAATATTTCAAACTCCACCACTCTGCGTTCCTCCGCCACTGTCTCCTTTGAGTTTTGGATGATAAGCATTCTTGGATATTGCATTTCGCCTCCATCTCGGCCACCATTTGGGTCAGGTCCTTACCCGGCTGGCCCAGTCGCGGGTCTGCTGTGTCCCCATCCTGGGTTTCGGCACCACTGTAACAAACCCACAGCAGACCTGGGTACATGTTCATGCTTCGCAGCTTCTCTTTATTAATGGTTGCTTGTTCACACACAGCTGTGGTGTACAGAAAGAGTTGAACGCGCACAGGAAGATATTTCAAGTGTACACAGCACATAAAATTTTTTCAAGTGTACACAGCACATAAAATTTTTTTTTACATGTGCTTAAATTTTTTTACGTGCGTTCAGAATAGTGGCACAAACATAACGCCATAGAGAATGGCTTTCATTTAATTTCAGATGTTTTTGTTCCTGCATTCAAAGCACTTTCTACTGCAAGTCGAATTAACCAAGTCACAGATACATTCACATTGCATGTGAGACTTCATTTATCTATACTTAAGCACTTTTATTTAACATTCGCATACACATGCAGTTTAGTAGACATTCAACAATGAACAAATTGTTAAATGTGAATATGAACGCTTTTTCTAGCAAAAAGAAAAAAAAACTAAGATGAGACTAATGGTGCATGAAAAAAATGTTTCAGTGCCTTGCTGTTCTTAAAATTGGTTGGCACTTTGACTTTGGTTTCCAGTGACCTGTAGAAGCAAACATTGGAATGTATCACTTATATTAGACTTGAGATAAACATATGCTTCTGTTACATTTCATTAAATCATACAGATTTCCCTTCCTGTCCCCCTCACATTAAGAAAGTTCCATCCTTCAATTACTGGCTAGGGCCTTGCGTGGTCTCCCTTTATCTGTATGTGTTTTCTCTCGGTGCTTCATTCTAAGACATACATGCTTACTTGGTGATTTTACATTAGCTGCTGATGAGAGGTAAATAACGTGCTTAAAACTGTGTAGAACAAAGCACTCTATGAATATATAGTTAAATATGGCTATACATTAGTAGTCTAATGTAGTCTATTGTATTTTCTGTAAGCAGAAAGACTAGAAAAGTACTTTAAAAGCCTATATAAGAATTATGTGTCTTGAAAACTTAGAACACTGCTGTTAATTACACCTCCAGTGACTTCCAATGCTGGTAATGAAAGCCTTATCTTGGAGTAGATGTTATATTGAGCTCATTTATTGCCAGCATATGATGTGTGAGGACCAATATTTCCTTCTTTAGTTCACTTTTGTTTTAATACCAACTTTAGAGTCATCATTTTAGCATCATACATGCAGCATTATAGACATGTGCAGATTCAGTCTTTACCTGAAGTCGTGAAGTCGTTCAGTCTCAGCACTACACTGAGATTTACCCATGACAGTCTGATAATATGAACCACTGAATCACTAAGTTATTTGTCTGATTTTCCAAAATTATTTGATTCTCCTGCATTTTGGTGATTTGGTATTATAATGATAGCAGCTTTAAGTAGTGTTAGCTTTGGTAGAATTTTTGCCAATGCCAGAGACTTTTATGGCCTTTATACTCTATACCAGGGGTCAGCAACCTTTAAGACCCAAAGAGCCATTTGGGCCCGGTTTCCACGCAAAGAAAACACTGGGAGCCGCAAATACTTTTTGACATCTAAAATGAAGATAACACTGTACACAACATTGTTTTTTTTTTCACCTTTGTGTGAACAACTAAGGTGTGTTGCTTATGAAATCCAAGAAGTGCTATAGAGAAAATCATATTTTATTTATGTAATTAACACATTTTGAACTCTTAAAGAAATATAACAAAAGGAAAGACACCCAGCTGAACTAAAATGATCCATGTAGCAAACAAAAACTGTTATGAGCCACAACCCTTATATCTCCTTCGGGCTTTTGGAGCCTTGACCTGACTTTTAAAAAATAATTGGAAAAAAGCACTATGCTGCTAAAAAATGAAAAATAGATATTTGCAAAATTCTTCCTAAATATGTATTTTAGCTGGTTGATGTGTGTGGTGGGGCGTGGTCTGCAGCGCCGCTGCAGGGGAGGCGGGGGCACTTGAGCAGCACCCGCAATCACGCATTGCCACCTTAACGTCTGTGCTATCTATGCTGTTGTGTTGCTATGTGTGAGCTGAAAAGCTACAACCAGCTGTATGCGTACAGCAACCGTGTGTGAAAAGTGGTCAATAAAGAGATGCTGAAAAGCATGTTCATGGAAACATTGTCGGGTCTGCCGTGATATGTTTACAATGGGACTTCTGCTCCTGAACCTCTACGCACAGTGTCTGCATATCGCGGCTGTACGAAGTCACTTTCATCTTTACGCAGGCCTGTAATCTGTCATCTGTGAGGCACAAGCGGTGTTTGTTTTTAACATAGTTCATGGTGGAGAATAGCTGCTGACATAATGTGGATCCGAAGATCCATAATTGGCCTACCTGGGGTTGAAAGTCACGATAAATGCATGCCGTTTCGGCGGGTATACCGGCTTCCGCGAGTATGACTCTTATTTTAAGAGATGAAAAAATAATAGAATATAATTTTATTTTTGTATTTCAATATTACAATAATCTTCCAATGTAGAACCACAAGTTAAAAAAGAACTAACATAAATAAAATGCACTTCAGCTAAATACTTCTAATTTATTTTCCCAAACCACGCAGAGCCGCACTATAAGGACTAAAGAGCCGCATGCGGCTCCGGAGCCGGAGACCCCTGCTCTATACTATATAGAGACCCGTACGCTTGCTTAAGTCAGTATGCTTGAGTAAAACAGGTATTCCAATCTTATATTGCACATGCACAGAACACTTATGGATCATCACTTTACTCCTGCCTCGCTTTTTTGTATAACTGGTGACTGTCTGCTATGGTAATTTATCACCTGGTAAATTCTAATGGGCTGGCATTTATATAGTAATTTTTAAGTGTTTTTACACTATCCATCGTGTTCACACAATACTTAATTCTATGCACTTAATTTTTCACATGCACCCATAATAATGGATGAATCAAGAAATTTAGCATTCAGTACTTTGCTCCAGGACACTATCATATAGACAAGGAGACAAGGATCAAACCTCTGACCTTATTAGCATAAACTGTGGTGCATTAGGCTTTTTCCAGACTTAAAAGCAAACATTAGATTGTAGCAAGAATAAGGCAATACTTCATCCTATACTTGCTAGCACACATAAATAAACACATACAGTACAGAGCTGTGACATTTGCTCAAATCATTCAAATACATTACTTGTTATATACAATACTACAATGAACTGTAAAATTGGCAGCACTTTTGCAGTAAACTTGTTTTGAAGCATTTACTGTTTTGAGAAGTGGAAAAAGCAGCAAACTAAAGAATCATTGTAAGCAGACACAAACTCATTCTGGCATGTTGGATTTTCTCTTGCATATAAATGTTGAAACTGCTATGCATCAAATTCTGTGACGTGCATCTGACCAAACTGAACAGCACATTGCCTTCCCAGTGAACAATGCAATACACTGTTCGTTGGTGATGTATGGTGTTATTTGTTTTCCATTTTTGTTGTTGTTGTTGTTTTTGGTTTTTTTCCTTTATCTTTAACAGGAAAGCTGCAAGAATGCCACTCAGGAGCTGCCCTGAATGGACTGGAACTCAGGCCTCTGCAGTAGTGTTTCAGCATATAGAGAACTGTACCAGCACCCATGTATGAAATTCCTTAACATCCAGCATAAAACATCATTCAACCTGGAGAGCAGCTTGTTATGGGACACAATAAACAAATAAAACACGTAATGTATCTTTTCGTTGAAGCTACATAATTCACTCACTCATACTAAAAATTAGTCACAAAGACTCAGGCAACGTCTAAAATTGTGTTTGTCTTTTTAAGATAGATGTTGGACTTGATCACATTGTGTGCATCAGAATCTATGGAGGGATACAATTAGATTTTTAGTGCTAAAAAAAGAATAGCAGGAATACTTAGAAAACACATCAGATCTTATTTTGGTATGAGTGAAAGGATGCCACATTATTTGATGGATTTTATGATCATTATTATTATTTGACATGGCTTTTGCTTTGCTCCTGCTAAATTACTTCAATAAAATATCCTGCATTCAAAAATTCAAAAAACCTTTTGTAAAACAGTAAAGGTAAAAACCTGTGTTTCATTACAACATCACACAAAGGGCTCTTTCACATTACACTAGCCTATAAATGAACACATTCTTGGGACCTACGTGCCCAGGTCACTAAACTAAATGCACCTAATAGGCAAGTATACAGATTTAGAGGAGAGCTGCTGATAACGGGTGTGGCTGAAGAGGAAGAGCACCACCTTGGCAAGAAGGATCGACCTGACCTGACCTTCCCGTATTTGGGGTGCCTGGTCAAAATTCCAAAAACTTTAGCTAGTGTTTCCTTTCCATCTTCCACCACTCTTGTTATACTTGGTTTTGTTCCTTTAAGTCATGTTTTCCCCACTTTCTGGATTTTTTTTTTTTTTTTTGTGCTGTCCTACCTCTGTCTTCCTCTCAACACAATTTCAAAAATGGTATATACATTGAAGTTCACACTTTCAACACAATCTCTCCCCAGACGGGAAGGATGATGAACAGGATGAGAACTGTGCTCATATATGAGCGTAGGTTTACCCTGAGCACATGTGACGGATGTGAAACTCGCTGAAGAAGCCATGGAGAACATTATGCTGCCTGTGATGTTATCTACACACCAACATATAAACATTCACACGTATCCAGGAACTGTTGAGTCAGCTATTTCTGATTAATCAACTGTGCTTTAATGCAGCAAACATGTAAGTGATTTTAGAAACAGCAGAGGCATTTGCTTGAAATATTACATAGCTTCTTGAAAATCATCTGTCTTTGTGGCATCTTTTAAAATGTTATTGGAATTTGTAAAGGATCTACTACTTTCTGTATGTTAATGCTTAAAGTGAAAGGCATATGAGCCTGTTTTGCTGTTTTATCAAAGAAAGACCTAATCAGTGTTCTTTTTTTGTTCAAAAATTTTAGTTCTTTTTGTTTGTTTTTTGTTTGTTTTGTCATCCTGGAGTCAAATCCATGCATAGATTTTGCCGGGCTCAGAGCAGCAAACATCTGTGTAACACTGCCACGCTACATTAAATGCTTGTCACATGGAAGATGCGCTGTTGTGGACATTGTTGCATGAATTTCTTTGAACACGTTACTTGTGTATATATGTTTGTGTCTGACTGAGGTTTATGGCAGACAATTAACCATGTCTGGCAATTTGGCATAGAATCACTCACTTAGCATCTTCCAACTATGCTAATGAATCATTTCCACTTCTCATTGCTTTGTGCATTAGCATAATGGGACTTGCAAATGGAGCGTACCATGTTAGAAAGGAAATGCTGCCTTGATGTAACTGAAATATCTGCTTGTTATTGTTCCATTTCCTCTTTCGTGTAATTTTTTCTCATTTTTCTCAAATCCACATTGAATCACCCCAGACACAAAAGTTACCATGTCACCTTTGCTGCTGTGTGGCAGAGGTGTCTTATGCCTCAATCACATTGCAATGCTGAAATAAAACAAAACAAAGCTCCCTCATTGCAGGGCCAGAAGCCAGGGACTGATAATCTGGCATTTGCTGGTGGGTCAATACACTTCTGGGTGGATTTGTAAATACAAGGTTTTTTTATGTCAATGTGCTTACTAGGGTTACAGGTTAGCTTGAAGGCACACTCCATGCTGGCCGTACAAACACTGACAGCAGCCCAATCTTATTTTATTTACTGACAGTGGATTGCTTAGTCAAATCTCTTAATCCAGCCGGCCCTTCCCTATTTTCCCTGTACACCTATGCAACTTCAATGCAATTCATTTCATTTTAATTTTATTTATATAGCACCAAATCGCAACAACAGTTGCCTCAAGGTGCTTTATATTGTAAGGTAAAGACCCTACAATGTGACAACGGGAAGGAAAATATCCCTTTTAATAGTAAGAAACTTCAAGCAGAAGCAGGCTCAGAAAGGGGGTGGCCATCTGCTGCGACTGGTCGGGTAAAGGGAGGAAGACAGAGGTTAGTGTGGAAGAAATTGTTGATAAAAATGGCCAAACAAAAGTAAAAAGTTTAAGCTGAAAATATGAGAGAGAAAAAGAAAGAAAATCTAGGAATAACTGCAGCAAAATGTGTCAAATTAACCAACATGTTAGCAGGTACACTATACACACTAGTACCAAGAACAAGTAGGAAGAAGCCCTTACAGTCACAAATGGTTGTTGTTGCTATTAGCCATATAATACATAATTAGCATTTGTATATATATACGTACGTATATATGCAGTGTTTATTTATTGATTTAGCATGAAGACATTTTTACTCACTTTTGCAAGTACTCCCTAAATCTAGAATTTCCATGCACACTGCAAGATAGCAGGAACCACCTGAGCTGCATGGAACCACCTGAGCTCAAGCCTCGGATGCAGACAGGGCAGGGTTACTCCTAAAAGTCTCCAATTGAGATCTTAGTTAAGGGCCTCCGAGCCCTTAGTAAGGGCAACATAATCACCATCCTTTCAGCAGACAAGGGTATAGGTGCATGTTTTTCTAAACCAGACAAACAATGGTTAAGTCAGCATATTCACCCTTTTTTCCACAGTTCCATTAGTAATGAATCACTACAAATACCTCATACATTGGGTATGTGAAATTTGTAACATTTTCAACATTGGCACATCCACAAACGATAAAATCCATGAACTTCATTGCCCATCTTAGAGTATAGTCAAAAGTATCCAAATAAATGTGCAGTTTCACTTTTGTAACTATAATTTGCCAAAAAGGTCTGTCATTTTAGTGTAAAGTGCTGTACCGAAGCATGGTGTGTTATTGAAGGCACTCACATCATTTAGTAAGGGCAACATCATCACCATACCCTACTGCAGTCCATTTTCAACCAGCCAGAGCAACTTGTTTCACTTACCTAGAAAAAAAGGGAGAAAAGAGACAGAAAAAAGGCCAATAAATTACATCATACATTCAACGTGTCACATTAGCACAAGGAGTGGACTCACTTATTTATTCATTGCACTGGGTATTGGCACTGACTTGCTAAAGGTGAGTCAATTTGATTTTGTTAAAATGTCACTGATGGTAGGATAGCATGCAATGCACAGCATTCTGAGTCTAAATAAACAACATATGAGAGCTCAGTTTTACAATACACGGAAACCTGCAATAACACAGATATCCTGTAGCACCTTTTTTCAAGGTCACAGATGAATTCATTTGTCATAGTATCATAGATGCAGTTAACTATTTCATTTTTAAAACAGGTTTACTGTATGTAACCTGAATAAAACAAATGCTGGACATAACATGAGCTGCTTGACTTCTGGTAATGAACTGGTGTTTTAATTTTCAGGCATTTAGTCACGAAATAATAAAATATCCCTTATATTTAAATATTTACTTGTACAGAGGATAAATAGTAAGTATTCACACATAATCTACAACAGTTAAGGTAGTCAAATGCACAAAAGAATCAAAATTATAAGGAACATTTTCTTCCACCAATAAAATCATTTACCTTAAACAAACAAATAAATGAATTCTGATCTCTTTCTCCCAGTTCACCAATTATTTGAATCTTTACACTCAGACAGAAGCCATAAATCATATACAACTAACACACAGTTTTCACAACTCTGCAGTGCACATTTGTCATATATATTTGGATATTTGAATTTGAGTGCTTATGACTGTCAGCACATGCATAATGTTCTGTTTGATCAGATAGCACCTAGATGTGAAAATAAAACCTTACAGATGGTTCGAATCTATCATAGCTTGTTCATTTCTGTCCTTTAACACTTAATACATGAACTCCTTTTATGCAAATAAATAAATAATAAAAATGTAATATATATATATATATATATATATATATATATATATATATATATATATATATATATATATATATATATTATATATATGTGTTATATATATTTTTAAAGTTTAATCAGAAGGTTCACTAAAACTCAATTTTTAAATAATTCTGGTAAGAATTTCATAGTTCTAGCTTTAAATTGTTAAGAAATATGATGTTTGACAATTGAATGAACCTAACTTAGAAATTATGGCAGTGCTTTAGATTGTAGCACAAATCATCAATATAGCCAATTATTTATACACCGACTGGTTTGCGCTACAGGTGAAAAAGTGAACCAACACCCCCGAATTCAGGGCAGTTGTAGTTTTAACATGGTTGCTTTTTTCATCTTTGAGATTAAATTAACTTACATTGCTGATGATGGAATTTGGACATCACCCTGACGTGCAGATTCAGAAGTCACATATGACATTGACTGGTTCCTAAAGAAGATGGTTTGGCAATCTGGTGAACTACTTCATGTTTACTAAGTGTTTATGGAAAGTATGAAAAGGAAATGTTTGAACTGAGCTTGGGGTATGATTATTACATAGTATTTAGGCTACGTCCACACGTACCCGGGTATTTTTGAAAACGGCGTTTTCAGTCACTGAAAGTGGAGATTTTTAAAAACTCCTGCCAGGGTGGAGATTTCAAAAACTCAGTTTTTGCATTTACGTGTGGATGAGGAAAACAGAGACAACGCAGCATCATAGGTGTGCGCCTTTTTTGACGTCACATTGTGTGCCACGTTATTGTTTCGGTGAAATGGGTTTCTACAATGGCGGACTTAGACAAAATACTGTTACTG
The DNA here is from genome assembly GCF_057382275.1 of Copadichromis virginalis. Lineage (NCBI taxonomy): Eukaryota > Metazoa > Chordata > Actinopteri > Cichliformes > Cichlidae > Copadichromis > Copadichromis virginalis. Next base: position 6,410,066 of record NC_140627.1, read on the forward strand.
TTAACTTTACTCGCTGCAGTGTCTACATGCATATATATACAACACAGTTTCTGTCCCTCCACACATAGAACTCAGTTCTGTTTCTATGCGCCATCTTTGTTTACTCTTTCCCACCCAAGCTTCTAGACTTCTGATTGGCCAACATTTCTACACGGTTAGGAATATATCGCTAACTTGCTTTGGCCGTTGAGTCACTGAGTTGTGTTTTATTTTCTCTCGGTTCCCCTCCCAATTTCCCAGCTTGTGTGCTTCTGTGTTTTGATTTGTTTGTGTTTCCGGAAGTCTGGTTTTGAGCATCATCTGACTGGAAAGTGATTCACGCTTTTACGATTCACACTGCGGACAAGAGCACTGTGCTGGATTTGGGGAAAATCGCCATGGGAGCCAAAGTGCCGCAATTGTTACATTATTGTTCACTTTTGTAAATAAATTCACTGTCTTTGTTTGGAAAAGTCCTGTGTTTGCGTCTGCTTTTTACCACTGACCTGACAAAACACATAGAGACTGGGAAAAAAAAGGTGAATGAAACACTCTGCATCACAGAAAGCCCCCAGCACCCTAGGCGTATTGCAGATACTAAGGGAGGATTTTGAATTTTCCTTTATCAAAAAGGAAAGTTTTAAGCCTAATCTTAAATGTAGAGTGGGTGTCTGTTTCCAAAATTCAAACTGTAAGCTGCTTCCACAGAAGAGGGTCCTGAAAACGGAAGGTTCAATCTTTCATTCTACTTTTAAATGCTCTAGCAATCACATGGAAACCAACAGACTGAGAGTGAAGTGCTCTGTTGGGGTTACACTGCAGTCATAAAAGAATAGAAATGTTTAGCAACAATACTCAAGTAGATTATGGCATTTTAAAAAACACTTGCTTGTTACTAAGGGTCCAAAAATGTCCTATGAAACTATTACAACACTATCATCATCCTCAATCACCAAGACCATGCACTATGAATACATGCTTTCGCTCATCTGTTGCTGTAGCCACAAGTGTGTCATGAAGTACAGGTTAAGGACTGGGGACAACATTGCACAATTGAAACTAATCAATGACTAATCATAAACTAATCAAAGAGAAGAAGTAGAATTAAATACAAAACACTAGATATAAATGACTATCAGGATAAAACAGGAAGCAACCAAACAGGAAAACACTAACAGAGACAGAATTGATGACTTAGAGAAGGCAAGCCTAATAAATCAAATTACAATAATAATATTAAAAAATAACTCCAAGTACTAACAGAAAACACAATGCAAAAATATCAAGAAACTCATAACACTAGAATAACTATGGAAAGTATCAAAGTAAGCCAGATTCAAATCAGAAAACTTTATAACTTAACCTGAGGCAGGGGTATAAAGAGAAACTCAGCTCTATTTAAACCACAGGTTTAGGGAGGATCAGCCATCTGCTGTAACCAGTTGGAGTGAGGGGAGGAAGTCAGGGCAAAGGCACACTGTGGAAGAGAGTCTTCTTCTTCTTATCCACCCACGCTCAAGTGTATTGGGCGACAAGGTGCCTCCATCAGTCGTGTTTTCCAGTGAGCTCTTCAGTTTCATCCCAAGAGATGCCAAGGCTTTGAGGTTATCAAGAAAGTTCCCTCCCTCTTCCCACTCCACCACAACCACCCACACATGCAGGGCCTTAGGGTGCAGGTGTGCGACTAGGGTTCAGGGGAGGCACTCCCCCTCTGCCCCCTCCTGGCTGCCTGTGCCTCAATTTTATTCTGCAACCTAGACATCCACTATCATTACACATACATATAGGGCCTTAGGGGTGGGCACGTCATACGGCATCCAGAGGACGGTCTGTGTATTCAACCTCACCTCTGGAGCCGGTGCCCACTTCTCAATTTTAAATGTATGTAAACATTGAGGGATCTCGGGAGGGGCCATGCCACACTTGCTGCTCCCTGGCAGGAAGCACCACGCCCTCCCGTGTTTTAAATGCACTTTAGAACAGCATGCAGCAACACTACATATGAGTGGGCAGAGCGATTTTTTTGGGTCTTCACACACCCCCATTCTCTGTTAGCCATCAGGGCGGAGGGGCTGGGAGGAGGAGTTAGCTGTCCAATTGGGGTCTGGGATGCGGGGCAAGATCTCCTGGTGTGATTTCCCCTTTTAGGGGTGGTGGTGCCTGAACCTGGGGTATAGAGTATGTTTGTGCGGAGTGTGTTTGTGTGTCTTTTTGTGTCTGTCTCCACGTTAGGTGAGTGCCCAGTATTTATATATGTGTGCATGAGCGTGGGAGTGCACGTTTGTGTCTCTGTGTGCCAGAGTATGTCAGGTCGGGTATTAGACTCCACCTCTCTGGGAACATCTTAGGCTCTCCAAGGTATGGAGGCCTATCTCCCCCCACCACATTCCTTGCCGGTGGATGATGCCCTCAGGTGTCGGTGCGTTGGTGGTTCTTGGTGTCCGAGGCTGGGCGCTCAGGTATATACCGGCTCACTCCCAGTGGCTGCTTGGCGGGGCCTGGCGCCCATGGCTCGGTCGGGCCCCTTCCGGGGGGGTTGAGGGGCCCTCGGGCCACTGGCCTCTGGGCCTGGGGTTTAGTCCACTCTGGCACAGCAGGCTGCTGGCAGAGCCCGCTGGCATGTCACTGCAGCCCCCTCTGGCTTCTACTACGTGGCTGCTGGGTGACCTCTTGTCGGGGGCTCTCCTCGGCTCCTCCCAGGAGGGTAGCACAGTTGCCCCTCCAAAGGTCCTTTTTGGGCTCTCGCACTCTGGGGCCTCTAGATGTCTTGGGCCCAGCTCTCCTCCATGCCTGCTTAATGCCCTGGGGGACGGGGCTATGGTTCCCCACACCCTCTAGCACAGGGGTGTCAAACTCAAATACACAGTGGGCCAAAATTCAAAACTGAAACAAAGTCGTGGGCTAACGTTAATAATAATTGAAATATATTTATTCCTCCAGATATAAGAATGAATCTTTTCTAATGGACTCAAACACGTTTTGCTGAAAAACGGAATATGGAACAAGCAAAGCTTAATACTAAACAATATATAAATTAGCTGTATAATACCAGTAGGCCAGCTCTAATAGTAATTTGGTTTGGCTTTGCGGGCCAAATGTAATTAGGCTGCGGGCCAAATTTGGCCCACGGGCCAGAGTTTGACACCTATGCTCTAGCAGATCGTTACATGGAGAAACCTTTTGAATACAAGCGCGCTCATCCACACAGGTGTACACACGGGTGTTCACAGACACAAACTACACCTTTCCTGGCTGCTACCTCAAAGCACATTGTGCGCTGTCAACCTTGCGTGCTGCACAATAATATTCACTATTTAGTATTTACTCTTAGCTAGATTATTGCAAAGGAGTTGTGTTTTTTATGTTGCTCTCTTTTTTGCTTGTTTTCTCTTCTGTAATTTCTTCTCTCAACAGGCTATCCAGGTGACTTTCTTACTGTCCCTCTTCCCCTCTGTTTTTCTTTCTCTCCCTCTCTTTCTCTCTGTCCCGTCTGTAACAACTGAAAATAAAATAAAATAAAATAAATGCATAATAATAATAATAATAAAGGTCAATCAAATGGACCAATATGGCAAGGCCATCATGATCCACTTGCTAAAGTAAATTCATTGGGCATCTTTCTTGACCTTCAATTCTGATGCACTGTAAAAAAAAATTGTAATATAAAAGTAGTTTACTGTGTATTTTACAGTTTTGCACTGTTCTTCTAGAATATCATTAAATTCACATAAATAGACTGTGATTTTACATTTCAAATGTAAATTAACGTAAAATCACTGTAAATGTAATAAAACATAATTTTCTTGTTTTTTAAACGTATCTGTCTGTACATATGCATATTTAGATTGTTAGAATACATTCACAAATGCATCATAATTTCACAAATATTGGCAGTTCGCCTTCTAATCAGAAGGTTGCCGGTTCGAGCCCCGGCTCGGATACTCTCGGTCGTTGTGTCCTTGGGCAAGACAATTCACCTACCACCTACTGGTGACGGCCAGAGGGGAATTGTAAAGCACTTTGAAGGTCTAATAAAGCGCTATATGAATGCAATCCATTATTATTTAAACCAACTGTTAACTGTATATTTCTGTACATTTAAGTATTATTATTCATATTGCCGCATTCATTGACCTTGTTTATAGGTAATTGCATTGTTTAATCACGTTAAATTGTTCCTAATTTAATGTTTAAAAGCACTTGAAAAAGGCAAAATCCCATGTAAAATTAGGGCAACAAACTGTATTGTCATTACTGAAAATAACCGTATTTTCATGGGAATGTTATTTTCTGTTATTTTCTGGTATTATTTTGGCGCCCCAGCTGCCAGAATATTATTGTTTTTTTAGGATTTTTTTTTACTGTGTGGCTAAAGAACCAAATGGGACAGGCAAACAAAAAAAGAATGTTCCTTCCCAGGCCAGATCAGTTTCTTCATCTCCGTCCCAGCTCAAGACGCTTCCCAGGTATGTGAACCTCTCAACCAGCTTGAGTTCTTGCCCACCAATCTTAGGCAAACGAGCCTGGTCGCCAATGTGCATTATTTTTGATTTTTCGGCACTGACGCACAGTCTGACTTTTTCCACTTCTCAGGCCAGATTCAATGTTGGATCCTGGAAGCAGTCTCCATCTTCCGCCAGCAGGGCTATATCACCTGCAAAATCAAGGTTGGTGAGTTGACTGTTCGTGTCCAAGTTGATGCCTGCATCTGGCTCGATCAGGGCTTTGTTCATGATGAAGTCGAGGGCCATTACGAACAGGAAGGCCGAGAGGATTCATCCTTGCCTGACACCAGAAGATCGGTGTCACCCGTGTTCATCTTGATGCAGCAGTTGGGGTGGTGGTACAGTGACTTGGAGATTGAGATTCATTTTCTTTCTTTTCTTTTTTTGATGCCGATGAAGTTTATTGAGAGTGATCGCTTGTACTTCATGGACTGTTCAATAATATTCCTAAGGGTGAATATTTGGTCAGCGCATGACCATCCTCGTGGAAAACCCGCCGGTTCCTCATGGAGGCATTGGTCGACAGTGGCTTTTAGTTGGCAGAGTAGCATGATGCAGAAGGCCTTTGAAGGAACAGAGAATAGGATGATTCCATGCCAGTTTGTGCACACCAAAAGGACCAAAGATTAATAATAGGTAATAATTAAATGCAGAGAGGTGTACAAACAGATAGTAAGTGAAAAGATGAGTGAAAAAGAAAAAACAGAATGCAAATATAACCTAAACTGGGAAAGAACTAAGAAACCAGAAAAGCTGAAAACACAGGGAGACAATATATACACAGAGGGGCGATAAGGAAAGCATTACCACATGGGAGAACAGCAGGAACAAATTAAGCATAAGGGGAAGAAGCAAATTGAACACCAAGGTCATGAGACGAGGGACTGTCAAAATAAAACGGGAAGTGGCACACAGACTGAAACTCAGACAAGGACACGTACGCTTGATAAAGAATGAAAACATGCGAACTGTTAAGGGAGATAAACACAGACAAGGCAAAGGCATGGAGCAGGGAGGCAAGGGACACACAGAGAGCAAGAGAGGAACATGGAGAGAGAGAAAAGCTGTTAAAGTGAATTGTTGTCATTTTTATGCTTACCATCTCTACATTGTTTCAAACTGATGATCAAAGACATTCCTTTGTCTCTGTCCACCTCTCCAGCTACTCTGGTTTTGGGGGGAGGCTGAAAAGGCTTCATTATAGGCACATCCTATCTGAAAGATCTGTTTCTTGTCTTGTAAACTTCCTGCTTTTATGATCCTTTTGGTGAGCAGGAGGTTACACAAACGCACCCCCATGACACACACATTCTCACACACACACACACACACACACACACACACACACACACACACACACACACACACACACACGTTGTTGCACATGCATACACATGCATACAGGTGCTTACACATACACACACATAGTGCCTTGTCTTTTAGAACCTACAGGGGGTTTTACGAGGGGAGGTGCTTGTGTTGTGTAAACTGTAACTGTCATGGGAATAAAAGGCTACGAGGAGGGCTGCTCTTTGAAGGAGTTGGTTGGAGACAGGTGAGGAGCGTTGAGTTCCAGGAGCCTGGTTCCGACCAAGCCTTCCCTCGCTAGCAAGTAAAAGACCAGTTGAAGATGTTCTTGTTTTTGTTCTTCATGAGGAATAAGTCTCTAAACTAGCGGGGCCTGTGGAAGCGCAGATTCAACACAAACAAACAAACAAAACAAAAAAAGCTAAAGACAAATAAATTATCTGAGAGAACTAGAAACACAAATGAACTAGGAAGAGAAAGGAAACTGAACCAAGAATAACACTAAATCAAAGAATAGAAATTGAACCAGAATACGAAACACTGGGTCCATAGACCCAGGACCATGACATAAGGAAAGATTCAGGGTCACCTGAAGTTTAATTAATTGGTTTGTGTTTTCTGACTTCATGGATAGAGGAAGTTCGGTGGCATATGCATAGCAATGAAAAATGTATGCTATGCCTTCTAATGAGACTGTCCTCAATACCTACAGCATGCGTTTATTGCTGTAATTACTTATTATGGTACAGTGGTATGGTACAGTATGGAATGCTGCACTAAGGTCAAACAAGGACCAGCACAGAGACTGTCACAGTACATAAGATCATTTGTAATCATCACAAAAGTTGTTTTTGTACTGTGTTGAGCTCTGAAACCTGATAACAATATTTTCTATAACAAACTCACAGACCATGACAAAGTGGTTATTTGAGTTTCTGTTGCCTTCCTTGTCTACACTTCTAGTCTACACTACAATACTTTTATTACATTAAATATGATAGAGCAGGTTATCTACTAATCAGAATGTTGGTGGTTTGATCCCTGGCATGCTCCAGTCTGTGTGTCAAAGTATCCTCGAGTAAGAAAGTGAACCCCAAGTTCTGTCTTTGCCAGAATATTATTCTTTATTTCTTTATTTATTTTTACTGCAGATTTGCAAGCTTTCTAAATGGGCCTCTACAGCTGTGAAATAAGAAGCTGTGAAATTAATGTCATCCTAGCAAACATGCATTTATGTAATCATTTAAGATAAAAACAACTGTATGAATAATTTTGTCAGTTTGGCAGTTAGTCAGTTGAGGAACCAAAATTAACATAATGCTTTTTTTTTTTATGGCATTGTACATATTTTTTAAATTTATTTTCTCGGTTGTTACTCATGAAATAGCATATTCTCCACAAATATGCCAGCCTCAGATCTTAGTGACAGATCTTGTATCTTGCTTTCTTCTTAAATGAGATGGTCCTGGTTCCAAACGTTTTGTAAATAAATTTTGAGTCAATAGTCAAGCTAACAAAATGAAATTGATGTTAGACAATGAAGTAGAATGGATGCATCTCAGTTTTGCTGATAACAATGAGAGCAATAGATAAAATGCAAACTGACAAAATCTCATCTTATTTTGGGGAAAAAATGAAAAGAAATGAAACCACTGTTCTGTTTTTCATTCTTTAATCGTTAACAACAGCTTTCTGCCACTACTGTCATGTTCAGCACTCATAGTCTGAGATCCAAAAGTGCAGTTCAAACTCTAATTTGAGATTGCTATAAAATCCCAGAAGTCCCACATGCTAAGGAGATTCACCTTGTTCTTAGACATGTTAAAATGTTAATATAAGCTGTAATAGTGGTGTTACAGTTAGAGATCGCACGATACCACTTTTTTATGTCCGATACCGATACCGATATCATAAATTTGGATATCTGCCGATACCGATATGAATCCGATATAGTGTTTTTTAATCAACAAAACTGTTTTTTTATATCTTGCTGCATTTTGTATAAGTTCATACTCAAGTTTAAAACAACAACTACACTAAAGCTATTCTGTTATACCTGTATGCAAAAAAAAATATTTCATAGTTCAGCAATACTGATCAATCTAATAAACTTAAACCTACACCATCCTCCCTATTCTGGTATTTTAAAGAGTACTTAGCGTAAATATTAAGCAACCTAACTAATAGGGTTCCAACTCCCAGCAACAACAAAAATAAAAAAATAAAAAATAGGGAACCACCCCTCACGCTCCACCTCATGATGCTTAATCGACGTAATCAACCTTAATTTGATGCAGTGTGAAAAAAAAATGCACAGAAATCAATTATTTTTCAAGAAATATTAAATAGATTCAACATCTTTCTTCAACAAAATTGCAGACTGCACAGATGGTACCTTCCCAAAGGAAAAAGTACTATAGCTTACTAGGGTATATACACTCAACAAAAATATAAACGCAACACCTTTGTTACTGCTCCCATTCCCCATGGGATGGACGTAGAGACCTAAAATTCATTCCAGATACACAATATAACCATCCCTCCCAAACAGTGGTCACAAATCAGTCCAAATGTGTGGTAGTGGGCACATCTGCTATATTGAGATAATCCATCCCACCTCACAGGTGTGCCACATCAGGATGCTGATCTGACATCATGAGTAGTGCACAGGTGTACCTCAGACTGCCCACAACAAAAGGCCACCCTGGAATGTGCAGTTTTGTCTCACAGCAAAATGCCACAGATGCCACAAGCAATGAGGGAGCGTGCAATTGGCATGCTGACAGCAGGAATGTCAACCAGATCTGTCGCCCGTGCATTGAATGTTCATTTCTCAACCATAAGCCATCTCCACAGGCGTTTCAGAGAATATGGCAGCACATCCAACCGGCCTCACAACCGCAGACCTCGTGTAACCACACCAGCCCAGGACCTCCACATCCAGCAGGTTCACCTCCAAGATCGTCTGAGACCAGCCACCCAGACAGCTGCTGGAACAATTGGTTTGCACAACCAAACAATTTCTGCACAAACTGTCAGAAACCGTCTCAGGGACGCTCAACTGCATGCCCGTCGTCCTCATCGGGGTCTTGACCTGACTCCAGCTCGTCGCCGTAACAGACTTGTGTGGGCAAATGCTCACATTCGATGGCGTCTGGCACGTTGGAGAGGTGTGCGCTTCACGGATGAATCATGGTTCACATTGTTCAGGGCAGATGGCAGCTGAGAATGTCCCAGTTCTTGCATGGCCAGCATACTCACCGGACATGTCACCCATTGAGCATGTTCGGGATGTGCTTGACCGGCGTTTACGACAGCGTGTACCAGTTCCCACGAATATCCAACAACCTCACACAGCCATTGAAGTGGAGTGGACCAACATTCCACAGGCCACAACTGACAATCTGATAGACTCCATGCGACGATGTGTTGCACTGCATAAGGCAAATGGTGGTCACACCAGATACTGACCGGTTCTGGGTCCCCAGACCCCCAATAGCGCAAAAAACTGCACATTCCAAGGTGGCCTTTTGTTGTGGGCAGTCTGAGGTACACCTGTGCACTACTCATGATGTCAGATCAGCATCCTGATGTGGCACACCTGTGAGGTGGGATGGATTATCTCAATATAGCAGATGTGCCCACTACCACACATTTGGACTGATTTGTGACCACTGTTTGGGAGGGATGGTTATATTGTGTATCTGGAATGAATTTTAGGTCTCTACGTCCATCCCATAGGGAATGGGAGCAGTAACAAAGGTGTTGCGTTTATATTTTTGTTGAGTGTATATTAGACTTAATAGTCACTATATACAGTAATTGACTTCTATTCATTTTACATCAAATTAAAACTTTGGGTGTCAGATAATTATTTATTAAAAGCTAGACATTTTAAATGAGAATAAGAAAGAAAAGTATGTCTTTGTGCCCCCTTTTCCCTGTTAATGCCCTATCGGCCCACCTGGCTAAACTTTGCTAGATCCGCCCCTGCACAGTTACCAGCCGTCAGCTACGTAGAAAAAGATCCTGGTGTAGAAAGTAATATTAAATAAATTCTAACAACAGCTTATCAAGGTTAAACGTGCTGCTGTTGTTCAGCCACTGGTTTCCTCTTTCTGGTGCAAAGTGGGCCAAAAGCAAACAAGAGAGACGGACTCGCGACAGAAAAGCAGATCAGCTGATCATTAAGCAGTTTCATGATTGAAGTAGCAGCAAGAAGAGGCAGTCGCTCCATATATCGTTTGTTAAGCTTAACGCAGGAATGCTTTACAAACATTCAGAGATGGACTTACACACTTGCTTTACTTCTCTCGGGGATAACTTTGTCGGAGATGAAATGCTAGCGAAGCTCCAAATGCTATCCAGACCACCGACAAGTCTCGCATGCCACAGCCGCTCTATCACGTGATGCATACGGCTCTGACGTGCTAACGTTCTGAGGTGAGTTACGGCGTGTTGCAAGTTTTGTGAGGTGCTTTCGTGATATTTAATGGATCGGATTGCATTTTTTATTTTTCTCCGATATCCGATCCAGTAATTTAGGTCAGTTTTGGACCGATACCAATACGTAATATCGGATCGGTCCATCTCTAGTTACAGTTAATACCTCACAGGAAGAAGTTCCTGGATTTGAATCTGAGTCTGTATGGATGTATGGCGATCAGAAGAACTTCATGCCTGATCAAATCTGAATACAGGTGTTAAAATGTACCCAAGTAATCTTAAACATTCTGTCATAAAGTTTCTCACCTGTTTGTATCCATCTTTCATATCATTAAAATTTTATGGCTGCAGTTAGCTAGCTGTCTTGGACTCCATTGGGAAAGCTTATAACAATGGCTGGAACTTGTCAAGCTGAGAGGCCAGCAGCTTATTGTGGTTATTTGCACATGTAAACTTCTGGTCTTTGACAGGAGACTGAAGGGAAATTAGTGTGCTAGATGAGCTGACACAGGCTGTGCTCGTACTGGTTCTGGATAATTGGGCGACTGTGGCTCAAGAGTTGGCAGTTCGTCTTGTAACCAGAAGGTTGCCGGTTCGAGTCGTTGTGTCCTTGGGCAAGACACTTCGCCTACTGGTGATGGCCAGAGGGGCCGATGGCGCGATATGGCAGCCTCGCTTCTGTCAGTCTGCCCCAGGGCAGCTATGGCTACAACTGTAGCTGCCTCGACCAGTGTGTGAATGTGAGAGTGAATGAATAGAGGAATTGTAAAGCGCTTTGAGGGCCCCGAAAAGCGCTATATAAATGCAATCTATTGTTATTATTATTATAATTATGAGCTTCGGTGTGTAAGGAAACAGTGCTACCATTACCACAAAAATGCTCTTCTGTGACTTATCATCATATCAGTTTAGTTTTCAGTTATTAACTATCTTGGCATGTGAAGAAGATAGAGTGCAGTGTGAAAAAGTATTCCTTTAACTTATTAGCAAGGACATCCCTGATCATGGAGAGGTGATGGAAAATTGGGTTAATAAATCAGTCAAGTGGAACAAGTAGAGACTGAGCCAGCACTTTCAGAAAAGGTCTCTGTGCAAAGTTCAACTAGCTGTTCAACAAAAACAACAATATGAATGTGTTCATTAATATTTTAATCTTTCTGTAGATATTGTTGGATAACTGGGTCACGCAGTGCTTCAACTTTTTAACCCAGCTGTTATTTTTTTATGCAATGGATATATTTGAATATAATATTAAAAAATCAAAACGTAGGCTTGCTTTTTCAAAGCTCATTAACATCAGTACTTCTCAGAGATAAGTGGTCCTAACAGGACAACCGCTAAAAGTATGATTTTAAATATTTGTAATGGCATTGCTGTGTATTAACACTTAAAGGGACATTTTGTCCTTTTTGGGTTTTTTTTTTTTTGTTTTTTTTCCATGTCATTTTGGCTACGTCGAATGAGGATTTCCTCACATTTGCTAGCGGATATAAATTTTGAAAAAAGTTTTAGAAATGTAATCTCAGTTCCTTAAATTATCCTAACATGTCAAAGCTACGTAAAAACCAAGGCATTTGATGCTAAGGCAAAAATTTCCCATTGAAAATCATTGATAATTCAATTTTTGGTCCCACATTTATGTTAACATCAATTAATGCATTCCTTTATGCAGCTTTACTATTTACTGTTTGAAGCGTGCAGCAAAATTTTACCCTTGTGTGTTTTTTTAAAGGGTGCTTTGCTAGTTTCTGTCACTAGAGATGTTGGATAATGGTGGGTGTAATCTCCAACTTTAAGTCTTCTCTATTACAAGACCACACCCTGCAGATTGCACTCACTACTTCTCTGTAGAAGTAGCAGTGGAGGAGCAGTCACTTTGGGGATGGCAAGATTTTACAACTATGGAATACTATGATCGGAAATGACCATGCACTCTGAAGTGGTGGCTCCTCATCCTCTCAAAAATGCACTTCCCGAGTGTCCCCTCTCCCCACCAGTGTTGGTCAAGTTACTTGAAAAACGTAATCAGTAACTAATTACTGATTACTTCCCCCTCAAAAGTAATCCTGTTACTTTTGTGATTACTCATTTTCAAAAGTAATTAGTTACTTAGTTACTTTTAAAAAATGATTTACAACCTGAATAGGTAATAAAGCAATAGATCTTTCAGCCCAATTCTATTTTTTCTGCATAATCCACCATATAAAATGTAATCAAATGAAAAAGTCTCTTTTTGAAACTAGTTTTATTAGGTTTAATCTTTTAACTTTAGGCATGAAGCAAACATTAAATTATATGCAACATTCTCTGACTGGAAGAAATTTGTTTAACATTTAAACCTATTTTCTGCATGATCCATCATATAAAATAAAATAGTTTTTTTTGTGTTTACACTCACTCTTTCAAATAAATGCATGTAAAACACAGCAGAAAATAAATAAAGTCAAATGTGTTTTTGTCACTTTTTACGGAATCAAACTCAAAGTAAGGTCAGTGTCACGATGAGTTGTGTGGCTGTACCCACGTGCAGGACTCGGAGACAAAACATTAACTTAAACGACGGCTTTATTTGCTGGAGAGTCACCTTTGGACGATACATAAGCAACAACTTAAACTAACTAGACAGGAGATGCTGAAGGTAGACGACCATGGATACACACACAACAAACGTGGAGGACGCAACAACTGGCAGGGAAAAACACAGGGCTTAAATACATACTGAGGTGATTAGGGAATGTGAAACAGGAGGAGAGCACAGCTGGGACTCATCAGACATGACAAGACAAGGGGAGGCAAAACTCAACACATTGACATAGTACACAGACTTTCAAAGTAAAACAGGAAACTGAACAGACGAGGACTAAACTAGGGGATACAGTGACAGAAATCAAACCCAAGAGAATCAAAACACATCATGAAAACAAAGATAACTAATACAAACAGAAAAACACTGAGTCCACAGACTCAGGACCGTGACAGTACCCCCCCCCCAAAGGGCTGGCTCCCGACAGCCCCAAACAAAAAAGGCACAAAGCACCAGGCCAGGGTGGGCGGAGGGGGCCCAGGATGGAGGGACAGAGACCAAACAAAAAACAAGGAGCACAAGAGACCAGAACAAAACCAAAAACAGTTCAGGGGGCCGACCATGCACACAGCAACGGCGGCGACGGGCAAACAGTTCCGGAGGCCGACCGTGCACACAGCAACGGCGGCGACGGGCAAACAGTTCCGGAGGCCGACCGTGCACACAGCAACGGCGGCGACGGGCAAACAGTTCCGGAGGCCGACCACTCAGAAGGCAGTGGTGGCCACAGAGCAGGTCCGGAGGGCGGCCGCGATGCCAGCGGTGGCGACGAACTCCTTCCAGAGGCCGTCCCCGAAGGCCATGATGCCAACTTAGCGGCCTGGAAAACGGCTGGCAGAGGCGAGGCGGAACAGGTCGAGCTGGCACCGACGGCGGCGTGGCAACCGCAGGACCAGACGAGGCAAGACCAGACGAGGCAGGACCAGACGAGGCAGGACCAGACGAGGCAGGACCAGACGAAGGCGGAGCTGAAGCCGGACCAGGCGTGGATGACGGCAGCGGGACGGCTGCGGAACCTGACGGCAGCGGGACGGCTGCGGAACCTGACGGCAGCGGGACGGCTGCGGAACCTGACGGCAGTGATGCTGCAGGCAGTGATGCTGCAGGAGGTGATGAGGATGCAGGCAACGGTGTAGGAGTCACAGGGGATGATTCCGCAGATGGTAGCCGAACACACTTCCCCGTACCGCCAGCAGATGTGAAGATGTGCTGACTGGGTCCTCCAGGACCCTCAGCTAACGAGGCGTGGTGCTGGGTGGGCTCCTCGGACCCTCCAGCAGACGTGGCTTGAGGCTGGACGGGCTCCTCGGGCCCTCCAGCAGACGTGGCTTGAGGCTGGCAGGGTTCTCCCGAACCCCCAGCAGACAACACATGAGGCTGGCTGGGTTCTCCCGAACCCCCAGCAGACAAAACTTGAGGCTGGACAGGCCCCTCGGGCCCTCCAGCTGGAGCAGATGCAGGACCAGAGGCCATCGGGACCCCTGGCTGCATAGGTAGCTGAATTGGTGCTTGCACTAATTGCTGAGTTTCCGGCTGGGCGGTTGACTGAAACAGAAGTTGTAGTGGTGGTCGTGATGATGGTCGTGCTGGGTGTAGTGTTGGCTGTTGAACATGCAACAGAGCAGGAAACCGACTCTCAACAACTCTTCTCCGGGGAACAGGGACGGGTACTGGGCCTGGTCGAACCTCAGCCACCGCCACCTGAAGAACAGATACAGGTCCAGGGAAGAGCTGTGTTCTGGCTGCCTCACCCCTGGGGGCCGGTGTGGGTGCAGCAGCTAGCTGGACCGCCGCTGCTCCCACCCGAGGAGCTGAAACGGGTGCAGGAGTCAGCGGGGTCTCAGTTGCCCCCACCCAGGGAACCAGAACAGGCACAGGCAACGACCGGGCGCCCGCCATCCCCGCCCGTGGAGCAGATACAGGTGCAGGGATGAACGGAGCCATAGTCTGCCTGGGAACTGGAACTGGATGCGGAGAGCAGAGCAGAGGAGCTGTAACAGTCACTGGGAAAACCAGGTTTATGGTACCAGACATGGTTCTAGAAAACCGAGACTTATGGCAGGCTGACCTTGGTAAAACCGCTATTCTTAAGTTGTCCAGGCTGACGTTAGCAGTCTCAGAAAAAACGAGTTCAGGGGCAGTCACAGGTGCTGGAGAAATCATACAAGCAGTATCTGAAGAAACTGGGTGTGAAGCAACATAAAACACAGTCTTACAAAACGCAGCCTGGGAAGTTGCACACACAGTGTCCAGTGCTACTGGCTGAAAAGCATGGCGCACAGAGTCATACAAACATGATCGTGGAACCGAAACTTTAACTTGAGCAACCACTTCTGCAGTGTTCAAACCAAGTAATTTTGCCAGCTTGGTAACAGCAGATGACACCTGGTTGGTCTTAACCCGGACAGTCACAGAACGTATAGTCTTGAAGAGTTCACAATGAGCAACACAAACAGTCTTTGAATAAGCAGACTCTAGGCTTGTGGAATTTAACTCGGGGGAGGTTATGGAAACATGAGGTTTATCATAGGAAGCCTCAGAATGAACTGGCTGGTGAGCCGTGTAAACCATGGGTGAAGCAACACCAACAACAGCCTCATGAGGTGTAGCCTGCACAGCATAGATGGAATGTGGCTGGGAAATTGAACTGTCCCTGTTTAGTTTAGCAGTAAGAGGAATAGTCTTTTGAGCTGCATCTTTAATGTCCCGAGTGAGATCATGATTGTCCAAGTCAGAAAATTTCATAACAGATTCACATATATAATCTACATCTGGAAACTCACTGTTAACTGATCCAAAAACAGGTGGCTCAGAATCAACATAACCTGCCTGAGAAGCGAAAACAGAAACCCCAGTCTTTTCAGAATGAAACCCAGAAACACCACCCTCAGTTACAGGACACAAAACCTCTTTTGACTCTGAAATAAGGTCATCTGATTCCTGAATCTTCTCAAACTTTGAAGAAACAAAAGAGGGAAAATTAGAATGCTCAGAGTCCCGAAAGACAGCCTCAGAGTCAGCCATCTTGGGATCATCAGTTTCTGTCTTTGCAGACCCTGAGTTAACAGTCAAAAAATTAACCGACTCCGAATTCACTGGCTCAGAGCTAGAAATTCCCAGCGTGGAAGAAGCTGGGTGACAACTGTTCTGTTCACTCACCACGTCCAGCACTTCAGAGCAGGAATTGGACTCGGGTTGCGGTGAGGGACGGCGACGACGAGAACGCCGCTTTCTCTTAGAAACCGGAGCGACAGAAAAAACGGAGGGTGTCGGAGCAACAGTGACTGGTCCCTCATCCTCCGACCACATTCCTGCCAGGCATGAGGCAGGTGAGGGGTGGTCGGAACCAGACGTGAGGGAGGAAGGAGTCCGATGCTGCGACTTCAGCTGCTGCAGAGGGGCTATAGAATGCTCCGCCCGCTGCGGCGGCATGAGAGGGCTTGCTCGCTGTGACTGAGGCGGTGTGGATGAGGAGATGAGGGTGAATTGGGCCAGCTCCCGGGCTTTGACTGCCTCCTTAGCCTGGGTCAGCGAACGGCTGAACTCCGAGGCAATAGACAGCTGGCGCAGTTGAGGATTTCTGTCAAATATGCTTTGTATTGCATTCAGCCCGACTGAGAACGTCTGCAAATCTGAGGCGTGGCTAATGCGAGTCATCAGTCCGAGGATGTGAGCAAGGTCCACCTCTCTCTCGAGGTGAGCTGAGTCCGCTGGGTCCATGTTATGGTTGCGTCCTTCTGTCACGATGAGTTGTGTGGCTGTCGGTGGCTGGACCCACATGCAGGACTCGGAGACAAAACATTAACTTAAACGACGGCTTTATTTGCTGGAGAGTCACCTTTGGACGATACATAAACAACAACTTTAACTAGACAGGAGATGCTGAAGGTAGACGACCATGGATACACACACAACAAACGTGGAGGACGCAACAACTGGCAGGGAAAAACACAGGGCTTAAATACATACTGAGGTGATTAGGGAATGTGAAACAGGAGGAGAGCACAGCTGGGACTCATCAGACATGACAAGACAAGGGGAGGCAAAACTCAACACATTGACATAGTACACAGACTTTCAAAGTAAAACAGGAAACTGAACAGACGAGGACTAAACTAGGGGATACAGTGACAGAAATCAAACCCAAGAGAATCAAAACACATCATGAAAACAAAGATAACTAATACAAACAGAAAAACACTGAGTCCACAGACTCAGGACCGTGACAGTCAGTACTTCCACGCTTTAAACGCTGCACGGTCATACTCTCTGCCACACTCGTTATATTATCCATTGTTGATCTGCACACAGCTGTTGCCACGAACGTCGCACTCGCTTACCTCATTGTCATGAGACACTCTCGAAAAAAATCACAGTTTTAGTAACGCAGTAATGCAGCGTACTTAGAGGAAAGTAACAGTAATCTAATTACCTTTTTTGCAATAGTAATCCCTTGCTTGTTACTTGAAAAAGTAATCAGATTACAGTATATTACTGCCCATCTCTGCTCCCCACTGCCTTTAAGCAGCAGGCAGCAGTAAACAGGTCATTAGAAGAGGCCGAGATGATTTAGTTTAACATTAACTACAATTTTGTCAAAGTGCCAAAGCACTTTAAGCACAAGCACTTTTTCAGTAACTTATCCGTCTTGTAGAACTGTGTTCCAAATAAAGACCTTTGTGTTGACAAGATTGTTAGTTTATCATTTACAAACAAATCAATATTGTCTGTATGGAAAGCAAATTCCCACCCAAAAAAGTGCACATGTAAAACTACAGTGTTAATCGATACGGTTGAAAAAACTGGATGCACTTAACTTTTCTGCTGGTGCACCTGAGAAAAAAGTTAGGCGCACCAGTGCAACCGTGGCAAAAAGTTAGTCTAGAGATCTGATACCATCTTTTTCTAAACCTAACCATAGTAAAAACGTTTAAAAAAAGAAAAGAATAGAAGGCTGCTAGAGAAAGCCAAACCGATTTACTCACGAACAAATAAAAGACTGAAAAAGCCAAACAATAACATTTTTAGGTCATCAAAGTGACTTATATATCATGTTTAACTCGAGTAGCGAAAGACCGCGGGGGTTTGAAAATGATGTGTCGGTCGGCTCAGATACTTGAAGTTTACACAGCTACATTCTCACCTGAAATTATGTTAAAAGTTTTTTTTGCGACCCAGAAAGAGAAATAAGAGTAATATTAGAATAGAATATAATAGAATAGCCTTTATTGTCATTGTACAGAGTACAACGAAATTGGAGTGCCACTCCCTTGGTGCAAGTTTCAATAATAAATATAAATGTAAAATATAAAAAGTACAAAAAAACAATCGTAAGTACTCAAACAATAGTATGTACAATATATACAGGATAGCAGCATTAATATAATGACAGTATGAATAGCAGCATAATATAATGACAGTGACGGTATGGAATAGGTTCAATTGTTTTTGTGCTTATTTACTACGGTGATAGCTCTGGGAAAGAAGCTATCCCTGAATCTGTTTGTCCTGGTTCTATGTGACCTGTACCGTCGGCCTGACGGTAATAGTTCAAACAGTTGGTTGCTGGGGTGAGAGTGGTCCTTGATGATATTGCCAGCTCTGCTGAGGTACCGAGAGTTTGCAGTGACCTCCAGGCTGGGCAGACAGCAGCCAGTGATCTTCTGGGCTGTGTTGATGACCCTCTGCAGTACTTTCCTGTCCGCAGCTGAGCACCCTGCATACCATGTTGTTATGCCGTACGTTAGGATGCTCTCTATGGTGGCTCTGTAAGCTCTCCAGGTTGTTCCTCCTGAGCACTCTCAGAAAGTGGAGACGCTGCTGGGCCTTTTTAACCACCGCCGTAGTATTTGCAGTCCAGGAGAGGTCATCAGATATCTGCACGCCCAGAAACCTCATGGAGTGTACCCTCTCCACACAGCTCCCGTGAATGTAAAGTGGGGCCGGGTCTGCTCTGCCCTTCCTGAAGTCCAAGATAAGTTCTTTAGTTTTCGTGGTGTTCAGTTGGAGGTTGTTAACTGAACACCACTCAGTCAGTCTGTTGACCTCATCTCTGTAGTCCGACTCATCCCTCCTTGAGATGAGTCCAACCACTGCGGTGTCATCCGCGAACTTTATGATGGTGTTTGAGAGATGGGTAGGGGAGCAGTCGGATGTGTAGAGCATAAACAGGAGGGGACTCAAAACACATCCTTGTGGAGACCCGGTGCTGAGTGTGATGGTGCTGGACCGGTGGGGGCCGAGTCTGACAGACTGTGGTCTATTTGTCAGGAAGTTCTTGATCCAGAGGCAGATGGGGGTGGAGAGTCCCAGGTGAGACAGTTTCTGGACCAGGATCCGTGGGATGATATGATTGAATGCTGAGCTGAAGTCCAGAAAGAGCAAATTAGCTACTCACAAATGGCACCCTTACAAACTCCAGCTACTGCAGCATCTCAACGAGGATGACCCAGATCGGCGCACAGAATTTGCAGAATGGGCAAAACAAAAATTGGAACAGGACCCTCAGTTCACGCAGAAGATTTTGTTCAGTGATGAGGTAAACTTTTATGTGAATGGTGAAGTTAACAAACAAAACCACCGCTATTGGTCTGACACTAACCCACATTGGATGGATCCCTCCAAGACTGTTGGAACAATGTGGTTTGGTGTAGTATATGGGGTACAACAATAGTGGGTCCATTCTTCATTAATGGAAACCTCAAGGCCACTGGATATTTGAAATTGCTACATGATGATGTGTTTCCCTCTTTATGCACTGAAGCTGGCACGTTCCCTGAGTTTTTCCAGCAAGATGGTGCACCACCACATTATGGGTGCCAGGTCTGAGCATTCCTAGATTTACAGTTTCCTGGAAAGTAGATTGGTCGTCGTGGGCCAGTTGAATTGCCCCCAAGGTCTCCCGATCTGACCCCCTTAGACTTTTATATTTGGGGTCATCTGAAGGCAATTGTCTATGGTGTGAAGATACGAGATGTGCAGCACCTGAAACTACGGATACTGGATGCCTGTGCTTGCATTTCTCCTGCGGTGTTGCTATCAGTGTGTGAAGAGTGGGAGAAGAGGGTTGCATTGACAATCCAACACAATGGGCAGCACATTGAACACATTTTATAAGTGGTCAGAAACTTGTAAATAACTCATGAAAGAATAAAGTTACGTGAAACCAAGCACACCATTGTTTTTCTTGTGACATTACCAATAAGTTTGATGTGTCACATGGCCCTCTTCCTACTGAAAAAACAAGTTGTATCCAAGATGGCCGACTTCTAAATGGCCACCATGGTCACCACCCATCTTGAGGAGTTTGCCCCCTCACATATACTAATGTGCCACAAACAGGACTTTAATATCACCAACCATTCCCACTTTATTACGGTGTATCCATATAAATGGCCCACCCTGTACAATTGAAACATGAACCGATTGAAATGGATGGTGCAGCCTGACTGCTCATCAGTTTGTTACCTGTTGAAGTTCAGGCTGTGGCTGCTGGGCTGCTATCAGCATTGATTCACCTTTTACGTCACTGTGGGTTCTTGGCTAGCTTAGCGTTAGCATGTTAGCATGAGCTGAAGTTGTGTTAGGAGTATAATGCGGTTGTTTCTGTCTTGGATTCAGTTTACACAGAACCATCATGCTTTCATCATTTTTGTGCAACAACAACTAAAAGTATTGTCCATATCCACACTGTAGACTTCACCACTGTTTTTCCTCATCCAACACACAAACTGAAATAAGCTGATTGTAGCAACTGTGCAAGAACAGATAAGCAAGATCGATAAGAAGGCAGACTAACAATTCTCAATTCTCATCCCTACAGCTCACTCGAGCTCACTCGCAATGACAGGAAACTATTCGTGTCAGACTTGGGTTAAGCTTCACACATCATTTGTTGTCAGTCAAGTAGATCACTACAGCAAAGGATAATAAACAGTGTTGGGGAGTAATGGAATACATGTACCATTACGTATTTAAAATACAAAATATGAGTAACTGTATTCTGTTACAGTTACCGTTTAAAAAGGTGGTATTCAGAATACAGTTACTTTGTTGAAATAAATGGATTACACGGCAGTATTTTCTTGTTTCATATGTTAGGTTAGGCTATGCCCTCTCTATTTTTGGTAATTCCACGCCGATGGAAACCCAAACAAAACACGCATTAAGAGGCTCTAATGCCTGTGTCTCAATCTCATGGCCCATGTCACCTCTACTTGCAGCCTGCATAATGACGTGAAGAAATTTTTTTTTAAATTATTCACAAAAGTTATTTAATATGAAGGAAATAGGCAGAGTGTTACAGGCATAGCCCTAAAGAATGTAGCCTCATAGGCAGTGTAGTCTGTGCCGCAGAGAGAATGGACTGCCATACCGGTTATGTGTCTGTGAGCGCGAGGGAGGGAGAAAAAGGAGAATGTATGAGTATGAGTTGTCACCGAGCAGAAACGGGAGATGGAAGCATGTAAATATAATATTAACAACTCCAGCCAAGAAGAGTGCCTGACGAGCCCAGTTCTAAGTAAGCTATTAAGAGTAGATTGTACACTTTGGTCGTGTTTTCCTCCGAAACAATTAGTTCCGTTGGAGCAGCCTTTCAACGCATCTATCTGTCTCTCACTAACAAAGTTGACCCAGACAACAAACTAAAGCTAGTTTTTGGCTACAAGCCCGACACGGAACCCGACGTATTAGCCAGAGGTCCCTTTACAGTTTTACGCCTTTACGGTTCGGAGCCACGGACCTGTTTTATATATGTGCGGAATAGTTTTCTATATAAGATCGTTGCAAAAAGTGCAGCCCTACCTAATGTCCACCCTACTGTTACTCATTTTATATTAAGATTTAAAAATCTAGTTGGTATTGGTATGGCAAGTAGTCTTCAGTAATAGTAAGAAATCACACAGCAACAGTACATTCATGTAGCTGTAAAAAGCATGATAATATATAAAGTAAAGTAATATATAAAGTAAGTATTCAGAATACGTTACTCTCATTGAGTAACGTAATGGAATACGTTACAAAGTACATTTTGGGGCATGTATTCTGTAATCTGTAGTGGAATACATTTTAAAAGTAACCTTCCCAACACTGAGGATAAATGAAGACAAGTATGTCCTACCTGACAAGTAAGCTCTATTTAACAGAATAAATACAGAGGCTGTCTGTGTGATTTCAGATTGAATTTAATTCTTAAATTAGGCTACTGTTAAGCTAGGCTGTCATTGTCAGCAATATTATATCCTTATAACCTCCACAGCATTGTGTGGTATTTATATACTTTTTTGTGTGCTTCATGTAAAACCTAAATACAGGCATCAAAGAAGAACAAAATTCAAGGTTTTAGCACATCAATCTATAAAATAAACTCACAGATCCCAAATGCAGGTCACTTAGGGTTAGGACCCTTTCCTACAGAACATCCACTGAAGGTGATTAATACACAAACTAAAGCTAACTTTTTAGCCAGTCAAGAAATTATATGAATGTTAAACATGAAATACGAATCCACTGAGCTAATGCTTCATATAATTGATTGTGCGGGAGCCATCCAACTAACTAAAAAATATTAACTGCTTTATGTGTGAGCAGTTGCTTTCCTTTTCAATGCAAAATTTACACTACACTGCATCGCAAGTATCTCTCCCCCACAGTTAAGGCTAGACGAGACTATTTAGGATTATATTTAGTCATTATCTGCTTCATTCACCACTGTCTTGCTTTTTTTCCTTCTTGCTCTTCTTTCTTCTTTCTTTTGTGACTCAGGAATTTAAAAAATTCACTGAGTTACATATATTGTTGTCTTTAGCTTGCTTAAATAGAGGCATGGATGCCACTTGGACTGAGTGGGGTCAGGTAGGGCCAGTTTAGTGGGATCAAGTCTTTCCCATTGTTACTTCAAACTTTGCATATTGCCACAGTTGTAATTTGTCAACCCTTGGGAGACTGTACTGGCTTGTGGTCCCAAGCAGTTTCCTGCTTTGTCCAGTGGCAAACTGTGCCTGTGGTCATGGCCTTAGTAATTCACTTTGCAGTTAAATTTTCTGCATCATCTAACTCAGGACCTTGTTATTTACTGGTCAGCTTTAACGTTACCTTCTGTTTGACTTGATAAATAATTGTTTTTTTCATAAACACTGGTGCATGAAGGCAGGCGATTTGTTAATATTAAATGCGCCTTTCCTATTTTAGTTATTTCCCTCATTGAGAGAAGTACGAATGCTAAGAAATGCTTATGACAACTCAGATTATGGCTAAAATGTTTCAATTGCCTATGTTCCCTTCTTGTGATATTATTACTTTATGCCTGATCTACTGTATTTTAATTAAGCACATCACTGTGGTACTTTGAATGCAATTCATCTCTGCCCTAGTAGTCTAAATGTGACCTCATACAATCTCAGTCTCATACAATTGGTCTCACAATGAAGCAATAGCTACCCATAATCCTTTCAATCAAAAGATTGGCTCAGCCACAGTGGCAAATTATATCAAACAGCTACAACAGAATCTTTGATATTATTCATTTAATTGTGTTCCACCATAACACTGGATCCTGTTGAATATAATGTCCGAAGGAGAACAAAATGAACTGCCATTAACAGCCATTAGTATTTTAATATGCAACTGTATATTACAAATTACAAGGCCATTTCACAAAGAGGGTAACAACATGCATACAATTTGTGTCTCAATATGTTAAAAGTTTCAACTGGTCACGGTGCTGATCTGTCATTGCAGTAAAGGAAATGTGGAATTTTTAAGACAGATCCACATCCTAAAAGGATTTTTCTTTTTAAATTTAACTGCTCCACCAAGGTTAAAACATTTTTAAACAAATAAAAAGGAGGATGAAGATTTCTGTGAGTCCCTTACTTTTTTAATAAGAAATATTTATCCAGATTCTTGGAGAATCATTCTAGCAGGACAAAATATTAAATATTGCAGGCTGCATGCAAGGACAATATGATAGCCTTGATTTTTTTTTCTCTTCCTCTCTTTTTGGTGATGTGTTTTGTTTCTGTCTGGACAGACATACAGTTTGAACAAATCAAACTAGGTTGTGAAGTGCAATCTAAAAATGCAATGGAAAGGTTTGGCAGGATTTTTTATTATGCTCAGCTTTAGAAATAGAGAGCATAACAGTCATACCTCATCTCGTTTATGTGTGCTAATTTTCCTGGTAATTATATATTCTATGTAAGCAAATGTTTGCTTTTTCTTCACGTTTGTTGTTTGTTGTCTCATCCTGGACGATGGTTCTGAGAACTGTCCATGAGCCCTGGACTTAAGCAGAATATTGGCCTGTAGTGTCAAAATCTCATCCACTCCAGAAAAGTTCAGGTGAAAAAGTGTTGCAATTTTTGATGTGAGTAAATCAACCTCAGCATCTTCTTAAAAAGGGTAGCACATGAATGTTGCAACTGGCTCCAGAAAAACAAAAACAAAATAGCCATCTTTCAAGATATTTGGCACAAATGGAACAGCTGATCTTCGTTGCCAAATGCATTATGTCTTTCATGTTGAGCATCTTGGTGCATAACACTTGTTGGTGTATTATGCAGTGGTAATTGAGGAAGTTCAGGTAAGCATCATCCTCCCTGCACCTGGCATTGAGCGGCCAACCATCACAAGCTCTCCATCTGCGGTGATGGACACCACCTTATGTCCTGGGAGCTGGGTTTTGTCAATAAACTTTTTGAAAGACTGAAAAATGTCCTCTCCTCATGTGTGTTCTTTCATTGGCAGTACTGTTAACAGCTCCTCTTATGCAGTCATATCTGACTTTTGGACTATTATTATCAGCATGGAACACAGAGATAAGTTCTGGATGTACCCGTTCTCTCCTCAGCATCTCTCCTCTGAAAGATCAGAACAAAATCAGCCTTTGCTCAGAGTAGGTTAATCAGAGTATAATTCAAGTGATTTGATTCTGTGATTTTTATTATTGTTTGACTTGGCAATTAGTTTCCTCCTGTTAAACTAATAAAATATCCTGCATTGAAAAAGTCTAAATTGTGTACAGTCCCTTGTTGATCTTGTGTGAAACAGTAAAGGTAAAAGGCCTATTGGTTTGTGGCTCAGCTGCAGGGGAGGGGTGGCCATGAGTACCATTCACAGAGAGTTGGGGAATGGCTGCAATCAAAGCATTGTAAGATGGTGAAAGAAGTGAAGAGAGATGTAACGTCTTTCATCATCTTACAATGCTGTGATTGCAGGCATTTCCCAACTCTGTGAATGGTACTCATGGCCATTGATCAGTGGGCTTTGATTAGTGGGTTTTGGTCAGTGGTTGTTGATCAATGGTCATGAGAATTTGCATAATTAAGATTAAGGAACTGACCTCCCAGCCCATTGTTCCTTCAGTGGGCTGGTTTCAGTCATTATGCAAAGGTACTGTTTATAGGATTGGGGAAACCTGCAGACAGCTGAGACTGAAGAAGTCACTTGGATGTGTGACGAAACGTTTCTCCCACAAAACGCTACATCCAGATGAACAGAATCAGCTTCTGGAGATGTAACAAAAGATGTTGCATGGATGCATGTTCTTACACAAAAAGTATTTTTGTCAAGGTAAAGATGTCCAGCGTTAGCTGTTTTTTAGGCTAAGCTGATTTAATTTGGTCTTTACTGTCCTTGTCTAATGTTGTCTCAGCATGGTGGAGATGCACCGTCATATAATTAGTATTCCCAGAGTAATCTTCTATAACACTCCTTGTTAATCCCATGTTTCATGTCTATCGTCTTTGTCCCATTCTTGTTGCTAAATCCAAAATAAGACTATATGTTAGATTTATATGCAGAAAGTGTTTTTCTGATGACTTTCACCAGTACTTAATCTTTCTAATGCTAACTTCTTCAGCACCATCACATCAGTTGATCTTACTAGAAAAAAAAACTTAATGGCACTACCTGGTGGACTGAAAGAGCAACTGATTTTACTATTCTAGCACTAAAAACTGATTTCTGTCTGGAATGTATATAGTAACGTAATGGTACTTGTTGTCCCTGTATTCATACAATATTCAAATGCAAAAATTTAACTGCTATGTTGTATTTTTCCCGGGCACAAAATTATTAATGCACAGATTCTCATATGACAATAACATAAAAAGCATTCTTGGTAACTTAGCTATGCTTCTAGTTTACAAGAGCACTATTTATATTTGCACCATGATATGGTGAGTAATTCCCCTTGGGCGATCGTGGCTCAAGAGTTGGGAGTTCGCCTTGTAATCGGAAGGTTGCCGGTTCGAGCCCCAGCTTGGACAGTCTCGGTCGTTGTGTCCTTGGGCAAGACACTTCACCTGTTGCCTACTGGTGGTGGTCAGAGGGCCTGGTGGCGCCAGTGTCCGGCAGCCTCGCCTCTGTCAGTGCGCCCCAGGGTGTCTGTGGCTACAATGTAGCTGCCATCACCAATGTGTGTGTGAATGGGTGGATGACTGGATATGTAAAGCGCTTTGGGGTCCTTAGGGACTAGAAAAGCGCTATATAAATACAGGCCATTTACCATTTATTTACCATTTGTGCAAGCTGAGGAACATTTTGCTGTGGACTGAAAGCTTTGAAAACATTCCTTTGAGAATCAATTTTGATGTTCAGTGGTGTAACACATTTTCTGTTGATCAAGTCCTCAGTGCGGTCAGCCTCGAGTCCCACATCATTAAAACTGATACAAAGTGGCCATAACAGCTGGCCAAAGAAAAGCAATCAAAGTTAGTGGAGCAAGAATGGCTTTTAAAAGGCTTCACATTTTGCAGTATCCTTTAAAGAAATCCATAGACGAGGAGCGTAATTTATTTTCACACTTCAGATTCTACCAAAGAGACTTTATATAAATGAAAGTTTGCAAGTTTGCCATCCCTAGTGTCCCTGCCTGTACAATATCACACCTCTTCCTTTACAGCAAACGTGAAATAAGACACACAAAAAAAAAACCCTGCTCATCAAATAATGTGTGAAGCATCTCCACTTTAGCATGATGATTGAAGGTTGTTCACCCCCTACTGAAAGTCATGTTATTCCATTTTTGCTGTTTAACGCTGCCTAAAAAGCTGATGCCTCTGGATGCATGGTTACAGGTTCAAAATGTTTTGAGTGAAATTTGTTTAAACCAAGTTCTCTGTTTTGCTGAAGTTCGTCAAGTACTGGCTCACATTTAGTTCAAGCCCCCTGAATGAATGACAAGCAATAACTGCTGTTAGTTGAAACAGGTCTTAGCAAAGCAATGAACAATAATTCAGTTTCCTCTTTGAAAGAGCACAAACATCACAACAGAAATGTGACCTTCAAGCACATGAGATTATGCAGAATTTTTCAAAAACCTATTCGAATATTCATAACACTTTGCTCTCAGACATTTTCTTCGGCAGCTTACTTTTTTCTGCAAGGTAGCTTTACTCATTGGAAGCCCCTTTGTGAACTTGTTGCATTATTCATCAGATGCACGATGCACATTATAATGCTGCTGAATGCAACCCCAATGCAATTACATGACAAATATCTTAATATGTGTTTGGCATAGCTGAGACTCCATGCCCAGATGTCTATACATTCACAAATACACATGCAATCAAATGAATACCTAAAACTATAGGTGTATGAAGCACCCACGCTTTGTGCAAGCCTTCAGGGAAAAAGAAATATTATACTTTGACAACCCTTGTAAAACTGCAAGAGCACAGTCCAGAAATGCATTCATACGCAGATTTCTTCATAATACACAAAGTTACACTGTCACATCACAGGTTCCAGTATCCTTGTTTCTTTTAAGATGCTTTTTAAGAAGGTTTTTGCATCACACTTGCAACACACCTGGCACTTAACAATGTGTGCACTTTCTATAGGCACACTCTTAGAGCAGGGCGATATGGCCAAAAATATTTATCACGATATATATTTTAAAATTTGCGATAACGATATAACTGATGATATAATTGATGCGGGACAAAATACAACTCCACAACTTTACTACTGCAAAAAAACCCATCCATTTATTTTCACTTAAGCAGCTGTTTTTTATGTGCATTAAAGCTATATAAAAATTTAACAGTACAAATGCAAATTCCTTCCTGAAAGTTTAACCAAAAGGCATTTCCAGTAGAAATGGGCTGACATATCCTGAGCATAACCATGTTTAATATCCACTGAAGTTAAAAAGAGATGCCTTGAAAAGGGTGCAGAGAGAGCTGAGGGGACTGATAAGGTATGGGAAGGAGAGCTATAGGCAGAAGATGGAGAACCAGCTTCAACAAAACAACGTTGGTGAAGTCTGGAGAGGCCTCAGAACCATCTCGGGCCACAAACAGCAGAACTCTCTGCCTGGGAGGGATGTGAGATGGGCAAATGAACTGAATCATTTCTTCAACAGATTTGATTCAGCCATGAGGCAGTCTGCAACATCGGCTGCAGACTCACCCACCCCCACTGCTGCTGTTCCACCTCAGACACTTCACACCTCCTCTATTCACCCTGCTCACTCCCCCCCACCCCCAACTGCAGCATCCAATACACACTCAACACAAGGCTCCAGCCTGTCTCTCTCAACCACCCAGGTTAGGAGGGAACTGAGGAGGATTAATGGCAAGAAGGCAGCGGGTCCAGATGGCATCAGCTCGAGGGTCGTCAGGTCCTGCACGGACCAACTGTGTGGGGTGATGGAGCACCTCTTCAACCTGAGCCTGAGGTTGGGAAGAGTCCCACAGCTCTGGAAAACCTCCTGTGTTGTACCAGTGCCAAAGACTTCACGCCCCAAGGACCTCAACAGCTACAGGCCGGTGGCTCTGACATCCCACCTGATGAAGACCCTGGAGCGGTTGGTCCTGGCTCAGCTTCGGCGCCTAATAAGCTCATCACTGGACCCACTTCAGTTTGCCTACCAGCCTGGCATTGGAGCGGATGATGCCGTCATTCACCTCCTACATCGTTCCCTCGCTCACCTGGAGACCGCTGGAAGCACTGTGAGAATCATGTTCTTTGATTTCTCCAGTGCCTTCAACACCATTCTTCCCTCGGTTCTAAAGGACAAGCTGGTGAACTCTGGAGTGGACCATCACCTCACTACCTGGATCCTGGACTACCTCACCGACCGACCACAGTATGTGAGGACTCAGGGCTGTGTGTCGGACAGGGTCGTCTGCAGTACGGGGGCCCCACAGGGAACGGTTCTGGCTCCGTTCCTCTTCACCATCTACACTGCAGACTTCTCCCACAATTCCACCCAGTGCTTCCTGCAGAAGTTCTCTGATGACTCTGCAATAGTCGGCCTCATCACTGATGGGGACGACAAGGAGTACAGAGGTCTGACCCAAGACTTTGTGGACTGGTGCCAGCTGAACTACCTCCAGATCAACGCCAGTAAAACCAAGGAACTGGTGGTAGACTTCCGCAGGCACAAGCATTCTCCACTGCAACCACTGAACATCCAAGGTATGGACATTGAGGCTGTGGACAGCTACAGGTACCTTGGTGTTCATCTGAACAATAGACTGGACTGGACTCATAACTCAGACGCCCTCTACAGGAAAGGGCAGAGCAGGCTGTACCTGCTGCGGAGACTCAGGTCGTTTGGAGTGGAGGGCCCACTCCTGAAGACCTTCTATGACTCTGTTGTGGCTTCTGCTATCTTTTATGGTGTGGTCTGCTGGGGCGGCAGCATCTCTGCTGGGGACAGGAAGAGACTGAACAGGGTGATCCGAAGGGCCAGCTCTGTTCTAGGATGCCCTCTGGACCCAGTGGAGGTGGTGAGTGACAGGAGAACGGCGGCTAAGCTGTCATCCCTGTTGGACAACATCTCCCACCCCATGCAGCAGACTGTGACAGCACTGAGCAGCTCCTTCAGTGGGAGACTGCGGCACCCACGGTGTGGGACGGAGAGATTTCGCAGGTCTTTCCTCCCCACTGCTGTCAGACTCCATAATAAAGACTTTAACTGATCAAGCACACACATCCATACATATGCAATAATACTAAGTGCAATAATCCTTTCTGTCATCGTTGTATTTTTACTCAGTTGTATATAGTATTTGTATTTGTATTCTATTTTTATCTTATTGTATATTTATTTTATTTTATTCTACTGTATATAGTATTTTATTTTATTCTATTCTGTACAGTTGTGTACTGTATTTATTCTTATTGTATTCTAATTTTTGCCTCATAACTTTTGCACTGTCCACTTCCTGCTGTGACAAAACAAATTTCCCACGTGTGGGACTAATAAAGGTTATCTTATCTTATCTTATCTTTGCAACATTAAACTGCAGTGTGCCAAATAAAAAAGTCAAATACGTATTTTCCAGACCATAAAGTGCACGGGATTATAAGACACATTAAGCGAAACAAAGCAGTCAGATGAATCAAACTTTATTCAACTCATTCTTCTTGCTTCCTCCACTTCTGTACCATTGATTCATTAATGCTGTATT
Organism: Copadichromis virginalis; assembly: GCF_057382275.1. Classification (NCBI taxonomy): domain Eukaryota; kingdom Metazoa; phylum Chordata; class Actinopteri; order Cichliformes; family Cichlidae; genus Copadichromis; species Copadichromis virginalis. The sequence goes on from NC_140627.1 coordinate 6,440,314, forward strand.
CTAGCACAGCTGCTCTATTTCCATGTTGTTGCAGTATATTAATGACTAACCTTCTATTGTGGATGGATTATCTCAGTTGTTGTCCTGACTGAAGTTTGGTCCGTTTATAGCATCCTGCCATGCGATTGCATTTGTCTCTTACCATCAGGAACCTTCACGTTAACGTTTATCGAGTGGAAAAGTGTTAGCGTTCATCCTCCAGCTTCACTGTTTATGTTATGCAAACATAGCTGTGTTGCTAGCGATCACGTAGCACATCATTATATACCACCTAGTCCAACTTCAGTAACCTTACAAACGTCACTGCTGTTTAGTTTCCTGTCTTCATTGATGTTGGAAGTGATAGCAGAGCTGTACATTTGAATTTTTTCAGGAATCTCTCAGTCAGAACATGCTTAGGTAACTAGCGAAACTAGCAAGCTAACTTCCGCTAACTTCCTGCTAACTTCTAACTCCATTAAATGTAATAAATTCTGTTTTCATGGATGCCTGGATGTTAAACTTCATAGTTACACCTGGTAAAGCAGCAATGCTGGTCATTTTATTAAAGATGAAAGAATTTAGACAATTTTTAACTCTCAGTGATGCTGCAGTGTTCGTTTGACTTTTGGACCTGAAGCGGATGGACCCAGATTACTCCCAGATTTACGAGCACCTTAGTCCGACAAATACGGCAATAACGACGGCCTGCTTGCATGTTCTACAAAAAAAAGTGCTTTGGTGGGTATCTGACGGACAAACACCAAACCAGTTCCACATCACTGAAGTGGCACCATTTTTACAAACCAATTCTGGTTCATCCGTTTCACTCAACAATCCGTTTTCTCCCTTCTCATTCTCCATTGCCGCCATGTGCGTATGAAAACAAAGGCACTGTGCATACGCGTTTTACCCATATTCTATCGCGATATTTCATTTTCTTATCGTTGCCTAACATTGCACCGGTGGCTGTAGCTCAGGTGGCAGAGCAGGTCAGCCACTAATCAGAAGGTCGGTGGTTCGATCCCAGGCTGCCTCCTGGCTGCATGCCAAATATCCTTGGGCAAGATACTAACCCCATGTTTACCTACTGGTGGTAGTCAGAGGGCCCGGTGGCGCCAGTGTCCGGCAGCCTCGCCTCTGTCAGTGGCGCACTGACAGCTGTGGCTACAACGTAGCTGCCATCACCAGTGTGTGAATGACTGAATGTAGTGTGAAGTGCTTTGGGGTCGTTAGGGACTAAAAAAGCGCTATACAAATGCAGGCCATTTACTATTTTATTACCGTGAACAGTATAATATGGCCCAGCCCTACACACTATAATATATGTGCTATTTTTAGAAACAACAGTGCAAAATATAGTAACTACAAATTAAATAAGGAGAGATCACTTGATGGAATTGAATATGATTTACTGAAATAGAGAAGTTAATGTATTTGGCGATTATACTCCAATGCTGCATCCACCTGAGGACCTGGACTTCGCAGGCTAAGTGGGCCGGGTGCTCCGAAAGCCGGGTGGACCAGAAATGAGCGACTGAAATTGGACGGTCTAGCCTTCAGAATTACATCACGAGCTCTCTCGGTGGAGTGAAACTCTGTCAAATGCTCCTAGCTATCTAAAATACGGGCCAATCTGGGTTACAGTTTTTCAATTTTGTTGTCCAGGTGGAAAATCGGGAGAAATTTGTGAGAATGGTGGCACTGAAATTCAGGATTGGCATGTATGTCTGTAAACCCAACGGGAACAATGCAGCAATTCACAACGCGAGTGATATAAGAGCCGGAAAGATAAAACCTGTCTAACCTAGTTGCATGGCATCTATCTTGAGCTATTCTGACCCAGGCTTACTGTCTACTCATGGGATTATTTCTTCTCCACATATCAATTAGGTCTATCTTAGTTAAAACATGAGACAAGACGTTGGAGGACTCGAAATGTGTTTCCTTGCCGGTTCTGTCCAGGGTATAATCAACACAGCAGTTCCAATCTCCACCCCAAATAATACATTCACTGGAATCTATAACACTTAAATTGTCTTCCAATATTTTAAATTGATATTTCAGTTCTGGACCATAATTTGATGAATACACATTAATAAATTGAATGACAACACCATGAATTTCTGCCTTTACTCGTAAAATCCTTCCATTAATATATTCTGCACTTGTCAAAATCTGGATGTCCAGAGTTGGTGAAAATAAAATTGATAGAAGGAAGAAAGAAGGAAGAAAAGCAGTGAAGAAGAAAAGGTATATAAGAAATACCGAGTGATGTCTGATCTTGCGATTAATATAAAGATTTCACATTTTCCTCAAATGACTTTTAACCGCTCTTTTCCCCCGTCCAAAATTAGTTACAAGTTTCCTTAAACAATATCGCTTCTTCTCATCCAGGAGATCCACACCAACAACTTTCTGTATTGTCTTCACAGACTGAATAAACTTGTCAACATAAAAGTCTGCTACCAAAACTGATCTCCCATATCGTCCAAGAAAGAGTTAATTTCTTCTACAAAGGTTTTGGTTTACATATTTTCAGTTTGGGAAAACGCTTTCCCCAACAGAGAAACAATCTGAATCCGATTCATAATTGTACTCTATGTTTGCCACACTGTTATCATGGCAACAAGCCTGCATCGTAGATTATCTCTGTACCTTTATGCCCAATCCAACCTGTTCAGCTTCTTCCACAGTCTCGCAATCATCTTTCAACCTTTCCTTATTATTACCACATTATAGCCACTGAAACGTGCCTGGTCTTTGCATCTGAACTACAACTAGGCTGAGGCAAACCCTCCAACACAGACCTACAAATGCCAGCTGACACACAGTTCGTGTCACCATTGGTGTCTGTTGTACCAGTGTCCAGCAGCGGCCCTAGACTCCACTTTCTCCACACCACACTCATCAACTGACTCAGGCTACATCAACACTAGCCCGGATAAATTTGAAAACTCTGTTTTTGTCTGAAAATGCTCCGTGTCCATCGTTTTCAGTCGTTTTCACAGCGTTGTGCGCCCACATTGAAACAGCCGAAAATGCTTACGCTCCAGTACTGCACATGCGTGAAACGCAAGATGATTCGACCTACCTCATTTCTGTCTGCCGTTTATTTACTTTCCGTCTCTCTGAAATGTCACGGCAAAATGTTGAGGAAAAGCATAGAGTTTTTTAAATGGACTAACAATGAGGTGGAGTTGTTGCTGCGAGTAACACAAAAGTACAAAGTTGTAAAAGCGAATGAGAATTAAAGAATTTGAAGAAAAGCTATCTGGAGGATGTACAAACCGTTATTAATCTTTAATAGGGCTGTCAAAATTGAGAGCAAACAAAACAACTGCTGTATAATGCGCTCTGCCGTCTTAGTTTAATTGGTCACATGACTGCATCACATGACTAAAACGTGTAATCGTTTTCAAAAAGGCTTGCAGACGAATGGTAAAGGCTTGCAGATGTAAAAAAGCGGAAGCAATTTATTGCGATTGTGCAGCTTTCAGACTTGATGCTGGTAGCTAGAATTTGCAAAAGGACAGGCTGTAGCGCTAAGAGAATGTGATGCAAGATCTGTAACGCCTGCTTACGCGGTAGAACTTCATGGACTGGGATCAAAATGGGATTGACAAAAATGAAATTTAAATGATTTAGAGGCCACTAGTAAGCAAAATTACATGGACACGACTGCATGAAACAGAATACTTTGAACTTACATACAGATTGTAAAGGCTTGCAAATGTGAAAAGCCTAAAGGAAGCTCTTACAATTGCACATTACTGGGCTGAATGCTAGCAGCAAGAATTGCCAGGAGACTGGAAGAATGGAATGCAGAATCTGGTACTCCTGCTATTACATAAGAGAACTTCATAGACAGGACAGGGATTATTATGGAATTGAAGAAAATGCTGCCTAAAATCAAAATGATTGAAAGGCTAGCATGCAAAATGACATGGATGGAAGGAGTCTGAAGAGACTCTTTTCTTTTGCACCAGTCAATAAAAACAGAGGCCAACTTGAGAAGACAGCATTCCCAAGGTGGAAAGCCGACTGAACGAGATTTTAATCACAAAAACTTGTGATTAAAAAGGCAAACATATGCTTGTCACTTCTGTTTAGTTAAAACAAGGATAAAAGTATTTTGACAAGAATGTTTATGTGGGTTTTTTTTACGTAGTTACACCATAAAAATAATTATTTTATTACATCAGTGTATCATAGTTGCTAGAACATTTCCTTATATCAGCAAGGTTCGACAAATATCCAAGGGAGAGCGTCAAAATTACTAAATGCACTTGGGCGACCGTGGCTCAGGGGGTTGGGAAGCGCATCTGTAACCAGAAGGTCACCGGTTCAATCCCCTGGTCGTTGTGTCCTTGGGCAAGACACTTTACCCTACTGCCTACTGGTGTTGGCCAGAGGGGCCGATGGCGCGATATGGAGAATGTGAATGCGACAGTGAATGAATAGTGGCATTGTAAAGCGCTTTGGGTGCCTTGAAAAGTGCTATATAAATCCAATCCAGCATACAATAGTTCCCATTGTTCACTTTTTGCCTAGCTAGTGTGGGGATGAACAAAAAGTATTTTACCAGCATAATATAATCTGCAGTATGATCATTGCTTTAACAAGGTAATAGATAGCTTTAAGATGGCCTTAAGATGTTTATGATGATGCTAACTTTGTATTTCAGGTGCAGTTATAACCATTTTATACATATTGCATATCTGTGCTTATTTGAGTTGATGTTCAGGTTCTTTAAAGGTCGTAAGCCTCACTGACGTGACTGTTCAGGTGATACATGCTGAGGGAAAACTAGAACATAGAAGGAATTGCAATACATGCTTACAAAACACTTATATCAGTTTATTTTATTATCTTTTATATGTTCATATTCTTGTATTAAGGTTTTAGTAGAGGTTCTTGGTTAAAACATTTATTTAGTAGAAGACATACACATAGTCTCAGTGAGCTTCTGGTCTGGTAAAAGGTCAGAAGTGCAACAGGTGAATTGAGAAAGAGCATTTGAGGACGAGACACAGACAGTAGGTGAAGAGGTGACACAAAGAGCATGTGAGGTCAACACACACACACACACACACACTTTAAATTAGATTTATTTAGAGGAGAGGTTAGTTATGTTTGGCTGTAACTGCAAAATTGTCTTGGTAAAAGAGGAACCGTTTCTTGGTGTCTCGGCAAGAAAGAGGAACAAGACAAGAACTGAAAGGTAGACAGGAAGGGCTAGCCATGAAAATAGAAGATGATTTTCTAGGTGAAAAGTCATGATGATGTTGATCTGATCTATGTATAAAATGTATCTGTGACGCATGAAGGGGCGTCAGTAAACAAACCCTGATGTTATAAAATAATTGTTTGTGCTTTAGTAAGTTGAAGATCAATTGCTGTGTTCAGTGATCTTCCCACATGTGAATTAAAATCTTCGTTTGACTTCACCCGGCCGGACCAGTGTGGTTATTTTTCGATCACCTCTTGTACCCTTTCTCAATTCTTGAATCTTAACATTTGGGGGCTTCGTCCGGTGGTTGAGTAAGGGAAAAAAGTGGAGGTGTGAGCGGTGGTCCGAGGTGGTCAGACGGGCAGACATGAATTCCAGTGGTTGAAGTGAGTGGGCATAAGCCGGCTTATCCAAAAGGTAAGGCACTACCTGTTGAATTATTTCCAAAGTGTGCCAAATTGGACATGATAAAATTTAAGTCTACTCACTGAAGTTACTGGTGCATGTCTGTTTTGATTTTGATAAGAATCTGAGGATTTAAAGCAGTTGGACTGCTGCTAATGATTGAATGCGGTTGGACCGTTTAGTAGGTTAGGGAATTTGGTTATTTTTTGGTTATAAGGTTGGACCTGCTTCAGTCTTACACTTGGTTGGGTGTTTTACTGTTGTTCCAAAGTATTATAAATTACTCAAGAACGCCAGTTGGACTGGTAGGAAGCGCAGAGCCCGGAGGTTACGCTCCCTCCTTGTCGTGGACGCGCGACATTGACCTCTCGGCGAAGAGGGTTAGTTCAGTGTGGTTTAGCTGTGGGGTACAGGGCATCCCGGAATTAAGCTAGGAGATAGAGTCTCCTTACCGTTTGGAACGGTATCTGCGCTTTTTTGGGCAGCAAAGGTTGGACCTTGGGTGTTGGACACTTTTAAATTGAGTTAGGGAGTTTAGAGATGAGGCCAGAAACTGTTGGACAGATACTGGTTAATTGATCGCAAAAAACTCAGGGAGTTTATCGGTTAAACTGTTATGTTAAATTTGTCGAAATTCGATAGGTGTTAAAAGGTTTAAAATCTGTGCAGTTGTAAATATAAGACGTCTCTGTAATAAAAAAGATCTCTGTGGGTCGAGTCAGCAATGCACTGACTGCCTGCTGCTATTCTTAGATGAAGAGTGTGTGTGCATGCAAATGAGGCAGCAGATGCAGAGCGCATGAGAGGACTATGCTTTCGGTTTTGTGTGTCATTCAGCTCTATAACTATTGTTTGCAAATGTGGATAAATGTCTGCAATTAAAATGCTGGCTTAGTAAATAATAACATTGTAAATATATGAATGGTGATAGCGTTTCAAAATAGAATATAAGAATTGTTTGTGTTTAAAACCAACGTTTAGGTAAAGAAGATTTAAGGTGGATTTGAAGGCATAAACAAAAAATAAAAGGGTTACAGTCTGCAAGGGTTGTTAATTCATGAGCTGACTGGATGCAGAGTAAGTGGAGTGGTCATCCTGAGAGGATTGAATGATGCTCTAACTCTGTGGTCAAGTCAGACATAGGCTTTAAGCAACCATGAGCCACTAATAAGCGTGACAAATTAATGAGTATGTGTAAATTGAACTTGTTAAATAGCTTTGATAGGAGTAACTCAATGAGCACGCAATAAAGTGGACCTGTTAGAACCTGTTTGACATTTGTCGCTTTAACAATAAATGATTATATTGTGTCCCATGCACTAAACAGTCCCATTTAATACTGTAAAATCGTTGTTTAAATAGAATAAGCTGTGCAACATGGAGAAAGCTTTGACATAATGTCATAAAGGTGATTTCTTGGTTTTAGACTTATTAGTACGGGACAAGTTGAGGGACCCTTGAGGGTGTGTTGTTGTAAAGTATATAAGGGACGCGCAGCGCCGTTAATGGGTTTAAAATAAATGAAAAAACACTAATCCGAGGAACTATTGGAGAGGTAAGTATACGGAGGTGAGCGCGTTGCGCATAAGGGTTGCTGGTGTCATATATTAACACTTTGAGGGCGAATAATTTTGATTGAGTGTCAACGCTTGAGAACGCGAGGGCAGCGTCTAAAGTGCTGGGTTAAACTTTGTGTATCACCGAGCAGGGGAAGAGGAGCCAGTGGTTGCGAGAACAGCGAGACGAAGACTGAAACCGAAAGTTAAGCGTGTCTGGGTGACCTAGACCAAGAAGGTAGAGTCGACCAACGCCATTGGAAGAGGTAAGTCTGTGTTTCAGAGAATGGTTGACAGCTTGGGTGCGACACCTAGTGGGAAAAGGGGATGCAAACCTCTGAAGGATCAGCTTGAACAGCTTAAGAAAGCTATTCGTTTGGCTTCACCTGGAGCATTAAAAGCAGCAGAGAAAGAGTGCCAAGCGATGGAGGTTGAGGTAAGTAAACTTATTACATCCCAACAGAAAGGGCTGGGTGATAAAATACCTCTGAGCTTGGTGTTAAAAACTGAAGGAGAAGTGTACGGACAAATGCATGAGGCCCTACGTGCGTCCATAGAGGCATTAACGGCATTGGAGGTTATAAAGCAGAGAGTAATGCAGGGAGGGCCAGAAGAGGAGAATGAAGACCGTGCGACGTCATCAGAAGAAGAGGATGATAAGGAGGACGAAGATGGAGGAGCTGAACCTCAACCAAGTACAAGCCTAATTTTGAGGAAAAGAAGTGTGAAGAGAGACCAAGCACAGAGACGGCCCATATTTAAGAGCTCAAAGAGTAGAAAAGTGAGTTTTGAACAAGGAGCTCCTGACCCTGGTTTAAGTCTGCCTCTAATAGCAGGTCCAAAGAACGAACCAGTTTATCGCGCCTATAAGGTGAGAGATTTGGAAGCATTGGTTAAACAACTTCCACCAATAACCAAGGGAGAACATTGGGAAGGAGAAGAATTAGCGCTGGGCGATTTTCGCGCTTTGGCCGGACGTTGTATGCTGGGTGGTGGGTTAGCAGATGTAGAGCAGATAGCTCAAACAACCAGATATGCAAATGACCTGAAATATCATGAGGTGCAGAATGACTTAGCAGATGCAGTCCGGGAGAAGGACCCAACTCCTAACTCTGGAGCCATTCCAAAAATTATTTGGGATCCCAAAAACACACCCAGAGAGTGTTTAGCTAAAGCAAAGGAACAATGGTTGTTAGGAACAGGAATACATCCGGGGAAGGAGGGTGAAAGTAGAGCGTGGTTTCGTTCGGCAGTGCTGGCAGGGCTGCCCAACCAGGTTGCAGTTGACTTGGAAAAGAACCCAGATTTTGCCGTTGCAGACTCGGTGCGGTGGGATAGACATGTGACCCACAGACTTCAGCGGGAACAGGATTTGACGAACAAACAAAAGAAAGAGTTAGATGAAGTACAGGCGCAGCTGCTTAGGCTGCAGCTGGGTGAGGCTCGCGAAAAATATAATGCGAAGAAAAAAGAACTGAAAGAACTAAATAAGACTATAATGGTGGCAAGGTCTCAGCCCGATCCTGTGCCTGACTGGCCAGATCAGGATCCGGGTCTCTACCCTGATGACCGTTGGCCCGCCAATGCACCAAGGCAGCGTCAACCCGTAGGGAATTGGGGGACCGGTGGACCGCAGAGAGGGCGTGGTGGATCCGTGAGGGGAGGACAAAGGGCTCGGAATCCAGGGAATCCTAATAATGTGTCTTGGACTGGCTGTTACAGCTGTGGAGCAGAAGGACACTGGTCCCGAGAATGCCCTGAATCGCAGCGAAATTATCAGAGGCGAGGCTATCGATCCCAGGCACGAGGAGGCCCAAGACAAAGAGCTGCTTACAGGGGAGCACATCAAGCTCCAAACCCGAATGCAGCACCAGCCGCCCAGTACCCAGTAGCTGACTGGGGCTGGGAGGGGGAGCAATACTGACGGAGCCCGGAGAAACCGAACAGCGTGGGAACGGCAGAACCCATGCTGTCGATGACCGTGGAAGGCACTGAATTGCCCTTCCTGGTGGATACTGGAGCAACATACTCAACATTGAAAGACACACCAGACAGTGCAACACTCTCCTGTCACACAGTTAATGTGGTAGGCTTTTCCGGGATTCCAATGACACTGCCATTGACAGATCCAGCATTGACACAGCTGGGAAAACAGACTTTGTAGCACCAATATGTGGTGTCCTCACAGGTGCCTGGAAAATCTCATGGGCAGGGACCTGCTTGTGAAACTGGGATCACCTTCAAAGACTCAATATCTAGTCCAGAACTCTGAACAACCCACTGCCGAAATCTACTGGGGGAGGCTAGTGGAAGAAGGCATTTTGAGACATTATCAGCTATGGAAACCCTGGATAATGAGCCTGGCCGTCTATTCCCCTCCGCGAGATCCTTTCCACGTTACACTCTTTTATGATAGGGAAGATAACGATATCTATCGGGAACAGTTCCAGTCTGATCTTGAGGGACAGACGTGGAATGTGCAAACACATAACATTTATGTTGGACCAGAAGGTGTGGCCGCGGCTGTGAAATTTACTGATGAACAACTGCCTTGGTACAATGTGGGAGAGGATTTAGCCCCTCACATTACATTGGCGGTCCACGAGGGTCATGGGCCAAGAGATCTGGGACCAATGGTCAAGCGGGCACTGGACAACGCATGCTGGCAAAGCACCCAAATTCCAAATGTCTGGTATGCACCAAAATGTAAAATATATCGCATAACTTGTTTGTCCAACGATGCAGTGATCTTAGAACATAAAGAAATCTCCAGAATACATGGCAGGGAAAGAATGGATCATCCTGATGCAGTAGCTGAGCTCTCAAAATTGTCTGATACTTTGTGGTCCGCAGGGCCCACAGATGTAGGTCTAGCTAACTGTTCGCCTGTCCTGTTCCAGCTGAAGTCTGACATACCAATTAACAGACCACAATATAAGCACAAAACTGAAGCAGAAGAAGGTATAGCTGAAACCATTGAAGGACTGTGGAAGGCAGGAGTGCTTGAGCCCTCATGGTCATTTTGGAACACACCTATTTTGCCAGTGGAAAAACATGGGACAGGGAAGTACCGTATGGCACATGATTTGAGAGCAATAAATGCCATGCTGAGGACTGACACTGTGCCTGTACCAAATCCCTACACGGCTCTGACCGAAATTACTGGGGACCAAAAGTGGTTCACATGTATTGACCTAGCGAATGCATTCTTTTGTCTCCCACTGCACGAGTCACTCAGAGACATTTTCTCATTCACATACAGAGGCCGCAAATTTAGGTACACACGCCTACCACAAGGCTTTGCACTCTCACCAGGAATTTTTAATCAGGTGTTGAAAGAGGCATTGTCCCCATGTCAATTGCCAGGGGGCTGTACATTAATACAGTATGTTGATGATCTTCTTATTGCAGCCCCGTCAGCAGCGGCCTGTACGGCAGCATCGCTCGTGGTGTTGAACAGATTGGCGGAGTGTGGCTTCAAAGTGAGCAAAGAAAAACTGCAGTTGGTCCGGCCAGAGGTAACATTCCTGGGCCGGGTGATCGCACACAGATCAGTGGGGTTAATGAACACACACAGAGACCAAATTCTGACACATCCAAAACCAAGAACTGTGAAGGAGTTGCTTTCCTTTCTTGGCTTGACTGGTTACAGCAGGCAGTTCATTCCGAACTATGCGGGTAAAACGGCCCCTTTAAGGGACCTGATCAAGAAAGTTGGTGTTCGAAATCTGAAGGCTGAATTGCCTTGGACGCCGGACACAGAGACAGCGTTCATTTCACTAAAACAGGATTTGTCAAGAGCCACAGATCTGGCCACACCTAACTATGATGAGGCATTTTATCTTGATGTTTCAGAAACAAAGGGAGTTGTGAATGGTGTGTTGTTTCAGAAAAAAGGGGGAGGTAGGGATGTACTTATGTATGTCAGCATAAGATTAAATTCAACAGAAGCAAGGCATCCCACATGCACACAACACGCAGCAGGAGTAGCAAAGATAATTCAGAAAACAGCACATATAGTGAGGGAACACCCACTGAAAGTGCTTACTACACACAGTGTAGTGGCCTATGTGAACTCACAGGTATTCACAATGACTCCATTGACGCAACAAAGGTTGAGCAAAATTTTAGAGGCGCCAAATTTGATATTCACACATGAAGGAATAAATATGGCGGACCTAATGGGGTCAGGAGAACCACATGACTGTATTAAGAAAGCCCAAGTTGAAGGAAAAATCAGGGAAGACCTAAAGGCAGAGCCCATACTTGGAGCTGAGGATTGGTTCACAGATGGATGCTGCCACAGAGATGAAGAAGGATTGAAAGCCGGCTATGCAGTAGTCTGTAGAGTAGGAACTGAGTTTCAGGTGAAAGAAGCAGGAAAAATCGAGGGACAACAGTCGGCCCAGAGAGCTGAAGTGATAGCCCTAACTCGAGCCCTGAGGTTGGCTAAAAACATGAGAGTGAACATCTACACTGACTCAGCATATGCGTTTGGAGCAGCTCATGTGGAACTGGTTCAGTGGAAGAGAGCCGGGTTCAGAACGGCCACTAATGCACCCATCTGTCACAAAAAGGAAATGGAGGAACTGGAAAAGGCCCTGGAGGACCCAGACGAGGTAAGTATTATAAAATGCAAAGGCCACTCACAAGCAGACAGTATGGTGGCAAGAGGAAATCAGAAAGCTGATGAAGCCGCAAAGGAAGCAGCGGGCTACAAAGGACAGAGACAACTGGTGCAGGTAACCCCAGAAGAGGAGGTTAGCACTAACAGCATGGAAGAAGTTAGACAGGCTCAGGAGGAGACATCCCCAGAGGAAAAGGGGGTGTGGGAAAACAAAGGAGCCTGGCAAGATGGCGGTTTGTGGAGGGGGCCAGATGGGCGTCCCGCTTTAACGGCCAAAATGGCGGAACAAAAGGTGAATGAGGCTCACGGGCTTGGTCACGTGGGAGTGAAACAGATGGAGAGAAATTTGTGCCGATGGTGGCATCCTGATTTGAGAAGGATGATACTGGAAAAGGCCAGAACGTGCCTAATTTGTGGGGCACACAACCCAAAGCCAGCAGTAAAACCTGAAGCTGGTAAGTTTCTCATGCCAGAAAGGCCAGGAGAAGAGGTCGTGATTGATTATACCGATATGATTGATACAGGCCCAGGTGGGGTGAGGTATTTGTTGGTGTGTGTGGATGTTCTGACTGGATGGCCCGAAGCATGGGCGACCAAATGTGAAGATGCGAAAAGTGTGATTAAGTGCTTAATCAATCATTACATTCCAAGGCATGGGTTTCCCAAGAGAATTAGATCAGACAATGGTACTCACTTCAAGAATAAAGATTTGCAAGAGGTAGAGAGGATGTTGGGAGTGCAACATAAGTTCGGGACGGTCTATCATCCTCAATCTCAAGGAAAGGTAGAGAGGATGAACCTAAATTTGAAAAACAAGTTGGCTAAAATTTGTGCGCAGACAGGGCTAAATTGGGTCGCAGCCCTGCCCATTGCTTTGATGACCATAAGATGTTCTGTTAACCAATCCACAGGTTTCACCCCTTATGAGCTGCTGACTGGGAGACAGTTTCCAGCACCCTGGACAGTGGTCCCGGTGGAGCAGCCCAGGACAAGCAACAGGTCTCATGCAGAATATTTTAATGAGTTGAAGGCTCTTGTGTCCAGCTTTACAAAACAGGTCACTTGTGAGGGACCCACGGGGAACGGAGAGGTCCCGGACGCAAAGGCAGTGTGGCTGAAGGTCATTAAGCGAAAGAGGAAGGAGCCCCGCTGGACTGGTCCGTATGAGGTGACCGCCCGGACGGCTACAGCAGTCCAGCTGAAAGGGAAAGGCGACACCTGGTACCACTGGTCGCAGTGTGCACCCGCACACGAGAGCTTGGTGGAGGAAAATTCGTCTTCAAGGAACGCAGGTGTCAAGGAACAGAGGCAGAATAAACCTCTTCACCTGTGTAACGGGCCGACCAGTAGTCCACCTGGAAGGCCGAAGAAAGAAGAGCAGCCTAGGAGGAGATCGCCGCGCCTACAGAAAGGAGTGGTAACAAATTGAGAGTTTGAAAAGGGGTGGTTCAAATAAAAAGAGTAAAAAAGGGAAAGTGGAAGGGGCTTGTTCTGTCAATTATGTTGTCTCTATCTGTATTGGTGGGTATTTTGGTGACCTGTGGTTGTTGTCTCATTCCTTGTGCCCGAAGGTTGGTAGAGAAAGTGATTGTAAAGGCAGTGGACCCTGGGGCGGTGGCCCCTATGTCCATGATGCCGATGATGGATCTGGAGGTAGCCGAGTGGACTGAGGAGTGAACAACAACCTGTGTATCGACCTCTGGTGTGCCAGAGGTCGTAAGGGGGAATTGTGGGGATGAACAAAAAGTATTTTACCAGCATAATATAATCTGCAGTATGATCATTGCTTTAACAAGGTAATAGATAGCTTTAAGATGGCCTTAAGATGTTTATGATGATGCTAACTTTGTATTTCAGGTGCAGTTATAACCATTTTATACATATTGCATATCTGTGCTTATTTGAGTTGATGTTCAGGTTCTTTAAAGGTCGTAAGCCTCACTGACGTGACTGTTCAGGTGATACATGCTGAGGGAAAACTAGAACATAGAAGGAATTGCAATACATGCTTACAAAACACTTATATCAGTTTATTTTATTATCTTTTATATGTTCATATTCTTGTATTAAGGTTTTAGTAGAGGTTCTTGGTTAAAACATTTATTTAGTAGAAGACATACACATAGTCTCAGTGAGCTTCTGGTCTGGTAAAAGGTCAGAAGTGCAACAGGTGAATTGAGAAAGAGCATTTGAGGACGAGACACAGACAGTAGGTGAAGAGGTGACACAAAGAGCATGTGAGGTCAACACACACACACACACACACACTTTAAATTAGATTTATTTAGAGGAGAGGTTAGTTATGTTTGGCTGTAACTGCAAAATTGTCTTGGTAAAAGAGGAACCGTTTCTTGGTGTCTCGGCAAGAAAGAGGAACAAGACAAGAACTGAAAGGTAGACAGGAAGGGCTAGCCATGAAAATAGAAGATGATTTTCTAGGTGAAAAGTCATGATGATGTTGATCTGATCTATGTATAAAATGTATCTGTGACGCATGAAGGGGCGTCAGTAAACAAACCCTGATGTTATAAAATAATTGTTTGTGCTTTAGTAAGTTGAAGATCAATTGCTGTGTTCAGTGATCTTCCCACATGTGAATTAAAATCTTCGTTTGACTTCACCCGGCCGGACCAGTGTGGTTATTTTTCGATCACCTCTTGTACCCTTTCTCAATTCTTGAATCTTAACACTAGCTTCAGTTCATAACATCTCTACCTGTCACGGGTTGCTGGGGCAAGCCGTGTATGAATTGTTAAAGGACCCAAGATGCAGACTGTTTCGGAAGTGAGCGAGCTTTATTAACATGAAGGTGAAACAAGCAGGAACGTGGTGGACAAAACCAAAACCTAAGAGTAACCTAAACTGGGAAAAGCTAAGCAAAAACAAACCTGAAACCTTGAGACATGAAACAGCGATGCGGGGAGAATGCACAGGAAGCTGGAGGAAGATACACAAAATGACGGAGGGGAACAACACAGATGAACCAGCAACGAGGACGAGGGAACACACACTATAAATACACACACCAGTAATCAGGGGATGGGAAACAGGAGGGAAACACACCTGGGAGACATCACAGCTGACGAGGCAGGGGAACTGGAACTGCAGATCAAGGAAAAGGTAAGAACAAAACAGATTGCCACTTAACTGTACAACTGCGAAATACAAAATACGAAATGTGCTTTGCTGATTTAGCAACGCACTTTGTTACCCTTATAAAATTTTAGCCATAGCTAATTTATTCAGCAGCATCCACATTAAAAACAGTAAAGACCGTGGCATTTATTTCAATATTAGTGGCTGTTTGTACTTGTGACCAGAGTGTAAGTTGATGCTTACTTTAAGATTACTTTATACTAAATCTTCTTTATTAATGTGGGAGGTGGTAGCTACATTAGCCTGCTAAATAAAAGGTTGGATTAATTTTCTTGTTATTTTTGTTTAGTTTTGTATTTATTTATTTATTTTTCGGGGTAGAATTTTAATCTTGCTAGAAGACATCAATCCAACTCTGTGTTGTGAGTGGATCAATATCTGTACCACTGTAGAGGTAGATAAACATGGATGCCAAGTCATGCCTTCAGTCCAGTTTCTACAGTGCGTGTATGAAATAAGAAAAAAAGAAATATGATTGGTGTCTTTTTTGTTCTTTACTCAAAGTAAAAAGTAATAGCAAATGTTTCTTTGTATGCCTCTTTGTAGGCGTATTTCATTTTAAAGAGCAGTAAAAAAAAACAGCATTCTAGTTTACGTGCATTTTCCATTTTTTTCAAAGGCAATTTATAAGCATGCTATTACTTTATGCATTTTTTTTCTTTCAAATTATGTTTCTGTTATTTGCGTTTGCTATTATACTCAACTCTTACATACACAAGCAACTTTAAACATATTCAAGTGGGCTAAATGGCTAGCTGTGATACTGTGTTTTTTAATATGAACTGTGTAACATTTTATTTCATTTATAAAAGCTTAGCAACAGTTTAACATGTAAGCTGGTCACTACCAAGTGACATTAGCAACTTTCTTAAGGAACTGACAGTGTCTAAGTGTAGATAAATAAAACAAAGGGTACATAAATATGAATATAGTTTCTGTTTTGTTTTATAGGGCCAAGGGCCAAGTATCATGATACTTTCAACAAAGATGTCATCCTTCTTCCACGGCCATCAAGCAGTGTTGTTGTCAAGCATCGCACAAAACAACATTTACATGAACAAGGGCATATATTGAATGGATTTGAATTCCAAAAATCCTGGGACCAGAAAACTGTCTCTGAACAAATAAGGGACACCTTTGGAGATAAACTTTCTATTGATGTAAGGTAGGTTGTGCTGGCAGTCGAAACCTAATGCGACACAGCTTTTGTCAGTAGTCTTTTCGATATCTAGGCATTTCAAAGCTTTACATAACGATTTAAGTCAGAGAACAGGTAGACATGAGTCAGTAAACTAAACTAAAAGAACCAAAGCAGTTATCCTTTCTTGAACACTCCATTTTTGGCATACTTTTTTGACATTTGTACAAAGTTTACTTCTCTTACTACTGGTTTAAGTCTGATTCAAAGAGGAAAACAAGATTAGCTCTAAAAAAGTTATTGGAACATTTTAAGTAAAAGTAATTGTGAGAAGGATCTATTAACTCTTGAAATTTCTCACCCTATGGTAGCTGGGATAGGCTCCAACCACCCCACCTCTGATAAGAATAAGCAGAAGAGGTTGGATCGATGGTATTTAATGTTCAAATTCAATATATGTGAATTATTATTATTTTATTTCTAAGGATGATATTACAAGCTACAGCAGTGAGGAAAACTGTGAAGAAAACCCTGTTTCATCAAGGCAGCTGCGCTCATCATCTTCAGACAGTTTTGCCAGTTCAACAGCTGTCTTCCAACCAATCTCTGCTCCTACGCAATCTCCTGCCTCATCAGTTGGTAATGGTAACATTATTAACGGGAACTCCTGCCTTTTATAGTTACCTTATCCTCAGCGCTCCGTGTGTCTGTGGCCTAGACACAGCTGAAGCCTGATTACAGCGTCTGGGCACCGAGCAGCCTCGATAGCCTAGAAAGGTGCTAACCGCTAGGCTAACTAGCAACAAGATGCCTTCCCTCTCCACAGATGACTACCACAGCCTCCTGCAGAAGATTGCAGCACTGGAGACAAAAATTCATCGCTTAGAAGTAAACGTGGAGGTAAATGGACTGTGTGGAAATGAAACAACCTTGCCTTTGACTCAAAACAATGGCGATGAGCAAGCTAGCACACAGCTAAGGAGCACAGATAACATGACCAAGAAAGTAGACTTTGTGCACTATTATAAATCCTCAAGCGATAATCCCCCCTTGGACTGTCTTGGTGCAAAACCAAGACATAAATCATGTCTCCTGGAAGGGGGAGGACGTACCACAGGCAGGGCACAGCGAGCTGAAATCTCTGAAACCGACTGGCCTTCACTTCCTACGAGACAGAGAAGCTCTTCTACCCCTGTATACGAGAGGAAACAGGACTGGACAACCGTGAATAGGAAGGTTAACAACAAACCTTCAAAACAACTGAATGTGAAACTGCAGAACAGATTTGCTCCACTATCAAAGGACCCTGGATCTATATCGGACAACCATCCATCTAAAAGTAGCGAAGTAAGGCCTGAAAATCCACGGGGAAAGCTAAAGGCTAGGCCTGAAACGCTGATTGTGGGTGACTCTGCTGTAAAGGATGTACAAAGCATGTGCGGTAAAAACACTAAAGTCCTCTGCTTTCCTAACGATATGGTCAACATCCTGAAGGAGAGAATTCTTCAAATTGCAGATGAATATCCAACTGTGACAAACATTGTCCTGCATACAGGGTCAAACGATGTGTCCAAACAACAATCGGAGGTTCTGAAACGGGACTTTATTGGATTATTAAACACTGTAAACTCTCTGAATGCAGCTGTATTCATCAGTGGGCCTGTACCGCCGGTCAGAGGAGGAGACGAGAGATTCAGCAGGCTGTTTACACTGAATAAATGGCTTATATCAGCATGTGCTGACCACTCAGTGCATTTTATCAACAACTTTAATATTTTTTGGGAACGCAGGCATCTGTTTAAAGCAAATGGATTTAATTTTAACAAGTCAGGGGTGAAACTGTTCACCTCCAACTTGTTTTATTCCATACGTCATCCATCTGTGCTTGGAGCCAAGGCTGAGATAAACGAGGAGTTATCTCATAAAGAAGAACAAACAGTACTCCAAGAACAGACAAAGCCCAGCAGAAACCTTGAGGAGGAGCTCCATCTGCCCCCACCCGGGAAGAGCCTCAGAAAGGAGAGACATCTGAGGCAAGAAGAGGCAAGAAGAGGGGTCCCTATTTGCCTCCAACTCTCTCAACAACACCAACGACCAGGACCAGGATCTTCCCCAGTCCCCCAAACCCCTGACAGGCCATCACCCCCATCACCCTCCTCCCCCTCCCTTTCTCCCTCCTCCCCACACCTGAAATTCACTGAAGAGATGATGGAGCGGGTCAATGCTGGGCTCAGATCTACCCCCCGGCCCAATCCCTCTTTGTCCCCCATAAACCCCCCACCAAAGCAGCCAAAGGTTCGCCACCGAGCCCCACCCTCAACAGAGCAATCGAAGTCACATTGCCCAGCCTCGCCCCCCTTAGTTCCTCCTTACCACCTTCATGCTTTGTCTCCGCAGTCTGATGTGTGATGTGTGGAGGGTCCGGGCTGCGAGGATTATGGCAGTGTTGACTTTTCCCAGGAGAAGCTGGGACCCTGTTTACTAGAAGGTTTTAAATTTCTGTACTTTTAGGTGACAGAAGGAGACATGTGGCCTGGTCAAAACACAGAGAGCTGCACTCTAAAAGATCTTTAAACATAGTAAACATACCTTGTGTGCCACAGACTGCTCCCAAACACGAGGGGACAAGTAATGCCTCTAAAACACTTAAGTTGGCTTTATTAAACGTTAGATCTTTAGCTGGGAAAACATTTTTAATTAATGATTTAATCACTGAGCACAGCCTTGATTTTATGTTTTTAACTGAAACTTGGTTGGACCAAAATAACAGTGGAGCTGTTCTCATCGAGACGACCCCTCCAAACTACAGTTTTATCAGTGAGGCCAGGGTGAGCAGGAGAGGAGGAGGGGTTGCTGTCTTATTTAATGAATCATTTCAATGTAAGCAGCTATCTCCTGGAAGTTTTCAGTCTTTTGAATATGTGGCTTTACAGCTGAAGGCCCCATCCAAAGTTGTGTTTCTTAATGTTTACAGGCCTCCCAAATACTGCACAGACTTTTTTAATGACCTCAGTGAACTGCTGTCTGTGATCTGTGTTGATTTCGACTGTGTAATTATTGTTGGGGATTTTAACATCCATGTGGACAACCCTCAGGACAAAGGGACTAAAGACCTGAGTAACACTCTGGGCAACTTTGGGCTGACTCAGCATGTAACAGAGGCCACACATAATAGAGGACACACTCTCGACCTACTGATCTCCAAAAGCCTGAGCATTTCAAACATTACTGTGTCTGATGTGGGCTTATCTGATCATTACTGTGTTTTCTTTGAAAGTAAAATCTCAGCCCACACAAATATATCAACAGCAGTGATCACAAAACGGTGTATAACTGAAGACAGTAGTGAGATCTTTAACCAGGTCTTCCCATTAACACCTGACCTGTCCAAAGGTTCAGTCAATGAGCTCGTCAATAGCTTTAATGCAAAAATGTTAAATGTAATGGACACTATTGCCCCCATTAAGGTGAAGGTTATCTCTGGAAGGAAAAAGTCTCCATGGAGAAACTCCACACTAGTGAAAAATGAAAAAAGAGAGTGTAGGAAAGCTGAGCGCAGATGGAGAAAAACAAACCTCCAGGTTCATTATGACATCTATAAAGAGAAACTTCACAATTACAATTTACAACTGAGGAGTGCAAGAAGGTCCTACTTCTCTGACATCATCACTAAAAACAGCCATAATGCTCGGGTCTTATTTTCTACAGTTGACAGGCTAACAAACCCTCCTGTGCCAGTGGCAGCTGAACTTCATTCAACCATGGCCTGCAATGACTTTGCCAAATTCTTCACAGACAAAATCCAAAAGATTAGACAAGCAGTTGGAACATCAACAGCAGATCCAGGATATGTACTGTGTCCACCGAAAAGCTGTTTAAACACCATCAAACAGTTTCACCCGATTAACAGCAAAGACCTGGAGGACATCTTAGGTCAACTGAACTCCTCCTCTTGCTGTTTAGATGTCCTGCCAACAAGTTTTTTCAAAAAGGTCTCAAAGACTTTAGAGTCAGACCTGTTACGGATCGCCAACTTTTCCTTAATGTCAGGTGTGTTTCCAGAACCACTAAAAACTGCTGTAATCAAACCTATACTGAAAAAGGACAATCTTGACAAGACACAAATGAAAAACTACAGGCCGATCTCAAATCTCCCATTTTTAAGTAAGATCATTGAAAAAGCAGTTTCTCAACAGCTCAATTACTTCTTAAAACAGAATAACTGCTACGATGCCTTCCAGTCAGGTTTTAGACAGAACCACAGCACTGAAACCGCTCTGACAAAAGTGTTTAATGACATATGTCTGAACACAGACAGTGGAAAAATGTCAGTCCTAGTTTTACTGGATCTCAGTGCAGCATTTGATACAGTTGACCACAACATATTACTCAAACGACTGGAGAACTGGGCAGGTCTTTCAGGAACTGTACTAAACTGGTTCAAAACATACTTAGAAAACAGGAAATACTTTGTATCAATAGGTAACTTCACATCCGAGCAGACAAGTATCACATGTGGAGTTCCCCAAGGTTCCATCTTGGGACCCCCTCTGTTTAACATTTACATGCTCCCACTGGCACAGATTATAAAGAACAACAAAATAAACTACCACAGCTATGCAGATGACACACAAATATATATCACAATGTCACCAGGAGACCGAGGCCCTGTACAGGCTCTTGGTAAATGCATTGAGGAAATTAATGACTGGTTGTGCCACAATTTTCTCCAACTAAACAAAAACAAAACTGAAGTAATAGTCTTTGGCGCCAAAGAAAAACGATTACAGGTCACCAGAGAACTTCAATCTATACATCTAAAAACCACAAACCAGGCGAGAAATTTGGGTGTAGTGATGGATGCAGACCTAAACTTAGAAAAACACATTAAGACAATAACAAAATCAGCTTACTATCACCTCAAGAATATTTCAAGGATAAAAGATCTGATGTCTCAACAGGACCTGGAAAAACTAGTCCATGCATTCATTTTTAGTAGGCTTGATTACTGTAACAGCATCTTTACAGGTCTACCTAAAAAATCAGTCAGACAACTACAGCTCATTCAGAACTCTGCTGCTCGAGTCCTCACTAAGACCAAAAAAGTGGACCACATCAGTCCAGCCCTGAGGTCTTTACACTGGCTGCCTGTCCGTCAGAGGATAGACTTTAAAGTTCTGATGCTGGCCTATAAAGCTCTGAATGGTTTAGGACCAAAATACATCAGTGACCTCCTGACCCAGTATGAACCTTCCAGATCCCTCAGGTCATCTGGATCCGGTCTTTTATCAGTTTCCAGAGTCAGAACCAGACACGGAGAAGCTGCATTCAGCTTTTATGCTCCTTATATCTGGAACAAACTCCCAGAAAGCCTCAGATCAGCTGAAACACTCAGTTTATTTAAATCCAGGTTGAAGACTCACCTATTCTCAGCTGCATTTGAATAAAGCACCAAATCCACACTTTTAAGCTTAAATTTCAAAACTTACACTAACTACTGATCTTATCTATTTCTGATTTTATCTGTTTTGATTTTATATACTGTTTTGTTTGTTTGTTTGTTTGTTTGTTTGTTTGTTTGTTTGTTTGTTTGTTTGTTAAGTGGGTTTAGAGCTCTGGGTAGCTCCCCAGCTGGGTTTAGACTGGGTCTAGAGAGTATTTTAAATTCAGGGAATTTAAAATAGAAAGTAGCTCGTCCACAGAAGGACTGGTAGCTCCCCTTACGATAAGGGTTCAGGTCGCGCGAACAGGTGTGGAATTAGAGCTCTGGGTAGCTCCCCAACTGGGTCTAGACTGGGTCTAGATAGTATTTTAAATTCAGGGAATTTAAAATAGAAAGTAGCTCGTCCACAGAAGGACTAGTAGCTCCCCTTACGATAAGGGTTCAGATCGCGCAAACAGGTGTGAAATGTGTGTGTTTAGTTAGTTTGTTTGTTTGCTTGTTTTAATTAATTTTAAATCATGCTTTTTATTTGTTTTTGTTTCTAATGTCTCTGTAAAGCACTTTGAATCACCTTGTTGTTGAATTGTGCTATACAAATAAATTTGCCTTGCCTTGCCTTGCCTTGCCCCATGAAAGTAGTATCTTACACAAATACAGCAGCACTTCAACAAACATTTCCTTCAGCCAGTTACCAGTGTCTTCATTGGAAATCTACCCTTCCACTAGTCAGCCTTCTACCTCATCTGCATCTTTAAGTGATCCAGTTCTGGTCCTGACGTGCCAAAATACCTCAAGCTCACCCTACCAGACCAGGAATACAGAGAATCATTGTTCAGCATTACCCTCTACATCAACACACAGTCAATCTGTAAACTACGATAACTACCTTTCAATCATGACTCCACTATCTGACAAGTCTTCTGGTGATGAGGAACTTAACCAGGCTATATTAGCAAGCTTGCAGAGCGAAAGGTTAGTTTCAAATACAGTAGCCAATTAAACACACCATATTTGTTGCAATCCAATTCTGTAAACAGTGTTGTGAAGGAGTGTAATACATCCTCAGATATTAATATGCATATATGATATTTATATTTGCTGTTAACAAAACCGTTTTTGAATAATGTCTACAGAGTCAAATTATAATGCTGTAATCCTGGCAAATTTTATTTTATTTGAAATAGGCAGCAAATTTTTAACAGAGCCAATCTGACAATGAAATTTACTTATTGTGCATTGAAACTCAAAAATATCATATGTTTCTTTGCTCTACTGCTTTCTAGCTCTCCAAAACATATAAACAATATAAAAAGCCACTGAGCAATATACTCCTTTGTACATTTTGCTTATGATTATGATAATTTCCTTTAGGGATTAATAAAGTATGCTGATTCTGATTTTGACAAAACTTTGTATGTCCTTGTAGCCCTTGTATGTGAATGTTTTTACTGATGTTCTTTTCAATATTTTTTCTTGTTTTTTTCTTTTCTTTTTTAATCCTACAAGACTTCAAGTTGTTTGGTATCAGCAAAAGATATTTTGGAGGAACTTTCTGCAAAAATAAACCAACAGAAGAAATGCAAGTTCAACATTAATAGATCAACAGTCCTGGATGGAGCAATTAGAGGTTTTAAACGAGCGACATATGATCCATGCCACACAATTTCTGTCAGATTTTCTGACGATATGGGAGTACCTGAAGAGGCTGTTGACTTGAGTGGACCAAGAAGAGAATTTCTAAGACTTCTGATCAAAACTTTGCCCCTGTCTCCAATGTTTGAGGGTGAAGAAGGCAAAATGAACTTGGCGCTTGATAGTGCTGGTATGTATTGATTTTAGGCTGATATCCCTGGAGTAATGCAATAAAAAAAATCATTTTTATGAAGTTCTTGTCAAGCGCTTTCATGCATCTATTGACATGTAATGTTTTTCATTATTTCTAGCCATGAGGGAGGACAGGTACTTCATTGCAGGCAGAGCCATTGCAGTAAGCCTTGTACATGGTGGTCGACCAGCAGGCTTTCTGTCCTCAACACTCTTCTCTTGCCTTGTTGATGGCCCAGATTTGGCTAAACAAGTTTTTTAAAAGATGTTGCCAATAGTGACCTGCGTGAAAAAAAAATAATTAAAAGGGTAAAACTGATTTGTCAGTTGTTGGATAATGTTTTAGTATTGTGTGCATTTCGTTCTACTCCATGTATTAATTGGGGCCCATTAATTTTAAATGTTTTAATTTTTTTTATTTGAAGGTTAAAGAGTGTAAATCCTTTTAAGATCTGATAGTAGCAACTGAGCCACTTCAGGAATACTTAGCCAATGCTGGCTGCCTGAGGCCACTGCGGAGATCAAGACAGAATGCAGAAGCTGGGGACAATTCTTGCCTTCGCCACTGGAGCCAACACTGTTCCACCAATTGGCTTCTCTCCACAACCGTCCATTGAATTTCTTCACCAAGAGCCTGATGCACAAACCATGTTTAAACTACCCATTGCAAACACGTGCACTTACCACTTCATACCTCTTACAAAGACTTTCAGGAGAATATGGACTTTGCATTAGGTAATACACATGGTTTTGGAATAGCTTAATTCCTGGTTAGGTTAGTATGCTAATCTGAGCTTTGCACTCAGTTAAATTAACGAGTGTCAATCATTAAGTAATTCTAAGGGGGGGTTGGTTTGAATATCATTGCATTTTCTTTCCCAGACATCAAACAAAAACTGTTCCACCTAAAACACCAACTAACACACTTGAGACCAAGCTGAATTTACTTTATGTTGCCATATTTCATATTTCACCCACCTATTTTTGATTGGAGGCTCTGTTTTTGCATTGACCTTTTAACAAATGTTCATTTGCTTCAAGTCTTTTTGCTTGTCAGGGTACCTTTCTACAAGTATACAATAGTTATAAGGACTAACATAATTAAATTCAGTTTTTTTTTTTCATTGCATTAATTTATGTGCATTGTGATTATTTTTGTTTTCTAGCTTTGTACTTGTTTGTTGCTTTTATTCTCTGGTGTTCTTCAATATTGTTTATCTGACACTTCTATTCTATTTGATCAGTGATCCATGTTTGATGTATTTACTGACTGTATTAATGTTAATGTTATCAGTTTGAGTCATCTTGTTCCAAGACAATACATCTGGTGATTGTGATTACCAAAAACCTCAATAGAAAGTGGTTGTACAAATTTATTTTTTCTTTTAACAAGGTGTTTTAAAACAAAACATGGTTGTAAAATCTCAACACACTCACATAATACAACTCATAAATTCTTTAAAATTGTATACAAACTGTCAACATGCATGTAAAGGTTGATAGTAGGATTCTTGATATTTAAAGCTGTGACTAAACTTCTAATAATACTGAACTAACAACAGTCTTGGCACTGTATTCTTTTTAAGCTGCACAACCACAATTACAGTAAATGAAATTTTTCCAGAGGCCTTATTGATATTTTAGGATTGTCTCTCAAGAAAACGAACGAGGTTGCAAAATAAATTTATATCGTTATTGCCATCATCTTCAAATGGATCAAAGGTCGAATGGATCAAAGTTGAAGTGTAGCCATCATGGTGTCACTGATATTTCCATCAGTGACACCATGATGTTAATTGATGGAACAACGACATTATTGTTTGTCTCCAGCTCTGGCAGTGGTCTGCATTCATCAATACCAAAGTCATTTTCACAAATACAATTCATATTTGGGTTATGTATTCCTGCATTGTTGATAATGCCCCTTTGCCACAGCTGAAGAGGGGTTTGCCCTCCTTGTGTTGAAAGTCTATGGTTATTCCACTGGTTCTGAAATTCTGTGGCAGCTCTTTGAATATGTGGCAAATATATATAATGAAGACAAAATAAATGGACCTCATTAAGTGAATCTAATACACCATGCTCCTCCATAAAATTGAAAAGATTAACAAAATGATATGAGACCACTCGATTTAATTCTGCCCATAATCGCTCAATTCTTTGATTATGCACAGACCTGCCAGTGATAACACTATGCCTGTTCAGTCCTTGCCTGTAAAGCATGAAACGGGCAACACCAGTGTTTTCTAGTCCATGATCACATCTCAATCTGGATGGCATTCCAAAGTTCTGAACACCAACCATGAAGAGTGACAAAACACTTGATGCCCTGTTGTTATCTAAACACGCAAGGTAGATGATGGTTCTACTGAAACCATCCACACAGCCATGGAACACCATCCTCCATCTCACAAGTTTGTGGTTTCCATCTATATGCCTATAGAAAAATGAAACAAGTATAAGTTATGTATGGGGAAACTATGACATGGTCAAGGATATGCACAAGTTTGAGTAAATAAAACAATGAGTTATTTTGCTTTAGATATTCCATTTCGCTATAGAATTAGAATCAGGACTGTTTTTCTGTTAGAATTTTCTCACCATAACTGATTGGGGGAAAGGAACACTGTACAGTCATCGACGTATTGCATTGCGTCTTCTGAGGGAACATCCAAAGGGGTCAATTTCTTGTAGACTTTGTCTTACATGCCACCTTTGAATGCGTAACCCACGTGACCTCAAGCTGCCATGCACATATCGTTCACCTGCATTTGTGGTATACTGAAGAATTTCCCTAACAACCCTGTTCAGGTTTTCATTGGATAATGTTGCATAAGTCGGTGGCTCAATGCCAAGCTCCTCTCTGTGCCTGTACAGAGTACGGGAGCTAACCCCTAAGCATGTTGCAATGCTTTGCCAGTTCATTCCAAGAGATACTAAATGAGATATTTGCTCTCTTGAAATGCTGTATCGCGGTCGACCTTGAGAGCAAGTCATGAGAGGTGGAGGTAGCAAGACAAGTCTGTTCTCAGATGTAGTTCCTTGTCTTGTTTCATAAGCAGTCAGTAAAAAATTTAGCCATCCATTTAAGGACTGTAATGTATTCACTGCTTCTCTGTTTCTTGCATCGTCAACAAATCTTGAGATGGACAAAATTCCAGATAAGGTTTGAATGTGATCACCAAGTTCTCTATGGAGCCTCTGACGAACAAAAGAATCTGTAGCTTCTCTTTGAATTTGTTCCAAACATTCTAATACATTATTTAAAAAAGTTCTAATGTCATTTTCATTACTACTTACTCGACAAATTAACTGCAATACTAGCAAAGAAAGCAGGATGACTTTGAACAGCTTCATTGCTTGGTTCTTCTGGTTTAGGTCTGGGTATGTCAAGTAAGTTCTCCAAGTGTATTACATTTCCTGGTTTAAGAATGACTTCCTGCTTAAAGGATGAACTCCCTGTTATAGGAAATGCAGATGTGAATGTCAGAGTGTATGTATGCAAGGGTAAAGGATAAACACTGGGATTGTGTATGTATATATATATATATATATATATATATATATATATATATATATATATATATATATATATATATATATATATATATATATATATGTGTGTGTGTATATATATATATATATATATATATGTATGACTAGAAAGGGCTGCACCTGCAAGGAGAATAAATATATGTCACCATAAAAATATGTAGCATTAAGAAAAATAGAATACGTGTGTGAAAGGAAGATTAATGGATGTATGTGAGAGTGAATATACATGGATATGAAATAAGAATATATGTATGTGAGAGTGACAATACATGTGCCTGAAAGAAGAATATATGTATGTGAGAGTGAAAGAATGAATTTTGGCTTGACACAGACTCAGAGACGCGGACTAAACACAGAGACCTTACTACACTAAAGGGGATACACAAGCAGGGATGACACCAAACAGAGGGAACACAACAAAACCCTGGGAAACCCAAAACAACAGTCACAATACATAAAACTACCAAAAGTAAAAGTACACAACCAAAAACACTGGGTAACAGACCAAGAACCATGACACTACCACTTCGAAGCTAAAATGCAAAAGCTTGGGCTATATGGATAAGGGACAAATTGGATAATCTGCAAATACAATAAGGCCATGTCCACATAAAAGCACAAGTTTTGCTATGTTTATTGTCCCGTAAGTATATCAATTTACCTTTGGGAATGTTCCCCATGGAATCATATCAAAGATAGTTTTTCTTAATACTAAACCACTTGCAAAGCATTTTTGTCCCTATTAATAATTTAGTCCAAAAAACATGGCGGAAAAGATCCAGATCTACAAATTCCTATTTGGGGAAGTGCAACTTATATTC
This sequence comes from Copadichromis virginalis, assembly GCF_057382275.1. Lineage (NCBI taxonomy): Eukaryota > Metazoa > Chordata > Actinopteri > Cichliformes > Cichlidae > Copadichromis > Copadichromis virginalis. The sequence goes on from NC_140627.1 coordinate 6,468,051, forward strand.
TGCAAGATGTGCGCTCATACATTTGTATATACCTGCTCCTAGAAACTTAAAAAGAGAAAACAACCCCAAACTATGACAGTAATAATTGTCACACATCACCCCACATGCTTGCAGCAGTGATATAAACAGCACCAGAAGCCCCAGGTTTAAGATTAACATGTTATGAGAAGGGAACTTTATAGCTTTAATTCCAGATTGACTAATAGGGAAAAAGAAATAAGAATTGAGTATTATATTAATAGGCTGAGATTCAGTTTTACTTTGAAAACATCACATGTCATGTCAAAGGCTCTGATCAGTGCGAAACTTATGGATCAAATCTGTTTCTCACATCCCACTCACATAGCACCCCTGGCTTTCTCACAAAGGCACTTTCATTTTCATTTGCACACTTCTTAAAGCAGAAAGACAGTCTGAAGCTCTCTGAAGCAGTCTACACTACACTGCCCAAGCCAATGATTGTAGAATGATGAGATCCTTGTCTCAGCACTCCCTGTCAAATAGATCAAACAAATAAATATTCTCATTTTAGACCTTTCTTTTCACTCTACCCACTCTGCCATCAGTCGGCCCTAGGTCCTTCAGCCTGTAACATTTGAGATAATAAGCTTCATCGCTGGTATGGTTCCTGTGATCATGACAACAGTAATACCAGTGGTAATATGGTTTTATGGGGTCTCTCATCCTGCCATCTGCTCAACTCTCCTGCACATCTCTGGCTGCTCAGGACCTGATCTGAACTCCCTGTGCCATCTGGCCTCTCCTGCTTAATCCCTCCCTTATTCCTTTTCCCTGTCGTTCCCTGTTAACCCCACAACATCTCTCCATTAATATTGTGTGTGTGTGTGCGCGGGCACCCTTAAAATACAGTAATATACAATCAGTGCATCAACTCAAATCAAATGCTCACCACATGACACTTTGCTTCTTTAACTTGTAGTAGATAACCAGTGCAGGGATCAGTTCAGTTGCTCCCTTTAGCAGTCACCATAGCATCCTCCTCTGTCACATCAATGCTCTGCTTGTCTTTCTTCACTACATCCATGAATATTCTCTGTCATCTACCTCTTTTCCTCCTGAGGTAGTTATATTTTCAACACTTTGTCCAACATATCCATTATCCCTCCATGGCATACTTCCAAACCATCTCAGCCTTGCTTCACTAATTTTATCTCCAAACAGAGCTCTCTCTGTTATAGTTATTTCTAAGATCTTTGTGAGGGCAACAGATCTTAAAAATGAATCAGTTTCCATAAGGGTTTACCCAACTTTTGGGGTTGGGGTGTGGGATGGGAATAGAGAACAAAATACACATACAGACTAGGGCTGGGCGATATGGCCTAAAATATATCGCGGTATACTTTGAAGCATGTGCGGTAACGATATATATCGCGATATATTCTTTTCTTCTGTATTTTTGCACTAAAAAGGTGCATTTAAAATCCTTTAATTTTCTCAAAAATCTACAGTGTGCCTTATGATCTGGTGAGCCATATGCATGAATTCTGGTTGTGCTTACTGACCTCGAAGCAATTTCATGTGGAACACGGCACTCAAAAATCTGTCAAAAATGTTTTAGTACGACTTTGGTAAACTACAAAGCCACACCGCTTGATGAATTGTTGCATGGATTGGATGGATTAAGCCTACCGTAGTCAGGAGCCTCACGGAGTAATCTGGGTCCAAAACTCCGTTCGGTTCAGGTCCCAAAGTCAAACAAACACTGGGGCATCACTAAGCGTTAAAAACCTGTCTAAATTCTTTCATCTTTAATAAAATGGTCAGCGTTGCAGCTTTACCAGGTGTAACAATTAAGTTTAACATCCAGGCATCCATGAAAACCGAGCAGAGTTAGATGTTAGCAGGAAGTTAGCTCACTAGTTTCCACCTAAACATGATATAGCATGTTCTGACAGAGGTTTCTGGGAAAAAAATAAAACATACAGCTCTGCTATCACTTCCAACATAAATGAAGACAGAAAACTAAACAGCAGTGACATTTGTAGGGTTACTGAAGTTGGACTAGCTGGTATATAATGATATGCTTATGTGATCGCTAGCGGCACAGCTATGTTAGCATAACATAAACAGTGAAGCTGGAGGATGAACGCAAACTTTTTTTCCATTCGATAAAACTTAACGTGAGGGTCTGATGGTTAGGGACAAATGCAATCACATGGCAGGATGCTGTAAACAGACCAAATTTCAGTCAGGACAACAACTGAGATAATCCATCCACAATACAAGGTTAGGCATTAGTATACTGCAACAACATGGGAACAGAGCAGCTGCGAGAGAATTCAACAGTAATGAATCAATAGTATGGAAGTGGAGGAAGCGCAGTTTTTGGCTTTCCTCGTTTTCTAAAACATGCTTTTGTCAGAGGTTGTGTGTGGAGGCGTGGAAGAGATGACCCAAACGCTGGACTCACGGTGCAGAAATGAAGAGGATTTATTGGAGGGTGAATGAACTAAACAGGAACGATGGAGTGACTGGCTGGCTGAAAGACTGGAAGAATGGCTGGCTGACTAACTGAACATACAGACGGAGGGACGACATGAACATCAACATCAATGACACGACAGAGAACTGGTGAAACCGAGGAACTTAAATACACAGGTTGAATGATGACAATGATTGGAAACAGGTGAGTACAGGGCTGAACATAATCTGACTAATGACACGGGAGACAAGCTGACACGGGAAAAAACAGGAAGTGAGAACATTAATGTGGCGAACTAAACTGAACATGAACAAACTGAAATCACTGGGTCAACGACCCAGGAACCCTGACAGTACCCCCCCCCCCCCCTTCAAAGGCCGGCACCCGACGGCCAAACGAAAAAGAACCAGAACAGGGCGGGCGGAGGGGGCCCAGGACGGAGGGACGGAGTCCACACAGAGACAGTTCAGGAGGGCGGCCACGTGGCCCGAGGCCGAGACGAGATAGTTCAGGGGGCCGACCGTGCGGACGGCAACGGCGGCGACGTGGACACAGTTCGGGAGGCCGACCGTGCGGAAGGCAACGGCGATGACTACAGCGCTGGTCCGGGGGCCGGCCGTGCGGAAGGCAACGGCGGCCACTCAGGCGAAGGAGACGACAGAGCAGTTCAGGGGGCCGACCGCGCGGAAGGCAACGGCGGCCACTCAGGCGAAGGAGACGACAGAGCAGTTCAGAGGGCCGACCGCGCGGAAGGCAGCGGCGGCAGCGAAGGAGACGACAGAGCAGTTCAGGGGGCCGACAGCGCGGAAGGCAGCGGCGGCTCTCCAGTGAAAGGCGTGCTGGCCATGGCCCGGTGGGCACAGGACCAGACGAGCCAGGACCAGGCGAAGACGGGGCCGGACCAGGCGAAGCACAGGCTGGGGCCGGACCAGGCGAAGCACAGGCTGGAGCTGCAGCAGGCGAAACAAAAGCCAGAGTCGAGGCTGGGCCAGACGAGGACGAAGACTCTGAGGCTGGGCCAGACGAGGACGAAGACTCTGAGGCTGGGCCAGACGAGGACGAAGACGAAGGCTCTGAGGCTGGGCCAGACGAGGACGAAGGCTCTGAGGCTGGAGCCAGACCAGGCGGAGCAGAAGCAGAGGCCGACGCCAGACCGGGCGACGTTGAAGGCGATGCAGAGGCCGGACCGGGCGACGTTGAAGGCGATGCAGAGGCCGGACCGGGCGTGGGTGCAGCTGATGCAGAGGCCGGACCGGGCGTGGGTGCAGCCGAGGCAGAGGCCGGACCAGGCGAAGTTGAAGCCTCTGGCTGGAGACAGGCTGGGCCAGCGGGTGCGGAAACCCCTGGCTGAGGAGCGGCCGGGCCAGCGGGTGCGGAAACCCCTGGCTGAGGAGCGGCCGGGCCAGCGGGTGCGGAAACCCCTGGCTGAGAAGCAGGAGAGCTCACAGCTGGCTCTGGGTGCTGTGGCTGCAGGTCCGGGAACTGAACAGGATGGTAGACGGGCGACTGGGCTACGGACTGGACAGGGGCAGACTGGACTACAGGTGAGTGGACAGGGGCAGACTGGACTACAGGTGAGTGGACAGGAGCAGACTGGACTACAGGTGAGTGGACAGGAGCAGACTGAGCTACAGGTGAGTGGACAGGAGCAGACTGAGCTACAGACTGAGCTAGTGACGGGGATAAAATTACGGCTTGGGCTAGTAAGGCCGGTGCCTGGGCAGGGGACAGTTCAGCTAATCTAACTAGGGATAGTGCGAGGGCGTGAAAGGCTGGGTCAGGAGGTGGATGAAGTGGTGACGTAGCAGGTGAACCGGTTAGCTCTTCCAAGTCTCTAGGGAGGTCAGGCTGGGTTCTGGCTGCCCTCAGCCTGGGCGCTGGGACGGGCACGGAAGGTGGCTGGACACCAGTCACCCCCACCTGAGAAACAGAAGCAGGTGTGGAGGTAGACCGGGTCGCAGCTGCCCTCCTCCTGGGAGCTGGCACTGGTGTGGGCGTGGACTGTGCCCCCATGCTGGTGGGAAATGGCTGAATAATGGGTGTGGAAATAGTGACGGTGTGTGTGTTACTGGCAGGTTTATTGGAGAATGTTCGGGTTTTTCTGCCACCACTATTTACAGTCTTTGGAGAAGAGCAGAAAAACTCTTCCCAGTCCACGTCCTCGTCTAGGAGGGAGACTCCCCATGAATCAGAAGTGGGTCTATGGTGCGTTTCAAGTGAGTAATCAGATGGTGAGTGCGAAAAACAGTCACTGGAGCTCACCATCGGGAGTGGCTGAAAGTAGTCCGTTTTATGGCGGCGTGTGCGCCGCTTTCTTCGGGAAGAGACAGCAGGCGGGGTACACAGCCGAGCCTCTGGCACGGGAGCCTCCATTGAGCCGAGGTGGTAGGCAGAGCCGCTGTGCCATGGCGAGGTTGAGGGTCCGGTGAGTAAAACGGCTGGCGGGCGAGCGAGGAGCGGAGCAGCGGGAGAGCGAGCGGCCGAAGCTTGGCCTGCGACGCCCACTCTCCGCGGCGAACGCTCCGATGCAGGTGAGGCAGCAGGTGGAGGACCGCGGCGTCTCCGAGGCCCGCCCAGAGCCAGACGAGTCCCCTCAAAGACGTGCTCCCTCTCTGAGAAGAGCCGCTGTTTCCACCTGAGCTTCTCCGCCCAAATGGAGAGCGCTGCGTCCTGCCGCTCGTAAAGGTCCGAGTCCGCTGGGTCAAAAGCGTGTCTTCTTGGCACGGGTCGTGTCATTCTGTCAGAGGTTGTGTGTGGAGGCGTGGAAGAGATGACCCAAACGCTGGACTCACGGTGCAGAAATGAAGAGGATTTATTGGAGGGTGAATGAACAAAACAGGAACAATGGAGTGACTGGCTGGCTGAAAGACTGGAAGAATGGCTGGCTGACTAACTGAACATACAGACGGAGGGACGACATGAACATCAACATCAATGACACGACAGAGAACTGGTGAAACCGAGGAACTTAAATACACAGGTTGAATGATGACAATGATTGGAAACAGGTGAGTACAGGGCTGAACATAATCTGACTAATGACACGGGAGACAAGCTGACACGGGAAAAAACAGGAAGTGAGAACATTAATGTGGCGAACTAAACTGAACATGAACAAACTGAAATCACTGGGTCAACGACCCAGGAACCCTGACAGCTTTGTCTCTTCGCTATTACTGTCACCCAATTTGCAGATGATATTGCTTGCAGCCGCTGCGATGCTTTCGACCAAAACAGGCGCAGCTTGATGACACCATCAACATGCGCTATTGCGGCATAGTCAAAAGCTGTGTCCAAATTCATGGACAAATGCCTCCTGAGGACGCATTTGTAGACCGATTATGTCACAGTGACGCGCCGAAGGCTGGTCAAATTCGTAGACTCCTCCGAATGCAGCCGACACATGCGTCCTCCTTTTCCCCAAATTTGAAGGATGGGTCGGGTGTGTCCTTCGTGGCCCACCATATCCCAGAATTCATAGCACGGCCCAGCCAAACTCCAGTTTCCAGCAATGGCGGCCGCTACTAAGTTTTAAAATTACTCTTACTAGTCTTTCTGGGTCACAAAATAAACCTTTAACGTATTTTCAGGCGAGATAGTGGGTGTGTAAACTTCAAATATCTGCTCGGTTTATCAAGATATCGCATATTTGCAGAAGTGCTTCGACGTTTTCTGAGACATCTGTTACCCACCAGCTCGATAGCTAGCCAAGAGCTCGAGGGTCACTGAAGCCGCCGGGAACGGCACAACTCCCGGCACATCATTTTCAGATCACTGCGGACTTTTGCTACTCAGGTTAAACGTAATAAGTCACTTAGATAACCTAAAAATGTTATTGTTTGTCTTTTTTTCAGTGTTTTATTTGTTCGTGAGTAAATCAGTTTTGCTGAGATTAAAGTTATTAGATTAGATAAAATAAAACTTTATTAATCCCACGGGTGGGTTCTTCCTTGGATTTTACACAGCTGAATAAACGTCAAAAAGAAAACTGATTAAACAGAAGGGTGAGATGGTCGAGAATTTACGCCAGTGTCCTGTTATATTTTAGATAGCAAGGAACAGACGGCCAAGTTTATTAAACTCCACCGAGACAGCAGTGACGCTAATCAGAAGGCTAGACCGTCTAATTTCCCCAGCCATTTACTTCCGGCCTACCCGACCTTCTGAGGACCCGGTCCACGTAGACCGCGAAGGCCGGGTCCTCAGGAGGATGCAGCCCATGAATTTGGACACAGCTAATATTTCTACCGTTGGCCAAATTCATATTGCTTCTACCGTATACCGTTTATACTGCCCACCCCTAATACAGACACACGAAGTTTGAGTTTGATATAAATATAATACTGTCCTTAATGACTGGATCAGGCATAACTTCTTAGTAGTGATACTAAATGTCACTACATCTAAATGGTCATCTATATAATCAAGTCCATACTATCTTGTACAGAGTAGCTAATTTATGTGTGTGCGAGACAGTGAGAACGTGACTTCGAATAATCTTGTAGCAGTTGTTTTTGTAAAAGTCGTCACTGAGCGATTGGGACAGGCAGCTGTCATAAACTCTGGGCAGAAGTGAATCAAACAAATCCTATATGACTGAATATACTTCCAAGCAAAGGGAAGTGACTGTCATTTATTGGACACTGTTAAACACTTTAAATGCTTCTCAGCTATGTGCACAAGTCCTGCATTAAATTAATCAATATGCGCAGTGTGACTGTAACATGCAGCATGAGTCACACATTGAAATGCACTAGCTTCACAGTGAATTAGGGGCATCATTTAATACACAAGAAAAGGCCTATATAGACAGACAGACGGAGGTGGATTAAAATGGTAAAACAGTGCTGTATCGTTTTCAAACATGTTACCATACAATAAGAAGAAAACTGCTATTTCTTTACTGTTTTCATATTTTTCTTTGAAATTATAATTGTTACATTTAAAAAGATTGTAGTAATCATATATTTCTATATTTATTAGTAATAATTGACAACATTTATATGATGGTAATGCAAAATTGTATCGTATCCGAAAGAGTCGGAAATCCCATCACTACTGTAGAGCACAAGAAGTCACGTGATTATGGAGCACAAATTAATGCAAAAACTTACACCGGGACCTTACAAAGGCTTGCTTCAAACTGCCAGCGTGTTGTTCCAATTTATAAACCGTCCAAAAAATGATTACAGTAGCATTTACATTTCAGTGTTACTCAGTGTCACAGATCTGTCCCAACCCTAAGTAGTTAAGTCAGATTAGACAGAAACACACAAATCTTCTTTTACAAAAACAAGAATCTCTTGAGTTTAAACAAACCTCTGAACAGAAAAAAAAACATTTTATTACAGGTAAAGAATTTACTCTTGTTTGTCACTGGTGGCCATATTTTATTCTCTTCATCCAAGTGAGTATGAGAACAAACACACCCATCAATGACAAACCATTTCTGTGCAGCCAATCAGAAAAGACACTTCTGGCCAGTGGTCTTTAATGGGGCATTTTAAGTTATGCTTTATGTCAACAACTGCTGGTCATATTTCAATAATCATGTTTCATTCCATATAATCTTCAGCTTCTCATTCTGCTACTTTCACATGTTAGCTGATAACTGATTTTTGCAATATATAATTCTTAATAAGTTTTAGACATTTAAAGCATTTCAGGCGAAGCGGACAAAAGTCTTTCAGCATTCATGCTGCATTGAAACTGTATTTACAAGAAATACCATCACTGGATTCAGGCCAACCAACAGTAGGGGAGCTGGGGGCGGTAAGGATAGAGCTAAAATTTGAATTTGTTTTTTAACAGATTTGACACTGCAGTGAATGCTCATACCCCTACAACCTCACCTGGTATCAGTCTGAAATCCAGAGCCACACCGCTGTGTCTCCCTCTCTCTTCATATAGCACTGTTGCCTCTGGTGAGTCCTGACATCCCTCCCCCACCCATCATTTTCACTCAAGACCAGGTTCAGAGGTAAATGAGAAGACTTCACTCAGGCAAGTCTGCTGGACCAGACGGAGTGAGTCCCTGCATCCTCAAGGCCTGTGCCCTTCCACTTTGTGAACTCTTTCATAAGCTGTTAATGTGGAGTCTGAGTCTGCAGAGGGTTCCAGTGCTATGGAAGACATCATGGCTTTTCCCTGTACCAAAGACACCACGTCTCAGTGGCTCCCAGGATTACAGGCCTGTGGCACTGACTTCCCATATCATAAAGACCCTGGAATGACTTATCCTGGACCAGCTCTGACTCATAGTCAGACCACATCAGGATCATCTTCAATTTGCTTACCTTTGCCTGATATTTATATTTATCCTCCTGTAACTTTACTGTATAAAGAGCTAAAACCTCAAAAGTTTCAGGAATAGTTATTCATTATAAGAAGTGTTTGTGAACCAAAAATTAAGAATGTGGGATACTGTTTGTCTGTGATTTGTCCAAGTAGACAAGCAAGAGTAGAAAAGTGCTGAATAAGAATCAGTCCATTTACCATTTACCATTTGGTAACCAAGGATAAAGTGTTTTGAGTGCCTAAATACAGTAGAGAATTGCTATATAAGTATAGGTGGATTTACCAGTCTAATGATGTAGTGATAATGTGGCGGACCACCAGGTGGCTCCACTCACACCCAAGTTGAAGGGAAGTGTTGGGGTGGAGATTTTGGCGCTCACTATATGTGAAGTTCTGAGAGTCAGTTAATAAAGTTGGAGTGAGACACTGAGACTTCTCCTGTCGTTATTACATACCTCCACATTGGTGACCCCTGTAGCGAACATGCTAAGGCTCGACGACGAAGCCAGCTCCGGCCTGGAAGCATTGGCTGCCGCCGGACTTTCACCTCCGCCGATGGCTGCGTTTGCTGTGGCGCTTAAATTGCCGGATTTTTGGCTTCACGATCCTCCTTCATGGTTCGTGCACGTAGAAGCTCAGTTTGCTCTTCGTGGAGTTTCAGCCGACGATACTAAATACCACCATGTGGTGGCCTCACTTGACCCGCTGTCAACCTGCCGCGTGATGACTCTCCTCCGGGACCCCCCAGCCCAAGGCAAGTATGCCGCCCTCAAGGCGCTGCTGCTGCGGCGTTACTCCCTCTCTGATGCTGAGCGGGCCGAGAAACTCCTTTCCCTCGCAGGCCTGGGCGACGGCACCGCTCTCGAGCTCATGGAGAGCATGCTGTCCTTGCTGGGGGCGGATGACGGAGGATTTCTCTTCACCCACCTCTTTCTCCGACAGCTGCCAGCTCCAGTGCGCGCTGGCCTTGCCAACTCCCCGCTATTGGCCACGAAGGATTACCGCTCCCTTGCAGAAGAGGCGGATCGCATCCTCCTGGCTACCAGGACTTTCGGCGTCCAGGCGATTGTTCAGGACTCACCAGCGTTTTCCCCCGCCCCCTCACCGATGCTCCAGGGGCCCTCCGACTCGTCCACGGTGGCCGGAATCGCTGCACGGCGGCACCGCGGAAAGGGGCTTTGTTTTTATCACCAGCGTTTTGGAGCGAAGGCACGGCGCTGTCTCCTGCCTTGCAGTTTCCAGACCCAGGGAAACGGGCATGTCAGCGCTCTGTAGCAGCCGCGACCGCTGGCAACAAGGAAAGGCTGCTTTTCTTAGAGGACTCACGCTCGGGGAGGCGTTTCCTGGTGGACTCCGGCTCACAGAAGAGCCTTCTTCCCCCGGCTGGCTCGGACAGGCTAGCTGAGGGCTGCGGGCCATTGCTAACAGCGGCTAATGGCTCTCCCATCAAAACCTTCGGTGAAAGGTTGGTGACTGTTTGCTTTCACGACCGTGACTTTCAGTTGAACTTTGTTGTTGCTGCTAGCTCTGTGCCTATAATAGGCGCTGATTTTCTTTGTGCTCACGGACTGCTGGTTGATGTTGCTAACAGACGTTTAATTGATGCTGTGTCATTTTCCTCATTACCCTGTTTGACTCGGGGTGCTCAGCCCGTGGTGCATGCTAACTCAGTAGATTCGGGTGACGTTTTTCAGTGTTTGCTTTCTGAGTTTCCCTCACTCTCTGTCCCCACTTTCTCGAGCACGGTGACGAAGCATGGGGTGGAGCATTACAAAACTACAGTAGGGCCCCCGGTGTTTGCGCGCGCGCCGCCTCGACCCTGCCAAACTGGCTGTCGCTCGGGAAGAATTTGCCACCATGTCTGGGCATCGTGCAGCGTTCGAACAGTGCCTGGGCTTCTCCGTTACACATGGTGCCTAAATCTGATGGTCGGTGGCGACCTTGTGGGGATTTCCGCCGTCTTAATAATGTCACAGAGAACGATCGTTATCCCATTCCCCACATCCAAGATTTTTCCGCCCATCTTGCGGGGACCTCGGTTTTTTCGAAGATCGATTTGGTACGGGGATATCACCAGGTTCCCGTGCACGCAGAGGATGTCCCCAAAACCGCCGTAATTACACCTTTCGGCCTTTTCGAGTTTCTGCGCATGCCGTTTGGCCTGAAAGGTGCCGCCCAAACCTTCCAGCGGTTGATGGACTCGGTCTTGCGCGGGCTGCCCTTTGTTTTTGTATATCTTGATGATATACTGGTGGCCAGCAGCTCGAAGGAGCAGCACATGTTCCATCTGCGTCAGGTTTTTCAGCGTTTGGCGGAGCATGGACTGATTATTAATCCGTCTAAATGCCAGTTTGGGTTGCCCGTTCTCGATTTTCTTGGGCACCGTATTTCCGCCAAGGGCGTGGTTCCGTTGCCTGACAAAGTCCGAGCTGTTTCGGAATTTCCGCGTCCCACGAATGTTAAGGGACTGCAGGAATTTTTGGGGATGGTGAATTTTTACAACCGTTTTCTCCCCAGAGCGGCACATCTGCTGAAGCCCCTTTATGGCGCGTTAAAAGGTAAGAAAGCTAATGACTCCGTTGACTGGTTTCCGGAAAGCATCCAAGCGTTTTCTGATGCTAAGTCAGCGTTAGCTAATGCTGCCCTTCTGGCCCACCCATCCCCCTCAGCGCAGATTGCGTTGACCACCGATGCGTCGGACATAGCAGTGGGTGCGGTGCTGGAGCAGCGAATCTCGGGTGTCTGGCAACCGCTCGCCTTTTTCAGCCATACGCTACGTGACAGCGAACGCAATTACAGCGTTTTTGACAGGGAGCTACTGGCGCTCCACCTGGCGACTCGTCATTTCCGGTTTTTTCTCGAGGGTCGTCACTTTACCGCATACGTGGACCACAAACCCTTGACGTTTGCCATGTCCAAGGTTTCTGATCCATGGAGTGCACGCCAGCAGCGCCAGTTGGCAGCCATTTCTGAGTTTACCACGGACATTCGGCACGTGGCTGGTAAATCCAATCATGTGACTGATTGTTTGTCCCGTGCGCTGGTTTCTCCCGTCTTTCTCGGCATAGACTACTCCACCATGGCTGCCGATCAGAGCGGTGACCCGGACATCCTCGCGCTTAAATCCACCCAGACGGGCCTCATACTAGAGGACAGACCCGTGCAGGACGGTGGTCCCCTCCTCGTCTGTGACATTTCCACCGGCCGCCCTCGCCCAGTGGTTCCCGCTTCCTGCCGTCGTCAAGTTTTTGACTCGGTACATGCTCTCTCTCATCCAGTGGTCCGGGCCTCTGCTAAACTGGTCAGCTCTAAATGTGTTTGGCCAGGCCTTCGCAAATCTGAATGGGCGTCGGCGTGCATTCCCTGCCAGCGTGCGAAGGTTCATAAACACACCAAGGCGCCCCTGGAGCCATTCTTCATACCCGGCAAACGTTTCGATCATGTGCATGTCGATCTGGTGGGTCCTCTGCCGCAGTCACAAGGTTTTACGCACCTTTTGACTGTTGTTGACCGGACCACCAGGTGGCCGGAGGCGGTCCCCCTGGCGTCCACTACCGCAGCAGTGGTGGCCAAGGCGTTTTTGTCAAGCTGGGTCTCGCGTTTCGGCCCACCCGCGGACATTACGTCAGACAGAGGCCCCCAGTTCATTTCCGAGCTTTGGTCGGCCATGGCTGATGGACTGGGGGCTAAAGTCCACCGCACAACCGCATACAACCCGCAAGCTAATGGGATGTGTGAACGGTTCCACCGGTCGCTTAAGGCTGCTTTTCGCGCCTCCTTAAAGGATGGCAATTGGGTTGACCGCCTCCCGTGGGTTTTGCTTGGGCTGCGCTCTGCGGTTAAGGAGGATCTCGGCGCTTCCCCAGCTGAGCTAGTGTTTGGTCAGCCCCTCCGCGTGCCTGGAGAATTCTTGCCCGAAAATCCTCCTCCCTGCTTCGATCTCTCAACCCGCTTTTGCACTCGCTTCGGGTTCCTGGTCCGGTGCACCATTGCGTGCCTGACACCTTTGTTCCAAAGACTTTAGAGACTGCTAAGTTTGTTTTTGTCAGGCACGATGCCCACAGGACACCGCTGCGGCCACTGTATGACGGCCCATTCAGGGTTATCGAACCGGGCCAGAAACATTTTGTTTTGGATTTTGGGGGTCGAAGGGAGACTGTGTGTGTTGACAGACTTAAACCTGCACATGTTCTTCCGGACAGTAATGTAGTGCCGGCCCAGGCCCCTCGCCGTGGCCGCCCTCCTTCGATGGGGTTGACAGACTCTGGTTTTCCCCCCAGGACTACCCCCGGACCACCGGCGTTTGAGCCTCCTCCTGCCTTTCCTGCTCGCCTTCACCAGCCTCGTTCACAGGATGGACCTTCCTCTGCCTGTTCTCTCCTTCCCAGGTTCAGTCGTTCGGGTCGTTTGCTTAGACCCAGGGTCCTGGACTGAATAGAGACCTAACTGTGTGTTCAGGGGGGGGGGGGGGGGTATGTGTGGCGGACCACCAGGTGGCTCCACTCACACCCAAGTTGAAGGGAAGTGTTGGGGTGGAGATTTTGGCGCTCACTATATGTGAAGTTCTGAGAGTCAGTTAATAAAGTTGGAGTGAGACACTGAGACTTCTCCTGTCGTTATTACATACCTCCACAATAACACCCACCCTAATGTGTGGTACTGCTCTGGTATCACAAAATACAGATACTTTGTTAGATCTTTTTCTTCTGAAGCATAAATCAAGCGCTGACAGACTGACCAAAGTGGCAGCAAGTAGCAATGAGTGAGTGTGTCATTACAATCAGCACCATCGTGTCCAGTCCTTGATTAACTAACTTAATTTGAGTTGGCTTGAATTGACAAAATACTCATTTGAATAACTAATACAATGATTACTTTTAGTACTTTTATAACAATGTGACATGCTTATCTGAAAAGAAAGTCACAGCCTAAAATATATCAGCAACTGTCACCGATGTTATTGCACACATTATGAGAGTCACAGAAAAGTAGATTATTCAAGACCTTGTAGGAGAAGAATGATTTTAAAATTGATTCTGGAATTAACAGGGAGCCAGTGAAGGGAAGCCAGTGTAGGAGAAACATGCTCTTTCTTTCTAGTAATGGAGATGTCAAATCTGGTTTTAATAAAACAGACTGAGAAACCAGTTGGTTGACCAAATGTGCAAAGTTGAACGAGCTATTTTGATCACCTTCATTTTTAATTCATATTTTTATTACACTTATAGATATTTACAGTTAACAATGTTATACAGCATTCAACCCTTTCACCTGTGCTTGTATTTCTGTAACAGTCACCATACGCCACAGGTATAAAAACAGATACGTGACGTTGAGCCTGACATGTATAGAAAATAAAGAAAGGGGAAATTCCCTTTACGGTATTCTATTCCATTCCAAACCACAGCCATATAATCATTTTAACCTTCATAGGAGTCTATGATTTTACAGAGGCCCTGACCCACTTCCCTGACGATTTCTAAAGAAGACTATGAATATTTCCTCAAATGCAATTTCTGTCTCATACAGTCAAGCTGGAATGATTGGTTACATTTGAAAACTGCCCCACACCTACTGAAACCCTTTGATACAGACCCTGTAAGAAGTGTTTTTGTCCAAATGCCAGAGCCAGCATACCCCTGAGGAAATAGATGATACATATGCGTTGTTCGCCGTTGAATCCATTACTGTGTGCTGTTGGTTCTACATGTGGACCCAGGAACAATGCATGCCTTGTGCCAGGAAACAGTGTTTTGTTCCTCACAGTACTTCATTGAGATTACATGAATCTGAGAAACTTTTTTAAGAACAATGAATGACAACAATTAGAATAAGAAATCACTGGACTGCATTTAAAAGGACAACTTACAATGCTGTATTTTCTGTATTTGAATTATGGCATCTTTCACCCAGACCACTGCTTATGAAAGTGGGAAAAGATGTGTTTTCATAGTTTATTTGTGATGTCTGTGCCTCTGGACTGACAGGGGTGGAGGGTGAAGCTTGCTGCTGATAAGCACTTATGCTTTTCTCTATCTGTGGCACTGCAGTCACTACACTAGAGTTTTATGTGGCTTGCTATAAAAACTGAAAAGTAATAGCAGTGGTGCCCTAGATTTAAGATTTAAGCTAAGACCTAGAGATGCAGAAAACATTTAGCTGAACCTTTTGTTTTGCCTGTAAATGACATACAAGAGGTTAATTAAAAGGAAGGAAAAACCACAAAACGGGAGGCATAGCTTGAGCAGCATGTTAGCCAAGCAGCAGCTCTGGCTTATCTTAACGCCTTCTGTTTTGTATATATGTGTGTGCATGTACATTTACATATATGTGAATGTATTAAATAAAAATGAAGTTATTACAAGGCAAAAAAAAAGAAGCCTGCTGTGTTATATGTAATGTTTTATGTCATGTTTTTCCACTTGTGACTCTGTAGGAGGGTTAGGATTTGTGCTATATTTGTGTAATCTTCAAAACCTGAGGATTAAAGCCTTCAGGTGAGAAAGACACTGTCATGGAACACGGAACAAGTGCTTCACCTATAACCAACTTGACTGCTTTTCCTTGAGTGTTAGCAGGATCTTGGCTGCTGGGAATGAAGGTATATGGATTTGTACATGTCAAAGAAAAGCTAAATACACTCAAGATATTATGCGAGAGCGAGTAGGTGCACAGGGGAAGTAAAACTGACTTGGCAGCACTGCATAAAATAGTTGCTGGCAGCGTTACAAATAAATTGTATTTAGCAGTGTGAAAAATCTCGTTGAAGCATGTAAAGAGAGTGCTCTATACCCTTGATCTCACTTGAAATGTGCCCAAATTCTCCTTGATGGAACTGATGGAAAATACACGATTGAAATTGCGTTGAGCATATATCCTCCTACACTCACAGCTCTGCGAACAACATTCTTGTTGTTTGCAAAGCTTGAGAAAAATTACTTTCCCTGATATTCCCAACTTTTTCTTGTCAATCAATTAAGATACTACAAGCAAAGCAAGTAAAAAGAAGAAAAAAATCATCACAAATTCTAAAAGTCTGCCTAAACCTAATATTCAAATGAAGTTTATGCAGGCATGTGAGCTTGATCTGGCCAAGAGGAACTCATCATTGAGAAAAGTCTGACAGCTGTGTGGTGAGAGCTTTTCTCTGAAAGTCTCACACTAAAAATAAATCTGAACCCAGTACCTGAGATGTAGATTTGTTTGGAATAATTAAAAAAACAAAAAACAAAACTACTTGTCAGACAGATTGGAGTCAGCTCAAAGTCCTATAATAAGAAACTGCAGTACTGCAGTGTTTGCATAGCACGGGGATAGTGTGACATTGTGCATGCCCCCAACCCCAAAATGGATAGAAGGCTGCATAGTGTGAAACAATTGATTGATTGTCTCAGAAAATGACTGTATTCGTATGGTTAGTGGCACTATTTACTATAAAACCGAAATACATGGCCTGATCTGTCATTTCATTATACTTTTAATCAAAGATTAGACTGTAAATGTACAGTTTTGTTTTTCAATTATTAATCCACTATTGAAATTGTAGATTTAAGATAGAGAATTACTATGGAAAGGTGGCCCATCTTCAGGTGATAACTAATGAAAATGACAGTAGTAATATTTTGTGACACCATTAAACATCATGTGAGCTCATGTGTCTGTGAAGCTGGTGATGGTAACATTTACATTTGTGCTGATGGTCTATAAGTTAGTATTTCTGCAACAGCTACCAGTACCCTGCTGGTGGAAGATTGATTTTTCCATTCCACACTGATGTACAGTGCAGATTGCTATGGAAAGGCTTACTTTTCTATTTTTACTGTTAAAATTGCTTTTGTATTTTATATATTTATTTATATTGCAGTATTGGGGGATGTCTGTAACTGGACTAGACCTTCTTCTAAGGATATTCTGCTTGCTGTGTGCGTTTAAGAAATTATTGTTCATAAATTTTTTTCTCAACACATTTGTGCATATCATCATGGTTACCAGCAGTTAGTGGTGCAACGAATCACTGTTGATCCATAATTCGAACCGATCCTACTCCACGATTTTGCACGCACGTGATCTGAAGATTCGAAAAAGAAGAAAAAAAGTATGTGTATGCGTGGTCAGCGCTATCGGTCCAGGTGGAGGAGCAGAGGAGTTTGCGGCGTTTAAGCAGCCATTTGCTGCCCAATCCATCCGGGCTAAAGCTATTACAAAAGCTATTGGGGTGTTTAGCTGCAGACGTGAGGCCGTATTTCATTGTGTAAAACAAGGGGTTTAAACTATGATGAACGTGCTTGAGTCACGCTATGATATCCCGTTGCGCGTCCACTTCAGTGACAAGATCGTTCCAAGCATGTATGACCAGGAAAAGTCTAAAGTTATGCCTGAACTGTCCCAGGCATCTTCTGTTGACCTAACTACAAATGGGTGGACCTCCAGGGCAATGGAAAGCTTCCTGACCGTGACCGCTCATTATATCACAGCGGAGTGGTAGATACAAAGCCCTGTACTGCCCTATATTGCACCTTAATTTGTGTTTATATAATTGCATGGAATGAGTCTTGAGTTGAATGTTTTTAAATAGGCAAAAAATACCTAAATAAGTAAATGGCGAGTAAAAACTTTGTCTTTTTGTCTTGTTTTGCTGATCCGAAAGTTGATCCGATCCATGACTTAAAACTGTGATCCAATCCGAACCGTGATATTTTGGATCTGTGGCACCACTACCAACAGTCTAAGGAGCTCTCCCAATAGGGCTTAAAAATATGGGACTCTCCACCAATTGTGCTAAGAACTGAAGAAGCTTCTTGGATGAGAGGTGAAACAACGTCTTCAAGAAACTTAAGTCAGGATGCTTTTCTTTCCAAGCTCCTTAGGCTACAATGACCTGGATGACTAAGAACAGAACATGATTACTAGCAGCTGTAGCTGTTGATTGTTCTTTGGGCTTTTTTAGCAAGTACCCAGATAGCAAGGAGACATTGAACAGATGTTGATTTTCCATCTGAACCATCAGAATCGTCAGGATTGGTTTTGTGTTGACATTTCAATGTTGAAACAACATTGAAATACTGATGAAACCTGACACTGACATTGAAATAACATTGATTCACTGTTGTTCTGTCATCGTTGATTGTTGATCTATTTATAGTTGACAAGGTGACAACAATCACGTTGAAAAACCATCGATTTATGGTTGAGCGGGAAATTAAAGCTGCTACCACTTGGACTATTCCGCAGCACCCCTATCACATTGGTACATCCCTCCAGGTAACCATTGTCTTGTACAGTAGAGCGGGACATTAGATTTACTCTCAGCGGAATTGACCGGAGAAGGCATCAGTTCATGCACTGCACTGGCCTGCACCAGTATAAGTATAGTATAAGGTAAGAATGAATTACTTTTGTTCTATTCGTTATTTCCACGGTTGCATTTGAATAACAGTAAAAAAAACAAACAAACTTGTTAATGTAAAGTTTCGGATAAAATGTGGGAGCCCGATATTGTGTCTACTTTCATCTTACAATCCGGCAACAAATAAATTGCACTGCAAACAAAGTCTATCAACAAAGAAAACATTTTCGTTTCATACTTTTCCGTTATATTCCCTTACAAAGCTAGCTTTAACGCTTCGAGGGTTCCTTTGTTCTTGCCGTCGCCTCGGCGCTTGACCCAGACTTTCGCTCTGTAGTTGCTTTTTAGCATAGTACTACAAAAAATTGTAAATCTGTGATATATGATTGATAAACGTAAAGGTAACTGTATAAATGTGTTCAATGACTTTGTTACTTTTAATGATTGGTGAGCACCCGCTTCGATTCGCACTCAATTCAAACTTTACGTTGCACGCTCACCTAACTTTACGCTGCACGCTCACCTAACTTGCGTTTGCACCTTTTGTCCACACGTAAACTGCGTTTAGCATTTACGTGTGGACGAGGAAGACGGAGAAAACGCAGCGTCAAAGGTGTGCGCCTATTTTGACGCCACACTGTGCGCCAAGTTTTTGTCTCGGTGCCATGAATTCCTACAATGGCAGACTTAGACAAAATACTGTTAATTTTATTATCTTCAGTGTTTAAATGCTTACATATACGGGTTTGCTTGTAATGGTTGCCTATATACATTTTAAGCTATTATTTATTATTTAGTTCAATCAATAGATCAAGTTTTGTAGTGACTATGAAATATATTGTAATTATCTGTTTCCTGTTTATCCTAGACAGGGCAAAAAAGGACTCCAAATTAAAAAAAAAGATAAAAATGAAAGACTGGTGCATTGTGCAGTTTAGCACTGGTGGTACAGAAATAGTCCCTAGATCATGGATAAATGGGGAGAAATTGTCATGGCCTCCATATCCTCCGTGAGACACATTCAGGATCCACAACGCAGTAAAGAGGAGAGTTCATCCTGGTGCAACATGGCTCACCTATGCACCAGTCCGACTTCTAATAAGCCACGGTGGGTATCATCTGGATTGGTGTTGTATAAATGTAACAATAACAAGTTTTTCGTGTCCTAATTTATGTCTGGCCATACATTGTGTTTGTACTTCCAGACACATTTCACGAAGCAGAACGCAGTCTTCAGAAATATCTAAGTGAACACTGTGATATGTCTGACCTTCAGTCCAAAGCTGAAACTCAGACCAGTCATAAAAGAAAGCACAAGTAAAACTTTTTTTATTTCACAAACATATCTTTGATTGCTAAGAATTTATGATCTTGTCTTTTATACATATCTGTGGTGCTTGCATACTGCAATATCACCACATAATATAGTCCAAAAAGTGGAAGCTTGTAAACTTTTTATAAATGCAAAGCCGTGTACACTTGTGCACTTCAAAAATCCCTTGTATACTGTACCTTCTTGCACATCTCCGTTTCCTGTGTGTGTTGTTATAAATCAAACTGTAACTTTAGGAAAAAATATTCCAAAAGCACATTTGTAATTACTTATGACCGTTTTCAACTTTTTTTCTTTAGACCAAATCCCCTGTATACATATAGTGACTCAGAGGATGAGCAGCCCACAAAGAAATGGTTTCCCCGGGCCCCTCGAGTGAAAATACCAGGTAATAAAATACTGCCTAGTGTCTTTGTACATATCTGTGTGTGACACAAGGAAACGTTTGACAAGTTGTCTGTATTCTTAAATGCTTAAAAAAAATTTATCTTTTTCTGTCAGACCTGACGAGAGCTGTTAACGAACTCCGTGAGGAGGTCAGAGCCATCCGCAATACCGGCTGCAATGAATCGGTAGATGCTGGGGTACTGCCTCTGGATTTGCCCTTGCACAACACTGAGGAGCTAAACAATGCAGAGCCAGCTCTTCAATCACAAGAGGCAAATAAGGCAATGGTAATTATATAAAGGTTATGTACACTTTGTAACTATAAAGTGTAATAGCTGTCAGATGTGATTTAAATACATAACAACGGCCTGTTGATTAAACATACAAGCACTTGCATACACATTTAAGACATGAGACACGCTAATTCCATCTCTTAAAATGTGTCTATAGGTGAGACGCTTTGCCTTGATTGGAGCCTGACGCAGCAGTTAGGGGCAAACTCTATGTCCGAGTTTGTCTTTGCACAAGCAGTGCAGAAATGGCTCCGATACGCCCCAGATCGTTTGGGTGGTGCAGGACGCACATCATGCAAAAAATTACAAACTTCTGTGAATCATATAAACGTAAATAGGAAACTGTCTTTTAATAAAGTATTTAGCAAACGAAACATGCCTATTGACCTTTTTTTGTTTATTTTTTTTCTCTGTTACATCACATGCAATGCTTTCTTATTTTAGGATATTGACATGATACATTGTGAGACATTTGGGTTTTTTTTTATAAAGGGTGTCCAATTTAAGGAATAAGTACAATTATGTGTTTAGGTGGTTGAAGTACTGATGGAAACATGCAGTAGTTTAGTATTGGTTAAAATACCTATAAAGAAAGGTAGATTTCCAGTCATGATTTAACTGTTGTTTTAATAAAAAGCAACTGTGCGAAAGAGGTGGAAAATCAACACCATAGCTCAACAGTGTTTCAATATCAGAATCTGACATTGTTTCAATGTCAGCAGTATTAGAAAATATAACGTTGAATCAACGTCAGGTTTCAACATTGATTCCACATCAAAACCTGACGTTGTTTCAACGTTAAAAAAGGGTGCAAGAGTGACGTTAGGTCAACGTCACACTTCAACGTTGATTCAATGACATCACCTGATATTGACTCAACATTGTTTCAATGTTTCCTTGCTATCTGGGTAGCTCCATTCATCCTTCACGCTTTTCCTTAGCAGCGTCAAAGATGCTGCGTAATAGAGAGCGATCCAAATATCGATTGCATCTATACCAAGTCGGCATCGGTATCGGATTGATACTAGCCTGTTTCAATTCAATTCAATTTTATTTATATTGCACCAAATCACGCTTCTTAATTCAGATAAAACTGAGGTTATTGTACTCGGCCCTGAAAATCTTAGAAATATGGTATCTAACCAGATTCGTACTCTGGATGGCATTACCTTGGCCTCCAGTAATGCTGTGAGGAACCTTGGAGTCATTTTTGACCAGGACATGTCCTTCAACGCACATATTAAACAAATATGTAAGACTGCTTTCTTCCATTTGCGCAACATCTCTAAAATTAGAAATATCCTGTCCCAGAGTGACGCTGAAAAACTAGTTCATGCATTTATTACTTCTAGGCTGGACTACTGTAATTCATTATTATCAGGATGTCCAAAAAACTCACTGAAAAGCCTTCAGCTAATCCAAAATGCTGCAGCAAGAGTACTGACAGGGACTAGAAAGAGAGAGCATATCTCTCCTGTTTTGGCTTCCCTTCATTGGCTTCCTGTTAAATCCAGAATTGAATTCAAAATCCTGCTCCTCACATACAAGGTCTTAAATAATCAGGCCCCATCTTATCTTAATGACCTTGTAGTACCATATCACCCTATTAGAGCACTTCGCTCTCGCACTGGAGGCCTACTTGTTGTTCCTAGAGTATTTAAAAGTAGAATGGGAGGCAGAGCCGTCAGTTTTCAGGCCCCTCTTCTGTGGAACCAGCTTCCAGTTTGGATTCAGGAGACAGACACTATCTCTACTTTCAAGATTAGGCTTAAAACTTTCCCTTTTGCTAAAGCATATAGTCAGGGCTGGACCAGGTGACCCTGAATCCTCCCTTAGTTATGCTGCAATAGACGTAGGCTGCCGGGGGATTCCCATGATGCATTGAGTTTTTCCTTTCCAGTCACCTTTCTCACTCACTATGTATTAACAGACCTCTCTGCATTGAATCATATCTGTTATTAACTTCTGTCTCTCTTCCACAGCATGTCTTTTATCCTGTCTTCCTTCTCTCACCCCAACCGGTCGCAGCAGATGGCCGCCCCTCCCTGAGCCTGGTTCTGCCGGAGGTTTCTTCCTGTTAAAAGGGAGTTTTTCCTTCCCACTGTCGCCAAAGTGCTTGCTCATAGGGGGTTATATGATTGTTGGGTTCATAGATACAGAGGCGACTTTTGTTGTGATTTGGCGCTATATAAATAAAATTGAATTGAATCGAATCGATACCAAAATATGCAGTATCACACACCACTATTACTATTTACTAGCTTAAATTATGAAAAACTGTATATATATATATATATGTGTGTGGTGGGGCGTGGTCGGCGGTGCCGTGCGGACGCACCTGCACGGCATCCGCAATCACGCCCGCCGTGTTAAAACACGGGGACTCGGGGGTTGTTGTGGTTGGTGGTGTGATGTGTATTGAATAAAGATGGCTCTGAACGGTGCTCCGTGGTCCCGCCGTGCCTTATTCACGCCACATTGGTGCCGAAACCCAGGAGGCGGCATGGCGGGTACTTACCGGAGCCAGGGAAGGGAAGAGCTGGCCGAGATGGTGGCCGAAATAGCGGCCACTCAGCGGAAGCAGGCGGCGGAGGTGTGTCGCCAACAGGAAGAGCTGCGGAAGGAGAGCGAACGCCACCTGGGGAAGATGGCAGAGCTGGCAGCGCTGCTCCAGGCCTGGGCGATCTCGACGCCGCCACCCCCACCGGGGTATACTGACTGTGGGAAAGCGGTGGAGGAGCTGTGTGGGGCACCTCGGCAGCCGGAGGTGGTGGACGAGTCACGCGGGGGTCCGAGCCTGCCGGAGGAGGAGGAACAGCCGGGTGAAACAGCCGGGTGAAGGGCTGCTCCTGCTGGGAGCGGTGGAGGAGCCGCTGCAATCGGAGGCGGAGGACAAGGCGGGCAGGGGTCTACACCTGCCGGAGGAAGAGGAGCCGCTCCACCCGGAGGTGGTGGACGAGTCACGCGGGGGTCCGAGCCTGCCGGAGGAGGAACAGCCGGGTGAAGGGCTGCTCCTGCCGGGAGCGGTGGAGGAGCCGCTCCAATCGGAGGCGGAGGACGAGGCGGGCGAGGGTCTACACCTGCCGGAGGAAGAGGAGCCGCTCCACCCAGAGGTGGACGAGGGGCTGTGCCTGCCGGAAGCGGAGGCGCAGCGCGGGGAGCCGCTCCAAACGGGAGTGGCGGAGGCGGTGGTGGAGCAGCCGTGCGAGGGGACCGAGGTCCCTGGTCCAGGGCAGCCTGCGCAGCTGGAGGTGGAGGCAGAGGAGCGGGACAGCCCCGCTAAGCCGGGGGTCGGTGGGCTGGCCAGTCCAGCCTCGCTGCCACCAGACGATTCGGCGCGCCTGACGTCTGCCCAGCCGCCTGTGTGCAGGAGCTCACGGCCATGCCTGTGGGGCCGTGCCCGCTCGCTACGCGGCCGACCTCCGGACCAGCTCCGCCGTCGCCGCTGGATGCACGGGCGGCCACCAGAATGGACGCTCCCCCGTCGCTGGGCCGAATCTCGCCCCAGTTCGCGGGGAGTAGGTTCGGCCAGATCGCTCCCCGGCCTCAATCGGGCGATGGGGGTATGTAGTGGGGCGTGGTCGGCGGTGCCGTGCGGACGCACCTGCACGGCATCCGCAATCACGCCCGCCGTGTTAAAACACGGGGACTCGGGGGTTGTTGTAGTTGGTGGTGTGATGTGTATTGAATAAAGATGGCTCTGAACGGTGCTCCGTGGTCCCGCCGTGCCTTATTCACGCCACAATATGATATTGGTATTCTACAGGTCAGTTTTAGGCACCAAATTCTATATTTCAGCAACCCACATAAGTCCTTAAGTTTTGTAAGTGAAGTCGTGTAATCTTAATGGCAAATGGTAAAGGGACTGGTTCTTGTATAGCGCTTTCCTACTCTATCTGAGCATTTACACAACTTGCCTCATTCATCCATTCACACCAGCACCTTTTTCAATGCTATTTCTTGGTGTCATGTAGACTGGAGTAGATGGGGGAACCACCCACTTTCCAGTGAGTAGGTGACTACATTGTATTTGAGGTGCCCTGTAAAGTCATATTATGTGCTTAAAAGCTACAAGAGACTTTTATGTGACTCAAACACATTTTTAAATGTTTTTTTTAATTACATTTGGTGTAAAATCTAGAGCAAATCTAGAGTTGTCAAACTGTGGTACATGCACCAATAGTGGTACTTGGGCTCTCTCTGGTCATATGCGTGAAATCTCCATTTTTTTTAAAGATAACAATAAATAATATACTAAATAATACACCATTGTGGAGGTATGCAAAGACGACAAGAGAGCTCCTGAGGCTCTTCTGGGAGCTGGAGTCAACCAGAAAACATCTCCCCAAGCGTGAGTCTTCTATGAAGAGCAACCCTTCCTTATCGCCAGTGCTTGAGTGCTGGCGGGCTTGTTTCCCTGGGGCTTAATACGGCAAAGGAGGCACGGCGCTGTCACGCTGATGGTAAAAACACAGCCCTTTTCCATAGTGCCGCGATCCCAGCCACCATCTAATATATTAATGCAATACAGTTGTTATTATTATCGCTCGTCACATCCTGTTTATGAGAGTTAAAATAAATAACATTCACATACGTCTGTGAAGGTTCTCAGTCATCCAGGTCATCGTAGTCAAAGGAGCTTGCAAAGAAAAGCATCTGTGAGTTCATTGTGAAACTCACCCGAAACTCTGGCTGATTGGGAGCCACACCCAGTTTCACACCTTGGCTCAGGCGATTAGAGGATCATCAGGGGGTCTTTTTGTCCCTCTGTGGGGGGATACTCCCACTAGGTTTATATCTCCACCATTTTGACCTTAGAACTGAAGAAGCTTCTCGGATGAGAGGTGAAACGTCTTCAAGTAACTTAAAGAAGTCCAGACGCTTTTCTTTGCAAGCTCCTTTGACAACATTCATATACGAAATAAAATTGTCTAGTATAAACTGTATGTGGTGTTAAATAGGCCTATACTCCTGTACTTTAATGTTGGTCATAAGGGTGGTACTTCAAGAGCCATATATTCTATGAGGTGGTACTCATTGTGAAAAGTTTGAGAACCACTGATCTAGAGGCAAGAAGAGATGTCAGTTACTGTTTGCGTTTTTTATGACTCCCAAAATGTCTCTTCAAGCTTGTCTTTCAGTTTCATCAGCAGGAGCTGACAGCTTGGTTGGTTTGGTATGGTTACCCTAATTCATTAATTTATTGATCTATATGCTGTGATATGTATGCCTTGCGGCTGTCAAAGAACAGTTTCATGACATAAACGAAACTGCTTTGAGAAAACACAACAGTCTGATTCTAAATGTACTAGATTATAGTGGGAAAAAAGGACAAAATCTGCCATACCGTGATGCTCTTTGTAATATTCAGGAAGGTTCCTGCAGTTTGTGTCCATGAGCTTGTGTATCATTCAAGGTCAAACTAATTTTACAGTGTCTTGATAAATCAGTTGCTGGTCATGCTTCAGCTATTCCTCCTTCTCTGTCTTCCTACACAGCTGTGCACAATAGAAAATGAGGTGAACTGTGATTTTCATTGAATTCCTTCTCACTGTGCTTTAAACCTCTAAACCATTCATACAGCAGACATCCACTGAAACCACTGTAGCTCATGCAGAAATTATTTCTATTCTACAGGTTAGTTCACTCAAATTTGCCTTGCAAGCAAGTTCTGAATTCACAAGATTATCAAAAGCTCCACAGATAAATGCAGTCATACAAATGTAGCATGCACAATCTGTTAAATGAAAACTTGTATCCTGGTGATAGATTTTTGGAGCACTCAAGAAATGTATGCATGTATCTTTGGTAAAAAATAAAATAAAAATCCAAATAAGCATTTGTACCACCAGTGAAAACCTATAGCCTACACAGGCTGAAATTTTTTTACAGAAATCAGGATGTTTTAGCAGGTAAATATTTAAAAAGAAAAAGTAGTTCACTGATAGCTCAAAGCTAAATTGCTTTCACCCTCAACTTCTGAGGTTCCCATATGGAAAAGATATATATAAATCTTATAAAGTTTGTATCTGTCTTGTGTGAAACTTGTATGAAAAGCATATAAGAGTGAAAACAGATATAAGATCCCTTGAAAAATTATATAATGAAACTTGTATGTTTTGGATACTTATTAAAACAATGTATGAAAGTAATGAGAAAGTGGCCACTTTCATGAGTAAATCATGTAAGCCTTGTATGATTTACTCATGAAAGTGGCCACTTTCATGAGTAATCACATATAAGTTTTTACTATTTCTTTTCCATATGGGTTAATAAAAGGAAATGAAAGGTAATATGTAGGAGCTTGCACTAACACAGCTGATCAGAACCTTGGATTCTTGGGTTATTAAAAACTGGGCTTCTCATATGATATAAACAACGTGCTACTCAGCACCACACAAACACATTTAGAGACTAGCTGGTGGTCATAATGAAACATTTAGCAGCTAAACACAAATCTCCTCTTTTGGTAAAAGAAATCAGATCCCCAAATGGCCAAAGCTTTTATATTTATATTCATATTTATTTTTATGAATACATTTACAGCTTATATGATACTGGCAAGCACACATCTGCCAAAAGTCACAATAAAAAAGTCAGTGTGTACAGATATGTACCTCTATCCGACCTGTGCGGTCGGAATGGGTCCAATTTCACTGCATATGCATGTGACAAATAAGGGCTATCTATCTATATACACTTAAAGACTCCAAAGTCATGCCGATATCCAAAAGGGGTGTGATGAAAAAAAGTTGAGAGAGAAGTTTAGACTAAAAAGTCTGAAAATAAATAAGGCAGACAATAAAAAGTCTGATAATGTAGGGAAATCGCTATGACTTATAAAGTATTTGTTTTTTTATTTGTTCTTGAAATAGTGTCAAAAACGTTAGCTAACGTAGCCTAAATCACTATTAGCTAATTGCTAGCTAATTGTGACCTTCTGATCTACTAATCTGCTACTATATTGCGCTTTACCAGCCATGGAGCTGATACACTTTATTATTTTAGTCTGTTAAAAAATTTCAGAATAAAAGGTTATTTTTACAGAAGAGTTCCAGATCCAGGTGACAGCAAGTAAAAATGACGTTAACTTGTCGATGCCCCGCAGGATCAGTTTCTGGCTTTTATTCACATTAACATTTAACTGTTGGGTGATGGCACAAAGACGATACAAATAGAGAGAAGAGGAGAGAGCAGAATGGAGACAGCAAAGAGAGAGAGAGAGCAAAAATGAGTGAAGAAGCAAAGATTGGACATGTAGTCAAATTCATCAAAAATTGTAAAGGTGCAGCTTCTGTTGTACCCACATTCATTGATGATGATTTCAGATAAACTACCAGTCAAATGTTTGGACACACTCTCTCGTTTAATGGTTTTTCTTTATTCTTACTGCTTTCTACATTGTAGATATATACTTTATATATTTGATGTCTTCAGTAAGATATATGGAATTATGTAGCAAAGAAAAAAATGATAAATAACTCAAAATATGACTTATATTTTAGATTCCTGAAAGTAGCCACCCTTTCCTTTGTTGACAGCACCACAAACCCTTGGCCTTCTTTCAATGAGGTTCATGGTGTAGTTATGAAATATTCCACTTCACAGGTGTGCCTTGTCGGGGTTTTTTTTTTTCAATTAAGCGACTGAAATAATGATGTCTATGTTTGTCATCTTATCAAGTTCGCCAGTTGCAAGTTGCAAACAGCATATTCCAGTAATATTAATTACTGCTGAGATTATGATTGGGAGCTGAGCTCCCCTAAAAGTTTGAACATAGAGCAGCAACTGATCAGACATATCATTTTGTACAGCTATATAAAATACTACTGATATTGATTTAGACTCTTTCTTTCCAACTGATCCTTCGGATTTAACTTCGGGAATTTGCTAAATATGTCAATCCTAAATATGATGAATCTTCCTCAAATAATAGGCTACCACAGACCATTATCCCTGTGTATGTGTTAGAGATGGCACGATACCACTTTTTTATGTCCGATACCGATATCATAAATTTGGATATCTGCCGATACCGATATCAATAAAACTGTTTTTTAATATCTTGCTGCATTTTGTAAAAGTTCATACTCAAGTTAAAAAAAAGACTAAAGCTATTCTGTTATACCTGTATGCAAAAAATACACTGCACCCAAAATATTTCATAGTTCAGCAATACTGATCAACCTAATAAACTTAAACCTACACCATCCTCCCTATTCTGGTATTTTAAAGAGTACTTAGCGGAAATATTAAGCAACCTAACTAATAGGGCTGCAAGCTCCCAGCAAAAAAAAATAGGGAACCACCCCCAACCCTCTACCTTGTGATGCTTAATCGACTTAATCAACTTTAATTTAATGCACATGTAAAAAAAAAAAATGCGCAGAAATCAATTTTTTTTCCACAATAATTAAATAGATTCAACATATTTCCTCAACAGAATTGCAGACTGCACAGATGGTACCTTCCCAAAGGAAAAAGTACTACAGCTTACTAGGGTATATTAGACTTAATAGTTACTATATACAGTAATGGACTTCTATACATTTTACATCAGATTAAAACTTTGGGTGTAAGATTCAGATAATTATTTATTTTAAATAAATATATTTTAATATTTTAAATAAAATAAGTAAGAAAAATATGTCTTTGTGCCCCCCTTTTCCCTGTTAATGCCCTAACCTGCCCCCCTGGCAAAACTTTGCTAGACCCGCCCCTGCACAGTTACCAGCCATCAGCTACGTAGAAAAGTATCCTGGTGTTACGCCCCTAGTCTAGGCGTGTAGAGACGCACATAAGGTTGGAGGAGAGAGAGGCAATTACCCGCCCTGGTTCCCAAACCAAACATCCGAAACCAGTTATGAGTAAAGAAAAGGTGATTTTATTGAATGTCAGGAAGCATAGCTCCAGGGTAAACCCAGGCCAAAATAATAAACAAAACCAACTAAGTCCTGCCAAAGAAAACTAACTAAACCTTAAGAAAGAAACAAAACAACAAATGACAATACTATCCCTCGCTTCCTAGCCCATAAAACAGGAGAAAACTGTTCAAAAGAAAAGGTGGCTCACCACTTCAGCTACAGCCTATGCATGCATAAGCACTGAGTTTATACACCAGTGGCAGCTCTCACAGAGCACGCTTACACAGATACAAAATCACGCTAAAAGTTGGAAACCAGGGCCAGGTCAGTGTCTGCTGTCAAACTGCTCGCTCGCTTCTCTCTCTCCCTCGGCAGCTGTCAGAGCGGCTTTTTGAATGCAGTCACGTGTTCCACGGTCCAATCAGCAGCTCACTACTCTTCATTAGGGGAGGGACCTGCAGAGAGTCTTAAGCGCAGCAAAGAGACAGAAGCAAAGCAGCCCACACTAGTGATGGGATTTCTGGCTCTTTTTAGAGAACCGGCTCTTTCGGCTTGACTCACTAAAAAGAGCCGGCTCTTTTGGCTCCCAACCGGCTCTTCGGGTTGTTTTGTTGCTTTAATTAATTTATTATTAACAACAATATAAAATTATGCACAAAAGGAATTACTAATGTTAAAAAAATGTGTTTTTATTTATATATGCTTACATAAATATATACAGTGGCCCCTAGAGACAAAGCACGTACAAACTCCAAAAATCACGTACAAATTCCAAAGCTCGTACAAACTCCAAAGCACGTACAAACTCCAAAACACATTTCTAGCATTAACTGAACTTCCAAAACAGAGCTACCTAGATCACTTAAATTACACAATTGAAAGCATATGTGTATTGTTTGTGTATTTATACACAAGCACTCATATATATTCAATTTACTTGTTACTGCCACACACCAAATCCAGTCGTTGGTACATCCTGACTTGTGTAGCCACTAGGTAACAAAAGCACTGCCCCTAGCACCCTGGAGTACTTCTGTTGTGTTTTGTACGTATTTTTGGAGTTTGGATGTGTTTTGGGGTTTGTACGTGTTTTGGAATTTGTACGTGCTTTGTACGTGCTTCTGAGTTTTTACGTGTTTTGGAGTTTGTACGTGCTTCGGAGTTTGTACGTGTTTTGGAGGTTGTACTTTGTCTCTAGGGGCCACCATAAATATACTTTTATTTATTCACTCCACATAAAATGTAATAAATAAATCATATTATACAAAAACCAACTATTTACATTTCAACTTTTAACTATCAAGCTTAAACTAAGACCACCAGGTACCGGAACAGCTTCTTCCCCACAGCTGTCAGACTCCTGAACTCTGCCTCCTGACATCTGACTAGGGGTGGGTTCTTATAATCGATTCATCGATTAAAATCGATTCTGGCTTGGATAACGTAAAATCGATTCATTAAAATCCTGAATCGATTTTTTAATATAAATTTATTTTGCCCAAAATGCCAGAATCTCAGGTGAAATCTCACAAAATTTCAAGAACCACCAAACAGTTAAGACAGTAAATGAGAGCAGGAACACGGATTCTGCACAAAGACTTAAACACACAGCGGGACCCGCGGATCAGAATCAGTTAGATGTCGCTTTTCTCACAGTCGGGGCTGAAAGCCGACAGCTCGCTGACTCTGATCTGTCGGCGGGTCTGCGCTTTGTGTGCACGCCCTTTATGCGCCGATTCTAAAGCTGTTAGTTTGATCTCTCTCCAAACAATATTGACCGAACCAGCAGCAAAAGAAGATCCAAACGCTTCACATAAACATCGTCATGAATTCACTCAGACTTTTACTGTTTTGCTTCCACTGCGATGCACAGCTCTCTCTCTGTACTTCAAGAACAGTTTCCCTTTCTTCATTATTCGCTTGCTTGTTACGCACAAGTCTACTGTTGTTTACAGGCTGTCGGCCGCTGTTTTTTCCCTTTTACATTCTTCCGAAAAGAAAACCTCATTTCTGCTGTTCAATACTGAACAAATTTAAACTTTTTAAAATTATTCAAAATGCAAAACGCTGTGTCTGTAATAAAACCGCTGTAACTTCAGAGGTGATGTTCATATGTTGATTAATGGTTTTCTTTGGTTTTTGATGTACTGCAGAATATTTTTATAAAATCCCAGGCCAGGAAAATCACCTTCATGTTTTTCTGTGTTTTATCCTCAGCTACTTTGACACAAAGGCCTCTGCTGTGATGCTCACACCTGTGATAAAGTCTTGCGTGTGTCAGCTTCCTTTTTATTGATACAAAAATATGTAAATGTACTGATCTGAATTATAATATTTCTGACTGTCAAAATTTCCCAGATTTAAATCGAATCGAATTAAATCGAATCGTGGATCGAATCGATTCGGGGCCTTGTGAATCGGAATTGAATCGATTCTAGAAATCAGTGACGATACCCAGCCCTACATCTGACCCACGTTAACACATGGACTGAACATACACACACCCACAATGGACAACTGTACCCTCAAACACACAATAATAACATGGACTGAACCACCACTCACAACCACTAGCACTTTATATAGCCTCTGTAGAAATTATCCACACCCTCACTTATCTTAACTGCACTACTGTATAGCTCTGTGTAAATAATCATTCTGTACATACGATAATTTTTAACCCTACAACTGTTTACAACTTGCATAGTTCCCATTTCTGTATAACTGTATATCTCAGATTTCTGTAAAGTTATTTATTTCATATTCTGTATAGTTTTTCATATTTATATCCTGTTCATAGCCTGTACATAGCTTGTACTCACTACAGCCTGTACATACTTATAGTTATAGAACAGAGGTGGGACCAAGTCATTGTTTTGCAAGTCTCAAGTAAGTCTCAAGTCTTTATCCTCAAGTCTCAAGTCAAGTCTCAAGTAATGTCAGGCAAGTCAGAGTCGAGTCTCAAGTCACTGGTGTAAAAGTCCGAGTCAAGTCACAAGTCTGAAATTTTGAATTTCAAGTCCTTTCGAGTCTTAAAAAAAAAAAACGAAAAAAATAATGTTGCAGTTATATGCTAAATGTAAATATTAGACCATGTAATTTTTAAATCTGTGTTTTTCTCAACACATGACAAAATAGTGAACTTAGAAAATATACACAAATTGTGAAATTGCACCTCTTTAAAATGCAGCTCAATTAAACCTAGCTCCAAGAATAATTTTCACCGACAGTTCTGAGATAAGCTGCATGTTATTCTTGGATGCGGTTGTAGGACTGGCTTTAAAATCGCATGACAAAAATATCATACATAAATAAATGATATTTTTTTTAAAATATCATTAAAAAAAAAACTGCATCACCAACGTAGCCTGGAAAACATTTGCTAGTTAGATGAAGTCAGCTATGTATCATAAGTTTACCAGTCTCACAAATCGTCTTCATAAATACACATTCGTTAACCGTTTATTAATATAACCTTTGAGCTCAATGGTAATTAATTAGCAGTGGAAATAATTTCTGGTAGCATCACAGAAATGTAGCAGTGACAATAATATTGTATGCTGTAATCGTACTGGACAATTAGTGATACAAAACAACTGTTTTATCCTGTGAATAAAAGTATATGTTTTTGTCAATGTACCATAATAACAGAAGCGAAACGCAATATTGTGTCAGGACAATTCACTATTTATGCACAATAAACAAAGGAGCATAGCGCGACCATTTCTGTTCAGCGCCAGACTTGCTTGTAACCTATATCACCAATTATGTTAAGAAAAATGACGTATTAACTACAACAGCAGACTGACCTTTGTGTAAATGCTTGGAGCATTAACCTGTGAGCTGGAGTGTTCTGGGACGTTATATTTGGTCTTTGAATGGCTGCAATCCAGTCGCCTCTTTGTTACTTCGGAAACATGGCTCGAACAATTTCTCTTCAACGACGTAATCCGATAACAACCGATCTCTTTACCCGTCGGCTTCCCGTGGCTGTCATGCGACCGGCTATTGTAGTTAATAATACAACAGCTTCTTGACATTTTTGTGTTTCTTTTTATCGCTGTATAACTGATTTTAATTGAAAGCCTGCGTGCGCTAGTACCGCTTGCCATGGGTTCCCAGAATCCTTTGCGGTTCTACCCGTGAATGACGTCACATTTTCAATCTCTATATAATATGCATGTTAAATTTTATATTTGGGGTAAAATATCAAGTCTTTTCAAGTAAACCGGTTCAAGTCCAATTCAAGTCCCAAGTCATTGGTGTAAAAGTCCAAGTCAAGTCACAAGTCTTAGAACATTTTTTCAAGTCAAGTCTAAAGTCATAAAATTAATGACTCGAGTCTGACTCGAGTCCAAGTCATGTGACTCGAGTCCACACCTCTGTTATAGAATATTCACAACATACTTCACACCGTGTACATTATAACATACCATAATAGACCCATTTCTGTAATATACTCACATATCTATATTATTGCTAATATATATTGTAATATATCTATATCACTAAAGCACTTCTGGATGGATGCAAACTGCATTTCGTTGCCCTGTACCTGTGCATGTGCAATGACAATAAAGTTGAATTCTATTCTATTCTATTCTATTCTAAATGTGCTGCTGTTATTCAGCCACTGGTTTCCTCTTTCTGGTGCAAAGGGGGCCAAAAACAAACAAGAGAGACGGGGGTCACGACAGAAAAGCCAATCAGCCGATCAGTTTTATGATTGAAGTAGCAACAGGAGAGGGAGGGAGAGAGGCAGTCGCTCCATATATCGTTTGTTTAGCTTAACGTGGGAATGCTTTACAAACATTCAGAGATGAACTTACACACTTGCTTTACTTCTCTCTGGGATAACTTTCTCGGAGATGAAATGCCGGTTTGGTAGCGAGGCTCCAAATGCTCAACCAGACCACCGACAGGTCTCGCATGCCACAGCCGCTCTATCACGTGACGCATACTCCTCAGACGTGCTAAGGTTATGAGCTGAGTTACGCCATGTCACAAGTTTTGTGAGCTGCTTTTGTGATATTTAATGAATCGGATTAAATTTTTAATTTACTCCGATATCCAATCCAGTAATTTAGGTCAGTATCGGACCGATACCAAAACGTAATATCGGATCGGTCCATCTCTAGTATGTGTGTGTGTGGGACTGAAGGAGTTTCCACCTTAGGCTTGCATACATGGTGGCAATCACACACCTGCTCTGATGAGGTTGTTTGGGCAGCTTCATACGGAAACAGCAGTGGATCAGTTTGCTGGATCATTGCCTTGTAAACAGTTAGTAAAGAGCTGCTTCTACTGTTGTTGTTTTTTAGCTTTTTTGTGACGTCATGGTCACCAGGCTTTCTATGCGTGCAGTTTTAAGGAAAGGAAGGAGCTGGCTTTGGTATTGAGTCTGGGAGAAACAAAACATTGTCTGCATTTCAAAGGAGGCCTTGTGGAGACAGGACCTTCCAATTGCTTAGACCTTTTTGAACTGTGTTTTTAAACTGTGGTGTCAATGAGGCTTACTTATGGTTCCTAAAGTATTGAAAATCAGAATATGAGGAAGAGCCCTCAGCTGTGAGGCTCTTCTTCTATGGAACCAACCCCCAGTTTACCTCACAGCACAGCACCTTTTGGCAAAATCTTATAGTTAGGGCTGGATCAGGTGACCTTGAATCCTTCCTTACTTGATTTGCCATAGGCCTAGGATTCTGGAGGCTTCCAATGATGTGCTCAGCTTTTCTTCTTCACTCATGTTTTTTCACTCTTTGTGTGTTTATACAGCACTTTGCATTTATTCATTAGTTATTATTACCCCTAGAGCCAATAGATGCACTGACATGTCCAAATGACATGAACAATTTGAGATGTAGTAGCAAGATGATAGGCAGAGTAAAAACAGTCGTTTGATATGAAATTTGCTCCATGCTTTTTGTCGTCACATGTGGTGTTGTCAGTGCAGGAAGAAAAGTTAGACAAAGAAAAATATATCAATAGTGAGTTTTGAAATTTGGCATGTTTGGGGTGTATAGTTATAGTTTGTAGTCTTCTAATTGTTTTTGTTGTTTGATAGTTGGATACCTTGTGAGGACTGTATAGACATGATGTAAAATGAACAATGACAGGATACAATGAATCTTTAAAAAAAGATTAGAATTATAATAAACATTGATTTAAAAAGTTACTAAGGCAGGTTTTCCTTCTTTATAACACCAGGAATAGCATCAGGAGAATAATATATCACAGAGGTCACCAAGAATCACTTTATACAACAGCGATACATTAAGCTCAGGGAAAACATTGAATTTGTGTATTACTGAGTAACTCTCAGCTGTCTGTTCACACTTTGTTGACCTTTTGGTTTGTTGCTGAAAAAGAAATAAAATTTTATATGGGTCATTTTCAAAACATTGGTAAATTACAACTATATATTAAGTATACTCCATTTTATTATTCCAAGATGGCGGCGCGTGAACAACGCGAGGCTCAGTGTCTCTCCAGAATCTGCTATTTAGCGTTTTTTTATCTACTTTTAACCGGATTATTCGTCCAGAATTGCTGTGCGTTCCTGACCTACAGCAGACAAGAGCTTCTGGACATCTGGACTCATAACTCCAACAGTTTTATCGCCGATCTCCGACTCATCCCAGAGATCTCCAGAACACCGGAGGCTGCCCACTCTACCCGGCCGGGCGGAAGTGCACGCAGACGGCGCCGAGATCGTAAACAAAGGCGAGGTAGGCGCGGAGGGCTACGGGCTAAGCTAAAGCTAACACCACACCGGCTGCCTTTACCCAGTATTTTCCTCGCCAATGTCCGTTCTCTGGCAAACAAAATGGATGAGATACGGCTCTCCATCACTAACAACAGACGGATTATGGACTCAAATGTCATGTTTTTCACCGAAACATGGTTGAACAACAGCTGCCCGGACAATGCTATCGAGTTAGCAGGACGCCACACACACCGAGCCGACAGGCTAGCAGATGACTCCGGCAAGACCAGAGGTGGAGGTTTGTGCATTTATATTAACAATGCTTGGTGCATGAACTCCACTACTACTGAGAGTCACTGCTCACCTAATGCGGAGTTTTTAATGGTCAAATGCAGACCTTATTATCTCCCCAGAGAACTCACTTCGATCATACTCACTGCCGTGTATATACCCCCCGACGCTAATGCTAGGTTGGCCATGAAAGAACTTTCTGCAGCCATTAACAAACACCAGAATAAACACCCCGAGGCTGCTTTTATTGTTGCTGGCGACTTCAACCACACCAACTTAAAGACAGTCCTTCCCAGATTCCACCAACATGTCTCCTGCCACACCAGAGGAGACAAGACTTTAGACCATGTGTATTCCAACCTGGCTGGAGCCTACAAAGCCACACCCCTCCCCCACATTGGACAATCGGACCATCTCTCCCTGTTCCTTACACCTAGGTATTCACCACTCATCCAACGTGTGAAACCTGCTGTGAGGACAATTAAAGTGTGGCCAGAGGGGACAGACGCAGTGCTCCAGGACAGATTTAAAAACACAGACTGGAATATGTTCACCCACACAGACCTGGACCAGTACGCCTCATCTGTACTGGATTACATCTCCGAAACCACAGACAGTGTCACCACCCAGAAACGGATCACCATGTACCCCAACCAGAAGCCTTGGATGAACCAGGATGTTCGTCTCCTCCTGAAGGCCCGCAACACCGCCTTTAGGTCAGGAGATGCACACGCCTACAGTACAGCCAGGGCTAATCTAAAGAAGGGCATCAAAAAAGCCAAACACCATTACAAAAAGAAGGTAGAAGAACACTTCTCCAACTCCAACCCCCGACGCATGTGGCAAGGACTCCAGACCATTACAGACTACTGGACCACCAAACCCTCCCCCGCATCCTCTGATGTCTCCTTCCTCAACGAGCTCAACAACTTTTATGCTCGTTTTGAGCGAGGGAACCCCACAACCAAAGCAGACGTGACGCCAGACCACCAACCTCTGACTCTCTCCCCCACCGATGTAGGAGCGGTGCTGAGCAGGATCAATGTCCACAAGGCTGCAGGTCCCGATGGCATCCCCGGGCGTGTTCTCAGAGCGTGTTCTGAGGAGCTTGCAGGAGTGCTGACAGACATATTCAACCTGTCCTTGGCCCACGCTGTGGTACCGGCCTGCTTCAAATCCACCTCCATCGTCCCGATACCCAAAAACTCCAACCCATCTTGCCTCAATGACTACCGCCCAGTAGCACTCACCCCCATCATCACTAAGTGCTTAGAGCAGCTGGTCCTAGCACACTTCAAATCCTGTCTCCCCCCCACCCTGGACCCCCACCAATTCGCATACCGCCAGAACAGGAGCACAGAGGATGCAGTCTCCATCGCACTGCACTCTGTCCTCTCACACCTGGACAACAACAACACCTACGCCAGAATGCTGTTTATAGACTTCAGTTCAGCATTCAATACAATCCACCCCTCACAACTCATCAGGAAACTGACAGACCTGGGCATCAGTTCCCTCATCTGCAAATGGTTACTGGACTTCCTGACCAACCGCCCCCAACACGTCCGGCTGGATAACCACTGCTCATCTACAATCACGATGAACACCGGTGTACCACAAGGCTGTGTGATGAGCCCTTTCCTCTACTCCCTCTTCACCCACGACTGCAGACCTGCTGATGGTTCCAACACCATCATTAAGTTTGCAGATGACACCACGGTGATTGGCCTCATCAGTGACAACGATGAGGCCGCCTACAGGGAGGAGGTGGATCGTCTGGCTGAGTGGTGCGACACAAACAACCTGCTGCTTAACACCGAGAAGACCAAGGAGCTCATCGTGGACTACAGGAGGAATGCTGACCCACATCCACCCATCCACATTAAGGGGACGGCTGTGGAGCGTGTGAGCAGCTTCAAGTTCCTGGGAGTCCACATCTCCGAGGATCTCACCTGGACGACCAACTGCTCCAAGCTGGTCAAGAAGGCTCACCAGCGCCTCTTCTTCTTGAGGACTCTGAGGAAGAACCACCTGTCCTCAGACATCCTGGTGAACTTCTATCGCTGCACCATCGAGAGCATCCTGACCAACTGTATAACAGTCTGGTACGGGAACTGCTCTGCCTCGGACCGGAAGGCGTTGCAGAGGGTCGTGAAAACTGCCCAGCGCATCGCCGGAGCACCACTTCCTGCCATAAAAGACATCTACAGGAAGCGGTGTCTGAAAAGGGCTGGGAAAATCATCAGAGACCCCAGTCACCCATCACATGGACTCTTCACCCTCCTGCCCTCTGGGAGGCGCTACAGGAGCCTCCGGACTAAGACCACCAGGTACCGGAACAGCTTCTTCCCCACAGCTGTCAGACTCCTGAACTCTGCCTCCTGACATCTGACCCACGTTAACTCATGGACTGAACATACACACACACACACAATGGACAACTGTACCCTCAAACACACAATAATAACATGGAGTGAACCACCACTCACAACCACTAGCACTTTATATAGCCTCTGTAGAAATTATCCACACCCTCACTTACCTTAACTGCACTACTGTATAGCCCTGTGTAAACAATCATTCTGTACATACGATAATTTTTAACCCTACAACTGTTTACAACTTG
Source organism: Copadichromis virginalis (assembly GCF_057382275.1). Classification (NCBI taxonomy): domain Eukaryota; kingdom Metazoa; phylum Chordata; class Actinopteri; order Cichliformes; family Cichlidae; genus Copadichromis; species Copadichromis virginalis. The sequence continues at coordinate 6,506,637 of NC_140627.1, forward strand.
CATAGTTCCCATTTCTGTATAGCTGTATATCTCAGATTCCTGTAAAGTTATTTATTTCATATTCTGTATAGTTTTTCATATTTATATCCTGTCCATAGCCTGTACATAGCTTGTACTCACTACAGCCTGTACATACTTATAGTTATAGAATATTCACAACATACTTCATACCGTGTACATTATAACATAATAGACCCATTTCTGTAATATACTTACATATCTATATTATTGCTAATATATATTGTAATATATCTATATCACTAAGCACTTCTGGATGGATGCAAACTGCATTTCGTTGCCCTGTACCTGTGCATGTGCAATGACAATAAAGTTGAATTCTATTCTATTCTATTCTATTCTATTTTGTGTCATCATCTCTGCACAGTTTTAATATTGTAAACAAGAGGTGCACATCTGTTCCTTGTTGAACATCTGGGCCCTTTTTGCATATTAATGAATAATTATGTTAATTACTTCGTCACTAGTCCCTGCAATGCCACTGATTAAAGCTCTAAACGTAAGTTAAAAAAAGATTAAGATTTCGTGCGACACATTTTTATAAGGGAATGGCACAAAATTGTTACAATCCATGGAAATTCAGCAACACCACATTGCTTTCACTTGTACAAAGTACAATCCACACCAAAGGAATGGAGAACAGATGAAAAAGGTCAAGTTTACCTCAAGGAATTCATGTAGGTATGTCATACATGGACTTTGTTTTATGAGTAAAACTCTAGTCACCATTCATATTTTAACCATACTTTTGATTAGATTTGTGTGAGTGTTGGTTTGAGAATATTCAGAAATATGTCCTTAAGTAATATCCAATTATATGACGTCAGTAATGAATCAAAATTAATGATAAATTGTAAGAAATGGAAGAAAATGGGTCGCTGGAAAATAGAGAAAGAGAAATAGAGAAAGGTTACATCAGTTTTGATGTTTTTTCCTTGTTTAACCTCCTAAGACCCGAAAGTCTTCCACGGCATGCATGTTTAATTTCTCTTTGATATTTGAGCATATTGGGACCCAATGAATGTAAAAACAAAGAATTACCTGATTTTTTTTAATCTGATTTTTGTTTCCAAGAAAAAATGAGAGCCACATATGAGGATATTTTGTTTAAAATTTCAATAGAACAGTAGCAGTATAATGTCCTCATAGTCCTCAAGTGGATATCAGAGCAAAATTGAGTATTGAGTATTAAATAACCCAAAATGTGATGTCCAAGTACAGCAAATTTATCAGTAAAATTGTATAATTTTTTCGTAAAATATTTTGAAAACAAAAACTAAAATAAAACCAAAAGTAAAATTTTTTTGGAGTGTGTGTGTGTCTGTATGCACGTGTGCAAACACGTAAAATTGGTGTTTAGGCAGCAAAAGCGTGAATTTAAAACTGGACACATACGTGTACTTGAATCCTTTCGAAATGCTTAATTGACAGGAAAAAAATGCCGTATGTTTATTTGCTTCCATCCATCCATTGAGGATTTGTATGTATTACTGCATGGTCTGCCTTTCAATATAAAGGGCCTTGTTGTTCTATAAATAAAACTGAATTGAATTTTCTTCTGCTTACCCAATGAAGGGTTGCAGGGGAGACTGGAGCCTAACCAAGCTGGGTGAGAGACAGAGTCCACCAATTCAATTCAATTTTATTTAAATATCACAAAACAACAGTTGCCTCAAGGTACTTTATATTGTAAGGTAGAGATGACACAATATGAGAGCGAAAAACAGAGATGACCCCATATGAGGTAGTAATTTAGCAACAGCAGGAAGGAAAAGCTCCCTTTTAACAGGAGGAAACTTCCAGCAGATCCAGGCTCAGGGAGGGGTAGCTATCTACTGGGACCAGTTGGGGGTGAAGAGAAGAAGACAGGATGAAGATATACTTTGGAAGAGAGACAGAGATTAATAACAATTAAATGCAGAGTGGTGTGTAAACACATAGTGAGAAAAAAAAGAACACTCAGTGCTTCATGGGAATCTTCCAGCAGCCCAGTCCTATTGCAGTGTAACTAAGGGATTATTCAGTATCACCTGATCAAGCCCAAACTATATGCTTTACAAAAAAGAAAAGTTTTAAGCCTGATCTATAAAGAAAGGCGGGTTTCTGTCTCCCAAATCCAAAACTGGAGCTGGTGTGACAAAAGACGGACCTGAAAGCTGAAGGCTCTGGTGTCTAAATACCATAGAAACTACAAGTAAACCAGCAGTTCTGGTAGGTTTTTGTATGATATGTATAACTTTGTAACTATATACACTATATATCTATGTGGACTGAACATATATATATTTAACTTTCACGTAGAGTCTTAAGCACAAGACATTTTGCTTCACCGAGGTTTATTAAGGTGGTACAGTAACAGGGCAGTTAATGTAAGGGGAGAGTTCTGAATAATTTACTAACCTTCCATAATACACACTCAACGTCTTTCATGCAGCACAACCAAAACAGTAACATTGTAACAGAGATCCTGAACACATCGCGATAAAATATCATACGATATAATAATAATATTATCATAATATTTTCCCCACTGGTGGGCAGCTCTGAACACCACATCCAGAACACCCTGGATTTTGTTGAGAAGGTGAGAGATGTCATTATTGAGGCAGATGAAACCATGGTCTCGTACGACGTTACATCTCTCTTCACTTGCATCCCAGTCACGGAAGTGTTGGAGGTAGTCCGTAAGAGATTACAGTAAGACACCAACCTCAGCAACAGGACCACTCTCAGCATCGACCAAGTGTGTTTGCTTTTGGAACTGTGTGTTCATTCCACCTACTTCACATACAAGGGTCAGTTCTACAGGCAGAAACATGGGTGTGCCATGGGTACCCCAGTTTCACCCATCGTGGCCAATTTGTACATGGAAAAAGTGGCAAAGAGGGCTTGGCTATCCTACCCTGGAACAGATATGTGGATGACACCTGGGTGAAAATCAAATCTCAGGACGTACCAGAATTCACGGATCACATTAACTCGGTGGACCGACACATCAAATTCACCAGGGAGGATATGAAAAGTTGCAGGTTAGCCTTCTTAGACTATAAGATTTCCGTCAGTAATGGGAGACATCTAAAAGTTGACGTGTACCGTAAACCTAAACATACGGATCAGTATTTAAGGTTTGACTCTCATCATCCACTGGAGCACAAACTGGGTGTCATTAGGACGCTACAACACAGAGCGAACACCATCCCCACAGACACAGGAGGCAGAAGAACATGATATCAAGAAGGCCCTGAGTAAATGTGGTTATCCCAGCTGGACTTTTGTCAAAGCTGGAAAGGCACCTAAAGAAAGCTCCAACCAATCCAGGAGAGAAGGACAACTGCTGCCCAAGCGAAAACCTGTAGTGATCCAGTACGTGTCAGGAGTATCGGAGCAGTTGAGACGCATTTTTTCTAAACACTGGGTCTCTGTGGCTCTTAAACCCCAAAATACGCTGCGCCAAAAATTGGTCCACCCCAAGGATCGGGTTCCCCGACACAAACAGGGTAACATAGTGTACGCTGATAAGTGCCAGGAGGATTGCCAGGATTTATACATCGGGGAAACCAAACAACCTCTGGGGAAGCGGATGGCACAACACAGAAGAGCTACCTCGTCAGGCCAGGACTGTGCAGTATATTTACACCTACAGGCCAGTGGACACTCTTTCAAGGATGAAGATGTACACATTCTAGACAGGGAGGAACGCTGGTTTGAGCGCAGAGTCAAGGAGGCCATTTACGTGAAAAGGGAAAGACCATCTCTGAATCGAGGAGGGGGCCTAAGGGTACATCTTTCGCCATCTTACAATGCCGTGATTGCAGCCATTCCCCAACTCCCTGTGAATGGTACTCATGGCCACTGATCAGTGGTCTTTGATCAGTGGGTTTTGGTCAGTGGTTGTTCATCAATGGTCATGAGAATTTGCATAATTAAGCTTAAGGAACTGACCTCCCAGCCCATTGTTCCTTCAGCGGGCTGGTTTCAGTCATTATGCAAATGTCCTGTTTATAAGATTGGGGAAACCTGCAGTCAGCTGAGACTGAAGAAGTCACTTCGATGAGTGACGAAACGTTTCTCCAACAAAACGCTATGTCCAGATGAACAGAATCAACTTTTGGAGACAGTCCTACATATTGTTTAATATGCGCATTGAAGGCAAAATGACTCTAAGATTCTTCACAGTGTTAGTGGAGGCCAAGGTAATTTAATCCAAAGTAAGCATTTCGTTAGATAACACATTCCTAACGTTTCTGAGTACAATAATACGGTGGCCCTGAGATGTCAAACGGACTGCAACTTAAGAAAACACCAGCAATAACAAAAATGCTGCAAAAGCACACAAAGCACAACGGAAATAGGAAAAATGACAACGGAAATGGGAAAAAACAAAACACAAATAGGAAAAACGACAACGGACCAGTTGCAGTAACCAAAATGAGCTCTGGACCCCACGTGACTACCAGTTGTCAGGTGGTCATTTTGGCAGCAACATGAACAGCGGCACTGCAGAAACTTTCAAGCTATCGGAGTATTCATCTCACTTTAATTCGCATGACATCGAGCTGTATTTCAAAAAACTAAATAGGTTAAATATTACCGACCCGTAAAATGCTCCCAGTGTGCTTTTCAAAAGTATTTCAGCGGAAGAAGACGTCTCAGATCTATGCTATCCGGACATATATATATAACTATCTTATAATCTTCCCATCTTTAAAAGCTTACAAAAGCCTGGAGAGTTACAAATGGACTCAATCTGGCTTTGTAACAAACATTCAGCTGTGGAATCTTCAAGCAAAAAAAAATTCAGCATCATCACTGGAAAGGTAAGTGTCATATTATCCCAGGTGGTGTAACGTTAGCATTGTTAGAGTGGTCTGCGTTGTCGTTTGTTTACATTAGCTTGGCTAAAATGCGTCTGGTTGTCAGTAGCTATTTTGTGTTTTTGATGTACTAAACCAAAATTGTTAACATTTGTAATTGTATTTATAGGTTCTACATTGCCAAAGGCTTAATGACCCGCAGTTAAAGCCATAGGTAGTAGTGAGAAAAGACGGGGTTGTCTTGGGAGCACACTGTAACTGCACAGCTGGCTTTGGTGAGAGCTGCTCACATGTGTCAGCTGTGTTGTTCAGTACATGGCAGCATACCAGTGGAAAACAAGAAGAGATAGCTGTTACATCTAAGAAGTGCAAGTGGGCCATCCCAAGTGAGGAGTCTTTAAAGAAAGTGGAATATCAGCAATGCAAGGACATCATTTTTAACAAGTCTAAACAAAATAAAAAATGAGAAATCTGCAAAAGATCATCCTGGCCTCCCAGCTTTTCCCACCTCTGACTGCTGCTGAGCAAGACCAACTGTACCACAACCTCTCCCAATGCCACACACAGGAGGGGAAGATCATCAAACCTAAATTAAAATTCTAAATTATTGCTATTTTTGTTATTAATATAATTCAGTGCTTTATATTGCATCTTACCACTGAAGTAAGTGGCTAGTTTGTAGATTTTTGTTCACTGAAAAAGGCAATAAAACTTTTTTTCTGATTTTGATTCTGATCTGTATCTGTCAGTCAGGAATATGAAATGTGGTTAATGGAAATCATTTGAGATGGATGTGAAGATCAAAAAATAGTGAGCCCAGGTGACATGTGCCATTCTTTTATTCTGATATTTGTAGGACAAGTAAGAAAGCTTTCCCTTCAAAAGTCAAGTCACAATAAGCAAACAAAAAGTGAGAGTTAATAATGTATATTTGTTGGTTGAGCACATCAGTCACATCATTTTCATTTACATCACTGGAAGGGCACCACATATTCAGATACATTTGTAAGCGCACAACATACACCCACAATCTTGTCAAGATAGACAGAGAAAATGATGTGACCTATCTCAAATTCAAATTTTATTTGTCACACACACACACAACCATACACAGTATGACATGGGGGTGAAATGCTTGTAGCTGTACAATGCCCGACCATTAAATGACAGAAGAAAAGTTTTACAATATTTACAATTTACAGTTTACTATAAAATTTACCAATTAACTTAGGAATTTACAGTAAAGAATGTGCAAATAGCAGAAGAGATTATAAAGATTATAAATTATAGGATTACAGGAAATGTGTGGTGGTGCGTGTGGTGATGTGTGTGAGAGTCCAGTCTTATAGTGATGTGTGTGGGAGAGTTCAGTCCTACACCTGGTTCAGGGCCCAAATAGCCTGGGGGAAGAAGCTCCTCCTCATTCTCTCTGTTTTGGCCTTAAGGGAGCGGAAGTGCTTCCCAGACTTCAACAGTGAGAAGAGTCCATTGTTGGGATGGGAGAGGTCTTCCTAGCTTTGGACTTGCACCGCTTGGTGTAGATGGACAGCAGGTCAGGGAGCTCTGATTGAATGATGCGTTCGGCTGAGCGCACCACTCTTTGCAGATCTTGTCTGTCCTGCTTGGTGCTGTTCCCAAACCAGGTGCAGATGTTTGCCGTCAGGACGCTCTCGATGGTGCAGGAGTAGAAGTTCTTGAGCACCTTCAGTGGCAGATGGAAGTCTCTAAGTCTTCTGAGGAAGAAGAGACGCTGACGGGCTTTCTTAACCAGGGAGTTGATGTGACAGGACCATGACAGGTCCTGAGTGATGTGGACACCCAGGTATCGGAAACTGTCCACTCTCTCCACTGGCGTGCCACTGATGATGAGGGGTTTGTAATTCCTCGCCTGCTTTGTAGTGAAGTCCACGATCAGCTCCTTAGTCTTGCTGATGTTTAGGAGGAGGTTATTCTCCTGGCACCAGGTCTCCAGGTTCCTAATCTCCTCCAGGTAGGCCGTCTCGATGTTGTCAGAGATCAGGCCCACAACAGCAGTGTCGTCAGCAAACTTGACAATGGAGGTGGTGTCTGATGTGGCTACACAGTCATAAGTGTACAGTGAGTACAGCAGGGGGCTTAAAACACAGCCCTGAGGCACTCCAGTGCTGAGTGAGATGGAGGGGGAGACTTATTTTCCCACCCTCACTGATTGGGGTCTGTCTGTGAGGAAGTTGAGGATCCACTGACACAGTGATGATATATATGTGATTACTCATGAAAGTGGCCACTTTCTCATTACTTTCATACATTGTTTTAGTAAGTATCCAAAACATACAAGTTTCATTATATAATTTTTCAAGGGATCTTATATCTGTTTTCACTCTTGTATGCTTTTCATACAAGTTTCACACAAGACAGATACAAACTTTATAAGATTTATATATATCTTTTCCATATGGGTAAGCTTCATTAACATTAACATGTACTGCTGAAAACATGTTAAACAAGATTTAAACCTGTGTGACGTCATCTACCGGAGCTCTGGGAGACACTTAAAAGAAGTGGAGGATCTATCGGTTTTATGAGGAAAGAAAAGATGAGAGCCTAACTATTAGCCTAAAAATCCGTCAACACTATTATATGAATCATGATAAAACATGCCTACCATGTTTTCGGTACCTGCAACTGGTCCGTCGGGTTATTGTCTCCCCACACAGCAAAATCTCCAGTGTTAAATTAACACTAGAGATTGTCTATATGGGTCCACACCTCTGAGTGTTAAATACAACACTGTTGAGTGTTAAATTAACACTTTTGGCTTTCGGACTGCAAGTGCTCGGGCCCTAACTAAGCATTTATTTATCCAATTATCTGTCTGTGTGTGCGTCTGATTATGTACTTGTGTGCTTTCATCACTGCTCGAAACAGATTTCTTTGATCATGTACACAAAGAACTTCCAAATTTCCGTTGTTTGCAGGCACCATATCAAAGCATCCTTAGTGCAATGCAAAGCTAAGGGCAGCCACTGTGCACTACAGAAATGACTGAGACAGTTTCACTTTCAATTACATAAAGAATCAGACATTTCTTTATGTAAAATCATATCTGTCGATCGTTTGTTCTCTTTGGCAAGAGGGTTTATTTCCAGTATCTTTAAATTCATTCACATTAAATTTCTAATGAATCCCACAGATTTCATGCTGTATTTGTTCACTGCACACACAAGAAAAAAATATTTCTGTTTTCTGTGATTGACTCCTTGATACAGAGATCTTATGTCATTCTGCAAAAACTAGCAAAGATATGAACCTGAATTGGACCTGGAGTACTATAAGCCCCTAGGGCAGAACATCATCAAAAAAATAAGCCTTTGGTGTACTGTTCGCTTTTTCTCCTTCATATTTGTTGTTTTTGATTTTGCCAGTGATGCCATGTTTCTTTCATACAGCATTGTCAAACAGATATGAAACATGGATTTCCAACATCCCTCCTCCAGGTTCTATCGGTCAGCCATTATAGCGAGTGGGTGTTCAACAGAACTAGGAGAGATGTGCATGTGTTCCTATAGAATTGTCACATGTACATGGAGACCGATCCTTTTGGGCATGGTGTACAGCAGTCTAATCTCCTTCTTAACACCTTTCCAGTGTGATGGCAACCCCTCCCTCCCCTGCTGCTGCTGCCATTTTACACCTAGATAAGTGTATCAGTGCTGCCAAGAGGATGAATCCCCAGGCTGTCAAGAACACAAGCTTGCCTTTCCCATCAATCAATTTGACAAGGCCAGCCACAGAGCAGAGCCTTCCAGCAACCTGCCCCTCCCTTCGCCCTCCACCTTGTCAGCCCTGCTCTTCCACTGTCTCCCTCCTCTGATTCATTTGTGAAAATACTGCATCACTGTACTATTGCAGAACAAAAAAAAGGTGAACGAGATTGAGAGGGAAACCTTGTAGAAAGTAAAGGTGGGAGGGAAAAGAAGGATGGATGGATGGATTGATGGATGGATGGATTGATGGATGGATAGATAGATGTGAGTGGTAACTATTCCTTTATCTTCCAAGAACTCCCAGAATATTCTCTTAAAATTCGGCCAGGCATTGTCATGCACAAGGAGGGACCTACAACTCACTGCACTCTATGGTGTCTGACAATGGGTCCCGTTACATTATCACAAGCAAGGTGCTGTAGAGGTATGTGTGTCTCTCCATGGATACCTTCCCAGGGAATAACTGACACACCATTGGCAACAGTGAATGGTGTTGAATGCAGCATGATGTTTTCCACATTTTCACTTGTGCTCAGAGTGACCCTGTTCTAATCTTTGAAAAGCATAGGGTGCCAGTGGTGGACCTGCCAATCATGGCATTGTATGGTAAATGCCAATAGAGTCCATTGTGCTGGGCAGTAAGCACAGGGCAACTAGTGGATGGCTACCTTCATGAAGTCTGTATTTGAATGTTTGATTAGGAGCATGTAAGGAATAACGGATACTGTGATTCAATCTTAATCGCGTGACATTTGCTCAAGCATCACAGATGTGTATCCAAAAACAAATCTGGTATCAGACAATATTAGATTCAGAGTGTTCACACAACCTTTCTTTTATTTCTTGCCACACAGCATTGTACTGTCAGGGTTCGGCACACATACACTTCCCACTGCTGCTCTCCTCCGGCGTTATGCACACCTTCTCAAGAAGCCTCTCTCCATTCCACTCCAGTGTTACTACAAACAGTAGAGAGCTCATCAGTGCCATCACCACAACCTGTCCACTCACCTGCCTGGCACTGCCCCTTAAGCTCACTCCACCACCCCCTCCCTTGCAGCTGAGAAAGGGACTACCTCCGCCACACAGATCTTGAGTGTTGCGAGAGTAGAGCTAAAACTCTTGGGGTCTATGAGATAAAGGTGTATCTTATATACCCATAGAAGCTTTACACATGCAGGGACGACTTCTGCCAAGACTTTGTGCTAACACCCTGTGTTGCTCACACAGATATTTCAAAACATATAGGTGCTGCAGAAATTTATTTCTTAAACAATTAGAGAAAGCATGAACGTTGTCCTGGAAGATATAAGGAAATCTTCCAGGACATGGGCCCAGTGTAGGAAAGGTTAGCAAGTCACATGTCTATTAAGCCAGGTCATATTTTCCTTACGCTCACAGTGTACACAGAATAACTAAGCAGAATTTATATTACACGTGCAAAAAAGCATGAAAAGCCAAAAGTAAACATAACATAACACATTTCCCAACCAATATAATAATCCCTACAAAGGCAAATGGGCACTAAAAAGCCAATCAGAGCTATATCCAGCTGACAGCACAATGCACAGGGAATAATCCTCAACTAATGTATTGCCCATTAATAATTCACATTTATTCCCGAATGCTGCAGAGACAGCCACTGTCTCAACCTCAAACATCACAGCCATCAACAGGCAAAGTCAGAAGGATACTTGCATAAATGCAGAGAGACAGTCCATAAATCCAAATGTTGCTTTATGAAGATTAGTGTTTATTTTTATAATTTGGATGTTAATTTTTTTTTAAGTAATTTTCATATAAATACAACATGTATTGTGGGTTCACGCCCTCGGCCACGCCCTTGACAGATGAGACACCTGGGTCTCATTAAGCCGATCAGCATTTAAACCAGGAGGCGACTGTTGTTCATCGCTGGATCGTTGTCTACCACGCGTTAGTGAAGTCAAGCTACAGCAAGTCTAGTTAAGAGTATTCTCCTTTGTGCGTCATACTTAACCCTGTCTCTCTGTCTACAGAGCTTCTTGGATTTTCTCCCGTGTGATTCCCGTGTGGCAGTGTCGGAGTGTGAGCCTGTGATCGTGTGCGTGGATGATCTGAAGAACGCGTGCTTTTCCCCTGGACTTCCCTGGAGACCCCTTCTTCCCTCACTCAGCTGTATATAGCACCCCCCGCACCTTCTTGTATATACACCTGGTGAATTGTAAATCCTTCTTGTGAGCATCAGAACCGGAGTCCTGCGCTTGAGTCCTCCTCCAAACCGTAACAAGGAATTTGCTTTGAAGAACTTTGCATTCGAGATAACAAACAGTAGAAGTATTTTGGCCATCTGACTCTTAAAAGTATTCTAAAAGTGATCTGCTTGTTAAATTTCTAAACAACCTAGCATAGAAGATTTTTTTAGAAATGCTACAGTAAAAGCTCTTTTGACACTGGGATACAACTCACTATTTTAGTACTATTGGTGTCACCTGCTTCCACTCATATATCTGAAATTGTTTTTCCTAACACTACTGAAAAGCACAGAATTAATTAGTAGCAGCAACATTACAATCAGAATAGTAGTAGTAGTGTTAAATTTTGCACAATAGTATGAGCCAGGTACAACTACCTTTCTTACACAACACTCTGGCCTTTCTTTTAGTACATCAAATAATAAATGGACAACACACAGTGCTTTTCTGCTATAGCAGGCAAAGCACTTCACAGTTTGGTCTGCTAACAACATGCTCACACACACAGCTGTCATGAGCTGGGACACCCTGTGTTGATCACACAGATACGTGTTGCTGTTTGGCTGTTTAAAACAATGTGTGCGTCTGTTTATGAATAACAGCAGTAATATAATATAAAGTCGTCGATATGGACATGGCTTTGACACTTAGCGCTACAGCCCAGTGTTGGATGATATACTGACCATTATGCAATTAAGCATCTTTTCTCATAGAAAATGAGTGCACAAACTCAGCATGCCCAAAACATGGCTTTAATCAACTTTCCAGCCCTTTGAATTTTGTACTTGTAGAATAAATTCAGTTTAAATTATAAATAATACTTTGGTTACTTGGTTACTTTGTAAATTCAAATGAAATTATTTGTGCACTGATAAGTTCGGTAGTGCAGCTGTTATGATACAAAAAAATGCTATAGATCCACTTGGACAGAGAAGGTCCTGGGTGTATATTATGTTTTAGAATGAAATTCTGAGAACAGTTCCCTTTTTGAAGGCAGGATCTCCGAGTTTTAGAGGATGATGGAATTCTCTGATGGAAAAGCTGCAGATCAGTCAATCCAAGAGAGGTTGTTTCATATGGATAATCTTTTTTCTTTTCTGAAGGATGAAATCTTTGAAAATACTCCAAGTCAGGCATGGTAACTTGGTTGGAATTCAACAGCACATATCCAGCATGGTGACTTAGGTTACCTTTTCATATGTCAGTTTGGATGAGCTTGTCTTTTATATGACAGTTATATAACCTTTATATAACTGTCACAGCAAACTTTCAGCACTTTCTTTTCCCAAACTGTTGTCACCTTCTCAGCTCTGCTCACCTAAATCCTTAAGGACTTGGAGTATTTGCATAATTATACTGAGAGGCTAAGCTAGATGTACTTTCATAACTCATCAGTACCCACGTCACAGATACTTCGTGCTATAATTGTTAACTATGTGTGTGTGTTTGAATAAGGACTTCATGTAAGGTCTGTTTAAGTGTACATTCTTCGATATATGATACACTGTGGTGGTGCTAATCAAAAAGCAAGACCTCAAAATAAGTATGTTTAATACTACAACTGAGAGTCAAACAACTTCTTTTGATGGCATGCTGAGAAAATGTAACAATCATCCATTCTGGCCCGATGACTCACAATGCATTTGGGGCAAAGGCATGTGGGTGAAAGCAGCAGGAAAATGTAATGTGTGTTTGAGAGCATCCCAGCTGGGCAAATAACAGTCTATTGTGTTAAACAACTATGCTGGTGAAGACTGAAACCCTTCCCGGAGGATATGCTGACACTGATGTGGTGTGGCGCCCTTAGGGAGCTTATCCAGCCAAGCATTTGTGGCCATTCAGCACACCAACCACACCGTGACACAACTCTTAGCAATGTGAGGCAGTCAAATGACAATTCACAATTCTTCTTTTTATTTTCAGCATTTTTATGAACAGGAAAAAGAACAGGTGTTGACTGAACAAATGACACACAGCCAAAATCGATTTTTTTCATAAACACTGGGAATTTTATTAAAATTTTATGGACATAATTTGCAGTTCGAATATGGCTACACTATAGTTCAAGAAAGCATTTCAGCAATAATTAAATCATCTAATTTGAATGTGACAATTTGAATAGAAAAAAATATCTGCTAAAGTTTTTAAAGTGTTGGGTTGAGTTGTTTTTGTTATCCACAGTAATACTTACTTTTTCTTTTCAAGGCAGTGTTGAGGATTAAAAATTAAAAATTAAAAAGTCCATTACCCTAGACTTCTAGATATCTCTATATATACCTTCACAGGTTTGTCATTTGGCCCTTTCATGAATACGAAAAAAAAATAGTGATGACTCCTTGGATGATGAATCAACAATGTGACCAGCTTAACTCACTTAAGACACATTTTGTCAACATTTGGCAAGTTCTGAGTCCACTCCCTGGTGGAGTTACTGGAAGACCCTGAAAACACGATGAGCAGAAAGAAAGAGAAAACAAGTCTCCCTCCCCTGTACAACCCTTCAGCCTCTACTGTTGTTTCTCCAGCAGCACTCTTAATATTGATTTTTGATGCCAGACTTCTGGAAACACTGCAAACGTGACAAGTGTCTACACATACAGTAAATGCATGCATACAAACACAAACACACATATTGGCAACATGCTGGGATGAACAAATAAAGGTTTTTGAAGCCTTTCCCTCAAATGACAAGTGACACTGGTATCCAGGGGACACTTTGCTTTTGGTCTCAAGCCAAGTAAATGGAATGAAAGGGACAAGAGAGGGTAAGAAAGTCTTACATTCACAGCTGATACTTAAAGATGTTGCTCAAATCAACAGGCTAATGCTAGGTACAAAGAGGACAAGTTGACATGGGTGGTTGTGCATTTAAATCTTAAAATTTAATCAAATCAAAAGAATAAAAGTAGATGTCCTTAAAGTGTTTGTTTTTTTCAGAGAGGTGCCCTGACAGCAAGTAATCACATGGCACAATTCAACTCATGGGATATCCCATGATGGTTTGCCACAGCCTTTAAACTTAAAAATAACACATTAAAAAACACATTTAAGTGCAGTTTGCATTCCAAGCAAAGGGGAACTTCTGTCAATGCACAATTTCATGGTATACCAATTACCTTGATGCATATATCAGAGCTATAAAGAATCAGAAGAAAGTGCGTTGCTCAGACTGATCCATCCATCCATTCGCTTCCGCTTATCCTTTTCAGGGTCGCGGGGGGTGCTGGAGCCTATCCCAGCTGTCATAGGGCGAGAGGCAGGGTACACCCTGGACAGGTCACCAGTCTGTCGCAGGGCTAACACACAGGGACAGACAACCATTCACACTCACATTCACACCTAGTGGCAATTTGGATTATCCAATTAACCTATCCCCACAAGCTGCATGTCTTTGGACAGTGGGAGGAAGCCGGAGTACCCGGAGAGAACCCACGCAAACACGGGGAGAACATGCAAACTCCACACAGAAAGACCCCGGCCTGATGGTGGAATTGAACTCAGGACCTTCTTGCTGTGCGGCAACAGTGCTAACCACTGTGCCACCGTGCTGCCCTCAGACTGATTGGAGGCAAATTTTATTTCAAAAGACTACCCGACAGAAGCCTTGATAAAAGTGTGATTTTGTGCAAACTGTGCAAAAAGGAGTTTGCATACCACTGAAGCACTTACAGTACCATCTAAATGCAAAACATGTTGCAGCGCGCACAGAAACTGTGGGAGCTGTTAGCGCTAGCAGTCCCAGCAGTTTAGCAGCTCAGACTTGATGAAATTACTGGATTAAGGACCAAAATTATTAAGTCAACATCGGAAAAACTTACAAATACTCTCACAAAATGGATTGCTCTGGACAGTAGCTCACTATCATTGGTAGAAGATAAGGGGTTAGAAATTGTGCTACAGTTAGCGTCAGGTGAAACAACTTTCCAACTTCCATGCCGAAAGACTATTCCAAGTGAAATTCAACAGCTTTATGACACTGAAAAGCAAGCAAAATTAGATGTATTACAGACAGCCATGCTAATATGGAGGATCTGGATATGTTTTCTCGTCTTCTAAAGAATCAAGAGGCTGTTTTTGCTGTTTTAGACAAACAAAAGCACAAGCTAGTCATTTTAACTCCATCAAAGCTGGTAAAACTCCAAAAGCTGGCTACTGTCATTGAGCATTGCAGTTAAATAAAAATATTTTTTAACTTATTCTTACCGTTTCTTCAAAAAGCTCTACAGTTGACAATTATTGTGTAGATTAATAATTACTTTCTTGGACTATCTACTACAGATTTGTGGCTGAGCTTCTTAAAGTTGAGAAATATGTCTCAAGTTCAATGGTTTTACCTACTTTCCGCCACCTGCATCACACCATGGAGGTCTCCGATGATGACTCAGACTACATGGTTAAATTTAAGACTGTGTTCACAAAGTACCTAACCCAACATGTAGCTACACTCAACAATCAGTAGCTCGAGATAGCTACTGTGCTTGACCCACACTTTAAGGATTTAAAGTGTCTTCCAAGTGGAGAGTGAGAAAAGGTTCAGATCAACCTTGAGGCACTGCTGAATTAACAGTGTAAAAATGCCACCTCATAGGAGCCAGAAAAGACAAAGAGCCTCCTCCTCTCTTCATTGTCTTCAAACTCTGATTCAGATGAGGAAGCCCTGTGTAACAGGGCCCTTAGTTCGTACAGAGCAGAATCCACCATCAACGAGAAAGACTGCCCGCTGCAGTGGTGGTCGAGTCGAGCAGGGACCCACCCACAGCTGTCTGTACGGTGTCCCTTGTGAGAGTCTGTTCTCACTTGCAGGTCACATAGTAACAATAAAGAGAGCTGCTTTGAGCTCTGAAAATGTGAACAGGCTAGTTTGTCTAAGTAACTGGCTGAAAGAGATGGACAGTAAATAAGCATAGAGGTATTGTGAGTCCAATGAGTTTGTTTTTGTTGTTTGTTTGTTTTTGCACTGATCATACTGTTTTAGCCTAATATACAAAATAATTTTGGCTAAGGTTACTTTGTATTATTATTATTTAAAGACAATACTATTTTGAAAATGTATTTAAAATAGCACTTTATTTTTAAGTCTGCCCAATTTTGGCCAAGGATAATATTTTTGTTTCTCTGTTTTGAATTGACATACAGTTTAAATGTTTTTTCCCCAGAAGTTAAAAGAGCTTAAAATATTCATGTCCATGTCTATTATTTGATTCTCTCACCCACTAAAACCCCTTTAAATTAATAAAAGTCCAATGTTTTATTGTCTCTGGTGTGGCAGGTGACATACTGGGTGAAGAGTGGAGGGAGAGAGGAGAGTGGAGGACAGGGAGATGTGATTAAAGTCCCCAGAGATCAGGAAAAGGGCCTGAGGATGCTGTGTTTGGAGTCTGCTGGTTACAGTGTGCAGGACCTCACAGGCTGCTGCAGTGTTAGCAGAGGGCGGGACATACACAGCTATCATAATGACGTGTGTAAACTCTCGCGGTAAATAGTACGGTCTCATGCTAACCACTAGCAGCTCAATGTCCTTACAGCATAGCATCTCTTTGATAGATAAATACCCAGAGTTACACCATCTATCGTTCACAAACGCAGCCAAACCCCCTCCTCTCTTCTTACCACTCTCCGTTGTTCTGTCTGCCCGGATCAGATGTGTGTTTATGTGTGAGTCCGGAGTTAGCGCGGTTAGCCACGACTCTGTGAAGCACATCACGCTACATTTCCTGTAGCTCCTCTGATGTCGGGTTAGAGCCGCCAGTTCATCCACTTTTTTGGGGCGTGATCTCACGTGGTATCTGTTATTACCTTCCCCATAATAACAGATACCACAGTGATACAAGGAGCAGGAATGTACAAAATGTTTAATGTGTACTTCCGGTTTGTTTAACTTTGAATCAGCTGTGCTACAGCAGCAGACCATCCCAAGTGTCACTCTTGTAAGCTAAGAACAGAAAACTGGCAAAGGCTGGAAGAATGTTGCATGGTTCGATGAGTTGCTGTATCATAGAGTCAGAATTTGGTGTAAACAACATGAAAGTATGGATCCATCTTGCCTTGTATCAGCTGGTAGTGTAATAGTGTAATTTTGTGGGGATAAGTTCTCTTCACACATTTTATGCCCCTTAGTACCAGTTAAACACTAGCATTGTTTCAATGCCAGAGTCCACTTGCGTGACCATGTCGATCACTTTGACATACCCATTTTCTGATGGCTGCCTCAAACAGAATAACATATAATGTCACAAAGTTCATATCAAACTGGCTTCTAGAGCAGGGCGATATGACCAGAAATATTTATCACGATATACATTTGAAAATTTGCGATAACGATATAACTGACGATATAATTGACACTGACATTGACAAAATACTTTACAACTCCACAACTTTATTAGTGCAAAAAAACAAAAATCAATGCTGTATTTTCACAAGCAGCTGTTTTTTACGTGCATTAAAGTTATATAAAAAATTTAACAGTGCAAATGCAAATTCCTTGCTGACAGTTTAACCAAAAGACATTTCCAGTGGAAATTGGCCGACATATCCTCAGCATAATCATGTATAATATTCACAAAATTAAAAAAGAGGTTATACACACACAATACGGTAATATTATTTTGAAGCACAGTACGTATCACTCTGCGAGGCTCCTGCCTATGATAGCCGTAATGCTCCAACAATCCATCACATGAGCGCTTTATGTGGTACACGAGCGCTGTGTACCACATAAATTCGTTTCAAGGTCAGTAAATACAGCCAGAATTCATAATTAAGGCACATGGGATTATAAGGGGGGCACTGTTGCCTCACAGCAAGAAGGTCCTGAGTTCAATTCCACCATCAGGCGGGGGTCTTTCTGTGTGGAGTTTGCATGTTCTCCCCGTGTTTGCGTGGGTTCTCTCCGGGTACTCCGGCTTCCTCCCACTGTCCAAAGACATGCAGCTTGTGGGGATAGGTTAATTGGATAATCCAAATTGCCACTAGGTGTGAATGTGAGTGTGAATGGTTGTCTGTCCTTGTGTGTTAGCCCTGCGACAGACTGGCGACCTGTCCAGGGTGTACCCTGCCTCTCGCCCTATGACAGCTGGGATAGGCTCCAGCGCCCCCCGCGACCCTGAGAAGGATAAGCGGAAGCGAATGGATGGATGGATTATAAGGGGCACTGTCGATTTTCAGAAAAATCAAAGGATTGATTTTAAGTGTGCCGTATTTTCCAAAAAACACAGTAATGATGGCCCGCTAGCATGTTTACCAAAAATAGTGCTTTGTTGTGTATCTGACGAACAAAAACCAGTTCTACACCACTGAAGTTGCAGCATTTTTACAAACCAATTCTGGTTCATCATTTCATTCAACGATCCGCTTTCACCCTTCTCATTCTCCATCGCCGCCATGCTTTTTCTGCCATGTGCGTATGAAAACAAAGGCACTGCGCATGCGCATTTTACCCATATTCTATCGCGATATTTCATTTTCTTATCGTTGCCCAACATTATACCGGTATTACCGTGAATGGTATAATATGGCCCAGCCCTGTTGGCTTCTTGACTGTGGTTTCATGACAGTGGGTTCACTGTACTCGGGTAGCCTTCCACAATCACCACATCTCTATTCAACAGAGCACCTATGGGAACTTGTAGAATGGGAGATTTGGATCACACATGTGCAACTGACAAATCTTTAGGAACAGCATGATGTTATCATGTTAATGTGGAAAAAAGCTGTTCTAAAAGAAAAGGCCCCAACCTGCCAGTATTAAGTTATCACTAAAACAACGTCTAGTAAGTGTAGTCCTTATAACTACAATAGACAAATACACAATACACAAATATCCCAGGATTTTTATTTAAGATGTTGTACAGCTAATACCAGTTTTAAACAAGGAATGGGAGAAAATTACTAGCCCTGTTAAAATCGAATGAGCTACATCTTTTTCAGTAACAACGTATTAAAATGTTCATGTCAGCTGTAGTCTTGTAACAATTAACAAATGTTCATGGTTTAGACAGCTAGAGTTATCTGTCTATTAAACCTGACATCATTAGCTGTTTCCAGGTCCAAACTCTGCTTCTGGCCCCAAAGTCAAACAAACACTGTGGCATCACTGTCAGTCTAAATTTATAAATTTTTAATAAAATGATCAGTGTTGGTGCTCTACCAGGTGTAACAATAAAGTTTAACATCCAGGCATCCATGAGAAACAGGAATTATGAAGTTTAACACAGAAGTTAGCAGAGAGTTAGCTTGCTAGTTTTCATCCATACCATGCTCTGACTGAAGAATTTCTGAATAATTAACACGTACAGCTCTGCTATCACTTCCAACATAAATGAAGAGAGAAAACTAAAAAGCAGTGACATTTTTAGGGTCACTGCAGTTGGGCTAACTGGTTTATATTGATGTACTCCGTTGGAGCTAGCTACAGAGCTATGATTAGCACAGTGTTTCCCAACCTCTTGGAGCCACAGCACATATTTCACATCCGAAAACAAATCACATGCCACACCACCAAACAAAAATGTCACAAAAAGCATATTGATAATTTTTCCCCGCACACCAGGCATAGCAGACTTGACCCGGTTTGTCCCCAGTATACCTTTTTTGCTTTCGTCTGACCACTACTCATGCTAGTTTTCATCTGGATCAGAATTTTCTCCAATACCCAGGTCAGATTGACTGGTAACGTGACAGTTCGCAATTGTTATAGACAAATGCAGGAAAAAGATGCTGTAAATGGACCATACTTCAGTCAGGAGAAAAACTGAAATAATCCATCCACAATACAGAAAAAATTGTCATTGTCATTGTTACTCGTCATGGAAAATTCCAAATCAAATCACTTTTATTGTCACATCACATGTGCAGGTACACTGGTACAGTACATGCGAGTGAAATTCTTGTGTGCAAACTTCACAAGCAACAGAGGTGTGTAAAAATACAATAACATAAGAACAAGCAAAATATAAGAATGGGTAAATCTGAGAATTATATGAATAAATATATGTACAATATAAGAGTGTATGCGCATTACTGAATGTGTATACTAAATATGTATATCTACGTGTGTGTGTGTATATATATATATATATATATATATATATATATATATATATACATACAGTGGGGCAAAAAAGTATTTAGTCAGCCACCGATTGTGCAAGTTCCCCCACTTAAAATGATGACAGAGGTCAGTAATTTGCACCAGAGGTACACTTCAACTGTGAGAGACAGAATGTGAAAAAAAAATCCATGAATTCACATGGTAGGATTTGTAAAGAATTTATTCGTAAATTAGGGTGGAAAATAAGTATTTGGTCACCTCAAACAAGGAAAATCTCTGGCTCTCACAGACATGTAACATCTTCTGTAAGAAGCTTTTCTGTCCCCCACTCGTTACCTGTATGAATGGCACCTGTTTGAACTCATCATCTGTATAAAAGACACCTGTCCACAGCCTCAAACAGTCAGACTCCAAACTCCGCCATGGCCAAGACCAAAGAGCTTTCGAAGGACACCAGGAAAAGTATCGTAGACCTGCACCAGACTGGGAAGAGTGAATCTACAATAGGCAAGCAGCTTGGTGTGAAAAAATCAACTGTGGGAGCAATCATCAGAAAATGGAAGACATACAAGACCACTGATAATCTCCCTCAATCTGGGGCTCCACGCAAGATCTCATCCCGTGGGGTCAAAATGATCATGAGAACGGTGAGCAAAGATCCCAGAACCACACGGGGGGACCTGGTGAATGACCTGCAGAGAGCTGGGACCAAAGTAACAAAGGTCACCATCAGTAACACACTACAACGGCAGGGAATCAAATCCCGCAGTGCCAGACGTGTTCCGCTGCTGAAGCCAGTGCATGTCCAGGCCCGTCTGAAGTTTGCCAGAGAGCACATGGATGATACAGCAGAGGATTAGGAGAATGTCATGTGGTCAGATGAAACCAAAGTAGAACTTTTTGGTATAAACTCAACTCGTCGTGTTTGGAGGAAGAAGAATACTGAGTTGCATCCCAAGAACACCATACCTACTGTGAAGCATGGGGGTGGAAACGTCATGCTATGGGGCTTCTTCATTTCCGGTTAATACTTGTACAGCTGCTGTTATTGTGTATATATTTATTTATATTTAGATTTCTTCATACATTCTTATATAGTTCTATATTGTGTATTGTGTATTTTGTTGTACAGTTATTTTATTTTCAACTTTAATTTATATATTTATCTTTATCTTATTCTTCCCAGTTAAATTTACCCTTCATTCTAATTTGTGTTGTACAGTTATTTCATTTTTAACCTTAATTTATATTCTATTCCTTCCTAGTTAAATTTACCCTTTTTAATTTTTCATATTTATTTCCTATCTTATTCATAGCCTTTTCCTTTTTTGTTTTCTTTAGGTCACGAGCAGTTGTCCAAGCATTTCATTACATATCGTACTGTGTATGACTGTGTACGTGACAAATAAAATTTGAATTTGAATTTGAATTTGTTTTTCTGCCAAGGGGACAGGACGACTGATCCGTGTTAAGGACAGAATGAATGGGGCCATGTATCGTGAGCTTTTGAGCCAAAACCTCCTTCCATCAGTGAGAACTTTGAAGATGAAACGAGGCTGGGTCTTCCAACATGACAATGATCCAAAACACACCGCCCGGGCAACAAAGGAGTGGCTCCGTAAGAAGCATTTGAAAGTCCTGGAGTGGCCTAGCCAGTCTCCAGACCTCAACCCCATAGAAAATCTGTGGCGGGAGTTGAAAGTCCGTGTTGCTCGGCGACAGCCCCAAAACATCACTGCTCTCGAGAAGATCTGTATGGAGGAATGGGCCAAAATACCAGCTACTGTGTGTGCAAACCTAGTAAAGACCTATAGTAAACGTTTGACCTCTGTTATTGCCAACAAAGGTTATGTTACAAAGTATTGAGTTGTATTTTTGTTATTGACCAAATACTTATTTTCCACCCTGATTTACGAATAAATTCTTTACAAATCCTACCATGTGGATTCATGGATTTTTTTTTCACATTCTGTCTCTCACAGTTGAAGTGTACCTCTGGTGCAAATTACTGACCTCTGTCATCATTTTAGGTGGGGGAACTTGCACAATCGGTGGCTGACTAAATACTTTTTTGCCCCACTGTGTGTGTGTGTATATATATATATATATATATATATATATATATATATATATATATATATATATATATATATATAAAAAAAATTTTTAATTAAATAGAATAAACAATAAAACAAAATATACAGAGGTTGTCAGTTGGATATTGTGCAAAACAAGTGGCATTTGTATACAGTATGGAGTGCATAATGTTGAAGTTCTGGTAAGTGAAGGTGAGGTGTCTATGAAGTGTTCAGCAGTCTGATGGCCTGATGGAAAAAGCTGTCTCTCAGTCTGCTGGTATGGGACTGGATACTGGAGAACCTCCTTCCTGATGGAAACAGTCTGAACAGTTTATCGCTGGGGTGACTGGAGTCCTTGATGATCCTCCCTGCTTTCCTCAGGCACGGCTTCCTGTAGATGTCCTGGAGGGAAGGAAGCTCACCTCCAATTATCCGTTCAGAGCACCGCACTACTCTCTGGAGAGCTTTGCGGTTGTAAGCGGTGCTGTTGCCATACCAGGTGGCGATGCATCCAGTGAGGATGCTCTCAATGGCACAGCGATAGAAGGTCCTGAGGATGCGGGGGCTCATGCCGAATCTTTTCAGTCTCCTGAGAAAGAAGAGGCGCTGCTGCACCTTCTTCACTGTTTTGTTTATGTGTCCTGACCACGTAAGATCCTTAGCCAGATGTACACCAAGGAACCGTAAGCTGCTCACTCTCTCCACGTGCCGAGGAACTTAAAGGAGGACACCCTCTCCACATAGTCACCTTTTATGGATAGGGGAGGGGAATCAGTTCTTGTTTTGCAGAAGTCCACGACCACTTCCTTGGTTTTCTTGGGGTTTAGGGTGAGGTTATTGTAGTTACACAATTCTGACAGTCGCTGGACCTCATCCCTGTAGGCAGTGTCATCAACGTTGGTGATGAGCCCCATCAAAGTGGTGTCGTCTGCAAATTTGATGATGATGTTGCAGGGGTGCGTAGGGGTGCAGTCACTGGTGTAGATGGTGTATAATAGTGGACTCAGCACACATCCCTGTGGTGAGCCAGTGTTGAGCGACAGGGTGGATGATCGCTGGTTGCCAACCTTGAGACTGATTGTGAACGGTCTGTGAGGAAGTTTTTGATCCATGCACATGTGGGGGGGGGGGGGAGTCCAATTTACCAGCTTGTCTATAAAAATGTCTGGGATGATAGTATTGAAGGCCGAGCTGAAATCAATGAAGAGCATCCTTACTGATGTCCCAGGATTCTCCAGGTGATGCAGAGCGGAGTGGAGAGCAGTGGGAGTTGCATCCTCTGTGGACCAATTTGCCTTGTAGGCAAACTGGTGGGGGTCGAAGCTGGGTGGGAGGCAGTCCTTTATGTGTTTTAGGACCAGCTTCTCAATGTACTTTGCAACCACTGGAGTCAGTGCGACGGGTCTGTAGTCACTGAGGCTACTGATGGTGGTGGACTTGGGGACTGGGACTATTGTTGATGATTTCAGGCAGTGAGGGACAGAGGCATGTGTCAGGGAGAGGTTGAATAGTCTGGTGAACACAGGAGCCAGCTGGTTGGCACAGGCTTTGAGCACTCTACCAGGTATTCCGTCGGGGCCAGCAGCTTTCCTCTGATTTACTGCTCTGAACACATTGCGGACCTGATGTTGTTGGAGGCTAAATGTGTTCAGAGCTGTGCACAGTGGATGCTGTGGGCAGGGTGGTGTGCATGGTGGGGGTGACTGCAGTTTTCTCGAAGCGGGCATAAAAGTGGTTAAGTTCCTCCACTAATGAGATGTCCATATTATCTATATTTGTCCCATTGGCTTTGTAATATGTGATGTGTTTTAGGCCCTCCCATACCTTCCTGGAGTTGTTATCAGAGATGTGATCTGATAGCTTGTTTGAATAGTCCAGTTTTGCTGCTCTGATGCCTTTATTATTTCCGCACATCCTCCTCAGACACAGTGTGCGCACTGACGTCATCTGCGGTGCGCACACTGTCCGGTCTCATGGTGTTCGCTGTGTCAAATCTAGCACAGAATACGTTTAGATCGTCACACAGAGAGGCCGTGGTCTGCGGTGTGCTGGTTTTCCCTCTAAAGTCTGTGATTGTGTTTAGTCCCTGCCACATACTCCGAGGGTTGTCAAACTGTTGTTCCACCCTTTCCCTGTACTCACGTTTGGCTGATTTGATCGTCTTCCGGAGTTGGTAATGTGCGTGTTTTTAGTCCGATGTGTTTGCGGAGGCAAAAGCGGTGCTCCGTGCCGCCAGTGCCGTGCGAACATCTTTGTTAATCCACGGTTTTTGATTTGGGAAGGATTTAACTGTTCTGGATGCGATGACATCTTCCACGCATTTTCTGATAAATCCATAGACTAAGTCTGTGTACTCATCGATATCATTTGCAGCCAGGTGAAACATTTCCCAGTCCGCGTGATCAAAACAGTCCTGCAGCGCGGACTCCGATTGGTCCGACCAACGGCGCACCGCCCTCAGGGTTGGAGCTTCCTGTTTCAGCTTTTGCCTGTAGGCCGGAAGGAGCAGGATGGAGCTGTGATCTGATTGGCCGAATGGGGCACGGGGGAGAGCTTTGTACGCATCCTGGAAGGAGGTGTAGCAGTGGTCAAGTAGCCGATCTCCACGAGTGTTGAAATGGATTTGTTGGTTGAGTTTTGGTGAAACTTTCTTCAGGTTTCCCTTGTTAAAGTCCCCAGTCGTGATAAACGACGCGTCTGGGTGTGCGGTTTCCTCACTGCTGATCACGCTGACTGTGCTCGGTCAGTGTCAGCTTGTGGGGGAATGTAAACAGCCGTAATAATCACTGCTGTAAATTCCCTCGGTAGCCAGATGGCCGGCACTTAATCATCAGGTACTCCTGGTCCGGTGAGCAGAAGGATTTGACCGGGTGCACGTTCACATAATCACACCAGCTGTTGTTGATCATGAAACACACACCACCGCCTCTGCTTTTCCCATTAAGCTCCTGTGACCTGTCCGCGCAGTGCACAGAGAACCCCAGTAGTTGTATTGCAAATTCCGGTACCTTGTCCGATAGTCAGGTTTCTGTGAGGCAGATCACGCAGCAGTCCCGCATCTCTCGCTGGAATGAGGAAAAGTAAAATTAAACACAAAAACCAGCTGTTGCTTGGGGGAGCTCACAATGATGCTGCCATACTCGGCACCATCTTGCATCTATTTCGCAAGATGGCGAAATGGACCCAGATTGTCATGGTTCTGGGTCGGTGACCCAGTGTTTTTGGTTTTTGTACTCTTATTTTTGATATTATGAATTATGACAGTTTGTGTTTTGGTTTCCCAGTGTTTATTCTGTGCTCCCCCTGTTTTCCGTCGTCCCTGCCTGTGTATCACCTCTAGTGTAGTCAGGTCTCTGTGTTAAAGCCCGCGTCTCTGAGTCTGTGTCTTTGCGTGTGTGTTTCCTGCTTTATTTTGAAGTTCCGTGTCTGATCTTAGTGGTCGTGTCCAAATTCATGGGCTGCATCCTCCTGAGGCCGCATTTGTAGACCGATTACGTCCCAGCGACGTGCCGAAGGCTGTCCAAATTCGTAGACTGCTCCGAATGCAGCCGACAAATGCGTCCTCCTTTTCCCCGAATTTGAAGGATGGGTCGGGTGTGTCCTTCGTGGCCTACCATATCCCAGAATTCATAGCGCGGCCCAGCCAAACTCCAGTTTCCAACAATGGCGCCCGCTACTAAGTTTTAAAATTCCCCTTACTAATCTTTCTGGGTCACAAAATAAACTTTTAACATATTTTCAGGTGAGAAAGTAGCTGTGTAAACATCAAATATCTGCTCGGTTTATCAAGATATCGCATATTTGCAAAAGTGCTTCGACGTTTTCGGAGACGTCTGCTACCCACCAGCTCGATAGCTAGCCGGGAGCTCGAGGGTTACTGATGCGGCTGAGAACGGCACAACTCCCGGCACATCATTTTCAGATCACCGCGGACTTTCGCTGCTCGGGTTAAACGTAATATATAAGTCACTTAGACAACCTAAAAATGTTATTGTTGGGCTTTTTTCAGTGTTTTGTTTGTTCGTGAGTAAATCGGTTTGGCTGAGATTAAAGTTATTAGATTAGATTAGATAAAATAAAACTTTATTAATCCCCCGGGTGGGTTCCTCCTTGGTTTTCACACAGCTGACTAAACGTCAAACAGAAAACTGATTAAACAGAAGTGTGAGACGGTCAAGAATTTACGCCAGTGTCCTGTTATATTTTAGATAGCAAGGAGCAGACGGCTGAGTTTATTAAACTCCATCGAGACAGCGGTGACGCTAATCAGAAGGCTAGACCGTCCAATTTCACAGCCATTTACTTCCGGCCTACCCAACCTTCTGAGGACCCGGCCCACGTAGACTGCGAAGGCCGGGTCCTCAGGAGGATGCAGCCCATGAATTTGGACACGACCAGTGTGTTCAGTTTACGCTTCCTTGTCTCGTCAGTTCTGATTTCCCCCAGCTGTGCTCTCCTTCTGTGTCTCATTCCCCTCGTTACTTCCCAGTGTATTTAAACCCTGTGTTTCTCTGAGTCAGTGTTGTGTCGTCCATCAAGCTGTGTGTTTCCTCGTGTGCCTCTCCGTCAAGTGTAAGTTTATATTTCCCAGTTTAGTTTTGTATGCTTTCCCCGACCAGCAAATAAAGCTGTGGTTTTGAGTTCATCCCTCGAGTCTGTGAGTCCTGCATTTTGGGTCCTCATCTCCTGCCTGCCACACAGCGTTTCATGTACTGATTCAAATCTTTGTTAGCCTCAGAGTGATTCTTTTCTAACCTAATCAAATTATCACTGACTTTTTTAGGGGGTTGTTCAGATTTAATAGAACAAGAGACAAAGCATTAAAACATGTTAAAAACACACCAGCCTTAATAAATGCAGAGCAGTTTTGTTCCCAGAAGCAGGGTTCATACGTCATCACTTAACAACCGGATTGTGTCACTTCTGTATGGTATTGAGACATGCTACATGCCTATTTACTATGACCTTATTATCCTTAAACAAATAACATTGTGTTTTTGTGCTTGCACTAAATGGTGAAATAAACAATTTCTGTTGGAGTTTTCCTCAGACATTATAGTTGGGAGTAAACTTTTTTTTTTTGTTTCATTCTTTTTACTGTGTCATTGCCACCATTGTCACACTATTGGCCATACTGAAGACGACAGTGACAAAAGTGCTTAAGAAGCTAATGGAAAGACCTCAAAAGAAAAATATTTAAGCCAATTTAATGACAAGCAGTGCAAATGTATTTGGCTCTCAGATGTTGATAATTTCATGGCTGAGTGAATCTATTGTTGACAGTCTTTCTCAGTCAATCCAAAGTTGTACACTGTGGTATTATGCAGCTATTATGACTTTCATCCAAAGCAATTTCATAAAAAGTTTTTTAAAATTTTAATGCTACTGAGGTAAGACATCTAAAACCATGAGTGAAACTGTGCAATTATATCAACGAGTTGTAAGTGCCTGTGTGAAGTAAAAAGTACAATAACTAAGATCCCAAAAACAAAATGATCACATGGCCTGTTCTCTTTCTGGAGTCAAAATGTTGAATAGCAACATTTCAGTTTCCCTTGTACATCTCACTAGGAACCCTGTCAGACACAAAAGCAAAAACCCAGACATGCTGCAGTGCATACACATCATCTTGTTCTATCATCCTACTTAATTTCTCATTTCCTTGTCATGCCTTAGGTATCTAAAAGCACCCCTAGTGGAAAAATTCAACTTTTAAATTATTTATCTTCCAGCTGCATTGGTATCATGTGTACCTATTGAATAACAGTTATTAAACAGGTGTAGTGTAGTGCCAAAATCCAGACTTAAAAAGGGGTATAAGTCTTCAATGGAATTGAGAACTTTTGAGTCAAGTTATCAAATCAAGTAATCAAAATGAACAAAAGCTCATTTGAGAAAGTTGCTGTTGGGTCTGCGCTTCCACAGGCCCCGCTGGTTTAGAGACTTATTCCCATTAACGAAGCAAGACGAACAGCTCAACTGGTTTTTCACATGCTAGCAAGGGAAGGATCTCAGAGCAGCCCTTCTGCCCTCGGTAACAGACCACTTCGAAGAACCAGCTTCCCCTGCAACCTTTTATTTCTGTTAAACACAGTTTCACAAACACCCATTGTAACCCCCCCACGGTTATAAAAGATAAGGCACTGGGTGTGTATGTGTGTGCATGCATGTGCACGTGAGTTTGTGTGTGTTTGTGTTTGGGGGTGCGTTTGTGTGACTTCCTGCTCACCAAAAGGGTCATAAAGGCAGGAAGTTTACTAAACAAGAAAACAGAACCTTCACATAGGACGTGCCTATAATAAAACACTACAGCCTCCCCCACCATTAAACAGGCTGGGGAGGGCAATAGAAACAGGAGAATGTCTTTGATCATATAGTTTGAACCAAGACTTACAAATTTAACTACAATAATGGCAGCATTTAACACTTTGACTCTAACAGTTGTGAGTAAAAAAGAGACAGATGAAAGTAAAGAAGCACTAAGCCTTACTGGCACAGCAGAGAACATGAAGTCCACTTTAGCTTGGTGGGACTACATGATGCACCTTGAATAGCAAGCATGATAAGTTACAGAAGAGACAAAACACGAGTGGTAAAAATTCAAAGTGCTGATCAGCATCTTATTTTATTCAAGTGATCATTTGCTGTAATAACCAAAGAATATACTAAACATCTCAAACTCTTGTTTACGTGCACTTATTAATCACTATTAATGGTACCTTAAGTAATTGAAAGCAGCCCTGATAATGTATACTCAGGTTTGTGTTAAGAGATATTAAAGACCACTTCATTCTTGTCACACTTTAGTAACATTATTAGTGCTATGAATTTTACTTTCACGGATATTTTCTAGGGTGAATTAAACTTCCCTGAACATGGTGGGCAGATCAAAAGTATGAGTGGGTGAAGTGTACAGGATTCACAAGACACCTGAAAACTACGTAGATCAACTGATGTATTACAAGGTTGTATTTTAATTCACATGGCTCAATGGAAATGAACCGAGATATGCAGCAATTAGTCGTGATGAGAAAGCCAAGGTGATGGCCTGACAAAGACATTTCAATATTTTTCATTAATTAAATGTGTTTTATAGTTTTCATTTAGTTAATTCTGCAGTGATGATATACATATTGACTTTCACATTCATTTATACTCTGTTCTTATGTAGTTTTATGTAGTTGTATGTAGTTTTTTCATTTTATCACACAGCACTACAGAAAGAATATGTTGCATGTTCATTCCATTTTCTGTTGCATAAAAAAAAAAAAAATTTTCTCTTTTTTTTTTCTTTTTTTTTTTTTTCCTGTAGCAATCTGAATCCACTAAAGCTGTGATTTTAAAAGGTTTCTGTTCGGGGCCAGTGTATTCTGTATGAAGATAATGGGTGTTTTGACACACCTCTGGAGTTGGTTTCCATTAGCAGATGAGCAGACCTCCTGGGAGAGCTGACAATTTGGAGTGCCAGGTTGCTTGACAGGGTTATCAGTAGGCAGCCTGCAGCAGTTCCTTCACACTAATGCATTAGGTTATCACAAATGAAAAGCAGAAGAAGGTATGAGAAAGAAAACTCAAGATTGCGGAGACAGAGTTAGGAAAACTGCAACACAGCTTTATAATAATAACCAAATGAAGCTGTACTACATTTCTGTGTTTGTATAAATATATGTGACTCATAAACCTATTAACTTTCTGCAGGATACAAACGCCGGTTTAAAGAAAGACTGGCAAATTGTGTCTTAATGTATTATACATGTTACTAAATGTAACTCCGTAGGATTATTGTCATTCTTCAAGGTCTTTAACCCAGTCTTTTTGAGTTGTTAGTTCATGTTTCGTTTTTGATTTTAGAACTATGAGCTTTCTTTATAGTTTATGTTCTGGCTTTATAGTTTTCACTTGGTGATCATTTGTTCATTTGTTTTTTTGAGTTTTGTGTTTTCATGACTTGCTTTTATTTGTAGTTGGGGTGTTTTTTTGTTAGTTCCCTTTTGTGATTTCTTTTTACTTCCTCAGCCATGTTCCTTGGGGTTTACGTTTTCTTATTCACTAGTGAAGGCTATCAGCCTGCCATTTGTAACCCATAGGTGTAGATTTTACAACGTTCACATTTGGTGGCACACAAAGTATTAATAATTACAAGTTAATGCAACATTGCTATCCACATTAAGAATGCCTAAAAGGTCCCATATTGTTAAAAAGCATTTTAGGACAGAAAGTATGAGCTGTGAAAATCTGAAATTAGAAAGGCAATGGAAATTTTATTTATAGAGTATTAGCACATTTCATTATACTTAAATTCAATGTGCATAACACAAAAGATAAAAACATATAAACTTAAATAGGTTTACAATGTCAAGAAATCACAGGCTGCAAGAAGCTCCATAAGATCACCTTAGCAGCATTAGGACAAGACTTTCGGGGAACTTTTGGAGACAACTTGAAGCACATTTAGTTAGGTTAACTGTGTTACACTGGATAAAACAAGAAAAATCTTGACTGCTTGATATGATGGATGACAGGTAAAGCACATCCCGGTCCTCAGCTCCTCTAAAGTCCACAGCTTGAATTCCCAAATGACCCAGTCTTTCACTGGTTGTGGGACCATGTGGGATCAGGCTTGACCGCCAGCCTCTACTGACTACGTCACTACATACACTACATACATAATCCAAAAGGAGTACTTTTCTAATACAGTTTCTCAAATTATTCACAACACTGCTCCTTTCAAAGCCCACCAAAAGCATCTTGAAGAAACAGCGACAACTGATTCTATGACTGAGTTTCATGATCAACAGTGTCAAAGGCAACAGTGAGATCAGGCAGGACTAAGACTGAAACGCTCCATTAATCAGTGTTGATCATTAATGATTTCAGTAAGAGCTAAACATTTTTTCTTTCAAATATTTTGCTGAAAAAAAACAAAAACACTAGAAAATGGTCTATAATTATCAATTACTAAGGGACGATTCATGGTCACCTGAACCAACCCTATGCTTTATCAAAAAGAGAGGTTTAAGCCTAATCTTAAAATTAGAGAGGGTGTCTATATCTTGAATCCAAACTAGAAGCTGGTTCCACAGAAGAGGGGCCTGAAAACTGAAGGCTCTGCCTCCCGTTCTACTTTTAAATACTCTAGGAACAACAAGTAAGCCTGCAGTGTGAGAGCGAGGTGCTCTAATGGGATGATATGGTACCACATAGTCATTGAGAAAAGACAGTGCCTAAATTACTCAAGAACTTGTATGTGAGGAGCAGGATTTTAAATTTGATTCTGGATTCAACAGGGAGCCAATGAAGGGAAGCAATATAGGAGAAATATGCTTTCTCTTTCTAGTCCCAGTCAGTACTCTTGCTGCAGCATTTTGAAGGCTTTTTAAGGGAGTTCTTAGGACATCCTGATAATAATGAATAGTAGTCCAGCAATAAACTCATGAACTCATTTTTCAGTGTCACTCTGAGACAGGATGTTTCTAGTTTTGGAGATATTGTGCAAATAGAAGAAAGCAGTCCTACATATTTGTTTAATATGTTCATTGAAGGACATATCCTGTGACCTGTTCAATTTATTCCTATTCAATGTTTTATTTCATATGAAATAAGTTCAAGGACTGTTTTGACATAGACTTCTATATGGCCAGAAGTCCATTAGAAACCACAGGTTGTTGTTTTTTTCTTTTTTTAACTAATGCTGGTTTAAGACATTTGCTTCACTTTTTAGCAGCAGCACAAATGTGTTTGCAACCAGCACTGAACACTGTGGCAATCAGGGCTTGAGATTATCCCCCAAGAGGACATTAAAGTGAAGGACAGGACAAGGTAAGTTGTACTGACAGCAAGAATTTTCCCAGCTTTGCAGTGTTTCTTAAAAAGACTGACTGACTGACTCAGTTTACCACTGAATGAAGTTACAGCAAAACTGAATATACATATATCCATTACTTTATCTTGATTTGGGAGAAATATGTTTAGAGCTATTTGATCATTGCCATTATTATTTTCTGCATGTCTGCTCTGTGCAAAGTCATCTTTTATCTTCACAATCAGCTTCAGAATCAGAATGCTTAATTAATCCCAGAGGAAATGATGTCACAGTTGCTCCAAGACAGTGAAAAATAACTAAACTAAATTAAATAATACCATATATTACAAAGTTACAAAATATAACAAAAGAGCTCCAATAAATACAAATAGTTCTCATTATAAATATCCCAGCATATTGCACAAAATTAATGTTTGACACTGAGGTGCCCTTCTTATCATATTAACTGCAGTTTTCTCTAAAGAGCATGTAATATTAAGGGTTGTACAATTATTGCACAAGTTGATTATAATGGAATCTGTTTTGACAGGGTCCACCTTTGGAGTAAAGAGTATGACCTGACAGTATTAACATCTTCCACAATACAGATGCACACACACAAACACAGTGGCAAAGGGAATAGTCCGTATTCTAAAACATCTAATTTGTGACCAGAGCTGTATTATAGTGCTTATGTACGCAAAATATACATGTTGGCCAAAAGCAGATTCTCTTTGTTGGATTCACTTAGGAAGTTGAAAGCAAGTACTACATAAAGGCCTTAAAAGAAGGTGATGCACCTTCAATTTTATGATACCTGTGTAAGTTGTGGGACTATTTTGAGTTTTTGTTAGCTTTGTATTTTTGACAATCTTTCATTAATCTTTCTGTTTCATTATTCTGTATTGGTTTCAGTTCCCCGTTTATATCAGTTTTTTACACCTATATTTCAATGTGGTATGAATCAGTTGATGAAAATATAAACTTGTTGATTTCTCCCACAATTTTGTTTGTTTTCACACGGAGACCAATCCAAGTGAACTCCAAGTGAACCAAAATGCGGTATTACAAACCACAACAGAATGTTCAGTCTGCTTTCTTTCCATCAAAGAAAATACAGGAAGATGGTGCTTCGTCCTGGGCTATTGTGGAACAAAGAGGATTTACAGTCATTTCACATTTGCACATCTATATTATCTTCCCACATTGCTATGTTTTTTTTTTTAACTCAAACTTGTAATGTCACTGGTAGGTGGTTCAGATTCACACCATTAAACAAACTACTCTAGAGTTCATTTGGAATCATACAGAGACTAAACACAGGAGTTTTTTGTGTTGTGGTTTCATACTGTCTTGTTGGTTTCAGCCTGGTTCACTAATCCCTATCCCCTCATTATCCTCTGTGTGTATGTATTTCAGTCTTCCCATGTAGAGTGAGTTTTCAGTGTACACAGTGGTATTCACAATGAACAAATATGTTACTTGCTGCTGTGGAGAACAGAGCAACCAGTTAACAACAGCTCCTGTCACCCACACTTTTGGTTTCAAGATGTCTACTTGCCAAATGAATATGACTTACCAGTAAATAAAACTGGAACTATGTAAACTATGTAAATAAAACTGAACTTGCAAGTGATATGATTATTATTATTATTCAGTTGTACTGGAATATTGGACATAACTTGGCCTCAGTCTAAGCTGTAATGGCAACAGGTTTATGGTGTGGGATTTTTTTTCAGGAGTTGGGCCCTTTATTTCCTTTTTTATTATTCTGTAATGGTTTCAGTTCCCTGTAATGCTTTACGATGCCATAAATATTTTGGACAATTTCATGCGTTCAACTTTGTGGGAACAGTTTGGGGGTGGCCCCCTCCTGCTCTGACGTGATAATCATATCATATTACATATACAGACAGCAATACTGATGGTTTAGTTCTCACCAAAAATGGCTGAGCACTGAGTCAGAAAATTTTGGGCCGAATGCAGGTCCCAAGGGGCAAATGGTAGAGTTAGTCACAGCACAAGGTTTGTTGGGGTTTTTTTTTGTTTTTGCTTTTCAAGCTAGAGGTCAATTAGGTATGCTAAAGAGTCTGGGCACCAGTTCTCCCTGCAGCTTATCTGTATTCTGCACTTAAATCCATGGCCAATCTCAGAGTCATCCCGCGTCCCTGCTCTGAGCATAATATGGAATGAGTGGGAGAGTTGAGGAGGGTGAAAAGGAGGGAAAATGTTCTTTTATCCTGTGTGCCTTAATAGCAGAAAAGAAACATTCTCTTTCCATCTTAGCTCTTCTTTCTTCTTTATGAAGAGTGCATTTAGGTGTATACATATACTGTAGGTGTATTGGAAGAAAATGGCTGGCAGCTGGAATTGGATGAACAAATGTCAACTAAGTGTTACACTGTCACGCTATGATATAAGATCCGACATTGCAAGAACTACTAAATTTATATACAAACAAAAGGACAGTAGTCCAAAATTATATTATTATTATTATATAGTATATTATTATATATTACTATATTATCCATCCATCCATTCGCTTCCGCTTATCCTTTTCAGGGTCGCGGGGGGCGCTGGAGCCTATCCCAGCTGTCATAGGGCGAGAGGCGGGGTACACCCTGGACAGGTCGCCAGTCTGTCGCAGGGCTAACACATAGGGACAGACAACCATTCACACTCACTTGCACATTCACACCTAGTGGCAATTTGGGTTATCCAATTAACCTATCCCCACAAGCTGCATGTCTTTGGACAGTGGGAGGAAGCCGGAGTACCCGGAGAGAACCCACTATTACTATATTACTATTTTACTATTATTGTTCTGAGGCATTTTGATAAGATGCTGCCTTTAGCCAGTGAAGAAGTATTTTTAGTCAGAATCTGTCACTTCATTCATTTGATCATTACCAGCAATGTTTTCCAGAGATTTCCCCAGATTGTAGGTGTTAGGGTACTCAAGTGACTTGATGCAAACACCCTGTTATTTAATCTGTTATGTTACTCAAGGCCAGTTCATTACCCTTTACTGTCAGTCTCAATTTTTTGATGGGGCTGAGGTGTTCCTGACGAAAAATCAAAGCTAACCTACAACATGTTCCAAAACATAGATAGGGCTAAGCTACAGAACATCAGTTTTAGGTCCTAGAGGTTGAATTAGGAACATGTACTATACATGTAATGTACGTGTACATGAAATCGTGATGATTGATCGGAACATCTCTGTATAACATCTCATGTATACGGAGACTTTTTTATACACATGCACATTGGGGGGCAGGGGGTATCTATTTGTTATTGACAGTTCTTAGTTTGGTTTTTAACATTATTCTAGTGCTTTAGTTAGTGCAGGCTGACTTCTACTTTGTTTCTATGATCATTTCCACATTCTGAGTTTTCAGATTCTGTTTTGTGTTCATTCATTTTCTGCTATGAGTTGTGTGTGTGTGTGTGGGGGGGGGGGGGGGGTGTCTCCTGGGTTGTCAGGCTGCTTCTTTTCTGTTTGCTTGTTTTTCCCACAACTGAGACACTTTTGTGTCTCAACGTAGACTCTTTTCTGTTCCAGTTGTGGGTCTTTCTTGCCAGCCCTTAAGAGCACAATCTGACCAATATAGACCCATCAGATTCTGCTTTATCCACTGAGGAGTTAGAAACAGTATTGTCGGTGTGTCTGGTGATTTTCTCCCACATGTATCCGTCCACAAATTTGTGTGTCAAGATTGTGTCTTAATGAGTTTCAGGCAACAGGTATAATTTGGAGGACAAAATTTTCGTTTCCATCATGTAGTCTACCTCAGCCCTATTCCTAGTCCCCGGCATCTAAGCCCTGTCTCTCCTGTGTTCTTTCTCAGATCGTCTGTTTCTCTTTGTGAGTTGCCTGTTTTTTTCTATTGCCTTTTATTGTGGATTTTTCTGAGCTTTTTAAACATCCTTAATAAAAGGGTCATCTTTTGTTTCCCTGTACCTGTGAATCTACTTGCTTTTATGTTGCTTTTTTTATTCTACTGTGTACAGTGTCCTTGAGTGTTCTGAAAGGCACTTTCAAATAAAATGTATTATTATTATTATTATTATTATTATTTTATTATTATTAATCTAAGAATGCAGAAGAATGTGTGGCTAGTGTACATCATCAAATTAAACATCAAAACTGGATAATGAGAAGAAGAAATGTACTGAAAGGAATATATCTGAGAAAGCTGAGAAAAACTAAAAAAAATAAGACTCAATTTTATTTTAATTCATGTCTTATATGAATAGTAATAACTTTCACACACTTTTGCTTTTAACACTCTTTTGTGCCCAAGAAATAAATAAAGAATTTAATCAAAACACAGCCCCAGAAAGGACTTTGACTAGCATGTCAATATGTGCTGTCAAGAGTTCCAGGCTAAACATCAATATGTGATGAGATAGCAGTGATCATATGGGTGAGTCTCTCTCACCCCAGCCGGTAGAGGGCCCATCCCTCCCTGAGCTTGGTTCTGCCAGAGGATTCTTCCTGTTAAAAGGGAGTTTTTCCTTCCCACTGTCGCCAAGGTGCTTGCTCATAGAGGTCATATGGTTGTTGGGTTTTTCTCTGTATGTATTATTCTAAGGTCTACCTTACAATATAAAGCATGATGAGTCGACGGTTGTTTTTTTGAAGTAACTCCTCTATTTTCTGGTTTCTGCTAAATTACTTTTCTGCTAAAGGTAGTTGTGCAACTGTGACCTACAGTTGTATCTACAGTTTGCTGCTGGTGATGAGTCAAAATACACTGAAATAGAGCAGCTTGGTGCTTTATTTTAGCCTTACAAAATTTTGTATAGAAATGTAATGCTCCATGTATCATCTGATATATTATGCGATATCTGATATATCAAATTTAGATTTCTGAGCAGTCCTTATCTTTGAAAATATTTTTTTTGTTTGACATCTCTAAGCGTGTCAGATTTACTTATTTCTTATGTTGCCTGGAAAATACAATAACTGTAAATTGGCTAGCAAGATACAATGCCAAACTACCCAAAAAAGGCTGAATTTGATTTTTTTTTTAAGTTTGCATTTGAAATGACCTCCCACTCAAATGTTACTCCATTTATCCTCACACATGACAGGCACTCAACAATATTCTATATTAATCTACCTATCGGATTTAATTGCTCATTTTCTGAAGGCACCAAAATGCCTTTCGAGCCTATTTTAACCTCTGTATATAACCGTGCATCTAAAATGTTAAAGAAATCATACAGATGGGAGGATAGCCTTGACTTAAGGATTATTTTGGAAATGCTCAGATTTATGCAGCTGTACATGCATTTAGCTGTAAAGGTATTTATTCTGATCTACCTTTCACCCATCAGTATTCTACTCTATGTAATACACCTACTCTCAGCATTTGTATCCGACATGTATCATCATTAGGGATGGGTATCGTTTAGGTTTTATCCGATACTGGTGCCAAATCGGTACTTTTGAAACGGTGCCAGTGCTTAAACGGTGCTCAAACCGGTGCTTAAAGAATGGAGAACACAAACTTTGTCCAAAAACCTCTCATGTTCAGCTGGTTTTTTTTTTTTTTTTGTAAAAAGATAACAATGTTAGCCTTTTCTGCAGCTATGGGGCATATATGGTATCACTCTTGGCTGGAAGCAGTGCTTAAACAATGGAAAAAAAACACAAACTTTGTCCAAAAACCTCTCATGTTCAGCTGTTTCCCACTTTTTCTTTGGTCATTTTAGCCTTTTTGGCCAGGGTGAAGGGAGTATCTGCCATCAAACAAGAGGACAGCCGCATGTAGCTATGATGATGTTTGCTAGTTCACCTTACATGCATTAATGTAATAACGTGGTTAGCCTACTCAACGTAAATTACACTCGAACAACATTAAGCGACTCACGCAGAGAAGAACGGCTTCTGCTGCCATCATCATCCTCATCATTTCTGCTACACTGGCAGGGCTAGGGGCCAGGACTCTATTCTTCGGGTTTTTGGGGGATGTTGCTCCGGGTCCGATAACTGGCAACCCACCCGACGTGCACGGTGTGAGGTCTCGCAGCAAGCTATCAAATACGGCGCATTTCTCGGCTTTTAAAAAAAACGCTATGCGTCGCCAGGTGTTTCATCGGATTTGAGGTGTTACCTCCTTTGACAGTATCACAGTATCACCTTAAAGCACTTGTTGCTGCTGAGTTTGCATCTTTTGCTGTGAAGTACAGCCAGACTTTTGACCGCTTCGCCTTGGACATTTTTAATCTGTAGCTCTGCTCTAACTGAACGTACGTACCTGGCCCCGCCTACTATCCTGGGAAACGTAAAATGATTGGCTAGAAGTGTATCACAGCTCAGGAAAAAAAAAGCACCGAAATAAAGCACCGAAATGTGCGCTGCTTTTCGGTCTGGTTACTACCGTTTATGTCAGAACCGGACACCGGTACCCATCCCTAATCATCATAGTGAGTCCAAAAGAAAATTGTTCAAAAAAACCAGCTGGTGGAAGGAAGTGGGTTTTTTTCCATACCTGCCAGTAAGATATGGGGTATTCCCATATTGGTACCTCAAAGGAATTCTTTTTTATCTTTTTCACTCAGACTGGGAGTCAATCAGCACTTGCTTTATGCTTGCTTTGTATATTAGGATTTATCAGTATGTGCATGTAGGCATTTTGCACTGACCCGAGGACTTTTAGCAAATAGAGTCACAAAATAAACAATAATAAGAAAAGTAACTTTAAATAAATGGCAATGGTTTAAAAGGGTGGTAGATCACAAACTGTATGCAGAGACATAAAATGGTTTTAAGTGTTGCATATGAATAAAGTTGTAGATGGACAGGGGCGTGTTTAGCCCATTTTTGGGGGTGCTGAAGCCCCCCAAAATGAATCAAAGCACCCACAAAGAGTACTTTTTCATTAGTGATCTTAATAGTATTTTTTTTTATATTAATGTAATTTTTTCATCTAATTGAATACAATCTATTTGTGTATGATTGTGTCCAAATTGATTGAGTCCAAAGAGGGAGGGGGGAAAGAGGGGAACGTGAGGAGAAAGTACAAGGTCAGGAAGAACCATGTAAGAAAACAGACAGGGAATAGTGACAGGCAAAACAGAAACTGTTAAACTGACAAAGAAAAAAAAACTAATTTTACTCACACAATCTGGAAGTTGTGTCCTCCCTATATTAAAGCTGCTATACAGAATCTGCAAAACAAACTGGGTTGAAACATTTTTTGAATCCCTTTAACAACATTCCAACATAACATTATCATTGATTGGGGAGATTAAAATTTATGATATATATTTAATGTGGTTGAGCCACAACTCTACTTAAACCTCAGCCAGTAATAGGTAGGCCAACTTTTGGACCATCTAGTTGTCTGTATGTCTGCTGCAGTACATGCACTACATTTGCACACTATCAGAAAATGCCAAACAGGTGGAGTGAGGAACTGTAAAGAGAAGCAGAGTGCTCTGTTTATATTCTAAAAATGTTTTAAGCTAGCTTGTTTCAAAGATTCTGTACAGCAGCTTTTCCAAAAGCACACATACACTTATCAGTGTTTCTCAAACATTTTACAGTGTGTACCACCTGAGAAAATGTCAAGCTCTCCCAAGTACCACTATGAAAGCATGAAACTCATAAATCTTGCAACACAAAATTAGTATTAGTAAATTAGTACAATTAGTATATGCAGTAAAGATTTTTTCATACATTGTATACATTGTACCATAGGCAAATTCCCCTCCATTTTTACAATTTCTTTTATTAATATTTTGTACATTTCTACATTTCAAGGACTCTTCTGTTTTTGGAGTATATTTTTTATGTATCTGTATTTTATTATACATACACATTAAAAGTGAATCTCTTTCCAAAAAATGCACTCAGTTTACTTTTTACTCACTATGAGCATCATTCATTATTCTCCCCCAGCAATTAAGGTTAGGAAATGTATTTTTTTTTTTTATTCCAATCCATTCTTCTTTTGCAGCATTTAAATAACCTTTATCAGATTTGATGGTTTTGTTACAGACTTTTCAAAAATGTTTTGCTTTTCTTTCACAAATGTGGGGATTAAATTGTGTTAAAATGTACAAAACAGTGATGTCATGTTTTGTGACGAGGACCCAGGCACAGAGAGACTTGATGAATTTAAGAGTCTTATTATTTAATAAAGAAATTTGCAGACTTGCACAGAGATGGTAAAATTAAGATGACTGATAACGGAGACAAAGACAACAGACAATGAGGACAGGGAGGAACAGGGGTTTACATGTACCAAGGAGACAGTCAGAAAGAACTCGGGACAACTGGAGACATTTAGGAATGCAGGGACTGACAGAGACAGGGAAGAAGTCTCATCGTGATGAGTAAAGCTTATCTTGCCTGGCTGGGCAGCTCTCTGTGTGCTCAGCACCCCCAAAGCTCTGATCCTAGAATCACCCCTGATTTCAAAGCACCCATCTGGTGATATTCAGTCCTACATTAATAATAAATGTGACACTGTGATCACACATGCAGTAAAAATGATGTGCCATGCAATATTTTAAATAAGCAAAAACTGTGCTGCATGTTGAATCTTGCACATTTTGGTTGTCAGATTGAACTTTTTAAGACTTTCTTTGACAATTTCTCAACTAAAGTTTGTGACACATAGATGACTTGAAAGTTTTGCATTTCACTTTTATGTTGACAGAAGTTATTTCTAACCTCATACCAAAATGTAAAAGAGAAACAAGTTCATGATTTTTTGGGGAACTTCAGAGACATCCAGAAGAAATTTCAAATATGATATTTCTCTATCATTTTTTTTAGTTCTTACTCTCCCTGGTTGCAGTTTGGAAACCCTGCAATGTAATAAATAAATACATTAAAAAAAATTCAACAACTCCTGTACCTTTTGGTACCTCTTGAGCCTAATTCAGACCCCAAACCCAAAATAGAGCAGGGCAAAACATAGTACAAAGAAATGAGATGAGATGCTGAATTCAAAGAGTGACTCACTTCGGCAGCTTCAGGCATTTTTTTTTTCTCTTTTGCAATTGGTGTAACAGCTGTGTTCTTCTGGAATGCTCAAGGGATCTTTCAGCTGACTGCAAAGTCTCAGTCTCAGGAGAAATAGATAGAAGGCTGTTAGAAGCGGTTGGCAGCACGAGTGACAGATCTGTAGCTTTGCTCTCAAAAACCAGTGATTAGAGGCACTTGTAGATACAATAATTGTACTTCTGCCACAAGGGCTCTGTGGGTCTCTGTCAATTGTAATTATAAATCAATGCAATTCAGAAAATAATACTATGATATAATTGCAAACTAAAATTTCTGTAATGGTATTGCATAAACTCTGCTATAAATTGTCATCAAAGTGCACACTTCAGCAGCAGTGATTAGATGAGAAAAAAAAAAGTAATCACTGCTAGTGGCTAATACCATTATTTGTTCTTCTCATTTACCTGTGTGATGGGAAGACAAAATATCAAGGACTACTGTTCACTTTTATTTTTTTCCAAAGTATTTGAAAAACCTTGGAAAATCAGTTTCCAGTAACAAACATTTCACCCCAACTATTTCACTCCAAAGTTTAAAGATTTTGAACCTGATTGCAAAGTGATAAATCACAAAATTTTTGTTTTAAGGCTTCATATACTGAAGTGAGGGTGTAAGGACATGAGCCAGTTAAAGAACAGCCCACTTCTGTTGGGTATGTTAACTGCCAGTTAAATCAATGTCTCGCAAAAAAATAAAATTAAATATGAACAAACAACAAGCTATGAAAAGCGCAGTGAATGATGTAAGCTTCTTGCTTATAGAATTTTTTTTCCCTTCTCCTGACAAATGCAAAAAAGTCGAAGTACTGATTCAACTTCTTCACCGAATTAAAGTG
This sequence comes from Copadichromis virginalis, assembly GCF_057382275.1. Lineage (NCBI taxonomy): Eukaryota > Metazoa > Chordata > Actinopteri > Cichliformes > Cichlidae > Copadichromis > Copadichromis virginalis. The sequence continues at coordinate 6,548,244 of NC_140627.1, forward strand.
AAAAGGCTCTGAAATGTACTCAAGGTAAGTAAGTGAAAAGTAGCTCTTTGGAGGATGTTTCTGCCAGCTTTTTTTGTGCAAAACTAGCTATATTAATATAATAATAAAATAATATTAATAAAAGAGAATACACACTTTACTTAAGTTTGAATTTTAAGTTTTTCAATTTCAAGCAAAAATGTAAATATTTGCATAATTCTCTAACTGGAAGAAATTCGTTTAACATTTAAACCTACTTTCTGTATATGGCAGCACATAAAATAGAAAACAAAATTGTGTTTACACTCACTCTTTCAAATAGATGCACGTAAAACACAGCAAAAAATAATAAAACATTTTTTCAAAGATTAAAGATTCAGCGGCACTAAGTCCTGTTGTAAAAGATTGAAATCCTTCAATCTGTTACTTGTAACGCGTTACTGTCCATCTCTGGTCATGACCCTGAAAAGTTATATATACGTCTTGAAGTGTGCCTGTTGTATAGCAGGTTGCAAATTTCACTTCAAAAATAAGAGTGCTTTCAAATGTCTTGTTTACCAGCACCATCAGCTTTAATGTCCCGTGTCACAATGTGAGACCCTTTTTAGGTACATATGAAAAGTTCCATAGTAATTAAATTTTAATTCTGTTTGTTTTTATGGTTCATTAAAAGCCATTTAAACAGTGTAGTTTAAATCTCTCTCTCTCTCTCTCTCTCTCTCTATATATATATATATATATATATATATATATATATATATATATATATATATATATATATATACACACACACACACACACAGTGTTGGGGAGTAACGGAATACATGTACCGCCGTTACGTATTTAAAATACAAAATATGCGTAACTGTATTCCGTTACAGTTACCGTTTAAAAAGGTGGTATTCAGAATGCAGTTACTTTGTTGAAATAAATGGATTACACTGCGGTACTTTCCAGTTTCATTTTGTCGCGGGTCAGGGCTGTTTGGGTTTTGTTTGACAGCTACGTTCTGTTGTTCCAGGCGGCAGCGTTACGGTTGCCATGGTTACAGGGCGACGCTCTCTCTCTCTCTGCGACTGTGTGTTTCCTGGGTGAGAGAGCGCCTTTTCGTTGTTGTTGTTGTTGTGCTAAGCTAACAGGCAGAATGCTACAAGCATAGCTCTAAAGAATGTAGCATCATGGGCAGTGTAGTCCGTGTTGCAGGGAGAATGGACTGCCATACACGTTATGGGTCTGTGAGCGCGAGGAGGGAGAAAAAGGGGAGTGGAAAGGTACGAGTTGTCATCGAGCAAAAACGGGAGCTGGAAGCATGTAAATATAATAATAACCACTTCAGCCAAGAAGAGTGTCTGACGAGCCCAGTTGTAAGTAAGCTATTAAGACTCGACTGTACACCGTGTTCGTGTTTTTGGAGGAAAACACGAACACGAATACGTTACAGAACACATTTTGGGGCATGTATTCTGTATTCTGTAATGGAATACATTTTAAAAGTAACCTTCCCAACACTGTGTATATATATATATATATATATATATATATATATATATACACTTTGGTGTCACGGTTCGATATTTTTTCGATACAAAAAAAATGTTCATGCCTTTTTAATTTGTCATTTATTAAAATTATAAATATATATTTTAACTCAAAAGTACAGTTTTTAAATTTAACCCTAACCCTTGTGCGTGTTTTTTATTTTGACAGCGAATGCGCACCTGCGGACCACTTATGTGCAGCCCTGGTTATTTAGCTCGTCATATTGCAGCCACAGAAATTCTTTTGTCCATAAAACCATAAAGCTGCACTTTCTTTTTGCCTTATAGTCTGATTTGTCATAACTTCTCCGTTTTGTGGTAAGCTTTTCTTTGGCTGTCACTTCTTCACCCTGACCTGCCTTATTTGGCTCAGCAGAACTAAAATATATATCTGTCTGTGAAGGTTCTCAGTCATCCAGGTCATCGTAGTCAAATATATATCCTGCTGCTTTTACACGCGCACTCACATAAGCTCAGCGATTCTCTGCGCGATCAACCTCTCACATGTTTAAGCTTGCTGCGGGAGATTTCACTTGTCATGTTTGCATAGTAAGCTAACAATTAATAAGACGATGTCAGAGGAATTGGTGCACAAATTATCATCACTCACAGATCAGTGCTGTCGCTCTCTATACACAGTTCGCACGATTGCAAAGTGAAAGCAAAAAAAACAAGCGCAAATTCAAACGCGATTTCAATATGTCACATATTGACAGTGGCTCACCGATGCCAATGACATAATTACCCAGCTACATTTCTGAAAGAATGCAAAAGCATTGACATATATTTTTCCTACAATAGCCCGACGGGCAGGGAAGAGATAGATTTTGGTAGCCCGACTGAAAAGATCGCTAGCCCCGGGACGTCGGGCTAGCGATATTGCGAGCCCTGTATCTGATTGAGGAATCACTCATCTTTGGAAAAGAGAGTTTATTACAGAGAAATGGCTCTTTCCAAAATAAAAGCTATACTATCCGCTTCTTCTGGGCTATATTCTCAGCAGCATATTAAACACATAAGGAGAATCATGTGCTAACAGCTGTCTAAATGACTCGGCTAAAGTTAGTAGCATGTTTGCTTGTTTTTTTTCTGCTTCCACTTGTCTTTGCACTAGGATGATGTCGGCGTAAATGTGGAGTCATATTCGTTGTGTTCCCACTAGTGCTTTCAGGTTAATCTCGTTGAAATGACCTTAACGCCACAACACGGCAAATCTCCATTAACGAGCTACCGCCGATCGCCCCGTGCATGGGGCTAGATGGCCAACATGTTAACGAGCTAACTGCGCTAACACACTAGCTCCCACCCATGTAATTGAGCATTGCATGGCAAACATACTGTTTTACTTTAGTCCAGGACTCGCTTACCTTCAGGGTCATACGTCACATGAAAACCAAAATAATTCCAAACGCCAGATCTGAATGAGGGTGGGGGAGGTCCATGTTGCAAGGAGAGCTTAACTTCTGTCTCGCTAGCTTGCCCTGCGCTCTTCCTTCTGACGATGCTGTCTGTGTTGAGCGCTCAGTGAATCTGCGTTCGACTACTCCGCCTAGGCTCGACAGTGCAGCCTAGGCGGAGTAGTCGAACGCAGATTCACTGAGCGCTCAACACAGACAGCATCGTCAGAAGGAAAGTTGATAAAATAAATTAAAAATTTTGTACTGTATCGAACGGTTCAATATCGATACGAATATCGTTGCACCCCTAATATATATATATACAGTGGGGCAAAAAAGTATTTAGTCAGCCACCGATTGTGCAAGTTCCCCCACCTAAAATGATGACAGAGGTCAGTAATTTGCACCAGAGGTACACTTCAACTGTGAGAGGCAGAATGTGAAAAAAAAATCCATGAATCCACTTGGTAGGATTTGTAAAGAATTTATTTGTAAATCACGGTGGAAAATAAGTATTTGGTCAATAACAAAAATACAACTCAATACTTTGTAACATAACCTTTGTTGGCAATAACAGAGGTCAAACGTTTACTATAGGTCTTTACCAGGTTTGCACACACAGTAGCTGGTATTTTGCCCATTCCTCCATGCAGATCTTCTCGAGAGCAGTGATGTTTTGGGGCTGTCGCCGAGCAACACGGACTTTCAACTCCCGCCACAGATTTTCTATGGGGTTGAGGTCTGGAGACTGGCTAGGCCACTCCAGGACTTTCAAATGCTTCTTACGGAGCCACTCCTTTGTTGCCCGGGCGGTGTGTTTTGGATCATTGTCATGTTGGAAAACCCAGCCTCGTTTCATCTTCAAAGTTCTCACTGATGGAAGGAGGTTTTGGCTCAAAATCTCACGATACATGGCCCCATCCATTCTGTCCTTAACACGGATCAGTCGTCCTGTCCCCTTGGCAGAAAAACAGCCCCATAGCATGATGTTTCCACCTCCATGCTTCACAGTAGGTATGGTGTTCTTGGGATGCAACTCAGTATTCTTCTTCCTCCAAACACGACGAGTTGAGTTTATACCAAAAAGTTCTACTTTGGTTTCATCTGACCACATGACATTCTCCCAATCCTCTGCTGTATCATCCATGTGCTCTCTGGCAAACTTCAGACGGGCCTGGACATGCACTGGCTTCAGCAGCGGAACACGTCTGGCACTGCGGGATTTGATTCCCTGCCGTTGTAGTGTGTTACTGATGGTGACCTTTGTTACTTTGGTCCCAGCTCTCTGCAGGTCATTCACCAGGTCCCCCCATGTGGTTCTGGGATCTTTGCTCACCGGCGGAGTTTGGAGTCTGACTGTTTGAGGCTGTGGACAGGTGTCTTTTATACAGATGATGAGTTCAAACAGGTGCCATCCATACAGGTAACGAGTGGGGGACAGAAAAGCTTCTTACAGAAGACGTTACAGGTCTGTGAGAGCCAGAGATTTTCCTTGTTTGAGGTGACCAAATACTTATTTTCCACCGTAATTTACGAATAAATTCTTTACAAATCCTACCATGTGAATTCATGGATTTTTTTTTCACATTCTGTCTCTCACAGTTGAAGTGTACCTCTGGTGCAAATTACTGACCTCTGCCATCATTTTAGGTGGGGGAACTTGCACAATCGGTGGCTGACTAAATACTTTTTTGCCCCACTGTATACAGGGGTGCACATAAGTGGCCCGCAGGTGCGCATGCGCTGTCAAAATAAAAGACGCGCACCAGATAAGAAGTTGCAACGCATGTTTGCGTACATAAGATATTCTGGAGGAGGACAGACATTTGTTTAGAACTCTTAAAGATGTAGAAGAAGCAAGCTCCTTTAAGCAATTACTTTGGTGTTCCTCCACTTCCAAAGAAATGTCAGAAGCACGTATTCTCGGAAAAGTGGTTGCAGGAGGTGAGCTGGCTTCAAACAAATGATGAACGCACAGAGATGTGGTGCAGAATATGCCGTTTGCCATTTGTTTGAAGCCAGCTCACCTCCTGCAACCACTTTTCCGAGAATATGCACTTCAGACTCCTTCTGACATTTCTTTGGAGGTATAGGAATACCAAATTAATTGCTTAAAGGAGGATGTGATCACACTCCTAACTGCCAATATACAGGCTTGAAATTGCAACATGTTTTTAATAACTACATGAATAAAAAAAACTGTGGATTTCAAATCTCTGTTCAGTGAAGACAGATTTTTCAAATCCTTCAATCTGTAAATTTTTAGGCAGCAGGTGTCAAAAACAGCTCTTGAATATATACACTGCACAACGGCGGCATCTTATCTCACACTCTTCCTTTTTATTGTTTTGCCTGTATTAACCTCATACTAATGCTCAGCTAAATTTTAAAATCTAAATTTAAAAGTTCGTTCCTTGGTTTTACCAAGGAAGACTTCTTTTTGTTGATTAAGTCCTGCCTAAAGTGAACTAATAGCCACTCTTAGGTGGAAGAGGTTTCTAGATTTCCTTTTCTAAAATTCTCATATCCCAACACATTTTTCAAAGCGATTTATGCACATGCTTTCCTTTGAAGGCAGGCATAAGTAAGATGTAATGATTGCCTGTTTAAGCATAAGGAGCACTGCTATAGAGGTCTTTGGACACCAAACATAACCATAGTAAACATGGCCCAAAGCAGGTGCCTTTGAAAACTTTTAATATCTGCAGAAATAAAAGACTAAATGATGGACCCGTTTGTTCTACCATCATAAAGGGTTGTTTGATTACAATGTTTTCTTGATGTTACATTTATTTTTTCTGTCTAAATTTGCCAGTCTTTTGAAAGTGGCAGGCACATTTTACAGATCTGCTATTTTTTTCTTTATTCTCACTGGTATTCTCCACTAAATTACATTTCTAGGTCATGGATATTTTCTTTTTTTTCTTTTTTGTATTTTTTTTGTGCATGAAGACATAAAGACTTCCCTTTTGAAACCTGACCCATGGGGTCACTGTGGCATTTATTTATTCTGCTATAGCAGTGCTAGTTACAATAAGTTCAACTATAACATAGGGCTAGGCGATATATCGAGTTTTTTTAAAAATATCGATATATTTTTATAAGAGATATGAGATGTGACAACATCCTTTATATTGATATAGTCTATGTTACGTTATAATTATAGTTGTGGAGCCGCAAGTTTGCCTCCCTTTTGTCCACTTTTGTCTTTACGCAATGTTACTCGACCTCGCCTCTCTCCTTCAATGAACACAACTCCCCCTCCTCCCCCATCACTTCACCCGCAGGCAGCGACAAGATGGACACGGCAAATCTCCGTTAACGACTTACTGCACATTGCCCCGTGCGTTGGGCTGGACGGCGTCAACGTGTTAACGAGCTAAACACGCTAACGAGCTAACCATGCTAACGCCATGCACGGCCTGAAATCCTTTCATTTTCTCAAAAGTTGACAGCGCGACTTATGTATGAATTCTGGTTGCGCTTGATGACCACGAACCGATTTTATGTGGCACACAGCGCTCAGCAATCTGTCAAAAAATGTTTTAGTATGACTTTGGTAAGTTACGGAACGGAGCTGCACCGCTTGATGGATTGTCGGAGCATTACGGCTACCGAGGAGCCTCGCGTAGTAATACGTACTGTGCTTCAACGTAATATTACCGTACTGTGTGTGTATAAGGACCATAAATGGCACCTGCTAAGAGACATGGTTACGAAGCAGAATTCAAACTCCAGGCTGTCAGTCACGCAGTAGAAGTTGGGAATAGAGCAGCTGTGAAATCTGTCCATGTTATTATGCTCAGCGTCTCTTAGTTTACATTTTGACTGCACAATTGTGAGCTCTTTGTTATGCATAAAAACAACAGTTTTCTTTTATTTATGGAGCATTATTATTTAATAAATGCTCATAATTTATTTTTGAGTAGTTTTTTTCATGTACATCTATGCTGTATGTTATTAAAAGTGCCTGTGTGACATCTGGGACACAGCTTTGACTAAGAACTCTCTTTTTGTTCTTACTTTATGGCTTTAAAAAACATATCGAGAGATATATCTTATATTGCCATCCAGCTAAAAAAATATCGAGATATGATTTTTGGGTCATATCGCCCAGCCCTACTATAACACTCCTCACAAGTTTATTCTGTTCATCTGGATATAGCGTTTTCAGTGGGAGAAACATTTCTCCCACCGATGAACAGAATCAATTTTGGGGCATTTAGTTACCTGAATGATTGTGCATGCATCAAGACAACTATCCCACTAAACATTGGATGCGGGACAGACTTGCTGATCATGTCTATACTGACCAATTCTGGACATCTATATGACATCCAAAGTAGTTCCACATTTACATGATTAATATATTTAATATTTTTGAATTTACAAATTTACAAATATTAAATTGTCAGTTTTCCCCAGTCTTATAAACAGTACATTGCTCAATGACTTAACCTAGCTCACTGAGTAAACAATGGGCTACTTTGTATATTATATATATATATATATATATATATATATATATATATATATATATATATATATATATATATATATATATATTTATAGCATTATAAATAATTTTAGAAGAAAAAGCTTTAAACATGCTTAATGCTTGATGTTATAGTTAGAAATGACTGCAGATTTTCTGATATAATCATTTATATTCCACAAATTTTGGTTAGTAGCAGTTTAAATATCACTTTGAATGATCATTTGCTTTTGGTGTAATACCTGTAAAGCCTTACCTTTCCCTTAGCTACAGCAAAGGTCTTGATGGAGTTTGCTACACTATGCATTACAGGTCATTTCATGATCCACCTTCACTAAAAATCAATAAATCATTTTCTTGTGAGATTAATGTCTATATTACACCATAATGCTTCTAACCTTATCCTCCGAACAAAGAGTCCGGTGGTGAATGCTAATTAGGAAAACGGAATATGTTTTAGTAGGCTAGATAAATGAAATTACATTATTTGTAATGTAAAATTACATATTTTAAAGACAGAACACTATTGGTCATCTGTTAATATCTACGGGATGGAGTAGGATTACACTACACTACAGGCCACACACTTTTTAATATTATTAATAACATTGATGATAATAATAATGAAATTACACAAGCTGTAAATTTCCAGATTGTTTTATTTTATTTTATTTGTATTTATATAATGTACATAACTCACCCACTTGCTGCACGTAATGTCCTCTTTGTATACACTCATTCACTGTATATAAAGTTCTGTCGGTCTCTCTCTTTCTTTCTTTGCACAGTCGCGGAGCGTATCAGGTCACATTTCACTGCATGTTATACCTGTATAACCATGGACGTGACAAATAAAGAATCTTGAAATTAGTAGTATTGACATGAATGTGAGGAAAAAGCATTGCAGCACAAAAAGAGTTTTACTCTAAGGTTCAACGATATTGTCAAAAACATATACTATATAGCGCTTTGAGGGTCTCGAAAGGCACTATATAAATGCAATCCATTATTATTATTATTATTATTAATATGCTCAACAGGTAAAGAAATAGACTATAAAAGGCTTCAGCAAACTGAGATTTACGTACACTGGCACACATATGCTACATTTAGAATACAAATCTTGTCATATTTAAATGAAAACTGGAAGGAAATCTGAATTAAACATTTGGTATCAGCCAATACCTTCACTCTTAGCCCAAATGAGGTTAATAGAAAATTGCTTGGAAACCCCATTGCCTTAAACCACATGTGTCAAGCTCAATGCCCACGGGCCACATCTGGCCCGGCGGACATTTATATCTGGCCCACGAGATCATTTTATATAGATTTATTATTATTGTTATGCATGGCCCGGCGATATGAGGCGCTAATAACACACAAACTACAGATCCCAAAATGCAGCGCTGGAGCCGCCTTGCCCAACGCTAGGCTAGCTGGGAACATTCCTGTCAATCAAGTCAAACTTCTGTTATTGCAAAGCTAGCGAAGAGAAAAGTTGATTCTGAAAACAGAGCCTTTCAGCACCGGTGGGAGACTGAATATATGTTTGCAAACATTGTTGCCGGTAAACCCGTGTGTCTTATTAGTGGAACTAATGTGGCTGTAATTAGGGAATTTAATTTAAGACGGCACTACGAGACAAAACATCAGGATTAGCTGAAAAACCTAAATGCAGAGCAGAAACTACAGAAAATAGAAGAGCTAAAGAAGAATCTAACCTTTCAGCAGACGTTTTTCACCAGAGCAAAATCACAAAGTGAAGCTGTTGTGAAAGCAAGTTTTATTGTAGCAGAGGAGAAAGCCAAATCACCCCTGCCATTTACCGAAGGAGAGTTTCTGAAGAGCTGCATGATGAAGGTGTGCAACGTCTTGTGTCCAGACAAAATGCAGATTTTGGCAAAAGTGAGCCTGAGCAGAAAAGTATGTCAAAGTGTAACCGACATGAAACTGCCCTGGGACAAACTTGTTGGACTTACAACAGATAGAGCGCCAGTGTTGTCTGGTGAAAAAAGTGGACTAGTCAGCAGGATGCGAGTAAAGATGCAGGAGAACTGTACCGGAGAGTTAACAGCATATCACTGCATCATACACAAGAAACTGTGGCTGTGTGGTCCTAAAAATGGAGCATGTAATGATCACTGTGATGCAAACCGCAAATTTTAGCCAAACTAAAGGTTCGATCATGGCTCAAAGAGTTGGCAGTTTGTCTTATAACCAGAAGGTTGCCGGTTCGAGCCCTGGCTCGGACAGTCCCGGTCATTGTGTTCTTGGGCAAGACACTTTACCCTACCGCCTACTGGTGTTGGCCAGAGGGGCCGATGGCGTGATATGGCAGCCTCGCTTCTGTCAGTCTGCCCCAGGGCAGCTGTGGCTACAACTGTAGCTTGCCTGTGTGTGTTGAGGGCCCCGAAAAGCGCTGTATAAATGCAATCCATTATTATTATTATTAAATCACTGTCAATTTCAGTCTTTTATGTGGGAAATAGATTCAGAGTTTGCTGACATTCCTTATCATACAGAGATCTGTTGGCTGAGTTGGGGAGATTTTCTCAATAGGGTTTTTGAGCTCAGCAAGGAAATCTGTCAGTTCATGGACATGGCATGTATGATGCGGTGAAGGCATTTCAAGTGAAGCTGTCACAAATGCACCAGTGCAACTTGCCTCACTTTCCCTGTTGCCAAGTAATGGTGAACCAAGTCAGCGCAACAGTGTTCCCAAATGCGCACTTTGCTAATAAACCGAGCGCACTGAGTTTGCGGCGCTTTGGTGACTTTGAAGCACAAAATGAGAATTTCAAGCTGCTTCACAACCCATTTACAGTTGACGTGGAAACTGCACCTGTGCAAATTCAGATGGAGCTGCATTCTAATGGGACACTCAAGGGAAAGTATGACACTGAATGCCCCGTAGAGTTTATTAGTTCCATTCCTGAAGTAATGCCCCAGCTCTGTCTACATGCAGCTCGAACCTTGTATATGTTTCCATTTATTTTTTCTGGGGTTTTTGGCAGCATGTTCATATTTCTATTTCTAACTTCCATAATTTTGACAGGATATATTTTAATGGAGACCAAATATTTAAAGTTAAAGTAAATTTTTTAAAGTTTATTTAATCTGGAATTATATTCCTGTCTGTTTTTATTCATATTTATGTTTAAAAAACATTATTTTAGTGTGTTCAATAAATGTTTATCTTGTTTGGCCCATGACCTAAAGTGTGCCCTGAGGTTTGGCTCCCTGTGCAATTGAGTTTTACACGTCCGGTCCGAGAAAGGATAGCATGTGCTCCATCAGTTCGAGAGCCGTACCGCCACCCAGGCCTGAGAGGGAGAGGAGCTTCTCAGCTTGCTCTGCTTCGGTGAGGGCATAGCGCCGAAGAAGCAGCTCCTTAAGGGCGGCGTACTTCCCTCGGGTGGGTGGGTCCCAGAGGAGAGTCAACGCACGACGGGTGGCTAGCGGGTCGAGAGAAGCCACCACATGGTGATATTTCGTGTCGTCAGCTGAGATGCCACGAAGGGCGAACTGAGCCTCCATGTGCACGAACCACGACGGGGGATCGTGAAGCCAAAAGTCCGGCAGCTCGAGCGCCACAGCAAACGTAGCTGCAGCCGGAGGCAGAGAGCTGGCGGCTGCTGATGCATCCAGAGCGGAGTCGGCGCCACCATCGGACTGCAGCATGTTCGAGTCAGAGGTCACCAATGTGGAGGTAAACACAGATGACACGAGAGCTCTCGATAAACACTGCTCGTTTATTACTCATCACCACAGAACTGAACACTTTCCCTCCAAAACACAGCAACAACACTTCCTGAGAACTGAGTGTGAGTGGAGCCCTCCAGTGGTCCACCACTAGTCCAGAACCCTTGCTTTACTTAAACGTCCAGAACGGCTGAACCGGGGAGGTGGAGAGTATGCCACACAGTAGCAAGTGGGGACTTTAACAGTAATGCAGCAATGGCCACCCCATTTCAATACAAACAAAAACAAAATAGCAAAATCATCTCAACTACTTACATGTTTAACAAGACAAAATTGATCACAGATTCCCTTGTTAATGTACTAAAACTGTCTTTAACAACATTCCATCTTCTCTGCATCACCTTCATTGGTCAAGGTGCTTAATGAGACTAAAGTCATGTGTCACAATGCTAAGTCCTTGAAGCTCATTTACTTGCTAATGCTAGTTTTGTTAGTTTTGCTTTTTGTTAGGATTGTAACTGATCTCAGAGTAGTGAAAGCTAGCCAGCAGCAGCTTGCCTCGCATGTTTTCTGTCAGATATAAGCACAGCTTTCAACGGCAATAGCTGACTGCGGCTACAAGTTGGCAGTAATATAAAGGATGGAACATATTAATTCACAGCGAGTAGTTTTATAAAAGCACTGTCTGAGATCAAAGGAGATCGCTTTACTTTGGTACATTTTAATTTGTGTCTATTTTAAATTTGACATGGCAAGCACTGTTTGTCTTGCTTGTCCTGACGGAAGGCCACTGATGCAACAATTATTTACTATCTGCACTGGAGTGTTTCCCAACTTTCACAAATACAAGCTGAAAAACCTATGAGATGAAATTCAATTCAGTTTGATTTCATTTACAGTATATGGTGCCACATAAAAACAACACCTGAACTTTCAGCTGACAGTTAGGTCCACAAACAAATGCTATATGAGTTCCCTAAATATGGAGACAAAATTGACACGCAGCACTGTGTTCTTAATGCCAGTTACATCCATACTCTGCTCTTTTCTGCTGATGGAGGCAACCAAACCATTTAGCAAGAATCTGTTAAAGATAACCCAGCATCAATTTGACCAGCACATCTGTGATCCAACTGCATGAATTATTCAAACTTGTTTTCAACTACCCTGTGCACTGGTTGAATATGTATCAAAGTATGGTACTCTACCTCTGTTTTTGAGCATAATTATGTGACAATAATAACACAGCCACTGATAAAATGTAATCCTCTGTTTGCCTCTTGTCTGCAGATTCCCTTTCTCTGCCATCTCAGAGGTTCCCTTACATGAGTCTGATAATGTAGCCAAATTGCTGTGGCTTGCAAGTGCCAAAGTGCTTAATTTCCTAGTCCGATTCATATAAGATTATACCTAGACCTGTGAAGTACTCACTGAGCTTAGTGCCCTGTAGTAAGTGATCTGTGTAGTAATGGCAACTCCACAGACCACTTACTCTATACAGAATGCTTTCAGCAGATGAGATGCAGTCTGCTGTGACCACACAAAGACCCCAGGGAACAACCACCAAGTTCCAGAAGGTCAGCAGTTAAAGAAATAAACAGGACAACCAACACAGCCAGCAGAATTCTAAGTATTCAAGCTGCTTTTTGTCCCATCTTCCCAAAGCCATTTTCCCACTGTTTTCACAGTAGGTAGTCTTTCTATCGGTGGGTTTTTCAATTACAAATGACAGTAGGAAGGAAAGGGCATGCCACGACCTCTACAGAGACGTGTTTGAAATAGGCTTGTGAAGAAACAGGTAGAAGAACTAAAAGACATGTCAAGAATCAAATGGAAAAATAAAGATTACGCTTTATAGAAAAACAGCAGTATTAAAAATTTGTTGAAGCAGGTTAAAAAGACCCGGACTGTTTAATTACAAAGCAGAAAGTTTTGAGACATATGTTTAGAGAGGAGCTGGTTCTGTATTACGGAGCCCCGCAGGGGACATGGGAGAAAACAAAAATTAAGACGGACTTTTGCGAGATCTCGCAAAACTAACTCGGGATCTCGCAAAACTTTTAGCCGCATTCTTCGGACGCCGGCTCAAAGCCGACCGGGAGGTCGAGGCACGATGTGCCGGGAAAGCGGTGTTCCTCCCAGCTGTAGTAGGTCTCGACCTCCCGTTAGCTCGAAGCTAACGGGAAGAATGTGGCTAAAACTTTTGCGAGATCTCGCAAAAGTTTTAGCGGATGAAGATGGATGGATGGATGGATAACTATGATGAGAATAGAGAAATTACACTCAGCCCATAATCGTAAAATTATTTTGATACACAGTAACTTTTGTTACATTGAATATCTGTTCCTGGACTTCCCCAATCATCATCATCATCATCATCGTTTATTTATATAGCACTTTAAAAACACACCTGGTAGACCAAAGTGCTGAACAATACAACTATAAATAATAATAATATAAGAGCTGAACAAAACAATAAAATTAATAAAAATTATTAAAATGTCAGTCACCCACAGAGTTCAAAGCCAGAGAATAAAAATCGGTTTTTAATCTGGACTTAAAAACCGGTACTGCTATAGCTTGTCTAATATGAAGAGGAAGACTGTTCCAAAGCAACGGGGCCACACTAGAGAACGCCCGGTCTCCTCTGAGTTTCAGCCGTGACTTAGGGACTGAAAGCAGCAGTTGCTCAGCTTGACGGGAGGGAACGAGTGGGAACCAACTTCACTACCAACTTGTTTGCATTTCACCAAAGTCCAATGCTAAGTTAGCTTGGGCAATAATGTAGGTTGACACTGGGATAGTTGTAGCTCAGGAGCTAGAGCAGGTCATCTGCTGATCGGAAGGTTGGTTCGATCCCTGGCTGCGTGCCCACTATTACTATCCTGCAGTACACTGACTACTATCCTAGTCAGTGTAAAAACTGTAAAAAGGTATTAGAGTCACAAGAGCAGCATTCATTAGCCAGCAATGACGTCACACTTCCTAATGCCCCAAACCAGTACTTTGCTTACAGCAACCTTCACACCAACAAAGTAAGAGCTCAAGAAATAACGCCATATAGGAAGGAGCCTGTTCTTGTCATGCACGTACAGCACTCTCAGATGAACTTTACTCTGAGGAAGGCTACAGGACCAGATAGAGTGCCAGGCTCCACACTGAATCATGTCCTGAGCAGCTCACACAGGTGTTCACATAATTAACCTGTCCCTGTAGCAAGGTGTAATCCCCACATGCAACAAATCCTTCACTGCCCAAAAAGCAAGGAGTAAGGTGTCTCAGTGAATACCATCTAGCTGCCCTAACATTTAATATAGAGTGGTTTCAGAGGCTTGTTCTATTTCACTGACTCTGGATTGCCACCAGTATTTCTACTGAGGAAACAACCCAAAGGAGAACACAATCTCAACTCAACTTTACACAACCCTGTTCCATCAAGAGCATTCCAACATGTATGTCTAGGTACCATTTGGTGATTTCAGCTTTGCTTTCAACATCACTAGAACAAAATAGATCATTTGGGACTTTAGAAGTACCAGGAAAATAACAACTCAACCCTTCCACATAAAACAGAAAGGAGGTAGAGGGGTTAAATACGGAAGCGTAGAGCTGCCACACAGGCAAAAGAAAAATAGAGCTATATCACGTTATAATGTGAAAAGTTTATTGTTCTAACAATATACTTTTCATGTTTGTACAATAGACTTTTCTTGTTTGAACAACATAATATCACGTTATTACAATATACATAATTATCAAGTTCGTACAATATAATATCTATATTGTACGAACGTGAAAGGTTTTTTGTTATAACGTGATAATTATGTATATTGTAATAACATGATATTACGTTGTTCAAACGTGAAAAGTATATTATACTAACATGACAGTATATTGTACAAACATCAAAAGTATATTGTTAGAACAATTAACTTTTCATGTTATAACATGATATAGCTCTATTTTTCTTTTGCTTGGGTGGCAGCGCTACGCTTCCGTAGTTAAATGACGTTACATTCACAGAACTTCTAGAGAAACTGAAATAAAGGCAAACTGCCGATCTCTTTTTAAAGCTTGTGGACAAGTGAAGGGCCAAAACACTTGCTCTTAAGAAGCAAAGTGACTCACACACTTGAACACAAACAAGTGCAGAGTACAACTATCCCTTGTGTCATGTGTTCAGAATCTGGTTAAATGAACTGCTGAGATGAAAGCAGGGGGCACTCCTTCACCAGTCAGTAGCAAATTAAACAGAAAATTTGCCCACAGGATTTCTGAGACGCAGACATTTATGAGACCATTAACTTTGTCAAGAGAACCAGAATAGAAGGTGGCACCTAAAAATCAGGAGAGTGCCTGAAATACTTGACAAAGAGCGTGACAGTAAGGAATGATGCTTGACAAACAAAGATGAATGTCTGCTGGCAGCTGGATGCTTAAGAGATGATTTCTAAAAATGTAGGTGCTATTTAGAAAAGGGCTGTGGTCATATCCATTGATGGTAGAACTGATGATTGAACAAACAGAAAGAAAAAACAGGCTTGCTGATGATTAGGTATCTACAGTACTGTTAAGTATCTAATGTTTTACTTAATAAAAGTATGATGTCAACCAGACATGAGGCAGAATATTGTCTTGGAGAAGTCTGTTTCCGAGTTTCCATGGTTGCAGTTTTCCCCCCAAACAACCTGCTCTCCAATCCTGTAAAAGTTAAAACAACTTGTAGATGAAGTTAGCATACCAACCTTGAATTTGTGTTGGAAAAAATAACTACACACAAATGATTACATATATAATTTCTTTTTTAAAATAATTTTTAGGAGGAGGGCTAACATCCTTATTTCAGGCAATATACCCTCTGATGTGTATACTCAGCGTTAATAGTTTAAAAATTGCAGTACATAATGAACAATAAAGGGTACAGAGAGAGAGAGACCATAGGACTCTATCCGTTTATATTTATTGCAGGGAGTGGAAATGTTTTCTATTTAATTCCAGGAGGGATTAATATTATATTACTTAATATTAATGGACAATATTTGAACAGCTTTGAACTTGATCAGTTTACCAGTAAAATGTAGATGGTCATATGTTTATCATGATGAATTGCAGCTAAAGAGGTTTAAAGCCAAATGAGTAAATTCACATAAAAATCACACCCTTTGAAGTGCAGTTTTTACACACATTTAAAGGTATGTTCTACTACAATACCTCCACAAGTTTGCTCGTTTACCTCTTTCGCTGTTGGCAGCAAAAGTGAGAACTGACAGTATCTCCTAACTACTGCCTAACCAGCAGGCTTTCAGTAAAGGTTTGATTGCACAGTGATGAAGGCTTCTCCAAGTGCTGTATATTAAAGTCCTTTTGACAATACTTCGGACAGATTGGCAAGACTGGAAAATTAGCTCCTCCTTACTCTATTCCTTAAAGTCCAGCCGTCCTCAACACCTACAGATGACTGTGGACAGTAAGAACATGAAACACCACAGGCAGTACAATGACAATGGAGCTCCTAGAGGTTTTGGATACAGTATATTTGATTGAATACTGGCCATTACAGTAGACAGATTTTCACATTTACAGTGGTTCAAACTGCCAACTGGTTTGCTCTGTAGTGGTTTTATATCTTTCTGGCTGGCAGTGGATATAGAGGCTCTTCCAACCAACGCTACTGCGGAGAATCTGACTGCTTCCTCTGTTACACTTAAATCTAAATAAACTGGAAGGTGTATGGGGAAGCCACATAACACAGTTGTCAGGGACACAATTTCTTTTACCAGACATAAAAAGAATGTAAACGTATCTGAAGCAAGCACGCCAAAAAGATGCACAAATCTGCAAAGGACAACGTCTGTTAAAGGTGTTTTCCAAAAAAACAAACAAATAAAACTGTTTTTTATGGTTTACAGTGTTTTGTAATTAGTGGACTGGCAGGTAAACTTTGCTTTTAAAATCAGGACTTTCTCTTTGACCCTTGTGGGATTATAATATTATTTTATGCCATGTTAGACCCCTAATTAAAGATTGTGAATTATTATGTAATTTTAGTTTGCATTATTCTCCTGAATTAGAAGGTGATAACTATTGCATTTGTTAAACTGATTTGCATTACAGTAGACTGCTGATTTATTGTGAATGATATTGTTTTATGATGCATTATACTGCTGAGTTATAAGAAATACTGTTCGCAGAAAGTCATCGCGTTATTTGTCTGATTAGAAGAGAACAGAACATACTGGAGAGGTTTTCTGCCCCATCTCAGCAGGAGCAGATAAACAGGGAGCCAAGGTCGTAGCTTAGGCGCTGTGTGAGAGAAAGAATGTGAATGTTTAGGCTTTTATGATAGGTGGGGGCCACGAGAGGCTATAAGAGTTTGATCAATGCTCCACCATTTTGAGATCTGATGCTGTCTGCGTACGGTGTCCATCTCCCACGTGTGTGATCATTAAAATCATCCTTTGACTCAACCCGGCCGGACCAGTGTTGTTATTTTGGTTTTTCCTCTTGTTTCCATCCCCAATATGTGAATCCGTAACACCCTCTAAAGTGATCCTTTCTTTATAATAATACTTTCTTATTTTGACAGCTTGCACATACTAATATGCATATCTGATGGTAGAATAAGCAAACTTATGAATACAAACGACAAGAAATGGAAAAATAAAACAAAATGAAATTAGATATATTCAAATCACCACAGTCCTAATGAAAATAACTAAATGGTCATGCAGCTCAGCATTATTTACCTGTAGTCAGCATACCAACAATGAGCTGATCAATTAAGAAACTAGCTTAGCCTTGACCTTGGCCTGAATCAAATTAGCTTTATCATTAGTTAGTAATACAGACTTAACATATTTCCATAATAAAATGCTGCATGTTACAATACCAAACAAAACCTCTGCTACTAAGGGTTTGCTGCTGTTCCACACTGAAAACAACTTGGTAAAACTCAATGCTGTTTTGATCTTTGCCTTTATTTTTGTAACTGTGTTTATCGCACTAGTTGTGACAGCAGTAGGATGCTTTAAAAACCTCAGGTCTTAAAACCAGAGATCAAAGAGCTGTGATAACACAATGAAGCAAAAGAGAGCTTATAGAGTGCTTTTTTGAGCAGGGTTACTTAAAGATATAACCTACTTCTGTGAAATGAAAACCAATTTTATGCATGGTGTGACATTCAACACATGCAGTATCCCTATATAACATGACAGCAGTTACCAAATTACAAAAAAACCCCAAAAGTCTCACACATAACACCTTGTTCCCAATTTTCTTATAAAAGAAAGCAATTTTGTGTATATGCAAACTGTTACCTATACTATGCTATACTGTATATGATTTTCATCAATTCTCTTCTGGTTATCATTAACAGTAAGCGTACCCAGCTATAGGGCGAGAGGCAGAGCACACCCTGAATAGGGATGGGTATCGAAACCCGGTTCTTGTTGAGAACCGGTTCCCACTGTTTCAATTCCTTGGAATTGTTTGGCATTTTTGCAAACGATTCCCTTATCGATTCCAGTCGCCCAGAATGACATCACCACGTTGCGGAGCGTCATTTACCTGACAGGAAACATGGCGGCTCAAATGCTCAAAAGTTTGATTATACTTTACGAGAACGGATGACAACAGGGCAACTTGCAATACTTGCAAAGTAGATATTTCATTTAAGGGTGGAAACACTACGAATATGCAAAAGCATTTGCTCACAAAACACGCGATAACCTTAATTAAATGTATGTCGTGTTTTTAATTCCGCTCCGGACTCGTGAATCTCAACGCAGTAGCAGCGGTAACGTTTGCACGTCCTCTCCCGTTATTGCGGCAGGTAAATAATCAACTAATAGTGCATATTATGTTAGCACGATCTGCCTTATTACAAAACCTGCCATCACTGTGCACTGCATTTAGGTGCCCATGATGAGAGAGACAGACAGAGTCTGGCTGGCTCAGATGCTGGCAGTTCTCGCTGCAGTCTACCGTTAGCGTCTCCTTTCAGGCCAGGATAGACGAATGTCACCGAGCAGTAGGGATGG
The DNA here is from genome assembly GCF_057382275.1 of Copadichromis virginalis. NCBI lineage: Eukaryota > Metazoa > Chordata > Actinopteri > Cichliformes > Cichlidae > Copadichromis > Copadichromis virginalis. The sequence goes on from NC_140627.1 coordinate 6,567,394, forward strand.
CACCGGTTCTGACATAAACGGTAGTAACCAGACCGAAAAGCAGCGCACATTTCGGTGCTTTATTTCGGTGCTTTTTTTTCCTGAGCTGTGATACACTTCTAGCCAATCATTTTACGTTTCCGAGGATAGTAGGCGGGCCCAGGTACGTACGTTCTTTTAGAGCAGAGCTACAGATTAAAAATGTCCAAGGCGAAGCGGTCAAAAGTCTGGCTGTACTTCACAGCAAAATATGCAAACTCAGCAGCCTGCAACAAGTGCTTTAAGCTGATACTGTGATACTGTCAAAGGAGGTAACTCCTCAAATCCGATGAAACACCTGGCGACGCATAGCGTTTTTTTTAAAAGCCCAGAAATGCGCCGTATTTGATAGCTTGCTGCGAGACCTCACACCGAGCACATCTACTGCGGGTGGGTTGCCTGTTATGCAACATCCCCCAAACACACGAAGAGGAGAGTCCTGGCCCCTAGCCCTGCCAGTGTAGCAAAAATGATGAGGATGATGATGGCAGCAGCAGCCGTTCTTCTCTGCGTGAGTAGCTTAACGTTGAGTAGGCTAACCACGTTATTATATTAATGCATGTAAGGTGAACTAGCAAACATCATCATAGCTACATGCGGCTGTCCTCTTGTTTGATGGCAGATACTCCCTTCACCCTGGCCAAAAAGGCTAAAATGACAAAAGAAAAAGTGGAAAACAGTTAAACATGAGAGGTTTAGGACAAAGTTTGTGTTTTTTCCATTGTTTAAGCACTGCTTCCAGCCAAGAGTGATACCATATATGCCCCATACCTGCAGAAAAGGCTAACATTGTTATCTTTTTACAAAAAACAGCTGAACATGAGAGGTTTTTGGACCAATTTTGTGTTCTCCATTCTTTAAGCACCGGTTTGAGCACCGTTTGAGCACCGGCACAGTTTCAAAAGTACCGATTTGGCACCGGTATCGGATAAAACCTAAACGATACCCATCCCTACCGAGCAGTGACTAAATTTGAGGTCAAAGGCTTGCATCCATTTGCCACAGCAGATGCCCCCGAATTTCGGTAAGTGAATGTGTTTAATTGTAGGCAGGGACATTACTGGATATTCCTGTGTAATTGCTACAGAATAATTTATGTTATACTTTGTTATTGCTACAGAAGAATATTTATTTTATTATTTTACATTTACATTTTTTTTTCAGCACGGTGGCACGGTGGTTAGCACTGTTGCCGCACAGCAAGAAGGTCCTGAGTTCAATTCCAACATCAGGCCGGGGTCTTTCTGTGTGGAGTTTGCATGTTCTCCCCGTGTTTGCGTGGGTTCTCTCCGGGTACTCCGGCTTCCTCCCACCGTCCAAAGACATGCAGCTTGTGGGGATAGGTTAATTGGATAATCCAAATTGCCACTAGGTGTGAATGTGCGAGTGAGTGTGAATGGTTGTCTGTCCCTGTGTGTTAGCCCTGCGACAGACTGGCGACCTGTCCAGGGTGTACCCTGCCTCTCGCCCTATGACAGCTGGGATAGGCTCCAGCGCCCCCCGCGACCCTGAAAAGGATAAGCGGAAGCGAATGGATGGATGGATGGATGGATGGATGGATGGATTTTTTTTTTCCTGGGGACCCTGTGACACCCCATTGAAGAGCCGTAGGCTGTGGATCTCTTAAGATGTCACTGTTAGGTTTGTAAGGCCATGTTACTCCTAAATTTCTATCTTGTTCAAAGAGAAGATATAAAACAAAGTTCTAAGCTAATCGACCTTAGTGTTCTCCTTTTTAAAAAAGAATCGATAAAGAATCGATAAAGAATCGAATCGTTAAACAAAATCGAAAATGGAATCGGAATTGTGAAAATCTTATCAATACCCATCCCTAACCCTGAACAGGTCGCCAACTTGACGCAGTGATAACACAGAGAGAAATAACTATTCACGCTAACATTCACACCAATGGGCAATTTAGATTCACCAGTTAACCTAATCCCACTAACTGCATATCTCTGGACTGGGGGACGAAGTTATATATTATCTTATCAACTGATTCTACTCATTTCTCTGTCATAACAATTTACAATGTAGTTTTTTTCTGTGTGGACTCATTAGAGTTTGGGGGATTCCATGGAGGTATTCTGACTACTATGTTATACTTCAAATCTTAAAGTGTATTATCCAAAGTTCAACTAGTTTAAATAGAGATACTTTAACTGTTGTATGGGTTGTGTTGTGTTCATATGGAAAGCGACGGTGTTTGGAGCTCTCGTTAATAGAAGTACAGGGTTGTTAATTCAGGTTTATAGGTTTATTAGTAAAGGGTTAAATGGGGAGAAAGAGAAGACATTAATCATCCAGCATCTGCAATAGTGGTCTGTGGATGGCTTAATGGCACACTGTCAAACTAGAAAGCTTACCTGTACCCAGCATTTATCAAAGGAACAAGCAGAGTTTTTGATGGCTAGGAAATGCACTGTAAGAGAGAGCCTCTTTTGTCTTTATGAATCCTTAGAGTGTTCATTAAGCAAAATATGAAATTATGACAGGGAAGGCTGGATTGACGATAGGTAATCATGGTGCCTGATTGACATGTAATTGTTTTCTGAATTGTAATTATAGAGTGAGGGAAAACATTGGCCTACAGTAATTAATGGTAAAGAGCAATTTTTTTCAGTGGAATTCACTGGGGACATGAGCTTCTAATATAAATACAGAGAGTGAAATGTGTGTATGAAGCACAAACCTCTGTTAAACCTTTATCAGGAAGAACAAAACATTAGGATTTTTGTGTATGTGTGTAATGTATTTGACAAATGTGTGTAATTCCTCAAAGTAGAGTTAATTTGGCTGCAGAAGCCAAACAGTTGCATCCATGGTTACAGTACTCCCAATATTGTTTAAGCAGTTATATTCACTATATTCTGAGTCTTCTATCACACCTTCCTGGCCAGCTCACCTTTTTTGCATTTGCACTTAAAATATATATTTATTTGCAAATTTACTGGTCTGGCTGTGGGCGATGCGAGACTTTCTGCACGTCATTCACCTGCTCTCTTACCCCCACTACACAGTCACTACCCAAAAAATGAAAGAAAAAAAATCTGTGTAAAATGAATAGAAAAAGCATTTTTTGTCAATATTGATAAAAAATACCTTTGAATTTCTAAAATACTCTGGTTATGCAGCTGATACCAAAGCCTGTAACCCCATTAACTGGTAATAACAAAACAAAAGTAAACAAAGTGTTTCGAATTCTGAAAAGTATCATACAATTATGAAGTATGAAAAGACTTAATCCAAGTCAGGTTGCAAATAAAAAAAATCTGGTTACTCATCCTACCTGCATCTAGTTATTCACTTGTAAATATTTGTCTCTTCTGCAATTTCAATACGTTTTCAAATCACAATGACTAAAATTGCAGAATTTAGGTAACTTTTTATCCATCCATCCATCCATCCATTCGCTTCCGCTTATCCTTTTCAGGGTCACGGGGGGCGCTGGAGCCTATCCCAGCTGTCATAGGGCCAACACACAGGGACAGACAACCATTCGCACTCACATTCATTCGAACATTCACACCTAGTGACCATTTGGATTATCCAATTAACCTATCCCCACAAGCTGCATGTCTTTGGACGGTGGGAGGAAGCCGGAGTACCCGGAGAGAACCCACGCAAACAAGGGGAGAACATGCAAACTCCACACAGAAAGACCCCGGCCTGATGTTGGAATTGAACTCAGGACCTTCTTGCTGTGCGGCAACAGTGCTAACCACCGTGCCACCGTGCTGCCCAGGTAACTTTTTATTTTAATTTAATATAATATAACATTTTTTTAAATGCAAATGTTTATGTGAATAATTTTGAACTAACAGACAATTAATGCCAGTGGCATAACCTCCATAAGGGAATTTAGCACTGCATGAAAGCATCTCACATAGACTGCACACACAAACTAAGTTGATAAAAGCAGTGTGTGTGAAGTCTGGTTTGGAAAAAGAGGCGGGAAGGCTCAAAGGAATGCTGATATCCACCTTTTGGTTGGCAGCCCAAATCTGAGCCTTGGTCACTTCATGGTATTGGGAAGAGCAAATACAAAACAGCAGGTAAGTTCAGCTCTCTCCCATCCTGTACTATTCTATTTTCACTTTTATCATTGCTGCATCACTTTTTTCTCATCAAACTCCTTTTCCCCTCTAAAGGCAGCATTAAAAAGGCAGCTTTATTTTTCTTAGTATAACCAGGTTGGGCGTCCTGTGAGAGGCAGTATGAAACAGAAATGCAGAGTCCTGTAATTATGAGAAAAACATATGTGCAATCCTCATTTGCTTCACTTTATTATTTCTTATTGCTATTGCTGTGATAAACACATTAGTTCTGACATTGAAAGTAGCCATTGTTTTTCTATGAATACAACTGGTATACTGTATTGACTGTCATGTATTCATTTGGGTTGGACAGCAGATGTGACAGTAATACTATTATCCATCTGGCAGGAAAATTTCATCAAATATAACCTAGTTATTACTTTTCAGTTATGCAGTGTTGGGCTCAACAATGTTTGTTTCTCAAGGTATTAAAAAAGTGTGCAATGAATTGTAACAAAAAAGTGAATCGGATGATCACAGAATTATTTCCATGGTTAGTTAAAACCCTTCAAAACTCAAGAACCCTGGCATAACATGTGCCAGATTTACTGTATACTGAGTGTAGAATGAAGGTAAGAACAAAGCATGGGGGTGGGGCAGCTAAGAATAAAAATGGCTGTAGTGGCTATACAGTTAATGAAAGTCTTTAGTTAAACCTCTTGAATTAAAAGCTCCAAGTCAATCACTTGTTGACCATTTGATTTAAAATTCACTGTGGTAGTATACAGAGGAAGCATTACAAAAACTGTGTCATTATCCAAATTAATTTAACTGTATGGTTTGCTATGTAATAAGGGGAAAATGGTACTTCTGGGAAGGAACTGAAGCGAATGGATGTATAAGAAACTTGGGATGGGAAAATTGTTAGAAAAAAATAGAGAAAACTGAAAAAAGACTGACCGAAGGGACGGTTGCTGCGAAGCAAGATGTCTGCAATGGTAGCCATGAGCCTAGCTTGGCAATTGCTGTCATAGAAGATAGCAGTGCTGTCATACACGGAGGCATAAAGCAAATGGCTACAGAGATAAAGTGTGAGCTGGGTAACTTTTAAGACAATATCAAAGACAATTTGAGAAAGGAAGTGGGCAACATCAGAGTGAAATTCCGACAGAAGCTAGGTCACGTAATAACCGTTCTGAAGACGACAAATGACAGGGTGGGGGAGGCTGAGCGCCACATAGCTTACATGGAAGAGAGAAGTTTGGACTTTAAAGAAACACTCAATCAGTCACTCCAGACCCAGGAGATTTTGCAGAAGAAACTTACAGACCCGAAATCTTACTTGTGCATAACAATGTCTATATATATGGCATACAGGGGCTCAGAAGGAAAAAAATACCCACCAATATACAGAAAATTTTAAATAGGAGCTGGAGCTTCACGGAGTCGAACTTGGAATACAATAATGCCAGATCTCTGGTTCTCATAGGAGAAACAGCCACTGTCTTCTCTTCACAGAATTCAGTTATGCTTTTCTCTCAAAGATCATTAGATTACCATGACCTGGATATAAAACATGTCCTTTGCCAAAATAGATACTGAAAACTGATGAACTTGGGTTAAAGATTAAGTCTAAATGGACCAAATGCAAAGAATATACAATCCTAAGTGTTGTTTTAGGGTTGAATTAAGTGGGGTTGTGGCAGAGTAGCTAGATTATCCCCTCCATACTGAAGTGGTTCACTACTTCAAAATATGTCTTTTTGTGTCTTTTTTTTTTTTTACCTTTGTTGTTTCTTCTGTTTTTTGTTTGATGATACTGCATGTCATATAGTTCATGTACAATTTAAATATGAGTCAAAGGAGCTTGCAAAGAAAAGCGTCTGGACTTCTTTAAGTTACTTGAAGACGTTTCACCTCTCATCCGAGAAGCTTCTTCAGTTCTAAGGTCAAATGGTGGAGAGTCCCAGATATAACCTAGTGGGAGTATCCCCCCACAGAGGGACAAAAGGACCCCCTGATGATCCTCTAATCACCTGAGCCAAGGTGGGAAACTGGGCGTGGGTCCCAATCAGCCAGAGTTTCGGGTGAGTTCATTGTGAAACCTGGCCCCACCTTATCATGCGAATTCCTGAGATCAGATGGCCCAGGATGTGAGTGGGCGTTAAGGCGTCTGGGAAGGGATCTCAGAACTGGATTATAGATGGCAGAGAGTTGGTGTCGTAAACCACTGCCTCTGTTCAAAGATGGTCACTCACATTGGACATAGATGGCTTCTTTCACTCCTCTTTCAAACCATCTGTCCTCTCTGTCCAAAATGTGAACATTGGCATCCTCGAAAGAGTGTCCTTTATCCTTAAGATGCAGATGGACTGCTGAGTCTTGTCCTGTGGAGGTGGCTCTTCTGTGTTGTGCCATGCGCTTGTGAAGTGGCTGTTTGGTCTCTCCAATGTAGAGGTCTGGGCATTCCTCGCTGCACTGTACAGCATACACCACATTGTTAAGTCTGTGTTTTGGCGTTTTGTCTTTCGGGTGAACCAGTTTTTGTCTGAGCGTGTTGCTGGGTCTGAAATACACTGGGATGTCGTGCTTGGAGAAAACTCTCCTGAGTTTCTCTGATACACCGGCTACATAGGGGATGACAATGTTGTTGCGTGTGTCTTTCTTATCCTCCCTCGCTGGTGTCTGATCTTCTTTTCTGTGCCTCTTTGCTGACTTTAAGAACGCCCATTTAGGATAACCGCACGTTTTAGGTGCTTCCTTTACATGTGTGTGCATTCTGTCTGCAATAGTCGGCCTCATCACTGATGGGGACGACAAGGAGTACAGAGGTCTGACCCAAGACTTTGTGGACTGGTGCCAGCTGAACTACCTCCAGATCAACGCCAGTAAAACCAAGGAACTGGTGGTAGACTTCCGCAGGCACAAGCATTCTCCACTGCAACCACTGAACATCCAAGGTATGGACATTGAGGCTGTGGACAGCTACAGGTACCTTGGTGTTCATCTGAACAATAGACTGGACTGGACTCATAACTCAGACGCCCTCTACAGGAAAGGGCAGAGCAGGCTGTACCTGCTGCGGAGACTCAGGTCGTTTGGAGTGGAGGGCCCACTCCTGAAGACCTTCTATGACTCTGTTGTGGCTTCTGCTATCTTTTATGGCGTGGTCTGCTGGGGCGGCAGCATCTCTGCTGGGGACAGGAAGAGACTGAACAGGGTGATCCGAAGGGCCAGCTCTGTTCTAGGATGCCCTCTGGACCCAGTGGAGGTGGTGAGTGACAGGAGAACGGCGGCTAAGCTGTCATCCCTGTTGGACAACATCTCCCACCCCATGCAGCAGACTGTGACAGCACTGAGCAGCTCCTTCAGTGGGAGACTGCGGCACCCACGGTGTGGGACAGAGAGATTTCGCAGGTCTTTCCTCCCCACTGCTGTCAGACTCCATAATAAAGACTTTAACTGATCAAGCACACACATCCATACATATGCAATAATGCTAAGTGCAATAATCCTTTCTGTCATCGTTGTATTTTTACTCAGTTGTATATAGTATTTGTATTCTATTTTTATCTTATTGTATATTTATTTTTATTTTATTCTACTGTATATAGTATTTTATTTTATTCTGTACAGTTGTGTACTGTATTTATTCTTATTGTATTCTAATTTTTGCCTCATAACTTTTGCACTGTCCACTTCCTGCTTTGACAAAACAAATTTCCCACGTGTGGGACTAATAAAGGTTATCTTATCTTATCTTATCTTAAAAGAATCTGCAAAGGAGCTATCGGTGGGAAGAGGTAGAATTTGTGAAAATAACATGATAAATATCATACTTTAGGTATCCTACTGAAGCTTTCTCAGAATTAAATAATTTTTTCCCTAAACAAACACACACAGATCCATGACCTTAATTGAGCTTGGGGATATGCTTTTGTTTGTGTATGTTGGGTGACTTGAGATAATTTAGGGACTGCTAAAGCTACTGTTGCTGTTGACTGTGTCTTTTGCATAGAGATGCCAGTAATCAATTTCATTAAGCCTATCAGGGGGAAGTAGCAACTGTGCCCCTTCAGCTCTTCACGTCTCTTTGCAGATTGAACTCCGTAAGCATTAGGGTAAACAAGTAAAGGTTCATTGACACCTCAATGGTAGACAGTTTTTCCCGCTCCATTCTTTCTGTTTTTCAAGTCCAAAGTTCCACAACTCAGTTTTCCTTTTGTCCACCTAATCCACCCTTGTGCAGTGAGCTGCTTGTCAACCTTGTGAGCAAGAACTATATTAAGGGGCTTTTGAAGATAATAAAAAGAGATTGTATTTTTGATGAAAGGGATTTCAGTCAATATTCTTCTTCACTTTAGTAAACCAACCCAGGCAAAGGCACACTGTGCAGAACAGCTTGCAACTTCAGCGAAATTATGAAGGAAACAAGACATGACTGTCTCGTTTTAAAAGCTCAGAGATGGGTTCATGTTTTGGGAAAATAATTTTATACTGTATGTGCATGATAGTCATTAAAAAATTAATTGCTTACTAAACAAAACCTACAGAGACACCGTATTGCTGTAAAGTAAACCTGTGTCTTTGTTTAAGGTGTAACCCTGGACAAATATAGTGCTATTTTTTTTTTCATCAGAATCCTTTAATTTTCTTTGAACATCAGAGTTTAGCAAAATTTGAAATTGAATTCTATGGCTCTGGATGTTTTTTGTTTACAGTGGGGCAAAAAAGTATTTAGTCAGCCACCGATTGTGCAAGTTCCCCCACTTAAAATGATGACAGAGGTCAGTAATTTGCACCAGAGGTACACTTCAACTGTGAGAGACAGAATGTGAAAAAAAAATCCATGAATTCACATGGTAGGATTTGTAAAGAATTTATTCGTAAATCAGGGTGGCAAATAAGTATTTGGTCAACTCAAACAAGGAAAATCTCTGGCTCTCACAGACCTGTAACGTCTTCTGTAAGAAGCTTTTCTGTCCCCCACTCGTTACCTGTATGAATGGCACCTGTTTGAACTCATCATCTGTATAAAAGACACCTGTCCACAGCCTCAAACAGTCAGACTCCAAACTCCGCCGTGGCCAAGACCAAAGAGCTTTCGAAGGACACCAGGAAAAGTATTGTAGACCTGCACCAGACTGGGAAGAGTGAATCTACAATAGGCAAGCAGCTTGGTGTGAAAAAATCAACTGTGGGAGCAATCATCAGAAAATGGAAGACATACAAGACCACTGATAATCTCCCTCGATCTGGGGCAAGATCTCATCCCGTGGGGTCAAAATGATCATGAGAACGGTGAGCAAAGATCCCAGAACCACACGGGGGGACCTGGTGAATGACCTGCAGAGAGCTGGGACCAAAGTAACAAAGGTCACCATCAGTAACACACTACAACGGCAGGGAATCAAATCCCGCAGTGCCAGACGTGTTCCGCTGCTGAAGCCAGTGCATGTCCAGGCCCGTCTGAAGTTTGCCAGAGAGCACATGGATGATACAGCAGAGGATTGGGAGAATGTCATGTGGTCAGATGAAACCAAAGTAGAACTTTTTGGTATAAACTCAACTCGTCGTGTTTGGAGGACGAAGAATACTGAGTTGCATCCCAAGAACACCATACCTACTGTGAAGCATGGGGGTGGAAACATCATGCTATGGGGCTGTTTTTCTGCCAAGGGGACAGGACGACTGATCCGTGTTAAGGACAGAATGAATGGGGCCATGTATCGTGAGATTTTGAGCCAAAACCTCCTTCCATCAGTGAGAACTTTGAAGATGAAACGAGGCTGGGTCTTCCAACATGACAATGATCCAAAACACACCGCCCTGGCAACAAAGGAGTGGCTCCGTAAGAAGCATTTGAAAGTCCTGGAGTGGCCTAGCCAGTCTCCAGACCTCAACCCCATAGAAAATCTGTGGCGGGAGTTGAAAGTCCGTGTTGCTCGGCGAAAGCCCCAAAACATCATTGCTCTCGAGAAGATCTGCATGGAGGAATGGGCCAAAATACCAGCTACTGTGTGTGCAAACCTGGTAAAGACCTATAGTAAACGTTTGACCTCTGTTATTGCCAACAAAGGTTATGTTACAAAGTATTGAGTTGTATTTTTGTTATTGACCAAATACTTATTTTCCACCCTAATTTACGAATAAATTCTTTACAAATCCTACCATGTGAATTCATGGATTTTTTTTTCACATTCTGTCTCTCACAGTTGAAGTGTACCTCTGGTGCAAATTACTGACCTCTGTCATCATTTTAGGTGGGGGAACTTGCACAATCGGTGGTTGACTAAATACTTTTTTGCCCCACTGTATATAAACCCAATCCAAAGTGTTCCCCCTTTGGTATAGTTTACTAGCTGGTAGACTCTAGGCAAGAAGACACTGTAAGTGTGCCTGATTAAAACTGCCCACAATAATATACACACCAGGTGAGTCCATTGTCCAATAGTGAAACAGCTACACTAATGTTAGTCTCGTAATGTAAACAAGAAACTACCGTACTGAGCACGACTGTTAGCGCGCTCAGTAGAAAGGAAAGTCGCTTATTGAAGGTTAAGAAAAACATTTTTTGAAATGTCATTATTTCAATTAACAAATTTTCTATTTTGTTATAGAAAAACAGAGGTCTCCCATGTTATTGAATGACTTTGTCTGATTTCCCACCTTTGCTCTAGTTAGAAACTTTGCTGTTAAAGGACTATGTTGCTTCAGCATAATAGTATGACGCTGTGTGGCATTTTCTGAAATGTTTAATGGTTTTGCTGTTTGAACAGTCTGCAGCGTCTTTTTTATATTTTGCTGAGAACCGTAATGTTTTCACACTAAAAAGTCTGATCACCAAATCTTTGTGTATATCTGCAGGTATATAAAAACGGTCAATTATCCATTTCACTACAATGATCACAACACTAATAAGTAGAAATAAAGATTAGCATTCAGTGTTCAGTTTCTCTTTAACACATTCATCTTAAGCAGAGAGAATGTGGTGCACTCTGTATGAGTGAAAAACCTGTATGAAGAAACTACATTCAGGCTAAAAGACGTATCTTACACTAGTATAAAGCTGCTAACACTACAAAGTCATATTGCAATATAGAGTCATATAGGGGGTGTTAAAAAATAAAACAAATTTTACAAACAACCATGGATACCAAGTTGACATGAAAGAGGTGGGAATGTGAGACTTTAAATAGCTTTACATATGGTGGGTCCACTGCTTCTTATCTAATACAGCAATTTTCTGTCTGGGAGGAGGAGGAGGCACAGAGGAGGAGAGAAAATACGACAGCCAAGCCTCCACCTCCAGCTTGAGTCAAGACACAGACAAAGAGGAGGTTTCCAAGCACCACACTAGAGCCACTTCTCCTTATCCCCTTAATGGAAGCCTGTGACATAAATTCATAAATTCACTATGAAAGCATCCAGCATCAGCAATAACATTCAATGACTTTGCTGGAGGAGCTCATCACATCTTGAGAATATGACTTACCAAGCTTTAAATGTGATTCTAGTGATATAGATTTACCCTTGCATAGCTTCTGTGTAGGACTTTGCATGAAAGCCAAAATGATGTAGTGATGCACATGAATATGTAGGCAGGATAGCCACTTATCATAAGCCTGCTTCATGTTTCGTTTAGGGAGTTTGTGAGGAATTTAACTTCCAACTAACTTGCTTATAATGTAAACATGTAAACACCTCTACCTCACATTGCTTACACAGAAACCTAACAAAGCCATAAATTCATATATGCCCCATTAATTTGTACAAGCAGCATAACACAACTCACAAAGAAAGACATAGAAGAAGAGACTTCTTTGCCTTTTGTCAAGCTGAAGGGGGTCTCTTTCTCTATGTGCGAAGCACATATTTGTGTGTGTTCTTAGGAAACTAGGCAGAAAGGAGGTCATTAACAATCTAGGAAGTCATTCTGTGTGGAGTTTGCATGTTCTTTCCATGTCTGTGTGGTTCCTCTCCGGGTACTCCAGCTTCCTCCCACAGTCCAAAGACATCCTGTTATGCTGGGCTTACACTGTGCGATTTTTGGCCCATTTTGAGTCGATTTTTGAGTCGTGCGACCGTTTTGGCGATCGGCCCAATTTTGGCCTTTATCGTGCGTCGTGCATCGTGTAGTATACGTGGGGCAACGAGAAGCGATTAACACTTCACGACCAAGCGACTGATGATCGGGAGCTGGTCGTGAGGTGTTAATCAAACCTGTTTGAAATCCTCTCGACCGTCGTGAGGGTGTCACCGCAGCTTCTCACACTGCGCACTCGCAAACACAAATGTCAGCGAAAAAGACGGCGCAGCATGGCAGCGTGTGATCTGGACACAAGTGATGGACGCACAACTTGTAGAACTATGGCAAGCTCATCTGAGCCTTTTCGATGTGGCCTCGCAAAATTATCACAACCACAACAGTGCGTTTACAGTGCTGCTCAATCACAGCTGCCTGATCAGTGTTTTTCATTAGCAATTTAGCAAAGTTGATAGTGGTGGTGTGCGTGTCTGTGTGAGTGAAAGACAGAAAGGGACAGCGAGCGACAGAATTTCTGTTATAACCTTCATTTTATGGACGCACAGTGTGAGCACTCAGGTCGCATCAGAGCATCGGGCTGTATAGTGTGAGAGCCTGCATCGTGACCTACAAACTTCTAACCCCTGCGAGTCAATCGTACAGTTTGAGCAGAAGCTGAATAACGCGACTGAAAAAATTGCACAGTGTAAGCCCAGCATAAGTGGGGTTAGAGTAAATGCTAACTTTAAATTTACACCGACAGGTGTAAATGGTTTCCATTTCTCTGCCATAACCCTGGAACTGACTGGTGACCTGTCTGAGGTGTACCCTGCCTCCCATCCTATGGCAGCTAGGATAGGCTCCAGACCCCTGAATTCAATAAGCTGGAAGATAATTGTTGTGTGTATATTGAAGATAGTGTAATTTTATTTAATTCAAATAATAAATGATGTTCTTTTCACAATCAAGCATATTATACCTGAGGATATTCTATTACCGTATTTTCACGACCATAAGACGCACTGTACTAAAAGGCACAGTCTCAGTTATGTGTGCCATTACTGTATTTAACACACACATAAGGCACACTGGATCATAGGGCGCATACAAGTACCGTATGCGTATTTAAAAATAAAGCGGGAGCAAACCTGAGTTCGGTACCTTGCTCACATTTTTATTACCAGTAATCGTCATCATCAACAACACACAAGCATACAAGTGTGCATATTTAAAAATAAAGCAGGAGCAAAACAAAGTTTGGAACTCACATTTTTATCATCAATCAAACCCATCGAAGTCCTCATCCTCTGTGTCTGAATTGAACAGCTGCGCTAAATCTCCATCAAACATGCCAAGTTCACTTTCTTCACTGTCAGAGTCACTTTCCGTGCCGTGCGGCTCCTCGGAAATGATGCCGGCTTTTGCGAAAGCTCGAACAACAGTGCCAGCAGACATGTTAGCCCAAGCATCTACAATCCATTGGCAAATTGTGGCGTAACTCGCCCAGCGCTGCCTTCCACTCTTGGTGAAACTGTGGTCTCCATCGGTCATCCATCGCTCCCAGGCCGCTCGCAGCCTTACTTTGAACGGGCGGTTCACACCGATGTCCAGCGGTTGGAGTTCCTTTGTCAGGCCTCCCGGAATGACAGCAAGCTCACAGTTCATTTGTTTCACTAGTTTTTTCACATCGGCTGTGAGATGGGCACGCATAGAGTCACAGATTAAGAGCGATGGTGATGCGTGGAAAAAACCACCTGGTCTCCTTACATACACCTCCCTCAGCCACTCTTTCATCATTTCCTCATCCACCCAGCCCTTTTCATTTGCCTTAATGATGATTCCTGCTGGAAACTTCTCTTTAGGCAAAGTCTTTCGCTTAAAAATCACCATAGGCGGCAGTTTCTGTCCATTAGCATGGCAGCCAAGCACAACAGTAAAAGAAGACTTTTCATACCCCGTTGTGCGTATCGCTACCGTGCTGGTCCCCTTCTTCTCCACAGTGTGACTCACCGGGATGTCAAAAGTGAGCGGGACCTCGTCCATGTTTGTGATGTGGCTGGGCTGGATGTTTTTGTCGCCGATGTGTTTGCTGCAGTAGGAGCGGAAGATGGCCAGCTTTTCATTATAATCCGCTGGAAGTTGCTGCGCTACCGTAGTCCTGGTCCGGATGGAAAAATGGCACCGTTTCATAAAACGAAAGCACCAAGACGGACCTCCTTGGAAATGTTCAATGTTCATCTCTTCAGCTAGTGAAACTGCTTTTAGCCGAATGGTGACCGTCGAGACGCTTCTCCCGCTCGTTCTTTGCTCGATGATCCACCGCTCAAGTCTTTCCTCCAACCCGGGCCACCTCGCCTTATGTCCGCGGAAACTCAGCTGCGTTTTCTTGACCTGCCGGAGCTTGTTTTCTAGCTTCCTCCATTTACTAACCATCGATTCGTTAGTCTTAAATTCTCTCGCTGCTGCTCGATTTCCATGTTCCTCCGCATAGCTGATGGCCTTCAGTTTAAACTGTGCTTCGTAAGCGTGTCTCTTTGCCATTTTCAGGGTTGTTAAAACAACGATGTCCTGCATAATGCACATACCTGTTCTTTTATACAGGTATGTGCGATAAAGTCAACGCATACACTTCACCCTTTAGCGTTCTCATGGCAGGGCTCTAGACTAACTTTTTGACATGGGCGCACCGGTACGCCTAACTTTAAAAATTTAGGCGTACCGGCACAAAAGTTAGGCGCACTCAAATTTTTCAACCGCATCGCTTAACACCGCAGTTTTACATGTGCACTTTCTTTGGGGGGGGAAGTCCATACAGACAATATTAATTTCTAAATTATTAACTAACAAACTTGTGCTTAAAGTGCTTTGTCAATATTGTAGAAAATGTTAAAAACTTAATCATCATCTTGGCCTCCTCTGACGACCTGTTTGCTGCTGTCTGCTGCTGAAAGGCCGTGGGGAGAGGGGACACTTGGGCAGTGCATTTACTGCAGCATATAATGTGTTTTCTGGATACACTGTGCTTTTTCAGCATTCAAATATTGATGGCACCGTGTCAGAGCACTGGCTATGAATTTCAGACAGATCAGGCCTTAACTTAACAAAAAAGTTATCAATAGTTCTTTTCATCTTTTCTTATTACCCACAGCTACAGTACATCCACTTCTCTCAGGCCTAGGCTGCTCACTAGGGCTGAGTATTATCACTGATTTCTATAATCCATTCAATTCCGGTTCTCAAAGTCCTGATTTGATTCAATTTAGCCTCAGACAGTCAGAAATATTATAATTCTGATCATTTATCAGTACTGATACACATGAGACTTCATCAGAATTGTGAAAATCACAGCAGATGCCTTTGTGTGAAAGTAACTGAGAATAAAACACAGGAAACCATGAAGGAGATTTTCCTGGTCTGGCTTTTTATAGCAGATAACCTTAAAAATATTCTGCAATTTTGCATAATTTTAAGAAATTTAAATTTCTTCAGTATTGAACAGCAGAAATTAGGCTTTCTTGTCCGAGGTCATTTAAGTGAAAAAAGAAAAAGCGCTGTAAACAATGCTAGACTGGTGGGTAATAAGCGAATGAATAATGCAGAAAACAGATTTGAGACGGGAAACTGTTCCTGAAGTACAGAGAGAGAGAGAGCTGTGCAGGAAGTGTGATTTTTATCGTGGTGGAAGCAAAACAGCAAAAGTCAGAGGGAATTCATGACGACATTGATCAAATGTGAAGCGCAGTTTGCTGCTTCTTTTGCTGCAGGCTCGGTGAATTTTGGTTGGAGAGAGGCAAAACCTGCAGCTCAGAATCAGCGCAAAAAGACGTAAACACAGCGCGGACCCGAAGAATCGCTAAGCTCCGACAGCGTGTCCGTGTTCAGGCCGTCGGGTGAGAAAGCCGAGAAAGACGAAGCTGATTCTGATGTGTTGGGTCCGCTCCGTGTTTAGGTCTTTGTGTGGAATCCGTTAATGAATTGATATCGCTTTATTCAAGCTACTCACCTCTCTCTTCCACCTGCACTTTCAACTGGACCACGGCCAATCAGAGAGGTCCCGCCCCTGACTATCTCTGATTGGTTTAGTCCACGATAGGGGCATAATGTGTGTCTGTTGTTGACCACACGGAGAGTTACAGAGATTTTTTTTTTTGTTACCGGAACAGTTGGTCGCACCTGTGCGACCAAATTGGTCGCACTCTAGAGCCCTGCATGGTGTTTTCTACTACGTCCTCATTACAACACACAGGGCGCACTGTGCTATAGGGCGCGCCGTACTTTTTGAAGAAAATCTAAGACTTTTAAGTGCGCCTTATGGTTGTGAAAATACAGTAAATGTGAGATTGTTTAACAGGCCATTATATTCTAAGGCTTAGTGCTTGTTGCTACAAGTAAAGATTGTGGATTCTAGAAAATGTGTTCACTGAATGGACAGTGCAAAAGAAAAAAAAAGACAGTTTAGTATGTCAGTAATCATAAAGAAATATAGTATCTTCATATAGCAAAACTAAACTGCTTATGTATAACTTGTACATATCTTTCTTGTGTAAATGTAAATTTGTCTGTGTTATTGTGTAAATACTTATGCTATTGTGTACTTCACACACATGGAGAGAAGCCAAACTGCATTTCATTGTTTTTGTAACAGTGACAATAAAGAGCTATTCTCTTCTATTCTATTCTATTTTAGCTTCCAATATTTCTTGTGATATTTTAAAATGGTTATACTTTTGCGACTTTGGAAAAAAACGCCTTAAAAAAATTACTTAACTTGCGAGAAACTGCCTCTGTCCGCTGATTCAGCAATTTGGATTCTTTGCATTTCAGGATACTGTTCTTTAATAAACGGTAAGCATTATACATATTGTCCTTGCAACATTGGAATGTCATAAATGAATGAATTGCTTGGCTTGCAAAAGTATGACGTCACAACAATATGATTGGTCACTTGCAACGTTGAACCTGGAACAACATTTATTATGATGATGTGGGAACAACACCAACACGAGGATATCAGACCATCCGTCTAAAACATAGAAGAAACTGGGAGTGCCACATATACATGCCTAAAAGCTTCTATTACTGTTTATTGTAAGAAGAAGTGCAGAAATGTACTGTGTGTTTAGCCAAAGATCTTTTTAAGTTGAGAGAAGTTGCAAGCATCTCAAAATCACATGACCAATTTAAAAGATTTAATATGCAGCCTTGCGGGATCACCGTGTTTTGAATACTGTCATTATGTTTGTTGCAGGAAGAAAAAAACAAAACAATTTTCTATTATCCCGGTAGGAAAATTGTTTGGTAACACATAGCATTTGGTTGCTTAGGAAGAGGGAAGTGGTGACAGTGATGAAAAACAGTGATATCGATAGTGAGTTTTGAGATTTGTGACATTTAGCGTGTTTGGAGTGTTGTATAATTGGTGTACACCAATGAGGCGACTATTGAATGTCACAGACACTGGCCCCATCGATCTCTCTATCTACCTACCACACACACACACACACAAACACAGCCTCTTGTCTTCTAAACCTAGTAATTTTTTACAGATCACACTGTGATAACACTGAATATTTCAAGTTGAATAGGGCTGCCACAAACGATTATTTTGATAGTCGACTAGTCACCGATTATTTTTGCGATTAGTCGACTAATCAGATCATGCATCCATTGTACGTAAAACGTACAGCTTATTGCACCAGCATGCGTCTGCTCTTATATAACTATCATTAGGGGCGACCGTGGCTCAGGGGGTTGGGAAGCGTATCTGTAACCGGAAGGTCGCCGGTTCGATCCCCGGGCTCTCTGTCCTGGTCGTTGTGTCCTTGGGCAAGACACTTTACCCTACTTGCCTACTGGTGTTGGCCAGAGGGGCCGATGGCGCGATATGGCAGCCTCGCTTCTGTCAGTCTGCCCCAGGGCAGCTGTGGCTACAACCGTAGCTTGCCTCCACCAGTGTGTGAATGTGAGAGTGCATGAATAGTGGCATTGTAAAGCGCTTTGGGTGCCTTGAAAAGCGCTATATAAATCCAATCCATTATTATTATTATTAGCTTACAGCTTTTTTTTTTTTTTTTTTTGTGTCCCGTTTGGATCTTTAGCCATCAGAATTGTTGTCTTAAGGCCAAGAAAGATGCCTAGCGGATTTATTTTACCAAGTGGATCATCATGGCCTTGCCATATTGGTCCATTTGATTGACCTTTATTATAATTATGAATTTATTTTATCTTCAGTTGCTACAAACGGGACAGGACAGGGAGAAAGAATGAAAGAAAGAGAGGGAGAGAAAGAAAACCAAAGGGGAGAAGAGACGGTGAGAAGGGGGGGAAGAAAGAAAAAAAAAAAAACAAAAACAAAAAAAAAAAAAAAACTCCTGGGTCACCTGTATGGAGAAAAAAAACAGAAGAGAAAGCAAACAACAAAGAGCAACATAGTAAAAAAAAACGGCACCATCACAATAAACTAGCTAGCAGTAGATATCAGTAGATACTAAACAATAAACAATATTGTGCAGCACGCAAGATAGACAGCGCACAATGTGCTTTGAGGCAGCAGCCAAGAAAGCTGTAGTCCGCGTCTGTGAATACCCGTGTGTACACATGTGTGCATACCTGTGTGGATCAGCATGCTTGTATTCCAAAGGTTTCTCCATGTAACGATCTGCTAGGGAGTGTGGGGGGGCCACAGCCCCGTCCTCCAGGGTATGAAGCAGGTATGGAGGAGATCAAAACTCCAGACATCCAGAGGCCCCCAGAACACATGAGACCAAGGAAGACCAACAGAGGGGCAGCCGCGCCACTGTCCCAGTAAGAGCTGAGGAGAGTCCCAGATGAGGGCTCACTCAGCAGCCGCGGAGCAGAAGCCAGGGGGAGTTGCAGTGACGCGCCCGTGAGCTCCGCCGGCAGCCAGCTGTGCCTGAGTGACCGAGCCCCAGGCAGCTTTAAGTGTTTAAGGTATGTGCTAACTAAAAATAAAGACAAGATGATAGTTTATTAAATTTTAATGAAATTTGGAGATTGTTTCGGTGAAGTTTAATAAGCTCCTTGCTATCTAAAATATAACGGGACACCGGAGTATATTCTCGAGCATCTCGCACTTCTAATAATCAGTTGTCTGCTTGACGTTTATTCAGCTGTGTAAAAACTATAACTTTCATCTCAGCCAAACCGATTTACTCAGGAACAAATAAAATACTAAAAAAAAAGACAAACAATAACATTTGTAAGTTATCAAAGTGACTTATATATGTTTAACCTGAGTAGCGAAAAACGGCGGTGGGTTTGAAAACGATTTGCTGGGAGTCCGGTGTTCTCACGGGCTCTAGTGAGCCTTGCCCCCGGCTAGCTATCGAGCTAGTTGGTAAAAGACGTCTCCGAAAACGTCAGAGCGCTTTTGAAAATATGTGGTGTCTTGATAAACTGAGCAGATATGAGCTTTACACAGTTACATTCTCGCCTGAAAATGATATGTTAAACTTTTATTTTGTGACCCAGAAAGAATAATAAGAGTAATATTAAAACTAACTAGCTGCCGCCATTGTTGGAAACTGAGCTGGGCTGCGCTATGAATTCTGGGACAGAGCTACCTCTTCTTCGGGGTTTAACAGCAGCTGGCATCCTTGTACATGCAGTGCTGCCATCTTCTGTTTCAGTCCGTTATTACACTCTTAAATCCTACTACTTATTCCTGCGTCTTTTGTGATCTTACAAAGCTTCAAACGACACATCGACTATTAAATCAGTCGTCAACGACTTTGATAGTCGACGTAATCGTGACTAGTCGACTAATCGTGGCAGCCCTAAAGTTGACTATAAAATATCTCCTGGGAAGCTGGCTACATACAGATGCTGAAGGCAGAATAACTGCAGATTCTATACAGCACCAACTTTATTGCTGTTTTTCCTGATTTGAATTATCTGCTTCAGTCATTTGACAATGAGTCCAAGTAAACTAGGATATTTTTGCAATGTAAAATTATCTTAGTCTTTTTCAAGGGAAAAGAATCTTTGTGGGGGGAAAACAACTTATAAGAGGCCCACCATCTGGAAGAAAAGATACCATGTGTCAGTATTTTCAAAGAGACACTACAGAAAATTCTGTGAGACAGCGGTGATTCATTTCAGTTTCACACTTCCCAGAATTTCTCCATTTAGATGTTATTTTAACATTTTGGTTCCAAGATGATATTTCAGCCTATTGATAATCCCAGTGTGGGCTTGCCATGCTTTTTTAGAACACCATGTACATACCAATGAACTTGTCCACCATTTCTGCTCTGCAGGGGCCTGCATACATAAGCAGGGGAGAAGTGGCACAAAAAGCATTGCTCCATTTATGATCAGACTATGTGCCTTTCTGAATGGGTTTCAGCTGACAGTTGCTGATAGAAAAACATTAGCACAAACAGTACAAGGTATTATGAGACAGTGACCAATATAGTTATACTGTCATGGTCTGGGTGGTTTTCCACAGCATCGGCTCCTCCCCACTGGGTGGAGTCTTTGTTGTTCCTCACCTGATGGCAATCATACCAGCAGTATTTATGACCTGCGCACTCAACTGGTCTTTGCCAGATTATCTGCCAACTTTAGTCAGTTCTCGGCCTCACGTCTGTTCCTTGGTGACTCATCGTGTATATTAAGCTTACTTCCTCTGTTTTCTCGTCAGCCTCTGAAACCCACCTACCAAGCTCTCCTGGATACAAGTTTGCAGCTGCCGGTAATCTCTCCCCTTTTTTGGAACTGCCAGCCTCTCCTGCCTGCCTCCCTGCATTGCACGCAGCACCCACCTGGACCTCTCCTGCCTTCCCCCTCCACGCAACCCCCACCTGCAAGCATGTAAGACAGCTCAGTGTATTATTCTCAGATTCACTCGCAGCTCTCTGTGGGATTCCCCTGACTGCTCTCTCCTCTGTTTCAGTGCCCTGGCCAGCCACAGTTTCCCCTGTCCCTGCACCCAGTTATCCCTGCCATCTAGTCATAGTCATAGTCACAGTATTTTCTCTCGCCTCAGACGTCTAGTTTATGTTCCTTAATTCTAGTCTGAAATTTCTGTTGGCCCCTGAGCATTGTAAATAAAGACTCTTTTCGTTACACCGCACCTTTGGCCTCCGGGTTTGAAACTGCACTTGAGTCCATCCCATTTCCACAGGCCACTGTGCCATGACATATACAGTAACAAGCTTGGTCACTGAAACAGTAAAAAAAAAAAAAAAAAAAAAAAAAAAAAGGACATGCTGAGCGGTGTCCACCTTTCCATAGGGCATTACCAATAATTGGCTTTATAAACAGCTGAAGGCTAGACTGTTGAAGTCTGAGAAAGCTCAAAATAGATTTTGCATCAGCACGGTGGTGCAGTGGTTGGTATAGATGCCTCACACCAACTAAGTTAGACTTCCACATCTGATAGGGGTCTTTCTGTGGGGATTTCGCATGTTCTCCACATACTTAAATTGCTCATACATGTGAGTGTGAACGGTTGCCTGTCTCTCTGTGTTAGCCGTGCGATAGACTGGCGAGTTGTCCAGGGTGTTCCCTGCCTTTCACTCTATTGCTGGAATCTGCCACCCTGCTAAGGATAAGCAAAAGAGGATGGATGAATAAATGGCATTTTCCTACTGTTTTCCTACTTCAATCCAAAAGCACTGCAACAGGGCATGAGCCAAACAGAGGGTGAAAGGGCAGCCCAGGAGGTAATAAGGAAGAGAGTTGAATCTCTTTCTTTCACACAAATTTTAAGTAAACACAAATTTGTAAGGAATGCATTTCAAATAATTTTGTGTCAGGAGCACTTTTGTTTAGTGTCATCATTGCAACAAGGAAAAGTTTTAAAAGAAGACAACCATTGTATTTTAGCCAAAACAATGACACTATTCTAAATTTAAGCTAGTGGTTTTAACCTGAAATTCTTAATTCTTTGACAGTGCATTTTGCTAATCATGTGTGTTATTACCCATATGATAATTAAGAAACATTCATCCCAGTGACTCGTAACTTTCAATTCTTTCCTTTTGCAGCTATAACAGTTTCATTTCTTGTGGGAAGGCTTTCAACAAGGTTGGGTAGAATTGCATTTGTGTGGTCAAACACTGATCATGGATGAGGAGGCCTGGCTTGCAGTCTCCACTCGAATTCATCACTCATCCATGTCTTTATGGAAATTACTTTAACCATTGTTTTGCAGTTACGTTGGAACATGAAGGAACCATGCCCAAACTGTTCCCACAAAGTTAGGAGCATGCTAAAGCATTAAGAGTTCTTTCAGTGGAACTAAAACTAAATTATTTGTCTGGCTCTCATAAAAACCTGAAAATGCTTCAGTTGTTCCAAAATGCTAGAGCAAAAGTACTGATATAGATCAGAAAGACTGAATATTTTTCCTATAATGGGTTCTCTTCACTGGCTCCCTTTAAAGAAAAAAAAAAGAAAAAAAAAATTATATATATATATATATATATATATATACATATATATATATATATATATATATATACATATATATATATATATATATATATATATATATATATATATATATATACACACACACACACACAACTAGTAGCTCAGTGTTCCAACATTCGAAAGAAGGGACTGCTCTCACAGCTAGAGATTGACGAGGTACAACACAAATGCTACGGCAAGGAGGAGTCAGGACGCCAGGTCAGGGGGGAGATATCATCACCCCCACCCGAGATTGGGTACATAGCCCCAAGTGCGATAGGAGAAGGATCGTTGAGTGCGAGAGGAACTGACCTGAAAAATAGGATCATGGCCAAGCTTGAAACCTGGATCCCCCGTAGCCGGTTACCAAGATTACATGAAGTACCCTCAGAACGTCTGCTAGATGATGTTAATGCAGCACTACGGGCAATACCTACAACCACGATTACCGACACTAACAAGCTGATCTACAATACAGCAGCAGTGATCAGTGAGATGCTTGGCTACAAGTTGAACAGCGACAAGGGGCAGTACCCTCCATGGAGAAGGAGGCTAGAGGGCAAGATCAAAGTAGCACGGAGGGAGGTTAGTCAACTAACGGAGTTGCAGAAAGGTGCGACAAATAAGGTGCCTAAGAAATACAGCAAGCTGTCCATACCTGAGGCCTTGGAAACTGCCAAGCAAAGACTCACAGCCTTGGCCAGCCACTTGAGGAGGTACACCAGAGAGATAGAAGGCAGGAGAATAAACCAGCTGTTCTCCACAGAACCAGCAAAGGTGTACTCTCAGTGGCAAGGGAACAATAAGAGAACAGCACCACCAAGGCTGGAGACGGAGCAATACTGGAAGAGCATATGGGAGAAGGACCAACCCATAACGGCAATGCTCAGTGGCTAGAGGATCTGAGGGCAGACCACAGCGACCTCCCTGAACAGGGTCCAGTAACCATCACAGTGGCAGATATCCAAGAAAGGGTCTCCAGTATGAAGAGTTGGACAGCACCAGGGCCCGACATGGTTCACGCCTACTGGCTGAAGAAGCTGACTGCACTCCACGAGCGTCTGGCAGCACAAATGAACCAGCTGCTAGTTAACGAGAGACACCCGGAATGGCTAACCGAAGGTCGGACGCTCCTGATCCCCAAGGACCCCAAGAAGGGACCGGTCCCCTCCAACTACCTGGGGATCCCGCAGGCGAATGGGAACCATGAAGAGGCCGCTAGAAAAGCTGCAACCACCAAGTACCTGCAGAGGGTCAGGCAAGTCCTGAGGAGTCAGCTGAATGGTAAGAACAAGATCCGGGCCATCAACACCTACACCCTGCCCGTGATCAGGTACCCTGCTGGGGTAATAGGCTGGCCAAAGGAGGAGATAGAAGCCACTGACATAAAGACAAGAAAGCTCCTTACCATGCATGGAGGGTTTCACCCCAAGTCCAGCACCCTGAGGCTGTACGCTAAGCGGAAGGAAGGGGGCCGGGGACTGGTGAGTGTCAGCACCACAGTCCAGGATGAGACAACGAACATCCAAGAATACATTGGGAAGATGGCCCCAACTGACCGAGCGCTCAGTGAATACCTCAGGCAGCAGAAACCCAAGAAAGAGGAGGGAGACGAGGAACCATCATGGAAGGACAGGCCCCTGCACGGTATGTACCACCGGCAGATAGAGGAGGTGGCTGATATCCAGAAATCCTACCAGTGGCTGGACAAAGCTGGACTGAAAGACAGCACAGAGGCACTAATCATGGCAGCACAAGAACAAGCTCTGAGCACAAGATCCATAGAGGCCGGGGTCTATCACACCAGGCAAGACCCCAGGTGCAGGCTGTGTAAAGATGCCCCAGAGACAATCCAGCACATAACAGCAGGGTGCAAGATGCTAGCAGGCAAGGTATACATGGAACGCCATAACCAAGTGGCCGGCATAGTGTACAGGAACATCTGTGCCGAGTATAACCTGGAAGTCCCGAGGTCAAAATGGGAGATGCCCCCAAGGGTGGTGGAGAATGACCGAGCTAAGATCCTGTGGAACTTCCAGATACAGACGGACAAAATGGTGGTGGCTAACCAACCGGACATAGTGGTGGTAGACAAACAGAAGAAGACGGCCGTAGTGATCGATGTAGCGCTTCCGAATGAGAGCAATATCAGGAAGAAGGAACACGAGAAGCTCGAGAAATACCAAGGGCTCAGAGAAGAGCTCGAGAGGATGTGGTAACGGTGGTCCCCGTGGTAATCGAAGCACTAGGTGCGGTGACTCCCAAGCTAGGCGAGTGGCTCCAGCAGATCCCGGGAACAACATCGGAGATCTCTGTCCAGAAGAGCGCAGTCCTGGGAACAGCTAAGACACTGCGCAGGACCCTCAAGCTCCCAGGCCTCTGGCAGAGGACCCAAGCTTGAAGGATAAACCGCCCGCAGGGGCGTGCTGGGTTTTTATATATATATATATATGTGTGTGTGTGTGTGTGTGTGTGTGTGTGTGTGTGTGTGTGTGTGTGTGTGTGTATATATATATATATATATATATATATATATTTATTAGGGGTGCAACGATATTCGTATCGATATTGAACCGTTCGATACAGTGCTTTCGGTTCGGTACGCATATGTATCGAACAATACAACATTTGTAATTTATTTTATCAACTTTCCTTCTGACGATGCTGTCTGTGTTGAGCGCTCAGTGAATCTGTGTTCGACTACTCCGCCTAGGTTGCACTGTCGAGCGCAGATCCACTGAGCGCTCAACACAGACAGCATAGTCAGAAGGAAGAGCGCAGGGCAAGCTAGCGAGACAGAAGTTAAGCTCTACTTGCAACAGGCAAATTGAACCTCATTCAGATCTGGCGTTTGGAATTATTTTGGTTTTCATGTGACGTATGACCCTGAAGGTAAGCGAGTCATGGACTAAAGTAAAACAGTATGTTGGATGTGCCATGCAATGCTCAATTACATTGGTGTGAACTAGTGTGTTAGCGCAGTTAGCTCGTTAACGTGTTGGCCGTCTAGCCCCATGCACGGAGCGATCGGCGGTAGCTCGTTAACGGAGATTTGCCGTGTTGTGGCGTTAAGGTCATTTCAACGAGATTAACCTGAAAGCACTAGTGGGAACACAACGAATATGACTGCACATTTACGCCGACATCATCCTAGTGCAAAGACAAGTGGAAGCAGACAAAAAAAGCAAGCATGCTACTAACTTTAGCCGAGTCATTTAGACAGCTGTTAGCACATGATTCTCCTTATGCTGCTGAGAATATAGCCCAGAAGAAGCGGATAGTATAGCTTTTATTTTGGAAAGAGCCATTTCTCTGTAATAAACTCTCTTTTCCAAAGATGAGTGATTCCTCAATCAGATACAGGGCTTGCAATATCGCTAGCCCGACGTCCTGGAGCTAGCGATTTTTTTCAGTCGGGCTACCAAAATCTTTCTCTTCCCTGCCCGTCGGGCTATTGTAGGAAAAATATATGTCAATGCTTTTGCATTCTTTCAGAAATGTAGCTGGGTAATTATGTCATTGGCATCGGTGAGCCACTGTCAATATGTGACATATTGAAGTCGCGTTTGAATTTGCGCTTGTTTTTTTGCTTTCACTTTGCAATCGTGCGAACTGTGTATAGAGAGCGACAGCACTGATCTGTGAGTGATGATAATTTGCGCACCAATTCCTCTGACATCGTCTTATTAATCGTTAGCTTACTATGCAAACATGACAAGTGAAATCTCCCGCAGCTTACACATGTGAGAGGTTGATCGCGCAGAGAATCGCTGAGCTTATGTGAGTGAGCGTGTAAAAGCATTTCAGTTCTGCTGAGCCAAATAAGACAGGTCAGGGTGAAGAAGTGACAGCCAAAGAAAAGCTTACCACAAAACGGAGAAGTTATGACAAATCAGACTATAAGGCAAAAAGAAAGTGCAGCTTTATGGTTTCATGGACAAAAGAATTTCTGTGGCTGCGATATGATGAGCTAAATAACCAGGGCTGCACATAAGTGGTCCGCAGGTGCGCATTCGCTGTCAAAATAAAAAACACGCACAAGGGTTAGGGTTAAATTTAAAAACTGTACTTTTGAGTTAAAATATATATTTATAATTTTAATAAATGACAAATTAAAAATGCATGAACATTTTTTTGTATCGAAAAAATATCGAACCATGACACCAAAGTATCGAACCGAACCGAACCGTGAATTTTGTGTATCGTTGCACCCCTAATATATATATATATATATATATATATATATACACATACATGGCTGATAAAGCCAAAACCGCTTTTGTAACACCAATTGGGTTTTGCGAGTTCAACTGAATGCCTCAAGGAGTTACTAATGCACCTTCAACATTCCAAAGACTCATGGAGAAGTGCATGGGAGACTTGCACTTGAAAGAGGTCCTGGTGTTTTTGGATGATTTGATCATATTCTCCAACACTCTTGAGGAGCACAAAGACCGTTTGCTGAGAGTGTTGAATCGCTTGAAAGAATCTGGGTTAAAACTTTCTCCAGAAAAATGCAAATTCTTTCAGACATCCGTTTCAGAAAATGATGTTGAGACAGACCCAGAAAAGGTTGCCACCTTGAAATCCTGGCCAATTCCAACCAACTTGAAGACCTTGAAATCTTTTCTGGGATTCGCCGGCTACTATAGGCATTTTATTAAGGGATATGCCATGATCACCAAGCCACTCAACAACCTCACACGCGGGTACCCATCCACACACAAAAGCTCTAAAAATGAGACTTCTAAGAGCTCACAGTTTGATCCCAAGCAATCCTTTGGTTCCAGGTGGAGTCCTGAATGTCAGTTGGCTTTTGATACTCTCATTGACAAACTTACCACTGCACCAGTTCTAGGTTTTGCTGATCCGGCACTGCCTTACATTCTCCACACAGATGCCAGCACCACCGGATTGGGCGCCGCCTTTTACCAAGAGCAAGAGGGGAGACTTAGGGTGATAGCCTATGCTAGTAGGGGTTTGTCATCCAGTGAAAGTCGTTACCCAGCTCACAAGCTTGAATTCTTGGCACTGAAGTGGAGCGTGACAGAAAAATTTCATGATTACTTGTACGGAGCAAGTTTTACAGTGGTCACGGATAACAACCCACTTACGTATATCTTGACACCAGCAAAGTTGGATGCTACTGGCCATCGTTGGCTGGCTGCTCTTTCTACATTCTCGTTCAAGATACAGTATCGAGCTGGAAAGCAAAACCTGGATGCAGATGCACTTTCCCGTCGGCCCCATGATGGTACTTCCTCTAGTTAACCTGCTCAAAAAGATGAGGAGCTAATTAATCAGTTTACTCAACAACATCTCTCAAGCAGCAGTGACGGTGAAATATCAGCTGAAGTTGTCGATGCGATTTGCCAAAGCCGTGTTGTCAGGACCCAAGCTGAGAATAGTTTGGTCGAATCCCTGTCCATCAACACAGCAGTGCTTCCTGAGAATTACTCAGAAGATTCCCATGGACTTCCTGTTATTTCCACCATATCCCATTCTGAGCTTTATGAAAAACAGAGAACTGATCCAACTCTCCGGGAGGTTATTCACCAGTTGGAGTCAGGAGAAAAAGTTCCTCTGACAGCCAAGAAAGAGCTTCCTGAAATTCCTCTTCTCCTTCGAGAACTGAACAAATTGGAGCTGATTGATGGTATTCTCTATAGGAAGAGATATGAAAATGAATAACCATCATACCAACTGGTCCTTCCGACAGAACTGCGGCAAACTGTTCTCCACAGCCTCCACAATGATATGGGCCACCTGGGAGTGGAACGGACCCTTGACCTTGCCAGGACTCGGTTCTATTGCCCAAGAATGGCAGTGGATGTGGAAAATAAAATAGAAACCTGTGGCCGGTGTATTCGCCGGAAAAGCTTGCCGGAGAGAGCTGCTCCTCTTGTTAACATTCGGACATCACGTCCACTTGAACTCATTTGTATGGATTTCCTCAGTCTCGAGCCCGATACCAGCAACACCAAAGACATCCTGGTACTGACAGATCATTTCACCAAATATGCCCTTGCCATTCCAACACCAAACCAAAAGGCAAAAACTGTGGCTAAATGTCTTTGGGAAAACTTCATCGTTTATTATGGAATTCCAGAAAGACTCCATACAGATCAAGGGCCAGACTTTGAGTCGAAATTGATAAAGGAGTTATGTGCCCTGTTGGGAGTCCAAAAGTGTCACACAACACCGTACCATCCAAGAGGAAACCCAGTAGAGAGGTTTAATCGCACTCTACTGGCCATGTTGGGAACTCTTGAATCCAAACAGAAATCCAAATGGAAACAGTTTGTGAAACCACTTGTCCATGCATACAACTGTACCAAAAATGAAGTCACTGGCTACACCCCATACGAACTAATGTTTGGACGTTGTCCTCGTCTCCCCATTGACCTCGCTTTTAATCTTCCTGTACGTGAGAAAGAACATCAGACACATTCACAGTATGTACAAGACTTAAAAGCTAAGTTGAAAGTTATCTACTATCTTCAAAGAATGCTGCGAAGAACGCTGAGAGGAACAAGACTCGATTTGACCAACGTATTATACCATCCAAGCTAGAAGTTGGAAGCAGAGTTTTGGTGCGGAACATGAGGCTGAGAGGTAAACATAAACTTGCAGACAAATGGGAACCAGATATCTTTGTAGTGCTGAAATGTGCCAAAGATCTCCCCGTCTACACCGTAAAACCAGAATGCAAAGACGGCCCAATTCGCACATTGCACAGAGATCTCCTTCTTCCGTGTGGGTTTCTTCCTGCAACAGAGTCAGGAACATCAGATGAGACTATTCCAATCACACCCTCTTTAACTCGTCAACAGACCAAGAAACAACAGGAATCTCCTGAGTACTTTGTTAAAGAGAATGAATTGGAACCGACCTTTGTCCATCTTGCCCCGCTCCCAATGGAGTTTAGGGTGGAGAAGTCTCTCAACCCCCTACAGTCTTTTCCCAGTGGTGAGGAGGAAAAACTTCCTCCAACATCTACACCTGAAATGGAATCAGCTGGGGAAGCTCTGTTAGGATCTCAGAGGGAAGAACTATTGGAGTTTGATGCTGATGAGACATCTGGGGAAGATTTCCTTGAAATCTTACCCGAACCCATTCTTGAAACCGTATCTACAGACTTGTCCGATCCTGAAGTCTCTGATAACTTAATGGCCGAGCCTAGTCCTGTGACGTTACCAACTCTTAATAGCTCAGATTCAGTTATTGACCCCCCTCTGAGGCGGTCAACGCGTCACAGATCACCACCTAGGCGACTTCAGTATGCCCACTTAGGCAATCCATTGATATCAGTTGTTCAGTCTCTGTTGCATAGTCTGTCAGATGCTTTAACCTCCACAACCACCAATTCTAACCCTTCAGTCGTACATATTGTGTAGTGTTATCATGCGACGAGACGTGCATGTATTCAAGGGGGGAGGGTGTAACCCAGAGTAAAATCCTGCACTTATTTCCTGCCATTGAACGCATCGCAGGTACATGACTCCAACCACATGACTTTGCTCAGCCAATCGGATGGCATGTGGGTCATAGTAAGCCTGTCCCGGCTTCCTCCTGTCAGATGCGTGGAGGCAAGCCAGGTGACAGACCTGTTGCAGATGCTGATTACTGTGAGCCAGAGCCATAGTGTTGTTGTGCACTGAACAGAACGGAATTGGCCAGGTGAACCTTTTTTGGGGTATGAAAAAGGATGGCGAGCCAATGAACGGCTAGGAGCAGGACTCATTCTGCAATTGAAGCTTCCACTGGTTGGGTAGGAAGCTATCAAAGACGACGCTCTGTTCCCAATTTCCAAATACACTGATTTCCGCAATCATACACACCATTCCCCTCATTTATGGACAATAGCGCTTGAACATCTCTCATGGACATTCAGATAAAACTCATGGACTTCAGTGTGGATCAGTGGATTTGATGTTAACATGTGTTATTTCTGGGGAACTGTTTTTTGAGAATCTGTATTGCTTGGTATAAGCCAGAAGAATTTGCTTAGTTGTCTTTGTGCACCCCCACTGGGTTTTTGATTAATTGAATAGCTGCAGCAGGAGTGATTATTTAAGTTTTCCTTTTCTTTTCTTGTTATTTTTCTTTGGGGTTTGGTTAAATACATGGTACCTGCAAAAGCATTTTGTGTTGTGTGTATGTATTAATTACTGCCCATCAGCTCCAGTAGCATTCCTAAATCTTCTGATTAATAATAACCATAATATTTCACTCAATACCTAGCCTGTATTAATTCATTAGCGCTTCATCAGTGTTACACTTGCTGCGGGAGATTTCACTTGTCGTGTTTGCATAGTAAGCTAACGATTGATAAGACGATGTCAGAGGAATTGGTGCGCAAATTATCATCACTCACCAATCAGTGCTGTCGCTCTCTATACACAGTTCGCGCGATTGCAAAGTGAAAGCAAAAAACAAGCGCAAATTCAAACGTGATTTCAATATGTCACATATTGACAGTGGCTCACCGATGCCAATGACATAATTACCCAGCTACATTTCCGAAAGAATGCAAAAGCATTGACATATATTTTTCCTTCCTACGATAGGCCGACGGGCAGGGCAGAGATAGATTTTGGTAGCCCGACTGGAAAAATCGCTAGCCCCGGGACGTCGGGCTAGGGATTTTGCAAGCCCTGTATCTGATTGAGGAATCACTCATCTTTGGAAAAGAGAGTTTATTACAGAGAAATGGCTCTTTCCAAAATAAAAGCTATACTATACGCTTCTCCTGGGCTATATTCTCAGCAGCATATTAAACATATCAGGTCCCCATAAAGAGAATCATGTGCTAACGGCTGTCTAAATGACTTGGGTAAAGTTTGTAGCATGCGTGCTTTTTGTTTTTGTCTGCTTCCACTTGTCTTTGCACTAGGATGATGTCGGTGTAAATGAGCAGTCATATTTGTTGTGTTCCCAATAGTGCTGTCAGCGTAAATCTCATTGAAATGACGTTAACGCCACAACACAGCAAATCTCCGTTAACGAGCTACCGCGGATTGCCCCATGTGTGGGGCTGGACGGCCAACACGTTAACGAGCTAACTGTGCTAACACACTAGCTCCCACCCATATAATTGAGCATTGCGTGGCACGATATTTATTTAACCCTTTAAGACCTACCATAGAACCAAGTCCACCAGAGCTTATATTTTTTTTTACATGTTGTAGTGCCATTTGTGGGAGCATTTCAAGTTGCTATACATCAATACAACTGTTATAGCCCATATTTTAATAATATGTATGCATTAAGTCCATAGTAATTACATAAATTGCAAAAAAGTGCAATAAACTACAAAAAAAATTTAAAATCCCTTTTGTTTTGTTTACATATATTTCTACTTGGAGAAATTTAAGAGGTTTATCCCTCAAAACTTTAAATACAATAAAGTTGCAAAAAAATAGTTTCCCACCACAGGAAATTTATTTTGAGTGTCTTCATAGTTTTATTTTGGAGATACAGCAATTTTTATATACTGCAGGAAAAACAAAAAACAATCCTATGATGCAAATTTGCAAAGAAAACAGCATGTGCATCATTTCACTGTGGGAAGTGTTACGAACAGCTGATAGGAACGGCAAAGCGTGTTTCTGGAATATTATGTTTTTGTTCCTGCAAGCGCTTTTTATGCAATTTTTGCAAAGCTATATGTGGAACGAAACCGTGACCTAGGACAAGCTGATGGCATCAGATGTAAGTACAACTCCTCCGGTTTCATATGCAAAACAAATTATTGCGCTAGCTTACACGGTTCAGATTCTACAGGGATTTAAAAATAGTTACGCAAAACGGAGCGTGCTGCTCTGACCGGCTTTAAAGGGTTAACAATAACTTTAAAAAAATAATATAAAATGGTGTGCAACACCACTGAAGTTTTTTTTTTTTTTAAACTCTCTTTTCAATCAACGGCAGTCACTCTCCAAATAACTTCTGCTTAGCTTTCCGAGCTTCCCTCGGGTCCTCTTAATCAGCGGTCTCCACCCTTTTTTGCGCCACGGACCGGTTTATGCCCGACAATATTTTCACAGACGGCCTTTAAGGTGTCGCGGATAAATGAGGGAGGGGCTAATAATCGGCTCAGTCATTTTTAATGATCGTTGAAAGCCCAGATCGTAATCGTGATTAAAATTCGATTAATTGAGCAGCCCTAATATATATATATATATATATATATATATATATATATATATATATATACACACACACACACACACACACACACACACACACACACACACACACACACACACACACACACACACACATACCACCAGAATGTTTCTTTTCTGATGCAGGAAACATTGCATCAAAGCACTGAACAAAAGTCAGTAGCGAGAAAGGTTATATGCTCAATTTTCTAGATTCAAGCCACCACATTACTTTAAGACACACACACTCATTCATTCACTAGCACATTTTAACATGCAAGCACACGCACACACATTCCCTCTCACATACACCCCCAAAAAGAGTTCTGACAGTATTATGTCCCAGCTGAGGTAGACTTGGTGCGTGTGTGTATGTGAGACAGAATGTTTGTGCATGCGCTTGAATGTTAAAGTGTGCTAGTGAATGAGTGGGTTTTTACATTAGTAGGAGGCAACAACAAAAAAACCCCATTGAAATAAGACTGTAAAGGCCATTTTATTTTGTGCCTTAGTTTAGGTTGCTTGTATACCTTATTTTACATGATATTACTGTATTATGAAAATGTATTTATTTTTGCATTAAAGAAAATCATCTTTAAAGAGTATGTAATTTTAATTACATTTACAATTAAAGATGTTATATTCACTTATATTCTGTTGGAGTTTTTATGACTATTTTAATTAATCCCTGGAAATATGGAACGTGACCAGGCACCCTTTTTATTAGCATGGCATTGAACATTAAAGCTCATTTTCTCTCTAGAAGAACACCCTGAGTTATAAGGACAGCAGTATAATCCATCTTTTACTTATTCAGAAAGGGAAAACAAATCTCCTGTGAAAAAAGGGCCTCAAACCAGAAGTACTTGACTTCCTGGTATAACTCTCAAACATGCACCTTAAAGCAGGTAACTTGTAAGCTGGAGAGGAAATGGTGCATGACAAATTTAGAAGATCAACATTTAGCCTGGAGTAATAGTTTGCTGCTAATAAAAAAGCCCTCCGCAAAGCTAGAACTTACTATTCAGGACTGATTGAAGAAAATAAGAACAACCCTAGGTTTCTCTTCAGCACTGTAGCCAAGCTGACAAAAAGTCAGAGCACTGTTGACCCAACCATTCCTTTAACATTAACTAGTAACTGACTTCATGAACTTCTTCACAAATAAAATTTTAACCATTAGAGAAAAAATTACCCATAATCATTTCACAGATATAACATTATCTAGAGCTACTTTCAGTACCATTAATATTCATTTTGTCTTTTCTCCAATTGATCTTTCTGAGTTAACTTCCATAATTACTTCCTCCAAACCATTTGAAGAGTTACAAATGCAGAGTCCTGGCCTGACGAGGTAGCTCTTCTGTGTTGTGCCATCCGCTTCGCCAGAGGTTGTTTGGTTTCCCTGATGTATAAATCCCGTCAATCCTCCTGGCACTTAACAGTGTACACTATGTTACTCTGTTTGTGTCGGGGGACCCAATCCTTGGGGTTGCCCAATTTTTGGCACGCCGTGTTTTGGAACTGACCTGGGAGGAACATATAATAATAGACCTCTCTGCACTGAATCATACTTGTTATCATACTTGTAATCTCTGGCTCTCTTCCACAGCATGTCTTTTATCCTGTCTTCTCTCTCCTTTTCTCACCCCAAACAGTCGCGGTACATGGCAGCCCCTCCTGAGCCTGGTTCTGCTGGAGGTTTCTTCCTGTTAAAAGGGAGTTTTCCTTCCCACTGTTGCCAAAGTGCTTGCTCATAGGGGGTCATATGATTGTTGTGCTTTTCTCTGTCTGTATTATTGTACAATATATAATATAAAGCACCTTAAAGTGACTGTTTGTGTAATTTGGCGCTGCATAAATAAAAGTAAATTGAATTGGATAGAATGAAAGCTATTAAGCTAAGAAAATGACTTAGCAGGAATCAGAGCAATGGGATTTTGATTAATGAAAAACATTCATTTTGTATTGACCATTTAAAATACTATTAACACTGCCACTCAAGCGTTAGGCATTAATTATAAGGCAGGGAAAATAAGCTTTAATTAAATTTAATAAGCTTGTGACGTTTAACATAATGCAAGGAGCTTTGCAGAAAATTAGCCTGTAAAGAAGTCCTGAAACAGTCACATACTTGTTACAGAAGAAAGGAAGATTCATACTTAATCCTGTTTATAAATAAGTTGCGAGGCTATGTAACTTTTTGCTGTCATCCAAATCAAATAAGGATACACTTTTTAATAACCAAATTTCCAAAAAAGCAATTTCAAGATTTAATGTTATCTTGTACCATGTCCAGACAAATATATAATTTATCAATGCATGCTATTTTATTTATATTATTTTGATTTTACACTCTTTATTTTTTTGATAACAAAAAAAAACTAATCTGAAATTTGATATACAGGATATATAGCGACGACATTGGAATGTCGTTTGGATTGGAGAAGTGTAGTCGGATGATAACAAAGAGGGGGAAGGTAGTCTGAACTGAGCGGATTGCATTATCAGAAGACAACATTGCAGGTATTGAAGACAGTTACAACCATGCACGGAGGGATCAGCATCCTTAGCCTGTATGCTAAGCAGAAGGAAGGAGGCTGTAGCTCAGGAGGTAGAGCAGGTCACCTACTGATCGGAAGGTTGGTGGTTAGATCTCTGGCTCCTCCAGTCTGCATATCAAGTATCCTTGGGCAAGATACTAACCCAAAGTTGCTCTACGATGCATCCATCGGAGTGTGAATGTGTGGGAATGTACTTAGAAAGCACTAAGTATAGGGAAAGTGCTTGTGAGAATGGGTGTGACTGGGTGAATGTGGCATGTTGTATAGAGCGTTTTGAGTACTCTGGGAGAGCAGAAAAGCGCTATATAAGAATCAGTTCATTTACCATAGACTGGTAAGTGTCAGTACCAGAGTCCAGGATTAGACAACAAACATCCACGAATGCATCAGGAAGATGGCCCCGACCAACCGCATGCTCAGTGAATACCTCAGGCAGCAGAAACCCAAGATAGAGGAGGAACCATCATGGAAGGATAGGCCCCTGTATGATATGTACCACCAGCAGATAGAGGAAGTGACTGACATTAAGAAGTCCTACCAGAGGCTGGACCAAGCTGCACTCAGAATGCACTCAGAGCTACAATTTCAAAACAGCATGTTTAAACTTTAGTTTGCACCACACCAGAGGTCAAACTACTGTTAATACTAGCAAGAATAAAAGGAGCAAAGGTAGAAAAAACCTTTGGAGTTGGGGGGGGGGCAATGGCTTCATACTGGAAAACAATTACTCTGAAAAGGAGAGGGCGACAGGCTCAAATCAAAGAAAGCCAAACAGGTGATTAGAATGGATGGATTATGTAGGGTGGTGTAATGAGGGCACTAGTGCTTACAACCTCGTGCCAAAAAGTGAAGAAACTTATCACAAACTTCACAGGAAAAATCTAGATGAACAGATACATAAACCTTAATAATATATATATATTATTAAGGTACATGAGCGGGACACAGAAAGGGATTGGCAAGAATACCAGAGGCGCAAAACACCAGCTACTGGTAGACAGAACAGTCAGCCGAGACTGCAAGACCAGACTGACCAACCTGTGCACTGCCTGGATTGAAGGCCCATGACTCAATGCCCCACAGCTGGATATATATATATATATATATATATATATATATATATATATATATATATATATATATATATATATATATATATATATATATACACACACACACACATATATATGTATATATATATGGATGACGGACCTATGGATTCTTCGATACCCAACATCCACAATGACGGCGAAACAACTAGTAGCTCAGTGTTCCAACATTCGAAAGAAGGGACTGCTCTCACAGCTAGAGATTGACGAGGTACAACACAAATGCTACGGCAAGGAGGAGTCAGGACGCCAGGTCAGGGGGGAGATATCATCACCCCCACCCAAGATTGGGTACATAGCCCCAAGTGCGATAGGAGAAGGATCGTTGAGTGCGAGAGGAACTGACCTGAAAAATAGTATAATGGCCAAGCTTGAAACCTGGATCCCCCGTAGCCGGTTACCAAGATTACGTGAAGTACCCTCAGAACGTCTGCTAGATGATGTTAATGCAGCACTACGGACAATACCTACAACCACGATTACCGACACTAACAAGCTGATCTACAATACGGCAGCAGTGATCAGTGAGATGCTTGGCTACAAGTTGAACAGCCACAAGGGGCAGTACCCTCCATGGAGAAGGAGGCTAGAGGGCAAGATCAAAGTAGCACGGAGGGAGGTTAGCCAACTAACGGAGTTGCAGAAAGGTGCGACAAAGAAGGTGCCTAAGAAATACAGCAAGCTGTCCATACCTGAGGCCTTGGAAACTGCCAAGCAAAGACTCACAGCCTTGGCCAGCCACTTGAGGAGGTACACCAGAGAGATAGAAGGCAGGAGAATAAACCAGCTGTTCTCCACAGAACCAGCAAAGGTGTACTCTCAGTGGCAAGGGAACAATAATAAGAGAACAGCACCACCAAGGCTGGAGACGGAGCAATACTGGAAGAGCATATGGGAGAAGGACGCAACCCATAACGGCAATGCTCAGTGGCTAGTGGATCTGAGGGCAGACCACAGCGACCTCCCTGAACAGGGTCCAGTAACCATCACAGTGGCAGATATCCAAGAAAGGGTCTCCAGTATGAAGAGTTGGACAGCACCACGGCCCGACATGGTTCACGCCTACTGGCTAAAGAAGCTGACTGCACTCCACGAGCGTCTGGCAGCACAAATGAAACAGCTGCTAGTTAATGAGAGACACCTGGAATGGCTAACCGAAGGTCGGACGGTCCTGATCCCCAAGGACCCCAAGAAGGGACCGGTCCCCTCCAACTACCGACCAATAACCTGCCTCAGTACTACATGGAAGCTCCTGTCAGGCATCATATCGGCTAAGATGAACAGGCACATGGGTCAATACATGAGTGGGACACAGAAAGGAATTGGCAAGAATACCAGAGGCGCAAAACACCAGCTACTGGTAGACAGAACAGTCAGCCGAGACTGCAAGACCAGACTGACCAACCTGTGCACTGCCTGGATTGATTACAAGAAGGCCTATGACTCAATGCCCCACAGCTGGATACTGGAATGCCTAGAATTGTACAAGATCAATGGGACCCTAAGAGCCTTCATCAGGAACTCATTGGGGATGTGGCGTACAACACTAGAGGCCAACTCCAAGCCCATAGCACAAGTCACCATCAAGTGCGGGATCTACCAAGGAGATGCTCTGTCCCCACTGCTGTTCAGCATAGGCCTGAACCCCCTCAGTGAGATCATTAACAAGACTGGATACGGATACCGACTACGGAACGGAGCAGTTGTCAGCCACCTCCTATACATGGATGACATCAAGCTGTATGCCAAGAGTGAACGAGACATCGATTCACTGATCCACACTACCAGGCTATACAGCAATGACATTGGAATGTCGTTCGGACTGGAGAAGTGTAGTCGGATGGTATCAAAGAGAGGGAAGGTAGTCAGAACTGAGGGGATTGAACTACCAGAAGGCAACATTGCAGACATAGAGGACAGTTACAAGTACCTGGGGATCCCGCAGGCAAATGGGAACCATGAAGAGGCCGCTAGAAAGGCTGCAACCACCAAGTACCTGCAGAGGGTCAGGCAAGTCCTGAGGAGTCAGCTGAATGGTAAGAACAAGATCCGGGCCATCAACACCTACACCCTGCCCGTGATCAGGTACCCTGCTGGGGTAATAGGCTGGCCAAAGGAGGAGATAGAAGCCACTGACATAAAGACAAGAAAGCTCCTTACCATGCATGGAGGGTTTCACCCCAAGTCCAGCACCCTGAGGCTGTACGCTAAGCGGAAGGAAGGGGGCCGGGGACTGGTGAGTGTCAGCACCACAGTCCAGAATGAGACAACGAACATCCAAGAATACATTGGGAAGATGGCCCCAACTGACCGAGTGCTCAGTGAATACCTCAGGCAGCAGAAACCCAAGAAAGAGGAGGGAGACGAGGAACCATCATGGAAGGACAGGCCCCTGCACGGTATGTACCACCGGCAGATAGAGGAGGTGGCTGATATCCAGAAATCCTACCAGTGGCTGGACAAAGCTGGACTGAAAGACAGCACAGAGGCACTAATCATGGCAGCACAAGAACAAGCTCTGAGTACAAGATCCATAGAGGCTGGGGTCTATCACACCAGGCAAGACCCCAGGTGCAGGCTGTGTAAAGATGCCCCAGAGACAATCCAGCACATAACAGCAGGGTGCAAGATGCTAGCAGGCAAGGCATACATGGAACGCCATAACCAAGTGGCCGGCATAGTGTACAGGAACATCTGTGCTGAGAATAACCTGGAAGTCCCGAGGTCAAAATGGGAGATGCCCCCAAGGGTGGTGGAGAATGACCGAGCTAAGATCCTGTGGGACTTCCAGATACAGACGGACAAAATGGTGGTGGCTAACCAACCGGACATAGTGGTGGTAGACAAACAGAAGAAGACGGCCGTAGTGATCGATGTAGCGGTTCCGAATGACAGCAACATCAGGAAGAAGGAACACGAGAAGCTCGAGAAATACCAAGGGCTCAGAGAAGAGCTCGAGAGGATGTGGAGGGTGAAGGTAATGGTGGTCCCCGTGGTAATCGGAGCACTAGGTGCGGTGACTCCCAAGCTAGGCGAGTGGCTCCAGCAGATCCCGGGACTAACATCGGAGATCTCTGTCCAGAAGAGCGCAGTCCTGGGAACAGCTAAGATACTGCGCAGGACCCTCAAGCTCCCAGGCCTCTGGTAGAGGACCCGAGCTTGAAGGATAAACCGCCCACAGGGGCGTGCTGGGTGTTTTCATATATATATATATATATATATATATATATATATATATATATATATATATATATATATATATATATATATATATATATATATATATATATATATATATATATATATATATATATTAGGGCTGCCACGATTAGTCGACTAGTCACGATTACGTCGACTATCAAAATCGTCGACGACTAATTTAATAGTCGACGCGTCGTTTGAAGCTTTGTAAGATCACAAAAGACGCAGGAATCAGTAGTAGGATTTAAGAGTGTAATAATGGACTGAAACAGAAGATGGCAGCACTGCATGTCCAAGGATGCCAGCTGCCGTTAAACCCCGAAGAAGAAGAAACTGTGTCCC
This sequence comes from Copadichromis virginalis, assembly GCF_057382275.1. NCBI lineage: Eukaryota > Metazoa > Chordata > Actinopteri > Cichliformes > Cichlidae > Copadichromis > Copadichromis virginalis. The sequence continues at coordinate 6,607,300 of NC_140627.1, forward strand.
AGAATTCATAGCGCGGCCCTGCTTAGTTTCCAACAATGGCGGCAGCTGGTTAGTTTTAATATTATTTTTATTATTCTTTCTGGGTCACAAAATAAACGTTTAACATATTTTCAGGCGAGAATGTAGCTGTGTAAACCTCAAATATCTGCTCAGTTTATCAAGACACCACATATTTTCAAAAGCGCTCCGACGTTTTCGGAGGCATCTGTTACCCACTAGCTCGATAGCTAGCCGGGGGCTAGGCTAACTAGAGCCGTGAGAACACGGACTCCCGGCAGATCGTTTTCAAACCCACCGCCGTCTTTCACTACTGGTACTACTACTAATGTCTCTGTAAAGCACTTTGAATCACCTTGTTGTTGAATTGTGCTATACAAATAAACTTGCCTTGCCTTGCCTTGCCTTACTCAGGTTAAACATGATATATAAGTCACTTAGATAACTTCAAAATGTTGTTTGGCTTTTTTCAGTGTTTTATTTGTTCCTGAGTAAATCGGTTTGGATGAGATTAAAGTTATAGTTTTTACACAGCTGAATAAACGTCAAGCAGACAGCTGATCATCAGAAGTGTGAGATGCTGGAGAATTTACTCCGGTGTCCTGTTATATTTTAGATAGCAAGGAGTTTATTAAACTCCACCGAAACACTCTGCAAATGTCATTAAAATTGAATAAACTATCATCTTGTCTTTATTTTTAGTTAGCACATACCTTAAACACTTAAAGCTGAAAGCTAATGATAGTTATATAAGAGCAGATGCTGCTGGTGCAATAAGCTGTATGCTGTATGTTCAATGGATGATGATCTGATTAGTCGACTAATCGCAAAAGTAATCGCTGACTAGTCGACTATCAAAATAATCGTTTGTGGCAGCCCTAATATATATATATATATATATATATATATATATATATATATATATATATATATATATATATATATATATATATATATATGTGTGTGTGTGTGTGTGTGTGTATATATATATATATGTATATGTGTGTGTATATATATGTGTGTGTATATATATATATATATATATATATATATATATATATGTGTGTGTATATATATATATATATTAGGGGTGCAACGATATTCGTATCGATATTGAACCGTTCGATACAGTGCTTTCGGTTCGGTACGCATATGTATCGAACAATACAACATTTGTAATTTATTTTATCAACTTTCCTTCTGACGATGCTGTCTGTGTTGAGCGCTCAGTGAATCTGCGCTCGACTACTCCGCCTAGGCTGCACTGTCGAGCGCAGATCCACTGAGCGCTCAACACAGACAGCATCGTCAGAAGGAAGAGCGCAGGGCACCTCCCCCACCCTCATTCAGATCTGGCGTTTGGAATTATTTTGGTTTTCATGTGACGTATGACCCTGAAGGTAAGCGAGTCATGGACTAAAGTAAAACAGTATGTTGGATGTGCCATGCAATGCTCAATTACATGGGTGGGAACTAGTGTGTTAGCGCAGTTAGCTCGTTAACATGTTGGCCGTCTAGCCCCATGCACGGGGCGATCGGCGGTAGCTCGTTAACGGAGATTTGCCGTGTTGTGGTGTTAAGGTCATTTCAACGAGATTAACCTGAAAGCACTAGTGGGAACACAACGAATATGACTGCACATTTACGCCGACATCATCCTAGTGCAAAGACAAAAAAAACAAGCATGCTACTAACTTTAGCCGAGTCATTTAGACAGCTGTTAGCACATGATTCTCCTTATGCTGCTGAGAATATAGCCCAGAAGAAGCGGATAGTATAGCTTTTATTTTGGAAAGAGACATTTCTCTGTAATAAACTCTCTTTTCCAAAGATGCATGATTCCTCAATCAGATACAGGGCTTGCAATATCGCTAGCCTGACGTCCTGGGGCTAGCGATTTTTTCAGTCGGGCTACCAAAATCTATCTCTTCCCTGCCCGTCGGGCTATTGTAGGAAGGAAAAATATATGTCAATGCTTTTGCATTCTTTCAGAAATGTAGCTGGGTAATTATGTCATTGGCATCGGTGAGCCACTGTCAATATGTGACATATTGAAATCGCGTTTGAATTTGCGCTTGTTTTTTTGCTTTCACTTTGCAATCGCGCGAACTGTGTATAGAGAGCGACAGCACTGATCTGTGAGTGATGATAATTTGCGCACCAATTCCTCTGACATCGTCTTATTAATTGTTAGCTTACTATGCAAACATGACAAGTGAAATCTCCCGCAGCTTAAACATGTGAGAGGTTGATCGCGCAGAGAATCGCTGAGCTTATGTGAGTACGTGTGTAAAAGCAGCAGGATTTATATTTGACTACGATGACCTGGATGACTGAGAACCTTCACAGACAGATATATATTTTAGTTCTACTGAGCCAAATAAGACAGGTTAGGGTGAAGAAGTGACAGCCAAAGAAAAGCTTACCACAAAACGGAGAAGTTATGACAAATCAGACTATAAGGCAAAAAGAAAGTGCAGCTTTATGGTTTCATGGACAAAAGAATTTCTGTGGCTGCAATATGACGAGCTAAATAACCAGGGCTGCACATAAGTGGTCCGCAGGTGCGCATTCGCTGTCAAAATAAAAAACACGCACAAGGGTTAGGGTTAAATTTAAAAACTGTACTTTTGAGTTAAAATATATATTTATAATTTTAATAAATGACAAATTAAAAAGGCATGAACATTTTTTTTGTATCGAAAAAATATCGAACCGTGACACCAAAGTATCGAACCGAACCGAACCATGAATTTTGTGTATCGTTGCACCCCTAATATATATATATATATATATATATACACACACACACACACACACACACACACACACATACATACGTATGTATACACACACACACATAAGCCATGCTTTTTCTACATACTGCCGTCATTTTTTATTTTTTGCTTTGGGGTTTTTTTTGCTTTTTGTAAAGCATTTTCTATGGACAGCTCTAAAACGGTAAAGGAAGGGGGGAGAAAGCAACCTCTTTCCTATCGGTGGAAAAATGTACCACGTCAACCAAGTCAACAAGTGGGATTTGGTTGTTTAGGAAAAGGGGAAAGTTTTGGGAGTGACGGTAACGGCAGCGAGACAGAGCGAGCGAGTGAGAGAGAGAGTTTTTAGATGTGGGAGATTTGTGACTTTAGTGTGGAGAGTATAGTTAGTGTGTTGTGTTGTCTTGTGTAGTTAGTCTGTTGTGTAGTTGTTTTGTTTTGTGTGTCAGTGAGGGCACTAATGAATGTCACAAAGGCACATTGCAATGTAAACACTCACCAAGTAGAAAACCAGCGGAGTGACACACCTCCTGTTGTGAGGCCTGCAGGTTTATCCCTCTGTCTCTTGGTGGACAAATGTTTTTTTTTACTTACATAATTTGTGGGGCATCTTATTGCGACACCTGATTGTTCTCTCATGGTTGTACAAAATAATAATTAATAATAATTAATAATTAACAATAATTAATTATGTGGGCTACAGAAAATAATTAAGTTGTAGACTATATTTATATAAAAAGTGTGTACACTTACTGCACTTGAATCATTTTAACCATATGTAACCACCTGCATATGTGTTTGGGAAAAAAAGGCTTTGATTTTGCCACCCCATTTGATTTCTTTGCCACCCTAAGAAAATTTCTCTACATCCACCCCTGTGTGGAAGGAGTCGCGGCTCTACTTTGAATACCTCCCAAATGACTTAACTCCTCACCAAATACTAAGGGACCACCCATCCACCCTGTGGAGAAAGGTCATTTCCAACCCTTGTATCTATAATCCTATTCCTTTGCCTTTAAAAGAACAAGCATCTTCTTAACAAAAAGATCATGCCTAGATTAACAGATTTTTGGCATTTCTCAGCAACTATCGTCTTGATGCATGCTCAATCATCCAGGTAAGTAAATCTCCAAAAGTGCATCAAGACATTTTAACCCACTTTGGCAAGGACTGCCTAAAGATGCTTGTATGTAGTTACAGTTACAGTTGGTGCTTGTACGTCAGTATGAGCAAACAGCACGTAAGACGGCGGATTACAGGAACCACCTGAGATTCAGCCAAAACAGACAAAACAGGATTACTCCTAAAAGTCTGCAAATGAGCTCTTCAGTTAAAGGCTTCCGGGCAACAAAAGTCCTCCAGAAGGCACAGCATCAGTTGCTTAATGAATGGGTGAGGCAAACAAATTTTACCATCGACATGCTAAAATCTCAAGAGGAGCAGATTCGATAGAGAGACTGACAATGCTTTTAGATGAGAATATTCTTAAAAAGGTGTTTGACTTTACTGAGAAGGCTCGTCTAGCACAGCACAAGAAGTCTAAGACCAGGCAACAAAGGAAGTTTGACTTACTTGTTGTACGTCGGAAACCACCACAAAATACGGAGAGTGTCGTCAGTGGCCAGAAGAGAGAAAGATGCGACACCAAGGATGTGGACAAGTGGGTGAAGAATTTGTCTGACAGACAGCTCACCCAAACAGAGAAAAATATCCTTGCTAAAGGGTTGAATTTTGCTGTCACACCAAGACAAATCCCGCTAGTGGAGCTGATCACAGCCACAGAAACAGCAATTTGAAACAACAATATTGCAGAAGTGGAAGCAGAGCAACTACGGACGAAATCAGCAATGCAAAGCCCTCAGCATCCAACATCACCATGGAGGAGAGGAAGGCACTCACATTACTTATCCTTCCAGCAGGCAAGGGTAGCTGCACAGTACTGCTAAACTAGAAAGACTATCATGAGAAAATTTTGTCACTACTCAGTGATGAAAATACTTATGAGCCCCTGAAACGAGACCCAGGAAGTGGTTACAGGAAGAGGGTGATAGACTGTCTGAAGCAGTTAGAACAAGACATGGCTATTGACCGGACCTCATACCACAAGCTGTACCTAGGGGAGTCTACACCAAGTCTGTATGGTTTACCGAAGATACATAAACAGAGTGTACCTTTAAGACCGATTGTCTGTATGATCAACTCGGTCACCTATAACATCTCCAAGTTTATGGCTTCGATCCTCAACCCACTAGTAGGCAGCTCTGAAAACCACATCCAGAACACCCTGGATTTTGTTGAGAAGGTGAGAGATGTCATTATGGAGACAGATGAAACCATGGTCTCGTACGACGTTACATCCCTCTTCACGTGCATCACACTCACCGAAGCATTGGAGGTAGTCCATAAGAGATTACAGTAAGACACCAACCTCAGCAACAGGACCACTCTCAGCATTGACCAAGTGCGTTTGCTTTTGGAACTGTGTCTTCATTCCACCTACTTCACATACAAGAGTCGATTCTACAGGCAGAAACATGGGTGTGCCATGGGCTCAACAGTTTCACCCATCGTGGCCAATTTATACATGGAAGAAGTGTAAAAGAGGGCTTTGCTATCCTACCCTGGAACACCACCAAGCCATCGGTTCAGATATGTGGATGACACCTGGGTGAAAATCAAATCTCAGGACGTACCACATTTCACAGATCACATTTACTCGGTGGACCAACACATCAAATTCACCAGGGAGGATATGAAAAGCGGCAGGTTAGCCTTCTGAGACTGTGAGATTTCCATCAGTAGTGGGGGACATCCCCCACTACTGATGGAAATCAGTAGTCATCTAAAAGCTGACGTGTACCATAAACCTACGCATACGGATCAGTATTTAAGGTTTGACACTCATCATCCACTGGAGCACAAACTGGGTGTCATTAGGACGCTACAACACAGGCCAGTGGACACTCTTTTCAAGGATGAGGATGTACACATCTTGGACAGGGAGGAACGCTGGTTTGAGCGCAGAGTCAAGGAGACCATTTACGTGAAAAGGGAAAGACCATCTCTGAATCAAGGAGGGGGCCTAAGGGTACATCTTTCGCCATCTTACAATGCTGTGATTGCAGCCATTCCCCAACTCTATGTGAATGGTACTCATGGCCATTGATCAGCCATTTCCCCAACAAAACGCTACGTCCAGATGAACAGAATCAACTTTTGGAGGTCTCAGCAACTATGTTCCATCTGGTGGCAGATGGCTGCATAACATCTAGGACACAATAGTTTACCAGTATTGGGTGTCAATTAGGGCTGCCACGATTTGTCGACTAGTCACGATTACGTCGACTATCAAAATCGTCGACGACTGATTTAATAGTCGACGTGTCGTTTGAAGCTTTGTAAGATCGCAAAAGACGCAGGAATAATAGCAGGATTTAAGAGTGTAATAACGGACTGAAACAGAAGATGGCAGCACAGCATGTACAAGGATGCCAGCTGCCGTTAAACCCCGAAGAAGAAGAAGCAGCTGTGTCCCAGAATTCATAGCGCGGCCCAGTTTAGTTTCCAACAATGGCGGTAGCTAGTTAGTTTTAATATTACTCTTATTATTCTTTCTGGGTCACAAAATAAACGTTTAACATATTTTCAGGCGAGAATGTAGCTGTGTAAACCTCAAATATCGGCTCAGTTTATCAAGACACCACATATTTTCAAAAGCGCTCCGACGTTTTCGGAGACGTCTGTTACCCACTAGCTCGATAGCTAGCCGGGGGCTAGGTCACTAGCGCCGTGAGAACACCGGACTCCCGGCAAATTGTTTTCAAACCCACCGCTGTCTTTCGCGACTCAGGTTGAATATATATGAGTCACTTAGATAAATTAAAAATGTTGTTGTTTGGCTTTTTTTTTTTTTTTTTTTTTTGTATTTTATTTGTTCCTGAGTAAATCGGTTTGGCTGAGATTAAAGTTATCGTTTTTACACAGCTGAATAAACGTCAAGCAGACAGCTGATTATCAGAAGTGTGAGATGCTGGAGAATATACTCCGGTGTCCTGTTATATTTTAGATAGCAAGGAGTTTATTAAACTTTACCGAAACAATCTGCAAATTTCATTAAAATTGAATAAACTATCATCTTGTCTTTATTTTTAGTTAGCACCTTAAAAGCTTAAAGCTGTAAGCTAATGATAGTTATATAAGAGCAGATGCTGCTGGTGCAATAAGCTGTAGTTTTACGTCCAGTGGATGATGATCTGATTAGTCGACTAATCGCATAAATAATCGGTGACTAGTCGACTATCAAAATAATCGTTTGTGGCAGCCCTAGTGTCAATTAAAATGTTAACAATTAGATTAAATGACTGTGCATTTGGTCCAACTAGTGAAAATAGTCATGTCGTCAACTACTCGGGCACATCCCTAGTTCAAAGTCCTAAATTAATAGAAGGACATAGAAGAGGACAGAGAAGACAACTAAGGACAAAATAGAAAATTAGATGGACTGGACTGGTTATTATATAGCGCTTCTCTGCTCTGAGCACTCAAAGCGCTTAAATTAGGAAAATATTCAGAAAAATACATAGAATGTACTTGCTGTCCACTTGTGAGCTAGAGTGCCTCTAGCACCCACTGGACCTCTTCAGGAGAACTACGACCAGGACCTTCATCTGGAGACAGTGGAATCAATGTCTGACCAACCACAGGACAAGAGACTCTGGAGAGGTAGATGCATGATAATAGGAACTCGCCCACTGGCTAGCAAGCCAGTGGTTAGCAGCAACTACCCACAAGTACAGTGAATATGTGCCCAAATAAATAGAAACATCTAAAACAAAAGACTTAAATTACTTGCCATTAATAAGCCTGGGTGACGTACTTAGGTAAAGTTCATCTGTAAGAAACACAGCATAGTACAGTACAGTGTAGATTCCTCCTAAAGCAAAGTTTCAGAAGAAATTAGTCCATTCCTTATTTTCCTTTTTTTCTTTGGTAGTCAATATGTTTCCATCATATAGCCATCAATTCTCTTCTGCTTATCCTTATCACTGTCTGGGGTGGGGAGCTGGCGCCTATCCCAGCTACCATAGGGTGAGAAGTGGGGTACACCCTGGACAGGTCGTCAATCTGACACAGAGATACAGAGACAGAAAACCATGCAAACTCAGTGCTTCTCATGATGAGCACACTGCTCCCGAGGTCCACAGAGCTGTTGAAAGGAATGACTTAAAAACTCTGAAGGTCTCTATATGCCTGAGAACTCCTTAAAGGGCCTTTGGGGGTGTTAACCAACTCGTCACAATCCTGTCATATAAAACTATCCAACATAAATTTTTATAATTAAAAAAATGTCATTAACCAAATATGCAGGTGTGCACATAAGTGGTCCACAGGTGCGCATTTGCTGTCAAAATAAAAGACACGCACCAGATAAGAAGTTGCAATGCGCGTTTGCGTACGTAAGATTTTCTGGAGGAGGACAGACATTTGTTTAGAACTCTTAAAGATGTCGAAGAAGCAAGCTCCTTTAAGAAATTACTTTGGTGTTCCTCCACCTCCAAAGAAATGTCAGAAGGAGTCCGAACCGCAAAAGAAGCGCATATTCTTGGAAAAGTGGTTGCAGGAGGTGAGCTGGCTTCAAACAAACGATGAACGCTCAGAGATGTGATGCAGAATATGCTGTGACAAACCCACTCTAGCGGACAAAAACAGTGCCTTTTATATGTACGCAAATGCAACTTCTTATCTGATGCGCGTCTTCTATTTTGACAGCGAATGCGTACCTGCGGACCACTTATGTGCACCCCTGCAAATATGGTGCAATTATAAGGTGTTCCCTAATCAGTTGTATTAAAATAACAAAGTAAACAGATGTATGTTGGTGTCCAGTAACCTTTTAGCCAATGTTATTTTTTTAGAAAACTTTTAACACCAAACTGTCGATCAACAAAACTATAAATCTGTTCTGTTCGGATTTGTTCAAACAATTACATGAGAGGTATACATACATACATTTTGGCCATAATTAAACTGGAAAAAAAGACAGAAACAAGTGTGGGGTTTAAAAGGTGTGCAGGAGTGTAAAAATGCATAATTTCTACAGCTATACAAGTAGAAGCATCTGTATTTCCTTTATTCTGTGAAACAGATAACCGATGTCGAAACTTTCCAAAGAAGTCATCTTCGTTGCCATGGTAATGGCAACTTACAGTGGGGCAAAAAAGTATTTAGTCAGCCACCGATTGTGCAAGTTCCCCCACCTAAAATGATGACAGAGGTCAGTAATTTGCACCAGAGGTACACTTCAACTGTGAGAGACAGAATGTGAAAAAAAAAATCCATGAATCCACATGGTAGGATTTGTAAAGAATTTATTCGTAAATCAGGGTGGAAAATAAGTATTTGGTCAATAACAAAAATACAACTCAATACTTTGTAACATAACCTTTGTTGGCAATAACAGAGGTCAAACGTTTACTATAGGTCTTTACCAGGTTTGCACACACAGTAGCTGGTATTTTGGCCCATTCCTCCATGCAGATCTTCTCGAGAGCAGTGATGTTCTGGGGCTGTCGCCGAGCAACACGGACTTTCAACTCCCGCCACAGATTTTCTATGGGGTTGAGGTCTGGAGACTGGCTAGGCCACTCCAGGACTTTCAAATGCTTCTTACGGAGCCACTCCTTTGTTGCCCGGGCGGTGTGTTTTGGATCATTGTCATGTTGGAAGACCCAGCCTCGTTTCATCTTCAAAGTTCTCACTGATGGAAGGAGGTTTTGGCTCAAAATCTCACGATACATGGCCCCATTCATTCTGTCCTTAACACGGATCAGTCGTCCTGTCCCCTTGGCAGAAAAACAGCCCCATAGCATGATGTTTCCACCCCCATGCTTCACAGTAGGTATGGTGTTCTTGGGATGCAACTCAGTATTCTTCTTCCTCCAAACACGACGAGTTGAGTTTATACCAAAAAGTTCTACTTTGGTTTCATCTGACCACATGACATTCTCCCAATCCTCTGCTGTATCATCCATGTGCTCTCTGGCAAACTTCAGACGGGCCTGGACATGCACTGGCTTCAGCAGTGGAACATGTCTGGCACTGCGGGATTTGATTCCCTGCCGTTGTAGTGTGTTACTGATGGTGACCTTTGTTACTTTGGTCCCAGCTCTCTGCAGGTCATTCACCAGGTCCCCCCGTGTGGTTCTGGGATCTTTGCTCACCGTTCTCATGATCATTTTGACCCCACGGGATGAGATCTTGCGTGGAGCCCCAGATCGAGGGAGATTATCAGTGGTCTTGTATGTCTTCCATTTTCTGATGATTGCTCCCACAGTTGATTTTTTCACACCAAGCTGCTTGCCTATTGTAGATTCACTCTTCCCAGTCTGGTGCAGGTCTACAATACTTTTCCTGGTGTCCTTCGAAAGCTCTTTGGTCTTGGCCATGGCGGAGTTTGGAGTCTGACTGTTTGAGGCTGTGGACAGGTGTCTTTTATACAGATGATGAGTTCAAACGGGTGCCATTCATACAGGTAACGAGTGGGGGACAGAAAAGCTTCTTACAGAAGACGTTACAGGTCTGTGAGAGCCAGAGATTTTCCTTGTTTGAGGTGACCAAATATTTATTTTCCACCCTAATTTACGAATAAATTCTTTACAAATCCTACCATGTGAATTCATGGATTTTTTTTTCACATTCTGTCTCTCACAGTTGAAGTGTACCTCTGGTGCAAATTACTGACCTCTGTCATTATTTTAGGTGGGGGAACTTGCACAATCGGTGGCTGACTAAATACTTTTTTGCCCCACTGTATCTGAATGGTCATGCATTAGCACAAATGAGACCCTGTGAATTAATGGACTATTTACTGAATAGCACAGTTCAAGGTTATGATCAAACTGCATTTTTGAAGTTGAAGTTAAAGACATTCACTTGCCATTCATTCAAACTACATTTCTTAAATACTCATATCATATAACACAGGTTAATACCAGTGGAGGTCTTGGACTAGTAAAAGTAGATGCAGGTTCAGGCAGCGTGGTTTAAAGGTGGTTTAAAGGTGGTTTAAAGGATTATCAAAATATCTCATGTTCTGGATTTCAACGTTAATCGTCTAGTTTTCCAAGGGAGATCAACCCCCTGGCTTCAACAACATCTCATGGCCAATTCTATTCCATTCATTTATTTTGATATTACAGCACTGTAAACCTGTGGTGACATCTACCTGACTTTGTCAGTCATCGGTTCTGTCCATATATATGCTGCTACAAGGCTGTATGTGGACAAGTCCACTGTGCACCGCAAAGCTCTGTCTTTTTTTGCCTTGAGATTCCGATTCGCTGTAGCCCTGCAAGAGGAAAAAAAAGAACCCTCACTCTACCTGTCAACAATTATTAACGTTTTTTAACAAAAGCACCCCCCCCCCCCCCTCCTTCCAAAAAAAAAGAAACAAAAAACCCACCAAAAAAAACCAAAAACAGGCAGACCGTGACCCCTGTGCCACCACCCCTATCCATCTCCGCTTTCTCAGCTGGTCATCCTAGAACAACTGTTGATCTGACAGGACACAATTCTCGCCTTTGGCTGACACGGCCTGATGGAGAAAGGAAAAAGAAACAATACACAGGCCTACAAGTGTCTCAACCCCCCCGCAAGAAAAAAAAACTCCACAAGAGTTTCTGTTGAATCCTGGCAACACAGACAGCACTGTGTTTTCCCAGCCACATACAGAGATGGAGGGAAGGAGGCAGTCCGATTAGACAATAAGGCTGCAACATTAGTGTTTATCTTAAGCTGGATTATTACTCCAGAAAGCAATGGTCTTATTTTCTGTGTAAGAAAAAAAACATGCTGCCTCTTTGGGAGCAGTGTGATACTCAGATGACATATTGTGTTTTGGGTTTTTTTCTTACTTTCATTGCTTGCCTTTTCTTTTTTGCAACTTTGAATTTGACTACTTTCCACCAAACTTTCTAATGTTTCTAATGTTTGTTGGGCTTCATATCCTCCCTGATTTTATGGAAATATTCTAAAAGTATAATAAATTCAGTCCACTGACAGAAACAGAAGGTTCAGCAGCAGATGAACTACTGCCTCACTTTACAGAATGCACAGACCTGCATGGTTAAATTCATCCATTCATTTATATTCTTCATATGAGTGCTTTACTTCACGTGACTCAAATTTATTTTATGTGATTTGACTGTCAAGCACGAGTCCATTTCACCATGTCGAGTCCATCCAACTGCTTGTAGCAACCATATTAAACAACACAAAATTATGTAAGACTGCATTTATGTGAGAGTGCTGTGAAGCTGACCTTGACATATTCCCACATTTTCCTGCTACACATGAGAAAACTAAAGGACAACAAGAGACTGATGTACTGTGCATGATGTCAGCTGTCTCCAGGAAATTACTGCTAGAGAAAATGGAAAGAGAAGATTAAAGAACTATAGCACAAAACATGTCAACAGGGGACTAAACTGAAGGAAAGTGTGGACAAAGCTTCCCACCCTCTCTACAGAGAGCTGACACAGCCTCATAGCAATTTTGGTCTGCGGCTCATCCCCTACAGGTGCATAGAGAACCTCTTCAGGCACTCATGTCGACTGCCATCCATATGTACACTGCTTTGCACCACAGAGGCTGCAGCTTCAGCCAAGGCGCTTCTTACATCTTCATCTCTATCAGTTAGAGTAGGAAAGACTACAGGAGTGGAGCTACCTTCTTTCCTCTTTGCTTGCATGGTTCTTTTTGTATTCCTTTGCATACAGGCCAACATTATTTCACTCATAAACGAACAGTCGTGATGAAATGCACTGTACACCTACAATTACACTTCAGCGACACAGTTTTAACTATTTAATGTCCACTTAACATTCACAAGCACAAGCAATAACATAAATAGTTTAAAGAGGACTATTCTGCGTAATTTTGTTTCTTTACTTTAAACTTGTTTCTTTAATTTTTCAATGTGCCTTAGTATGAAGCAGAAGAAAAGAAACATAAGTGAAGTTTGGGAGTGGAAAAATCAGAGTGTGGGTCTGTTTTTCAGCAAACAGCACTGGCATGCTTCGTACAATTGAAGGGGGATGAATGGAAAAATGCACTGAGACATTCTTGATAAAAATCTGCTGCCATCTACCAGGATGATGAAGATGTTTCAGCACAAGAATGACCCCAAACAGAGACCCAAGGAAACTCTCAATGTGTTTCAAAGAAATATTATAAAGCTGATCAAATGGCCCAGCCAGTCATTTGACCTGAATCCAATTGAAAATCCATGTAAAGAACAAAACATCAGTGCTCACCGAGGGGGCCCACAGAACCTTCAGGTTTAGAAGACTGCATGGAAAATGGGTCAAATTCACAACTGACCAATGCATGCCACTAGTTTTTCCATACAAGAGGCAACTTGAAGCTACCATCACCAAAAAAAAAGGCTTTCGTACAAAGCATTAAACACATTTCAGTAATCGTGTTCAGTACTTTTTCCCTGTGTCAGTTCTCATTATTACACATTACCTAATTTATGGACAGCAATCGTTTGATTTCTTGGTCATCTACTAATTGTAAGGTTGGTGGTTCGATCCCTGGCTCCTGCAATCTGCATACCAAATATCATTGAGCAAGATGATTTCTCCAAGTTGCTTTTAAATCCATCGGAGTATAAATGTGTGTGGACGTTAGATAGAAAAAGCATAGAAAAAACTGCTTGCAAGAATGGGCGAATTAGGCAAATTGTATAAGGTGCTTTGAGTAATCAGAGCAGAAAAGAACCAGGCCCTTTTCCATTTCCATGTGTGGATTGGATGGTTGTTACCAACATATGGTGAAAATTTCATGTGAATAGCATCTTTATTTACTTAGCAAAGTGGTTGGATATTTACTTTTCCCCACTGTATGTGTGTCCCAGTCCCATCCTCAATTTAAACTGATAATGGAGCTCAAACACTAACAAAAGGAAAAACGTAACATGTTTATTGGGAATGAGCACTGATAAAAGCAGACTTTATTTTACTGAGGTACCTTTTATTTGTACTTTTAAACAGACCTCTGTCTATGTACAATTCAGTTACTGGTCTGAATCATTCATGTCAGGTGGAAACACGATGGGAAAGCCTGAGCTGCTTCACTGCTCTACCTTCCAACAACAAAGCCCCTTTGCCTGCGCAGAGAATACATGGCTTAACTTGCATGACCGGACAACACAGTCAATGTGGATTAAAAACTAATACCTAATCACTGGCCATTAATACTTTGCAGCCAGAACCTCACATTTGCCATGATCTGACATGCGTCAAAATGATCCACATCCCCAGGAGCCACGAGCGCTAAATAAAGATGCTATTCACATGAAATTTTCACCATATGTTGGTAACAACCAGCCTTCAGAAAAGATCATGATTTTTTTTTCGTTTTTTGTTAGGTGGATATATATACATACAGACAGAGCCCAACTACTGCTCAGAATTACCTTGGCATGACGAACTTTTACGCAAGAAAAGGGGATGCAGCTGTAAAGACACGTTCAGAGTAACCCCTGGAACACTTACAGAGTCTAGTCACTACCACCAAGAAAGCTCAACGGCGCTTCAGTAATCGCTTAATTTAAGCTGCTGAGCCGAGATTGCAAGCATTAAGGAGTCAAACGCAGGAGCAGACACCGCCATGAATAGGGCACTTAATACATTAACAAACTATCCGGTACAAACGGACTCCAAGATAGCGATAACAAGTGCGTCAAAAATGAAAAAAATCTATCACTTACCTTGCTCAATCAGCAGGACGGTCATGCAGACCAGCATAGCCCAGAACACAGGATTCACCATATTTATCGATCTTTTTCTATGCTTGTGCTGTCGTCTGAGGTAATTAACCAACAAGTCCTTTAAAATCCAGAAAAGTGTTTTGTCTCCAAGTCCTCAGTCTCCCCGTCTGACTGTAAAGCATCCGCCAACGCAACGGTCCACAGAGTCCCTCCTCCTTCCACTGGTTATTGGCAGCGGTGCTAACGGGAAGCTAGCAGTAAGTACAGAAACCACTTCCGATTGCGTGTACGTGTTTAAGCGCACAAATAGGGAGGTGGCGGGTCTGGTGCTTTTAAACTGAAGCAGTCATCAACATGCTTCCTGTTGTAGTCAGGTTGCATGTCGCTAGCTTCAAGCTGGGCCCTTGAGTAAGTCATTTAAAGGTTCTGGTTTTAAGTAGCCATTACCACAGCCGAATTTTACTGATTACTTATTTACTGTTTTTTCCCGCAATATTTCTGAAAATGAAAGAACGAAGAGAAACAACAACAATGTCTGTGAAATACCCGCAGTCTTCATTTTAGTTTTTTCAGTGTATATTTTGTCATTGGTGCCCAGTATCAAATGTATTATGTGTATTATTTGCAACAAGTAGAGTAATATATGCAGCCTTAAACAAACATTTAATCGTGAGCAATATTCATATCAGACTTGGTTTTAGATCCCTAACACGTCGACTAGAACTTTAATTTATCTAATTAGTTCTGTGATCGTTTCTCAAAAATAAATGACGCAGAGAAGGGATCGCACACTTAGGGTTATCTGTTCTGGTCTAGTTGATTCTTAACCTCAGAGATGTTCAAAATCTGCATTCAAGAGTCTGTATGCTATTACTGCATATTACTGCAGCGAAGCACTTCATTTAGGACTGAACATGAAAGCAATAAATTAAACGATGTAGTTTCCTGTGCACCTCTGCATGCCAAAAAGGTTTTAAAAATTACATTAAAAGCAAATTGGAGAGTAGTGTCAGTGCACAAGCACAATTTTTTTTCAGGGGGGTGCTTTTATTTTTGCAAATTTTTGAACTCAGCTTTCAAGGAAAATGTTTTTTTTAACAGGTTATGCAGAATCATGCATTTGTCTCCTTACACAGAAAATAAGCATTGCTTTCATTACTCAGTAACTAATCTAAAACCTTTAAGCCCAAATCAAGTTTATGTCTCAATTAAAAAATGACTGAAACCAAAACGACAAGTTCCTTTGACACCTGTAAATAGAGTGAGTCAAAAGTTAAAGGTGTTTTCTTAGAGTAACGCCACACCTCATCATCTAATGCTAACATGACCCTTTCTCCTTTTATCTCTGACAGTGAATGCTTGCTGTATAAAATCTTTATCTTTTCACAATCAACTCCTTTTCTGTACTCTTTAGATTGCTGTATTTAAGAATACATAGTTTTGCATTCTGTTTTTGTTTGTTTGTTTGCTTGCTTGCTTGGGTTTTGTTTTTTGCTTTTTGTTTTTTGAAAAAAATTAGTCTTTATGATTGCTCATAGTGGAAGGGAAAAACCAACAGTGGTCATACGGTACAGTGATCTGAACTAAACATAAACTGTTAGTAGCTATTTCACAAAGGGTTGCATTTAAGCCCTATAAATATCTTTTATATTAGTCATACTCATCACTTACACCTGTCAACTCAGAAAATTGAGTTGTTCTATATTTAAGCACTTAACAGATTAACTGTGGCAATATTGTAGAGCCTAACTGTTACATAATCTGTTGTAACTGTAACCCCTTGAACTTTCCGCATTTTGTCACATTACAGCCACAAACATGAACCAATTTTATTGGAATTCCACGTGAAAGACCAACACAAAGTGGTGTACACGTGAGAAGTGGAACAAAAATCATACATGATTCCAAACATTTTTTTTTACAAATAAATAACTGCAAAGTGGGGTGTGTGTAATTATTCAGCCCCCTTTGGTCTGAGTGCAGTCAGTTGCCCATAGACATTGCCTGATGAGTGCTAATGACTAAATAGAGTGCACCTGTGTGTAATCTAATGTCAGTACAAATACAGCTGTTCTGTGACGGCCTCAGAGGTTGTCTGAGAGAAAATTGGGAGCAACAACACCATGAAGTCCAAAGAACACACCAGACAGGTCAGGGATAAAGTTATTCAGAAATTTAAAGCAGGCTTAGGCTACAAAAAGATTTCCCAAGCCTTGAACATCCCACGGAGCACTGTTCAAGCGATCATTCAGAAATGGAAGGAGTATGGCACAACCGTAAACCTACCAAGACAAGGCCGTCCACCTAAACTCACAGGCTGAACAAGGAGAGCGCTGATCAGAAATGCAGCCAAGAGGTCCACGGTGACTCTGGATGAGCTGCAGAGCTCTACAGCTCAGGTGGTAAATGGCCTGTATTTGTATAGCGCTTTACTAGTCCCTAAGGACCCCAAAGCACTTTACACATCCAGTCATCCACCCATTCACACACACATTCACACACAGGTGGGGGAATCTGTCCATAGGACAACTATTAGTCGTGCACTGCACAAAGTTGGCCTTTACGGAAGAGTGGCAAGAAGAAAGCCATTGTTAACAGAAAATCAGAAGAAGTCCCGTTTGCAGTTTGCCACCAGCCATGTGGGGGACACAGCAAACATGTGGAAGAAGGTGTGCTGGTCAGAGTTGATGGGAAGATGGATGGAGCGAAATACAGGACAATCTTGGAAGAAAAGTTCTTGGAGTCTGCAAAAGACTTGAGACTGGGGCGGAGGTTCACCTTCCTGCAAGACAACGAACCTAAACATAAAGCAATGGAATGGGCAACAATGGAATGGTTTAAAACAAAACACATCCATGTGTTAGAATGGCCCAGTCAAAGTCCAGATCTAAATCCGATCGAGAATCTGTGGCAAGATCTGAAAACTGCTGTTCACAAACGCTGTCCATCTAATCTGTCTGAGCTGGAGCTGTTTTGCAAAGAAGAATGGGCAAAGATTTCAGTCTCTAGATGTGCAAAGCTAGTAGAGACATACCCTAAAAGACTGGCAGCTGTAATTGCAGCAAAAGGTGTGTAAACGACCACGGCAGACCCAGTGGCATTTTAACCATTCTTTATTAATACTGGACGGTTGCTGTTCACAATACAGGTAGAGCTGCAGCTCTCCCGCTGCCCATTCAACATCACCACAACAACAACTCCAACCACAGGACCCAGTACAATATTTAATTCGGCGGGGCATGACTCTCCCGGCTGGAGCGGCTCCTCGGGCGCCGCCTCCGCCGGTGCCTCTCCCGGCTGGAGCGGCTCCTCGGGCGCCGCCTCCGCCGCTGCCTCTCCCGGCTGAAGCGGCTCCTCGGGCGCCGCCTCCGCCGCTGTCTCTCCCGGCTGGAGCGGCTCCTCCGGCGCCGGTGTTGTGCCAAAGTAGTTACCCCCGTCAAAAATTGTTTCCCCATTCACGGGAGCGCGCAAAGTAGGAGGAGCCACTTGCCCAGCTCCGTTCTGTACGCTACTTGTCACTGATCTGCAGTCGACGCGATAAAGAGTAAAAGCTGGAAAACAGCAGACTCGATGAATTTAATATTAGTTTCGTGACATTGTAATGTGCCGTGTGGAAGACATGCAGTTTACCTTATACTGTACACTGAAATAACCTGCTGGGAATACTTTGTCTAGAAAAAGACTTTGATACTATAATACTGTAAAACCAGATGCGATCATGGAAACACGTCGCTCTCCAGTGAATTTACACTCGGTTTACACTTTGTAGCGAAGCTATCACGAATGAGTTTATTTGCAAAATCAATCTCAGTATAACCAATAAGTACAGTAACTTTGGAGAAGATGTCTTATTCACAGCAAAAGTTATGGAGGGATACAGATTTTATCAGGCTGTGTGGCATCGGCTGCCAAAATGTGTGCCCCCCCATCTGTAATCCATATTGCCTTTGCCATCACAAAGGGTGTATTGGCCAAATAAGTCACAGTATAACCAATAAGTACAGTAACTTTGGAGAAGATGTCTTATTCACAGCAAAAGTTATGGAGGGATACAAAATTTATCAGGCTGTATGGCATTGGCTGCCAAAATGTGTTCCCCCCCCCATCAATAATGCACCTTCACGAAAGAGTTTATTTGCAAAATAAATAACAGTATAACTAATAACTACTGTAACTTTGGAGACCATTTGGTTTTTTTAGACTTCTTAATTTAACATCTACATCTATATATGTAGATATGTGTTCTCGACAATGTGTGCCATAAGAACACTAGCTGTGGACCTTTAGTGTCAACTATGTATAAGCGAAACAAATAAACACATCTTCTGGTGGTGGGCTTTTCACGCAGAGCTGGTGGAACTACCGCAAACACATCTCACACTGAATCTGTAAAAAAATAAATAATTACAAATCCCAATGTTAAAAATTCATTTATGGGAATTGATCATAACATTTAGCAGTCTTTCTTGATGTCATTACCCATTTGTTGTCAGTTTCATGCTCTTCTTCCCCGCAGAAATGACAGATGTTTGTCAAGTCATCTGTTTTAAAAAGTGAAAAAATAGCACATAGAGTACACTACCTACTAGTCTACTGACTCTTTTCGCAAGATCTTTTCAGCAAACTGAAAAAGAGATTCTAAGATGACTAAATAGGCTAATATCGTAAATGTTATTTTATAGTAATTTGTTTTCTGTGAATCAATTTCTTTCTTTTATTGTGTAATTATCTTATATTCCTTTTCCTGTCATTAACATTTATTACAACACAACATTTCCAATATTCTCGTATATATGTATGTATTACGGTTAAGACTCGTACTTTCAATGCAAAGACTCCACATGAGGTAGCGTCCACTTGTTTTGGGTGTTTGACTGTGTCACAAGTCCATCTTGAGACGTTGCATCCTTTTTTTTCGCATGAATGCCCTGAAAGACAAGTACAATAAAAACAAATAACAATTTTTAAAATTTTGGTGACACAAGAAGGTGAACAGTATGGAGAGCTTAAGTGTCTGTTGAACATCAAGTTAAGAACTGACCACACTGTTTTGTTAAAATCATTACTTTTTAAAAGTCTACAACGCATTTCCGTGGACAATTACTTGTGCTTTTTTCCCCGTTTCTGCCCATGATATAGAAATCAATCACTTACACAGTACACTTTGAAGAGATGTGGAGGAGGAGCAAAGATGGAATTCACACATGTATAACCTATGTGAAATTATTTTAGACATTTGTCTGATGTTTTAGTGCTAAACCTCCGCAACACTTTATGCAACTACTAAACATTATTCTCCCCGTGCTATATTTTCTAATGTAAAAACATCATCTCATACAGACATCAGGTCCTCAAATAAACATTGAAACATGGGGAGACTTCTCTTTAAAGGCAAAATTAATTAATTAATTAATTTTTTTTTTGATTGACATCATACTTATAATTGTCATAATAAACACAAAAATAACAACAGCAACAAAGAGTTTAATAAAGGGTCAAAATAAATTTCAACATTTATCCTTACCTTGTTGATTCCAAACAATTTTGGATACCTTGTTTAGTTTCTCCAAGTGGATCAAGATACAGTGACTTCTTTTCTTGTGGGTAAATGACCTACAGTAAAATTATGTGGAGAATTACATGTAATAATTCAAGACTTAAGATTATCTGCATGCCATGCATTTGTCTTATAAAACTGATTTGATGAATATTGTAAATGCAATTATTTTTTTTACCACTAATGTCCAGTGATGATGTTCATTTACAATTCCCAGAATGACTTCATGCTCCATGGGTTTATCTTAAATTGAAACAAAACAATAAAAATATTCACTTCAGAAAGAAATGCAATAACATGTTGTTTAGAGTCCTTTTTTATTAAAGCAATTTATGATATATTATATATCATCCACTTATAAAGTACTCTGCGACAGCCATGATTCACCCCTCATTTCTTTAACCTGTGCAAGAAGCTGGACTATCTTATATTTTTTATAAGTGGTTTTGCACATTACTTCCTCCAAGACTAATAAAGGTCTTTCTAAGGATTTCTTTTGGACATGGAGTTCATTTTCAATCATTTTCAATGCGATCCTTTTACCATCTGCAGAATAATGTTTAATGCTTTCTTAAGCCTCTTTAACAGTGACGTAAGAATCACTTGATAATAAAAAGGTACCTATTAAAGAGATGAAGCAGTGTTGATGATTTCAAAAGAGATATTAGCCCAAATGTTTGCAATTCTCAAATCAAGCATTGATTGGAGTTTGTACAAAAAGAGGAGGAAACCAGACAAGCAGAGAACAAAAGAGAACTGTCAAGTCTAATAAACTATCCACATCTACTAACCCCAGTCTCAATTCATTCTTTCTGCATAAGCTGTTATCCAATCTAAATCTGGATGTGGATATGATCTGAGATACTTAAACAATACACACAAGATTCTTTCTAGAGATACCTACCTTGAGTCTTGGAGCTTTTCTCTTCCAAATGGCAGTCATTGAAAATGAATCAATGAATGCTGCTTTTGCTGAATTATGACGATTGCATTGTCTCACCATGATCGCAAGATATGCATTAATAGACTGCGAATACAAAATGTAAACATTTGTTAACTGTTGTCAAGGAATAAAACACTGATAGTTGCATTGTTGTCAGTAAAGATCACTGTACCTCACTTTCCAACTCCATGTCCGGACCAATTTGTTGGATATCCCAGTAGAATAATTTGTAAGCACCAATTCTGGAGAGTAGAATGTGAGGACTCTTTCCAGCCCAGGCATCCATTATATCTACAAAAAGTAATAAGAAAAAGAGATAAGTCAGCAGGACTAAATGTAAATCAAAATTTAAAATGCATAATTTCTTATGTAGTTGTCTGACAAAAGACGTGTTTCAGGGTAAATACTTTTAAGACGCTGATAAAATGGGCACATGGTTTAACATTGTATTTTGTAAAAAAAAAAAAAAAAAAGAAGAGCACTTAAATTTGCTTTTATTTGGGGGTAAAGTTACACTTACAATGTTCTACAAAGAAATTTAAATAAATTCATATTAATATAAGAAAAGAAATTTAAATACATAGCAATAGAAATGCTCTTGCCCCCTATCAAATCTTTTTTCCAGCAGAAACACCTATTACAACAATTTTTTAAAATTATGTTTAGTTGAAGCTACATGACTATATTTTAAAATACTCAGGCTCAAGGCTTGCACCTGTGGCCTTTACTATTACATAACCGTTTCTGGAAAAATTTTATTTTTCTCCTCCAAAACTAGTTTTATTATCTCTAAAATAGAGTGTCAATTTTTGGGCTGTTAAAAGCAGCGTCTTAAAGAGTATTTGATCTTTCGAACTGTTGCTGGCAGGCAGTCATCATCACAACATTAATATACTTCTTGTAGTGGGCATTCTATGTCACTATGACAGCAATTTTAGAAAAGAAGAAAATGAAGAACATACACTACTAGTCAAAATTTGGGACACACCTTCCCATTCAGTGTTTTTCTGTGTGTTCATGCTTTTCATGCAGTGACAATCAGCTTAGGTGACTACCCCATGAAGCTCACTGACAGAAGGCCTAGAGTGTGCAAAGCAGTGATCAAAGCAAAGGGTGGCTAATTTGAAGAATCTAAGATATAAAAAATATTTTTGGTTCTTTCATACTTTTTGGTTTACTACATCATTTGTGTTAGGGTTAGTGCTCCATATGTGTCCATTCATAGTTTTGATGCCTCAAGTTCTAATCAACAATGAATCTACAAAATAGACAAGGAAATTAAGAAGCAACATTAAAATGAAGGTGTGTCCAAACTTTTCACTCTTAGTGTACATCAGATGTACAATATCAATCATGAACATTCTGGGTTACACAACAACAAAAGAAAGATTCACAGTTTTGAAGGACTCACTTTTTCATTTGTGTAATTTTACACATGTGGCTTACATCCTTTTACAAGTTTTCTATAATGTTTTGCCCCATGAATGTTTTTTTAAAGCATTAACATATTGTTAAATTTAAATATTCTGTTAGGAAATATACCTAACAAAATCTTTTTAAAGGTGTAAAATTTCCTATGCCATGATCTACAGAGTACTGAAACAAACACTGTCATAGGAACAAAAGTCCTTTTTTAAAAAATAAAAAAATATTATATTTATTTACATTTCTCTGCAACTGTTGGTTCTATGGTCTGCTGTTGTGGTCTGTGAGGCTGGGTCTGCTGTTGTGGTCGGGTCTGCTGTTGTGGTTTGTGAGGCTGGATCTGCTGCCGTTGTGGTCTGTGAGGCCTGGTCTGCTGTTATGGTCTTTGAGGCTGGGTCGGCTGCTGTTTTGGATTCGGTTTGTAGAGCTGTAGCGTGTTCTGGTGCTGTAGCACTTGTGGCTGGTTCTGGTGGTTCATTCTCTTTCTGTGCTGTTGCTCCTGACTCTGGTTCTGATACCGTTATTGGTATACCTTGTGGAACTGGAGATGGATGTTGTGTTTGAACTGGTAGTGATGTAAGTGATGCCATTGGTGCTGTAGCCTGTGTAGCTCTAGGAGGAGGTGGTGGTGCTACCGCCACTGGTGCTGCTGTAGCCTGTGAAGCTAGAGCAGATGCTGGTGCTGCTGGACCTGGTTGTGCTGTTAGTAATGTGGCTGCTGTTTTCTTTAAACCCCGGTGTGGCACTCTTGGCATGCTGTCTTTGCTTAACTTTAGGTGGTCAATATTTACTTTTGGAATGATTGTCCCATTGGAATCCTGAAGATCTGCACTTTTACCTTGGATTGCTGTAATAATGTAAGGGCCTAAAAAGTTTGCTTCAAGTTTCCCCCCTTTCCTCTGCTGGCTTCTTATGTTAGCTCTTAAAACTTTGTCACCAACTTTGAAGACGACATCTCTGTTCATCATTTTTATTTTGCCCTTTGTTTTTTCCTGAGCTTAGACCACATTGTCCTTCACCAGTTCCAACAGTTTTTGATGCTTTTGAATGTCTTCCGACACCTCCTCCTGCCCCACAATGTCTTCCACACGCTCATCAACCTTTGAATCAAAAGACATGTCTATCATTACTATAATTTGTGTAAGATACACAGATAATACATAAAAGAACTGAGAAATACAGTGAAATTTACATTAAGTGTCTTTGGTAAGGTTTTAAGACACAATGTATTTCTGGCAAAGCTTCAGTGTATCCTGGGATTGATTGGACATGAAGAAAACTGTTATTGAGGGGTGGAACAATCCATAGAAATATTCAGTGGTGTAGTGCTTTTATGGCGGTGACATAGCATCCATTGAATCTGATCTGCCTGCGCCTCAAAAACTAAAAAAGTTTCGTTGTGTGGGATTTCCGTGTAGTTTGTCACAGACAAAAAGACATACCATGAACTCTTCTGGGATTTCGGAAGGATAGCGAGCCTCTCTGCCAAGCATTAGGTAATAAGGCGAGTATTTGGTAGTCACTTGTTTTTTAGTTCTGAGTCCAAACATTACAGCATCCAGATACTCATCCCACATTTCTGGTTGGTCGCCAACGACTTTACACAGGGCTCTGACAATGAAAGCACATAGAAGACATTCATATGAAAGATCATTTACATTTTTTAATAGTTTAATGTCATGCATTAATGTTTTGTTTGAAGGGAACCCCCATAAATGTATAACATGTACTCCAAGAATTTACCTCTGGATGGTGCCATTCATTTTCTCCACCAGCCCATTCGTTTGAGGGTGATAGGGGGAGCAGAGGCTTCTTTTAATTTTTAACAATCCGCAAACCCTTTTGTTGCGCTGCAAAAGACAGTTATATACACTGGCTATAAGCACATTACAATAAGAATTTAAATAAACAGCTGTCATACTAATATCTCAACAACAGATTTATAAAGACCAGAAAATTAACCATTTTCAAAAAATTATTCAAATATGAGTTCACATATTTTTGCCAAAGACTAAAGTACTTACAGAATTGACAAATTCTTTGCCTTGGTCAGTAAGAATCATTTTCGGGGCTTCGAACTGGTGGACGAATTTTATGAGACAGTTTGTCACTTCCCCGGCTGATTTTGACTTTAAAGGGTATGCTTGTGGCCATTTTGTAATATAATCAATAAAAACACATATGTATTGATGTCCTTTGTTGGTTTCAGTAAGTTTTCCAATGAGGTCCATCCCAACCTGCTCAAATGGCTGAGAGACCTTAAAAAGAAAATCATAGTTAAGTTAATAATACTGAAATTACACCGTCTACTGTTATAATTTTTTCAAGTATATAATCAGTAGGTTTCTAAGCAATGAAAACATTGTGTAATTTAATGTGATTATTTGCTATGGTCGATGACTAACCTTTATCGGAATGTATTCTGCTATTTTTTTAATTGTTGCAGCACTTGCCTGGCAAAGTGCGCACTGGGAAACCTAATCAAAAATAAAAGCAATTCAATAACAAACACAAGAGTTGATGATCAAGGTTTACATAACTTATTTTGAGAGATACAGAAACATTGCTGTGTTCCTCTTAAAATAATTTAGCTGTAGTCGAATTACATAGAGTTTGTTTTGGAGTACCCACCCAATTATTGATGTCCACTGACATCCCTGGCCAGTAGAACCGCTTTGAAATGGCTTCTCTTGTTTTTGTTTGCCCGCAATGGGCCCCAGTAGGACTGGCATAAAAATCTGAAAAAAAATTGTGTTTGCCTCATCAGCCCCACAGACTACCGTTGTCTTTATGGTTTTGTCTGTGCCTTTGTAGCGCCAGTAAAACAGCTGCTCCCCTAAACATAAACAAGAAAATAGAAAAGTTTATTATAGCTGTTTAAACCACGACAGGTCTATATGTGGTAAAAGTCATGACAATACATCTTGAATGTAATGAATCAATTATGTATGTGATATAATTTGGGGGTGACTATTGGACTGGTTCTCTATATTTATGACAGTATGACTACTTCAGAAACCAAAAAGATTATGCCACACACAAGACTGTATTACTGATACTAAAAAAAGTGATGGGTGTGTAAAGTCATTATGACTAATGGCCTTCAGATATCATGGATTTATTTTTAATACAAATATCAATTCGAAGTAGTTTAATTCCAAATTTCGTGCTGTCAGTAAGTTTCCACATATGTAATTTAAAGACATAAAGACATAACAGTGGGTTCACCTGCATAAAAGGGTGTGGCACATACCACTCCAAAAGTAATGAAAAAGTTTGTGGCTGTAAAAGTGTGAAAAGCGCTATATAAATAAATTTTACTTACTTACTACTTAATTACGACATAATATATTGTAGTTAAGCTATAAAAGGACAAAAACAGTTCTTAGTTAATGCTGTCTACTTAATAGCAAACCTTAAAACTTTTACTTTAATAAACGCACATGTGCCTATTAACGGGGTTAACTAGGTCAAAGAAAGGTCAAGCTAATTAAATCGGTTAGTGCAAATTAAGACTACACATTATGCCATTGTATATGTGTCAATATATATGTATTGATGACATTTATAAACGCTACAAAGTTGCAGTTATTACCTTCAATGTCGTAAATAGCAGCTTTTCTTCGGAGAAGAAATTTCTCTTTCTTCGTAAAAAGCGCTGGATACTCGCCTTTCAGTTTATATGCAACCAAAATCTTGTACTCGTCTGGTTCCATCCTCTTGTGGTGTTTGTTATTTTCGAAAACAAATTGTAAAAAAATCTAGTTAGCTCAGAGGCACTCTGGTTTTCGGTTCATGCGCACAATGTGAGCTAATTTGCATAATTGATTAGGAAAACCCACGTGACCGGAGATTTTGGAAAAATTTGACAATGTCGGAGTCGAGTAGGCCTACGAAAGGTTGGCCAAAACTAACTTGCCAAATTTTGAAAAGCCCTGTTACTTACAAAGAGATAAATATATATATTTAAATGTTGTTTTAAATTTTATTTATTTACAAAGAAAAACTCTGCCAATGTGCATCATCATAGATTGGGGGGGGGGCACACATTTTGGCAGCCGATGCCATACAGCCTGATAAATTTTGTATCCCTCCATAACTTTTGCTGTGAATAAGACATCTTCTCCAAAGTTACTGTACTTATTGGTTATACTGAGATTGATTTTGCAAATAAACTCATTCGTGATAGCTTCGCTACATAGTGTAAACCGAGTGTAAATTCACTGGAGAGCGACGTGTTTCCATGATCGCATCTGGTTTTACAGTATTATAGTATCAAAGTCTTTTTCTAGACAAAGTATTCCCAGCAGGTTATTTCAGTGTACAGTATAAGGTAAACTGTCTTCCACACGGCACATTACAATGTCACGAAACTAATATTAAATTCATCGAGTCTGCTGTTTTCCAGCTTTTACTCTTTATCGCGTCGACTGCAGATCAGTGACAAGTAGCGTACAGAACGGAGCTGGGCAAGTGGCTCCTCCTACTTTGCGCGCTCCCGTGAATGGGGAAACAATTTTTAACTACTTTGGCACAACACCGGCACGGGCGTCTGCACAGAGTGGATCTCCACCACTCCAGCGCCATTGGGGAGCGCTGGTGGGGGTGGCGGTGGTATCGGGCAGGACCGGATCAGCGCCGCCAGATACTCCATCCTCTGCAGGTGGCGTTCAGTCTGGTCCTGCAGATCTTCCCGCCTGCGGCGCCACACCGCCGCCTGCTTCTGCTTCGTGGCCGCCAGCTCGGCCACCATTCTCGCCAGCTCCTCCCTCTGCTGGCCCACTCCTGGATCTGCCGTGCCTCCAGTCCTGGGTTTCAGCACCACTGTAAACGACCACGGCAGACCCAGTGGCATTTTAACCATTCTTTATTAATACTGGACGGTTGCTGTTCACAATACACGTAGAGCTGGAGCTCTCCCGCTGCCTGCTCAACATCACCACAACAACATGATGATTTTCGTTCCACTTCTCACGTGTACACCACTTTTCATTGGTCTTTCACGTGGAATTCCAATAAAATTGATTCATGTTTGTGGCTGTAATGTGACAAAATGTGGAAAAGTTCTAGGGGGCCAAATACTTTTGCAAGCCACTGTAAATATGGATTTCCATGGGGTTCTCTGCTGGTACCAATTCTATTTACATTATAGAAGCTGTCCTTTGGGAGTATTATCAGAAGGCATACCATACATTTAACATACTTTGCTATGCTAGATGACACCTAGCTCTATCCTTCCATGAAGCCAGATGACGCACAATTACGTATACTATAGGAATGTCTACTACAGGAGGACACAGCAAAGGACAAAGAAAGATACAGACCATACGTTCACAGGGGGAGATTAGTGCAGTGGATAAACCTGCATGAAACTCAGAACAACAAGGGCAGATGGGCAATAATGGTGATAGATTTCATCTGAAAGGCAGGCAGAAGGTCTGTACTGTCAAAAGAGACACCAGTGGAAGTGGCAGATGCAGACTTTGTGGGCTCAAGCTTAGGCAGCATGGAGTGGTCTGACTCAGAGATGAGTGACTGTAAAAGCTCTAAATGGGACCCTCTGGATTGGGTGGGTGCTCAGCAATGTTCCCTCTAATTTTTCACGTGTCTGAGTGAACACACAAACTCCCTGAGCGGTCCCTTGGACCACTGTGAGCGACATCAGACGTGTGCACTGTGGTCACGCCGGCATCTAATCCATCCAAGTTACATGGTTTATTAAAATAATCAAATTACAGCATTTATGTTAGACTACTTTTAATTAACTGCTTTAGCCCACTTACAATGAAAATTAAAAAAAAAATCTAGTCATTGACCTGTGTAGTGCGTTAACACTATTGGAAGTAAAAATAACTTGAACTCCAATTTTGAAAACACAACTTTCTTTCTTTTTATTTTTTATTTTTATTTTTATAAAGCTCTGACTTGTATTATGAGTCTGTGGTCTGGGAGATAGTCCTGTAACTCTCTGTATGCAAAATACAGGATATAATGACCAATGTTGGGCAATTAATTATATAGTTACTTCTTCAAAAAAGTAACTCAGTTTGGCAAACAACAAAGTTTTTTGCAGCTTCTTTTTTTAAATGCAGCCAAGGCATTTTTAAATACACATTTCAAACTATTTACAGAACAATCAGGTGTTCTGCATCAAATTTGATGCCACACAAATTATTTGTGCCACTCAGATTTAACTGTACCAGTTCTGAGAGCCTGGCAGAAAAATCTATACCTAGATATCTAATGCTACCTGACTGTAGTAGTTTTATTATAAAATTAACAAAAAGTGAGGGGGAAGATGGCAAAGGACTGGTTGTTACATAGAGCTTTTCTACTCTGAGCACACAAAGCGCTTTACACAGCTTGTGTCACTCACACAATCCCTTTTTTCTATGCTCTTTCTATAGAAGTTCTTTCTATGTAACATTCACATGTATTCACACTCTGATGGATACATCAGAGAGCAGCTTGGAGTTAGTATCTTGCTAAAGGATCTTTGGCATGCAGACTGGAGCAGAAAGGGATTGAATCATCAACCTTCCCATTAGTAGGTGACCTGCTTTATCTTATTTATTTTTTGGTGTGTATGATTGTTTGTATCTCTTTGCTGTACATTGGTGTGTTTCTGTTTGGTATGGCTATTACGATGCTTTGCGTTTATGTGGTAAACTGCAGCACTAAAGGCAGAGCATACAAAACTAAATGCAGAAGGAGAAGAGAAAAGACGTGAAAGGTGACAAGGGGAAAAAGGTAAAGCAACTACCAAAAAAACAATTATGCGTGACCTAAAATCAATAAGAAAAACAACAAGAAAAACAAAACAAGCCAACAAAAAAGACTCACTGTTGTTTCTGGGTCTTCTTCTGCCTTTTTTTTGGTATTCCTGAAAACACCCAGTTGTACCTCATGTAGTGGATCTGGAGCTCAATAACGGATACTTTGATTTTTTTTTTTCCGAAGAGTCAGGTCATCACACACCAATTACTTAAACTGCAGGGTTAGGGTTAGGCGAGGTTAGGCTTCCCTTCATTGGCTTCCTGTTAAATCCAGAATTGAATTCAAAATCCTGCTCCTCACATACAAGGTCTTAAATAATCAGGCCCCATCTTATCTTAATGACCTTGTAGTACCATATCACCCAATTAGAGCACTTCGCTCTCGCACTGCAGGCTTACTTGTTCCTAGAGTATTTAAAAGTAGAATTGGAGGGAGAGCCTTGAGTTTTCAGGCCCCTCTTCTGTGGAACCAGCTTCCAGTTTGGATTCGGGAGACAGACACTATCTCTACTTTTAAGATTAGGCTAAAAACTTTCCTTTTTGCTAAAGGATATAGTTAGGGCTGGACCAGGTGACCCTGAATCCTCCCTTATTTATGCTGCAATAGACGTAGGTTGCTGGGGGATTCCCATGATGGATTGAATTTTTCCTTTCCAGTGTTGAAATCTCCCAATTCTTTGAATCTTTGGGCTGAAGGAAGGACAATACTCGGTGTATAAATGCTCAATCAACAATCATTTATTTCCATACAATTCAACAATAAGAGCATTACAACGTCCGGACGGGAGAGATGCTACCAGAGGGTCAGGCACATGTCTCAAAATGGTGACGGGTTGCTCAGCTTTTTATAGTCTCTAGTGGCCCCCAGCTAGTCGTAAAAGCCAAAACATCACATTTTTTCTCTGTTACAGCGCCTAAGTTATGACCTCGGCAGTTGTTTCTCTGCTTTCTGTAAGGTGGGGGTGTGGAATGTGGTCTATCTATCTCCCCTGTCTTTAGACACAGAGTCTCCTGCTTACAACCTTCTCTTCATGATTCAACACTTAAGCATGTCAAGAAAACAGTGTAACACATTCCCAGCAGATCAAGGATACAGAGTGATGCACATTTATCTAATGAACTAATATGTGAATATGTTCTGTTAACTCAAAAGTATAATGAGAACTAAACTACATACAGCTCACACACTCTATATTAAAGGGTATAATGTGATCTACAGCAGTATTCTAATTCAACTACTTTGATTACATATATAAGGTAACATATAATAACAGAATAATCTAATAATTCCCCCTTTTGATCTCTGAAAGAGATCACTTACAACATGCACTCCAGGGTCGCAAGGTCCAGGTTTTCTTGATCCTGAGGCCCTCTGTCCCCCTTTAACGGGTGGACCATATGTGGGATGACCTCTGTGTTCACGCAGTTCAGATGCAAGCAAAGTTAGATTTACAACCATAACAGCAGTTACAGATGACTCTCCCATCACTCCCCAATTCTCCCACAGCTTTATTTTGGTGCTCCAGTTTTCCACTCCCATTTTAATGCCACCTTATACCTTTCAAATGTACTTAGACTAGAACCTCTGTCTAAGGAGCTTTTAACCTTTATTTTTATTGCTGCAGCTACCAGTGTCTTCCAGTTGGGTGATTCTCAGCTTCTTTCTTCGACCTCCGGGGTTAGACCACCCTTTAGTCATTGCACAGTTCTGGGGATTATTCTGCCCCGATTTCAAACAAGGATCTGTGTGTTTTGGGTTCACCGGCGTGTCCCCCTTTTTGCCAAGAGCCTCTCGAACCTCGTTGGTCTGGTGTTCCTGGTTTTCGCCAACCCCTTCATGGTTATTGCTGTGTTTGTGGGATCCATCTTCTCCAGGAGCCCAAACGTCATGACACTTGACCCCAGTTGCTGTCTCGGCAGTCCCTACATCTGTCCCTGCTGTGAAGGGTCCTCACATCTCCGGGTCCCCGTCTGGTGTCTCTTCCTTTCTCTGCAAGAGACAGAAAACCAAAACACCTCTCTCCCTAGCCTTGATAATCTAATATTGTTATCCATTGTTGTTCTAATGATTCAAATTTGGTTTAAAATATTATGTTCAGAACCTATTCTAATCATAATCTATGTGTGTGTAAAAGAAATCAAAAATTAGTGAACCCTTTCTAAGTCTAACACATTATAAGCTTAAGTTTTACCATAGCTAATTTATTAAACACAGAAATAACGTCATAAGATGTTCATAAAACCATTGTTTGATGTTCGGACTCAACTTCCCCCTTTTTGACACACTCCCATGTGTCAATTCATTGGAGCTAGACAATTAAAAGAGAAGGTTGGTGACATCATATCTCAGAAAGTATCAGAAATTCTTCTCTCGAGTACCGTTGCTCCAGCCTTGTCATCCCTGAGGATCTTCGATCCCGAAAATGTCCCTTCTCCTCATGTAATAAAGTCTGTCATCCTTCCATGCCCTGGTAACTGGTCCATCCAGAGCTGTAACATTTTGAAATGTACATACAACAAGCCAAACCACACCTTGGTCACACCAACCCTTTTCTGCCCCGAAGATGTCCAACACCATCTTAGTCTGGACCAGGGTTGTAATAGTTTTGCAATTTTCATCAGTTTTAATCAGTTTTTTACCAATTGTTTGCTAGTTTAGTTTAGTTTTTATTTTCTGAAAATCCTTAGTTTCAATTTAGTTTTGTTTGTGTTTTGCAAAAATTAAGTGTAACAAAATCCCAGTTCCATCATATCAGTCATGCTCTTCTGGTTATCCTTGGGTGTTGAGACTAATAACTATTAACTCTTGCATCACCGTGTGGTCCTAATTTTGGTTCAAGTGAATTGATAATCTTTTGAAGGCGATTGTTTCACACCTTTATTTAGATGTCCCAGTCCTGTTGTCTCGGGATACATCACGCTGCCTTATCTGGGGTTAGCTGTTTTCTGGGGATGCGGGTTGAGTGGGTGAGCTCTTCAAGGAGGGGGAGTGTGCTCCCCCTGATGAGGTCTTCTAGGTAAGCTAGGTTAACCTTCTTGTGTGGGCTTTTCAAGTGCACTTTAAGGTTAGTGGGACTTTTAGTTTTATAAATGTCCCTCATGACCCCCTGATGACCCAGTATTTCATTTTTGCACACTGTAGTACACATTTTAGTTTTTGCTTGTAGCTCGCATACTCTACTTGCCACTCCTCTAATTCCTGATGTTTCTTAGAGAGGGCAACAGTACCTTTAAAATTATATCACATGTGTGGGGGTGTGGCCTTGCCAATTGTTTTGCCCACCTTTTCAAAATGGCTGGCGTGCCCACAAGCACATTTCATGGAAAAAGAAAGGTAATCTTGATATTTACATTTAAAATGTTTTGTTAAACTCAGATTTTTATTTTATTCTTTTTGCAAGTACCCCTCCTCGGTGGCGAGAAACTGTTGGTGTGGTCAAGTGGGTGCTCTAGAAACAAACGCTCAGGACAGAACAGTTATCAGTCATGTACTTCCTACAAATTTTGCATATGTTTTATTCCATATTGATCCTCTGAGTGTAATGGTACATTTTAATTTGAATTTATCCAAACTAAACACAATATTTTCTTTATTTACTTTGCTCTTGTTCTTTTGCAGTACCACATCCTATCAAATGTCCCTGTCGATTATATTCTACATTTAATAACTTACTATTTCAAGTGAGAACCTAAATCACGTGGACCAATGTTTATTATTGCATATCTCTATTCTGAATGTGGCCAGTCATTCATAGGTATTGTTAAATTTTGGCGATTTTCCTCTATAAAATTTAATTGACTTTTTTACAGTGGCCTGCTGTGGTTAATAGTAACATATTCCAGTCATGAGTGATATCAATAGTTATCTCCACTGTAGCATTTGGCATTCCCAATAATATAACATGATACCTTAATCAAAACACAGCTAATATAGCACAGTTTTCTTAATGCAAACATCAGTAACTCAAAATCAGCAACCACAGTGTTAAGTCTGCAGTTCATACTTATGTGAAGCTAGAGTCTCCTCCTCCAGTCTCTCTTATCCTCCTGCTCCTGAAAAAACAAAACAAAACAAAGCGAAGCATCCACCCTTCTCTTGTCGGCTGGGTGAATTGTTTATGAATTGTTTATTGGCATTTACTAATCCTAAAGTGGGTGCAGTCATTGTCTCAGTATCAAGTCAGTCAAAACTTTTAGTCGTCAGTCCATCACAGTCCATTCGCATGCATACCTCCATACACATTCATACCAGATGTTGCTGATAATGGAGTCTCCCGCGCAACCTATTCGAGCCTCCATCACCAGCAAGATGACGTCATCATTTTAAAGGAAAACAATTCCTTGTTGTTTTTTGGGCCGGATTGACTCGGTGCAATCCTTTTAGATCAGTGTTCCCTATAAGTGAATTTCTCCCAAGCCAATTACAATCATGGAGAAGCACACTTTGCAACTGTTTACAGTAATAATATTTTATAGCGCTTTAAATTTCAATCTTTCAGGCCTTGTTTAAAGAGCTGATTGTTAAATCATGAACTCACAAAATATCAACATATCACCACCGGTGGATCACACCTCTCAGATGTTTTTTCTCCAGTGCACTGTAACAAAAACGAAAACAGACATAACCAACAAAATACTACTAAAATAACACAAACTAGGGCCCGTTGCAGACATGTCCAAGCATAAAACTATCCCTCTCTCGCTTACGAGAAAGAACACAAGCCAAAGCTCACTGATAAAATCAAGCTAGCGCTAAACAAAACCAAACAATCAACCAGAAATTCACAGGAACATTTTGCTTCCTGCCGGGACAATATTGTGTGGGAATGAGAACCTCAGGTGCCGTAACACCTTTTGTTCCTCCTTGAATTAAAACTCAATCACAGAAAATGCTGTACTCCGACCTAAAACTTACACTATTAATTCATCATTTTCACTCTGTGCCACTGTTCCTCATCAGGGCTGTGTGAAGCACAGCAAAGAATTCAGTCAAGGCCTTGAGCCATAAACAGACATCACGCACAGACATTGTTTTCATAACCAAACTTTTTTAGACCTTATTCCTAAAATCTACATAAATGCCCTCTGGGTGACATATAACACATTCTAAGTATTTAATGGTAATCAATGGCTCCTCATAAAAATTATGCATTGGGATGTTTGTGTGCAGCATTTTGCATATCAGCATAAGCAAAGCATTCTTCATTGCATCAGCGTGTATGTGTGTGTGCGTGTGGATCACTCTTCATTGCACAAGCGTGTGCATGTGTATGTGTGTGCATCACTTCTCAGTGAATCAACATTCCCGTGTGTGTGTGTGTGTGTGTATGTGTGTGTGTGTGTGTGTGTGTGTGTATATGTGTGTGTATGTGTGTGTGTGTGTGTGTGTGTGTGTGTATGTGTGTGTGTATATGTGTGTGTGTGTGTCATTTCTCACTCACTCAACGAGTGCACGTGTTCATGTGTGTATTTCACTTCATTCTGAATCTGTGTGTTTGGAGACGTGTGTGTGTGTGTGTGTGTGTGTGTGTGTGTGTGTATATGTGTGTGTATGTGTGTGTGTGTGTGTGTGTGTGTGTGTGTGTGTGTTCATCACTTTCCTGTTCTGGTGTTCTGGGTAAACCACGGCCTGAAGCATGCCCTGGGGTCCTGCCCCCCCTCCTTTTCAGTTTGTTTGCGACCATTGCTGCTGCTGCTGCTCAAAATTCAGTCCGTCCTGGTTCTGACCCCAATTGGGGCAGTCCTTTCTCCAGTGTCGATGTTCACCGCAGGTGAAACCTGCATCTTCTTCTGTGTTTTTGTCCATTCTGAGGTGCCTTCTGACCTCAGTTACTCCTCCTGTCTCGGTCACGCCCTTTTTCGCCACCCGATCATCCGTGTTGGTCCATCACTGTCCTGCACAGTGTGAATGCAAAGTTATCAAGGTCAGCATTCTTTCGCTCGGCCTTACTTTTCATTCGGGCTTGGCGGGCGTCTCGTCACAGCTCTGTCAGCTGACGCAGTCTGGGAATTTTTCCCCCGTGTAGTGAAACGGGCCTTAGGTTTAGTGCTCTCCGTCTCGGCTGCATGAGATCACATTCCTGCAGGTCTGTTGACATTCTCAGGTCGTTGTTGTGGGTCCAGCTGTTGCAGCATTTGGTCAGTGTCACGTATGGGGGAGAGCAGGAGTCCAGTCAGCCTCGGCTTTCAGGGCCGGCAAAGCAGCCTGTAATTAAATATGTATAGAAAAAACAAAACAAAAAACAAAAACAAACAAAAAACAAAAACAAACAAAAAACAAAAACAAACGAACAGGAAAATGATGTTGTGTTGGCTGTGTTATTCAGAGGGGAGACAATGGGGCCAGGCCCTGTGGCAGCCTTCTCTCCCCCTTTTTTTTTTTTTTTTTTTTGTCTCCCGATATAATCAACTCCTAACCCACCAAGTTGACAGGACAACACCGGTATATGTTAAAATTCTTAAGATCATGTTTAAAAGCCCAAAAAAGGAACTTTCTTTCATTCAGTAATCACTTTTATTAATCAATCAACAGAAAACATGTCACAATTTGAATCTTTTAACCACTAAATTTGTTGTGTCTTGCCTGGTTGGTTAGACCAGTGTTCCTTTTTTTTTTTTTTTAGTTAAATTGTTGTCCTGCAACCCAGAGGGTTTCTTTGTCAGTAATGTATAGACTTCATCATTTAAGTATGTTAATTTTTCTTTAACCTTGCTGGAAAATCTTCACGTGTTCATGAGTGTAAGCTGTTTCTTCATTGCGTGTATGTGCATTTGTATAAAAGCAGGTTAATTTTATCTTTTCTCAAACTAGGCGTTACCTTAAAAGGAGCCTTTCTCTCAGATTTCTCTGCTTGTGTGTTTTTGTTTCACCTTTTTGTTGTGATGCTCCGGACGCCTTCCCAACCTCCACAAGTCCGTTGGCCCCAATTTTATGTGTTAAAACTTCTCTTAATTTCTCCTCTAATTCTCTCCTCGCTGCTGTCTTTTTCACAGCTGCTGATTCATGCTGGGTGTGGTTCCCATTACCTATAATTTTGCTTCGGCCGCTGTGCTTGTGGGGGCAGTTGGTCCAGGTCCGCAGCTTCCTGTATTAACACACTAAGAGATTTATTTAATTTCATTTTCATCACATGTTAAACAGATAAGCAGGCAACCCGCCTACCTTGACAGCGTAAACTGTACGCCAGTCTCCCAACACATTCCTCTCTGTACTCCTCCATAATTCTCCACTGCACACCTCTTACTATCTCTCCTTTTTATTTTTATTACACCACAGAGTAATACACCCAATTATGCCCGTCTATCTCTATGTGGCTCCAAATTCCCTCTTTATTTTAATTTCACACTCGTCAGGGGACAGGCACACAACAATTTCAACCACTGAAACGAGGAATTTTACATCCAACACAAAAACTGCAGTCGTGGTGCTTTCGATTGTACTCAGAACTCGGAAATTCTGCCTTCTGAATAGGAAGATGTAGGCAACACCAGACTGCAGATGAGCTGCATACAGGGCTGGACTGGGACAGAAAATTGGCCCGGGCATTTTGACTAGAGACTGGCCCACCATTATAGGAAAAATTATAAAGCCTTTGAATGAAAACAAACGCTGTTGTGACAGTGATGTTCACTGTTTTGATGGTATATATGCATCAATCTATCAATCGTTTGTTGTAAGATTCAGATAATTATTTTTTAAAAGCTAGACATTTTAAATGAGAATAAGAAAGAAAAGTATTTCTTTGTGCTCCCCTTTCCCTGTTAATGCCCTACCTGGCCCCCCTGGCAAAACTTTGCTAGACCCGCCCCTGCACAGTTACCAGCTGTCAGCTACCTAAAAAAGGATCCTGGGGTTATTTGTCTCTCAGAAACAGTTCATAACTTCCCTTCAACTCATTCATGTCACCTAAAAGGTAAACCTGTTTCTCCATCACCTGTTCAGCTCTGATGATCCAGTAAGGACATCTCCTGGTTTCATCTTCATGTTTCCCTCTCACCAGATAACCAAACCATATCATGACCAGCAGCTTTACAGCTGTGGCTCCAGCAAACATCAGCTGATACTAGAAAGTAATATTAAATAAATTCTAACAATAGCTGATCAAGCTTAAACGTGCTGCTGTTGTTTAGCGCGACATCCGCTGGTTTCCTCTTTCGGCGCAAAGTGAGCGATAAGCAAACAAGAGAGCCGATCAGCTG
This sequence comes from Copadichromis virginalis, assembly GCF_057382275.1. Taxonomy (NCBI): domain Eukaryota; kingdom Metazoa; phylum Chordata; class Actinopteri; order Cichliformes; family Cichlidae; genus Copadichromis; species Copadichromis virginalis. Next base: position 6,644,747 of record NC_140627.1, read on the forward strand.
ATCATTGATCAGTTTTCATGATTGAAGCAGAAACGGGAGAGGGAGGGGGAGAGGATGAGAGAAGAAGAGGCAGCTGTGCAGCGTAAACACAGAATAACTCCAGCTTTGTGTCTTTTTCATTGTAGCTGAATTACGGGACAAACTGTTCCTTTTCACCTCAATAAGAAACGCGTAATATTTTCTCTGAATACCAGGCGGGACGGTTGGCAACTCTAATAACTTATGAACAAAATAAAGTTCAACATTATTAACTTCATAGCACCCACCTAACTCCACCTAAACTTGGTTCATATCTGACCCAGAGAGACTGCAGGTCATAACTTCTTACCTGAAGTTCAGTTCACACTTGGACCGGCGGCCGCTCGGGTCTCTTTTCCTTCTGCGTCCGTTTTCCTTCATCCACTCGCTGGCCTCCATGACTTGCTAATGTTACTGAATCTGTGGAAGCTCCGCGATAGCCACCACACGAAGTAACGAGTAACGACCCTATCTAAATCCCAGTAACGAGTAACGCGTTCCTGATTTTGGCATAATAACTAGTTACCGTGCTCGTTACCACAATAATAATAATAATAATGGATTGGATTTATATAGCGCTTTTCAAGGCACCCAAAGCGCTTTACAATGCCACTATTCATTCACTCTCACATTCACACACTGGTGGAGGCAAGCTACGGTTGTAGCCACAGCTGCCCTGGGGCAGACTGACAGAAGCGAGGCTGCCATATCGCGCCATCGGCCCCTCTGGCCAACACCAGTAGGCAAGTAGGGTAAAGTGTCTTGCCCAAGGACACAACGACCAGGACAGAGAGCCCCGGGATCGAACCGGCGACCTTCCGGTTACAGATACGCTTCCCAACCCCCTGAGCCACGGTCGCCCCAAATAATAACGTAGTTACTGTAACGCGTTACTTAATAACGCGTTAGTCCCAACACTGGTCATAAGACCCAGGATTGTGACAGAGCCCCCCCTCCAAGGGCGGATTCCAGACGCCCTAAACCACGAAAAACAAAACAAAACCAAAAACAACCCACCCAGGGCGGGCGGAGGGGGTCCAGGATGGAGGGCCCGAAACAAAGCCACAAAAACAAAATGGCCATCAAAAGCACAGGAGCGCAGGGAACAGTTCATAATCCGGGGGCCGACGGCTCAACAGTTCATGATCTGACAAGTCAGGGGGATGACCCGGGGGCCGACGGCTCAACAGTTCATGATCTGACAAGTCAGGAGGACGACCCGGGGGCCGACGGCTCAACAGTCCAAACCCAGACAGTTTAGGGGGGCGGCCCGGAGGCTGACGGCCCAAGAGCCCAGAAAACAGTTCAGGGGGCCGGGCAGGCGGCAGGCACCAGCAGTGACGGAGCAGGTCAGAAGGCCGGCCGGGCGGGAGGCACTGGCGGCAACGTAGTTCAGGGGGCCTTCCATGACGGCAATGACGTCCAGTCATCGGCCTGGAAAGCGGCCGGACAGGACGTGCAGGACAAGCAGGCATGGAGACCTTAGGCGCAGACGAAGCTAGACGGAGGGAGGCTGGACCAGGCGACGCAGAGGCTACTGCTGTAGCTGTAGCTGGACCAGGCGATGCAGAAGCCGAAGACTCGGAGGCTGGACCAGGCGACGCAGAAGGCGAAGACTCGGAGGCTGGACCAGGCGAAGACTCGGAGGCTGGACCAGGCGACGCAGAAGGCGAAGACTCAGAGGCTGGACCAGGCGACGCAGAAGGCGAAGACTCGGAGGCTGGACCAGGCGAAGACTCGGAGGCTGGACCAGGCGAAGCAGAAGCTGAAGCCGCGGCTGGACCAGGCAACGCACAAGCTGAGGCCGCGGCTGGACCAGGCGACGCACAAGCTGAGGCCGCAGCTGGACCAGGCGACCGTGAGGCGGCTGCAGGTGGTGGCTGGACGGGCTCCTCGGGCCCTCCAGCTGACGTGGCATGAGGCTGGACGGGCTCCTCGGGCCCTCCAGCTGACGTGGCATGAGGCTGGCTGTGTTCACATGACATCTTACAGTTATCAGTCCAGAAGCAAACAGGTGTTAGATGTCCTGAGGCAGAGACCAACCCATTCACTTCAAGACTCATGTTGGCTGTCATAATAGGCTCTAAAACAGAAAGCCCTGTTTCTACATTCCTCCTTTCAGTCTCAATCAATGACATATCTTTATGGCCCAGATAAGCTGGGTCAGCCACAGGGAAAACAAGGATTACAATATTACCCACAAAAACATGACTTAAACCTTCATGGATAAGCTCCTGGGCAAACATGAAATATTCAGGTATGAATCTGGTCGATGAGAACTGACCAGTACATTGACTTGGAACCACGCTTGAGGTGGACTGTAACTCAAGGTTGTTATGGGTACGGATAATGCTGTGCTAGCACCCATAGCTGAGACGGGTGACATTTCAGGCTGTGTGCTGGTGGTAACATTAACCTTGGAACTCAAAACCTTGTCCAATAATGTGCTCACAGAAACACAGGAGAATTGTGCCAAGTTAACTCCGTCAGGGGACACTACATGTTCATTAACAGTAGAATTGTATCCCCTGGTCTCCGCCTCAATCTTCTGATTGGAGGTGGCAGGGCTGGAGGTAAACAGTCCAAAAACACCCTGCTCACGATTGTGAGGAAAACAGAATTCAGGTTGGGACATTTCACAGTTCATGTTACCCTGATTTGAATCCATGCTGTCATCTTTAAGTTCCAACGTGAGTTCATGATCAGCATTCTCAGTTTTAAGTTCATTGAAAATAGGAGCAGCAGGCAAAACATGATCACACATCATCTCACACTCAGTCCTTTTATACTTTACGTCATGACCCTCCTCTAAAAAATCCTTACTTGCTATGAAAGCACAGGGGCCTACGTTAAGTAGCTCGTTGGTGAGCAGAGCAGACTCAGGAAGGGAGGCGTTAGCCACAGGTAACTCAGTTTTTGATGGGACCCCAGGCAAATTAAAGGACACAGGAGAAAACACCTCCACCCCTCTCCTCACACAATTAGCATTTAGGTCTGTGGAGGTCTCTTTCCATCTAAGTATAGCGTCAGAGGTCCCTGCAAGATCACTAGGTTTGTCCATGGTTGTCTTTGGGACAAAATCTCTAGGCTGTGGCTCGGTTAGCACTGCATTACTCAGCCTACAGTTAGCACTGGCTAATTCTGAAACAGTTTCTTTGTTTTTGCTATAAGAAAAACACGAAACAGGGGATTCCCCGGTCGGCTCAGAGGCTGGACAGTCAAACTCCTGTTCGGGTGGCGGTGACAAGAACACAGGCTGAAGCTCTCCAGTGCTGGAATTTACAGTCTGTGTGGGTCTTACTCCTTGTTCGTGGAAGCCAGACGAACAGACCACACCATTCACAGTACTGGAGTCAGCCATCTTCACACTATGTGTCTCTTTTAACTTTGACCCTTGAATCTGTAAATCTGAATCTAGTTCATCTTCTAAGGTTTCAATGGAGGCTGGTGATGAAAGACTGCGTTCACTCACCTCCGGTCGTCGCGCAGTGCGACGGGGACGCGAACGCCGTTTCTTCTTGATTGTAGTTTCCGATGAACCAGACAGCGGCGCCTCATGCGCGCCGGGCGGCGTCGCAGAGGCTGGGGAACTGGGTGCTGATGGAGCGGTAGGTGAGAGTTCCTGGAAGCTCAGGGGACCCCCGAAAGCCAGGTGAGTTCCCCGGAAGATCTCTTCATAGTTAGGAGCGAGCCACGCCTTCCACCGGAGCTCTTCCTCCAGTTGAGCGGCGCATGCAGCGCGCTGCCGCTCCTCGAGGTCGAAATCCATGACCTCCGCAGCATCCTCGTGTTGCTCAGTGGAGGGCGAGACATGCCGTAGCAATGAGCGACGGCAACGTGAACGCCGCTTCCTTTTTGAAGTGGTCGTGGACGAAACTTTGATTTCTGTGGCGACCGGCTCCTCGTCTTCTGACCACATCCGTGCCAGATAAGAAGCGGGAGACGGGTAGGTCGGTCGAGGCGGCGAGGGTGAACGACTGAGCTGTGATAGCGAAGTGGAAGCTTCGCGAGCTGAGGGGTGGCGCCGGCGTAGAAGAGTGTGGTGCCGTGGCGAACTTCAGCGTGCTGACTCGCACGCTTACAGCAGGCGGAGGGGAGGCTGCGCGGCCGCGGGGCTGTGGTGATGCAGTCCCCACACCGGACCGCTGATGCTGCCGTGGACGGGGTTGGAGGATGGTGCGGAGGTAGTCCGAGATCAGAGGGGGTAGCGCTTCCCATAACCAGGGAAAAACCTTGACGCTTACCCGCAACGAGTGAAGTAACTCCTCCCTCTCCTCCTCTCTAGAGCTTTGCCTCCACTGGCAGCATAACGACTCCACTGCCTGAATTACGTCTCTACTATGTGTCGCTGGGTACGACATGGTCAGGTCGTACTGTTACAGTCCGGCGAGGGCAGACTGTATGTGTTGACAAAAGGACCCAAAACGCAGACTCCAAAAACTGAACGTGGCGTGGATTTAACAAAAAACAAGCCGTTTATTGAGGCTAGCAAAAGGGTACAAACAAAAGGGCATTGGTGAAACTAAACAATAACCTAAACTGGGTGAACTAAAACTAAACATGAAAAAACCTTAAACATGGTGAACTGACATAGATTCCTGAAGTAGTGACATGGATGAGCAGACGACCTGACAAAGAATGACTGAAAGCACACGGACTAAATACACACAGGAGGATAATGAGGGAAGTGGGAACACATGGAGAAACAGCTGACACACATGAACATAACGACGTCACAAGGAGAGAATAACACAGGGACACAGGACCCCTTCAGAATAAAACAGGAAATATAAATGAGACGCAGACCTGACAACATACGACACACAGACATGAAACACACAAAGAGCAAGGGAGACTTCACAGGGGTTGAAAACACAAGGGGGAACTAATAAGCAAATGCACATAGGAAACTTAATAAGCTTAAACATACACTATAAACATCAAAAGAACTAAAACTCAAAACACTGGGTCATAAGACCCAGGATCGTGACACACCTTTCTCACTCACTATGAATTAATAGACCTCTCTGCATTGAATCATATCTGTTATTAATCTCTGTCTCTCTTCCACAGCATGTCTTTATCCTGTCTTCCTTCTCTCACCCCAACCGGTCGCAGCAGATGGCCCCGCCCCTCCCTGAGCCTGGTTCTGCCGGAGGTTTCTTCCTGTTAAAAGGAAGTTTTACCTTCCCACTGTCGCCAAGGTGCTTGCTCATAGTGGGTCATATGATTGTTGGGTTTTTCTCTGTATCTATTATTGTACGATCTACTGTACAATATAAAGCGCCTTGAGGCGACTGCTGTTATGATTTAGCGCTATATAGATAAAACTGAATTGAATTGAATTAGTGGTTCCTTTCCTGTTTTCTCTGCAAAACTGATTTTGGGTTACTTTTGAGCCAATATTCTGTGATATTCGTGGCTACCATAGAGAATTACTAGCTCTCTCCCTTGACTTCAGAAGTCCATGGTGACCTTCATGGATCCTGTCTATCATTTCCTTCCCTAACCCAGTGGAAATAACAATACGACTGCCTCTGACCATTAATCCATCTATCTCAGATAGAAGTTTCTAATCATCTCAGGTACCTGTTTTACATAACCTGGCCACCCTACCTGGATGTACTGTAGCTTAGTCTGAAGCTGAAGCTTAGTGAAGCTTAGTCTGAAGCTTAGTCTGTGTCCACTGTGATGAAGCAGGAACCTGTCTCAAGACAGACTTAACATGAACAGCAACATCTTCACTTGATGTGTTATCTGTGGTGCATGGTATTGTTCACTCTGGAAAAAGCATCAGTTATAAGCAGTATTTTACCAGGTGCATACACTGCTTCAGCATTGAAATGCATTAGTCTCATAAGCAGTCTCTGGCATCTCACCATAACATTATTTAAATCTTTACAGTTTATTAAAGGTACAAGGAGTTTGTGGTCTGTAATAAGCTTTAAGCTGCCAAGTCCCAACAAGTATTTTTTTTAAATGTTCAGATGCTCAAACAGTGGCTAACCATTCTTTTTCTATTTTGGTGTCTCTTGTTTCAGCATCTCCCAGCCTCCTGGAACGACATACTAAAGGTTTCCAGTGTCCCATGCATACTGTTCTCATCAAACATGTTTCACAGGAACCAAATCCTTCTCTGCCTGAGTTTGCATTTAGCTTTAGTCAGTTCAAGGCCTGCAGCTTGGATCACTTTGAGCACTTTCTTAAGCCGCTGATGATGGATCTCCTCATTTCCCCATGAACAAGGATGTCATCCATGTACACTTCAGTTCCTTCAAGTCCTCTTAGTGTTTCAGTCATTCTCCTTTGGAAACTCAGAGTTCTCAGCAGTCAGACAGAGCCCATATGCCTCTGCTCCCTCATAGGGCAACTGACTGCGCTTATAGAAGCATGCCCGCTTGTGAATCAGGTTTCTTCTTGGCATGAGATAGTTGTTGAACTTGCCGTATTTGTAAGCAATGGCGTCACAGCGGCGCGACAAAGGCTGTCCAAATTAGAAGAGTCCTCCAAATGTGGCGACAAATGCGTCCTTCATTTCCCCGAATTTGAACGATGGGTCAGGTGTATCCTTCATGTCCTACCATATCCCAAGATTCATTGCGGTCATACAGGAGGCTTTTTTTGATAACGATGGTGGCCAATGCCGGAGAGGAAAACACTTTCAGTTGTAAGTATATGAAAATCTGGTGGTACAAAAGTAAAATTTTTATAGCGGTTGGATTGTTTTTTTTTTTTTATATATATATTCTTTATTTCTACAATATTACCTCACAAAGATGATTACAGGCATTAATTAACACAGTTTACAAGAGAAAAACGAAACAAAACGAGAAGGAAGAAAGACAGAGAGAAAGAAAGAGAAAAAAAAAAAAAGGAAAAAAATTATATATATATAAAATAAAAGGAGAAAGCTCTGTCGGGAGTAAGCAATTAACTAAATTGGTGGTTTCAAGCTTTAAAGAGAAAATTCGGTTTATAGGTATTAACGTATTGGACCCACTTATCCCAACACAGATGGAACCAGGCCATCCTGTCATTAACATGAGCTGTTACTTCCTCCATCCTATATATCTCTAACGTAATTTCCCACCATAATGACAAAGTCGGTATGTCTTGCAAGGACCATTTCTTTGTTATACATTTCTTACTTGCAATCAATAAAGCTCTTAACAGACATATGTCATTTTTGGACCAGTTCTGCGGTATACAGCCAAAAAAAATTGTCTTCATATCCTGAGGGAATGTACAGTTAAAAATGCCTTGTAATATACCATGAATGTCTTTCCAGTAAGTCCGTAGCACAGGACAGTCCCACATAATATGGGTGTGATGGGCTCCTTGGTATCCACAGTTTCGCCAGCACACGGGAGGATTCCCATCATAGTGAGCCTTTTGACATGGAGTGATAAAGAACCTTATCAGAGTTTTCCATCCGAACTCCCTCCAGCTTTTGGAGGAAGTACTCCTCCATTGCCATTCCCACATCTGAGTCCATTCTTCCCTAGAAATACACATCCCTCCCTCCTTTTCCCATAACATCTTCACATAATCAGTTGAGTGTGGAAGCTTATTCATAAAAAAATTGTACCAAAAAGAAATGAGTCTTGTGTCAACATCCCCACTGTACGCCTGTCTAAATAAAGTTACCAATTCCACGTTAGTATTTGACATCTGACCGATTGTTGTCTTTATATAGTGTCTTATTTGCAAGTATCGAAAAAAATCCTGTTTTTCTAGATTGTCTCTGTTTCAGCGTGTCAAAACTAATAAGGTTCCCATCCTTTATCAAACTATCATATGTAGATAACCCTTTAGCAGGCCAGCTTTTAAAACGTGAGTCCAATTTATTCGGGGCAAAGTCAGAATCATATGCATACCATTTGAATAAAGCCAAATCCTGTTCAAGTTTGAATTCTTTCACGACTTTTCTCCATATATTAAGTGTGCACGACACCCAGGGGTTATGAATCTTGTCAATATATTTTCGAATATTCGAGTCCATCAGGACAGCTTGTATTGGGGAGGAAAACATATTCTCCTCTATAGTCTTCCAGTGTGCTTGGTAGCTTGTATCACACCAATTAACCACCGTTTTCAACTGAGCAGCCCGATAATAATTTTTTAGTGACGGCAACCCCCATCCTCCCACCTTCTTATGTAATTGTAAAGTTTTAAAACAAACCCTCGGCCGCTTCCCCCCCATATAAACCGCGATATTATTTTATCCCATTCATTGAAACGACTTGGATCAATGGATATTGGTAGTGTTTGGAATAAATATAATATTCTTGGCAAGATGTTCATTTTAATAGATTCAACTCGTGAGTGTAAAGAAAGAAAGGGGATCATGTTCCATCGCCTAATATCACCCACTATTCTCCTTTGTAGAGAACCAAAATTCTCCTCAGATAGTTTAGTTAAATCCTTGGGAATAACAATTCCTAGATATTTCAATGATTGTGCTTGCCAATTCATTGGATATTGAACAACCATGTGAGCTGGGGGGTTATAGTTATAGCTGAGAATTTGAGTTTTAGACATATTAATTTTATATCCAGAGAGTTTCCCAAATTTTTGACACAGATTCATCAGCGAAGGCAAGGAGTTAGTGGGCTGATCTAAATAGATCAATATGTCGTCCGCATAACAAGCGAGCTTGTGTTCCTGTCCTGCAATAGTGATCCCCTTAATGTCTTTATTTTGTCTAATTGATTGTGCCAAGGGTTCTAAGTACAATGCAAACAGGAGCGGGGACCAAGCACAGCCTTGTTTATTTCCTCTCTGCAGAACGAAGCTATTTGAGAGAGAACCATTAACTTTAATTCTTGCGGTGGGGTTAGTGTATAGTGCCCTCACCGTATCAACAATTCCCTTATGTAAGCCGAATTTATCCAGGACTTTATATAGAAAGTCCCAATTTACAGAATCAAAGGCTTTTTCTGCATCAATGCTCATAAGCATGGCTGTACTCTTAGATGTCTGTATCTGATGTATTACATGAAGAGTTCTACGTATATTATCCTGGGTCTGTCGTCGTCTTATAAACCCCGTTTGATCATTGCTAATTAAGTCAGGTAAAAATTCTTCCATTCTCCTGGCCATTATTGAAGTAAACAATCTATAATCTATGTTAAGGACAGAAATAGGTCTATATGAGCCACACTCCATTTTGTCTTTCCCTTCTTTCGGAATAGCCGAAATAATTGCCTCCTTCCAACTCGGTGGAATTTGCGCTGTTTTTAACACCCAGTTAAAAGTAGTAAGTAGTGTAGGGCTCAAGTCCTGTTTGAATTCCCGATACCACTCCGCGGTGTAACCATCGGAGCCTGGTGACTTATTTGATTTCAGCCTATTGATGGCATTCATAAGTTCAGCTTCCGTCACCTCCGCTATCATCGTTTTATTTTGTTCCTCGTTAAAGCTTGGTAGGCATAAAGAGTTCAGGAAGTTGTCCATTTCGTGTTCAGCCCCCCCTGGGACTCCCGCATATAATGTTTTATAAAATGACTCAAAGGCGTTTTGTATCTTGCAAGGATGAGTCATTATATTCCCCGTCTCTGGGTGTTTGATTTTAGTTACAGTATTCTCCGCTATCTTCTTCTTAAGTTTCCATGCTAAAATTTTCATTGATTGCGATCCTCCATCATAATGTTTCTGTTTCAAATATAACAATTTTCTCTTTATCGTCTGTATACTCTGCGTATTTATTTCATTTCTAATCATTGTTAGTTTCTGCAAGGTGCCCGCTGAAGGCTTATGTTTGTGCTCACTTTCTAATTGTTTTTGAATCGCTTGTAAATCTTCCATTTTTTTCTCTCTTGCTTTTTTTTGGAAGGAGGCAAATGCTATAATCTTCCCCCTCATAACAGCTTTTAATGCGTCCCATAGTACCGGGGGTAAAACCTCCCCATTATCATTAATTTCAGCATTGTTAAGCTTTGGGTATCACAATAGATATGTTTCTTTTTTTTACTTAAAATAATCGTAAACTAGCTTGTATGGTGGGTCCTGCATTTTTTTCATGTATTGCTCATTTACTTACAGCCAATTTTGATTTTTGCGATTTAACCTTTTTGTGATATGTTTTAGGGAACAAAGACCAAACAGCTCAGTTTATTAAAATGACAGGAGAAAATTATCACCTCTTCACTGGGGTGAAGAATTCTGCCACGTGGCATGAAGATACAAGAATAAATCAATATTTACATATTGATATGAGTATGGTTTTATTAACCCCCATGTACTACAGAACCTGTGATGTCCAGACAGTATTCCTCTTGTGTTCTGCTGTGAAAACTGAGATTCAGGGATTAACATAGTTGCTATGGTTTTCTCTCTTCTCTTACTTGTTTTGTGTGATCAGGACATTTGTGGGCCTGCAGGGGAAAGTCCCTTGGAGGCCAGAAAGAAATGGGATAACTTAAAAAGAAATACAAAGTATGTATGTGTATTATTGTAACTGTTGCTGTTCTGAGAGTCTATGGCGCATGTGGTGTGATATGCCCATGTAGAAAGGACAGCACTGCAACGCTTGACTCTGGGCTCTCTCTTTATGTATTGTAGGGTCTGCCTTACAATATAAAGCACCTTGAGGTGACTGTTGTTGTGATTTGGCATTATATAAATAAAATTGAATTGAATTGAATTGAATTGAATTGAATTCTGGCAACTGGGACAAATATAATGACACACAGACATCATCAACAGTGTGTTACGCAACACACATTCAGTTCTCCAGCTTGGGATTATTTTCCTTTTGCAAACACAAGACTTAATAAAAGACTAATATATGTTTCTACAACACAACATTGTCAAAGTCGTTCTTTAGAAGTTCTAGTTGAAACCAAGTGTGGCATCATATAGTGGCAGTATTATTTATTTATTTATTTTTCCTCCTTTTTTCCTAACTTCCTCTCTCCCTGAGGACACTCCAGGGCAAAGCAGAGCAGTGGTGACCAAAACAGAAGTGATGAGGAAGAGTGTCAGCCACCCACAATAGAGAGAAAGAGGAAAAGAGACAGGGATGATGAGCTGCTAGACCTTATCAGAGAAGACATGAGGCAGCAAAGAGGGGCTGAGTAGAGGAGAACGTGGAAGAGCAGGGAGAGGATGGACAGACTGTTTTTCATTTTTTGATAACAGGATAATGTTAGCAATGGCTCCAGTGTCAAGCTTAAAAACTCAGAGTATGATGTGGTGAGCCTACTTTAACATCAGCATAAACCTCCCCTTCGTGAAACTTTGTTATGGAATCTATAAATTGTTCCCCATCTTTGCTAGGAGTGTCAGGGTTGATAGAGTATACAGAGTTGGATTGGTGTGGTGCTTCTGTACGGCATGCTTTGGCAAAGTGGTTCATTTTATTGCACCTTTTCCACCTCTTCCCTGTTGCTGGACACTCATCCCTCAGGCTGTGTGTTTGTACACATCTCCCACACGGTTTTCCCACCTTGTTATGTTGGGGTGTCCTCCTGTTCCTCTGCTGCATACTCTGACGCTTAGAGAATACTGCATGTGCAGGCGCTCCTCCCTGCAGGATTGTGTGTGGGCTGACCATGGCTTTCAATTGGTTCTGTGCGATTTCATAGGCGCGTGCAATGTCTATGGCTCAGCAGTCTATTGCAGGAACTCTTGACGAATCCATTTTGTGCTCTCAGCGGGCATTTAGTCCGAACTGCTCTGATACAATGCATTGTTCTGCTTTTAACTCTTATTTATAAAAAAAATGTCTTCTTAAACTGCTTAGTGAACAGGCATGGTCTCGTCTCCTCACCAGGGTTGCATCTGACATCGTGTATACCAGGAATGACACAGGGCTTTTACAGAACACTTCTTTATCACTCGAACAACAACTTCTTCTGGCCTGGAGTCATGTAGGACACCTCAGTTGGCTTTACTGACAGCCACAGCATAGGAAATTCCAAACATCACAGTTCCCACTTTCCCAGGATGAGTCAATTCAATTAAATTCAGTTCGATTCAATTTTATTTGCATAGCGCCAAATCAAAGCAACAGTTGCCTAAACAGTGCTTTGTAGGCTAGACCATCCCATTTAAAAGCTGCTCTCTTCTGGCCTTTGCGGTCTTCAAAGTGTAACACAAAGTGCCAGCAGACTGAGCCTTCTTTTTTTTTTCCTTTTTTGCCTGTCCCATTTGGTTCTTTAGCCGTCAGAATTGTTGTCTGAAGACCAACAAGGATACCCAATGGATTTACTTTGCCAAATTGATCATCGTGGCATTGCCGTATTGGTCCATTTGATCGACCTTTGTTTTTATTATTTATTATATTTTATTTTCAGATGTTACAGACGGGACAGACATGAGTGAGGGATAGGAAAGGGAGAAAGAAAGAGTTGTATAAGCAAGGCATTTATTTATAGTCTAATATTTACCTATACCATTAAAGTAAATGGAAGGAAATAATGTGAAGAAAGAAATTGACATCAGGTTCTATGAGGTCCAAAAAATAAAATAAATACATAAATAAACTCTTGCTAGAAAGAAATGAAATACTAAGCTTTACAAGCCAGAGTGTGCAAACCAAAATAAATTGCCTGTTTGAATTGCAATTTCTGTGTTAGATAACGGATGTTGGGTACCCACAATAACTTGCATATTACAGTGACATTCAGATCCAAAAACTAAGTAGCTGAAACACTATCAGCTATGTAACACAACAGTGGGAAAACTGTATTTGCTGTAATATGTAGCATTTCCTAAAATTGTGCAGCACTTTTCCTTATTGTTCTCTGTTTCATTATTTCACAGAACATCATTTTCAAGATGTGACAGAAGCAAAAGTATCCACTAGGTGTCACCGTGGAGATGTGTTTTAGATTTGATAACCTAGATACAATTCATGCACAATAGCTTAGAGCATTTCAGTTTTTTGCAAACCCTTGAGTTATTGAGGCCTTTTGTAATGTGGACCCCCCCCCCCCCCCCCAACACACACACACACACACACACACACACACACACACACACACACACACACACACCCAAAGATCACCAGTAAGCTTAAAGAACTATTGCTAAAAACCACAAGTAGAAAATTCTTACTCCTTTGACTACTGTTTTTTAAATTAAGTATAAAAATTCAGTTCAGCCAGATGTCCGACTCTAGCAAACACTGAGTAAATTATGAACATTTTCAAATACCAATCAATTTTGGCTGTAACACTGCTGATAGGAATTGGTGGCTAGGACTAGTAACAGGGAAAAACAGGTCAGCTAGTTTAGTGAAAAGAAATTTGATATAGTGGTTCATGACTCAGGTTCTTTAGAAATGATTTTCTTCATATCATTACAGGGAAAATTATTTGCTGTCATTGAGTTCACAGGAATGAGATAACAGACAGCACTAGCGTCAAATATTTGAGTTGTGCACCCTCCGCTGCCTCATCATGGAACAGCACCTCTGACCAGGGTTTGTCTAAATAATATGATCATCTGCACACATCAGCAGTCAAAGGACAGTATGCGTGCCAATATGTGCCAATATGTGCACTTAAGGAAAGGTTTTCTCATGTTTTACAATCTATGCATGATTTTTATGATGGTTTTTTTCTGTTACTACTTTCTACTTTCCTCTGTGCCTTCCAAAATTTCACTGTCTTTACTCTTTCAATTACAAATTGTGTGTCAAAGGTATTTAACATCATCTGGTGATAGTGGAGGTGAAATACATTCAGCCCAAGACTCTTGAGAGCATTTTTCCACACTTTTTAGAGCCAACTTGGAGTTATTTTGGTCTGTAAGCCTTGGATTACCTAAAGTATTAACTCAACTACCTAAAATAGGTTAAAATAGTCAACCATACATAAATGAAAGAAGACAGAAATAAAATAACAGCATTACATAACAACGTAATAAGATGCATCAAACAAAGCATCTGCCAGCAAGAACAGTGGTTGGCACTATTGCCTGACAGCCAGAAGGGCCTGAGATCAAATCCACCATCTGGCCAGGGCCTGTCTGTAGATCTATTTCTCTCTTTCTCACGATATATATATATATATATATTCACGATATATATATATGTATATATACATTTTTTCCACTGTTGTCTTGCAGGTATATTCTTTTACAAAACACCAACTGATATTAAGATGGCTCAATATCAGTAGAGCAGGCTATCTAATAAGTACAGGTTCAAACACTGGTTTCTCCAGTCTGCCTGCCACAGTGTCCTTGGGCAAGATACTGAACCCTGAGTTCCCTGTTTATTGGCATATGAATGTCAGAAAAAAGTGTTTGTATGGATGAGTGTGTGAATGAGACATGTTGTATGAAGTGCTTTGAGTGCTTATGTGCTATGTAATCAGTCCGCTTATCATATTAGGATAAACTAGGGAAGAAAAAAGGACTAAAGAGAGGGAAAAAAAAGGAAGAAGAGTATTAATAAGAATAAGACAAGTAAAAACTACAGTGTTATATTAAAACATTAAGGAAAGATATTTAAAATTTTAAATATTTCAAATGCAGACTATTTTGCAACAGCAAACAGATCTTGTATGTGCTCCATATCTTCTATCTATCACCGGTACAGTCTAATGCAATCCAATCCAAGTGTTCATGTCATAAATTGTGTGAGGCAGCAAGGATTGGACCCAAATGCAGACTCATCAGGCAGGACAAAAGAGCACAGCTTTATTGCTGGAATGTCAAGGAAATTCAAAAGTAACCTAAACTGGGAATACTGAAACCTAAAATAACAGATGGAAACACACACCCAGGAATAAGGGAGATTGCAACAACAGACAGAGGGAAACAGAGGACTTAAGTATACAAATAATGAGGAAACACAGCTGAGTCATCCTGTAATGCGAGGGACTGGGATGGCCTATTACATCCCAGCACCATTACATCATGTTCACGTACAATCGAAGTTAGCCTCTAGTTTCTTCAATGTTGCGTTGAGAAACTAATTTCATATTCAGGGTGTTAAGTTCATAATGGGAAATGATATTGCTGGGTACAAGGTGCTCCCTGTTCCTGAAGTGGTGGATAAACCTAGCTGCATTCCAGAGGAGGATGAGATGTTGAAATCCCACCCTGATGTGTTTTCTGTTAATGTCCTTACCAGGTCGCAAGTCACACAAGTTTTATCTTGAGGATGGGTTACTGCTGAGGAAATGGGTCTCGAGATCTGCTTTACAGCAGGGGGGTGTCAATGAAGGTTGAGGGACGGTACACCAAGTACTTATTCCTAAGGGATACCATGGTGGCATATTGCAGCTTGCGCATGAACACCTGTGGTCAGGTCATTTAAGAATCAGTAAAACCTATGACTGCCTTCTTCAGCATTTTTTCTGGCCAGGTCTGAAGAAAGATGTTAAAAGATTCTGTAGAACATGCACACTGTAAAAAAAGAAAAGAAAAAAAAAGTGCTGTTTTTACAGGAAAACGCTGGCAGCTGGGGTTACCAGGGACTTCCTATAAAAAATACAGCAGCACAGTAGATAGCTTTACATACAAAATACATACAAAATATTTACATAAAAAATATGTAAACTGATTTACAGTGAATGAAAGTCACAACTGTTAAATCTACAAAAAAAACCAAGTCAATTTCACACAACAATTGTTGTATATTCATAGAATATTTCCTGTATTTTTTACATGTAATAATTGCTTATTGTGGATCCATAAATTGTAAAATTAACAGGGAAATATGAAACAAAAAACTAATTTGAACTGGTAAAACAACTGTGAAACTGCATTTTACATGGAGCTGCTCTGTATATTATACATAAAATCTATTCCTATGCTGTATTTTTATGTTTTAATGTAAAAGTATAAATCATAAACCTGCAAACTTCTTACTGCTATGCCTACACCTAAACATGCAAAAATACATCTTGAGAAAAGACTAGTGAGGAAAATATTACTTTTGGGAAATTTATTTTGCAGCCATCATCAATAAAACAATTGACAACAATTGGATGCATTTTTTCCAACTTACACAACAACTTGCACAACAGTTACACAATTCAATTAAAATGCTATAAAACTGTGGAACATTCCCGCAAAGCAAGAACCATCTTCATGAAACAAGCATATGGCAGACCCTCTAGCAGAAAAAGTTACATAGTAACCTGTTAAGACTTTTAAACAAAAATGACATATTGTGCAAAAATTACCGTAATCACCATTCCGCTCTGCTGTTACCACAACCATGGCCCTGGTCATAGGAAACACATGTGTAGTTACCATACCAAAGCATCAGGAAAACCACCTGTGGGGAACAAACCTATAAACACTGCAGTAACAGCACTGTAAAAAAACAAAAAAAAAAAACCAAAAACAAAACAAAACTGTGGAACATTCCTTCAAAGCAAGAACATCTTCATAAAACAAGCAGGTGGCAGACCCTTGACCAGAAAAAGTTTCTGGTGTGTTCACACCGAACGCGGAAGAGGCGGCCAGAGCGTCAGGTTTACATGTAAAGTCAATGGAAAAAGCGCGATGACACGCGATTGCGGTCCCTGAAAATTCGGAAGCAGATTTGCCTTGCGAAAACACGAAAACACGTGAAACTGGCGTCAGTGTACCACGTTTGGCTCGCAAGTCGCGAATAAAACTACGCGCGTCAATTTTTGTGTTGCATTTTGGCTTTTGGCTTTAGCAAGCCACCGCTATTTTCCCACTGATGTACAAATACCGTTCTGCTTTTATGCATGTTGTCATATAGGAATAGATTTTGTTTATTAATAAACAGCACACAGTGGTCCCGCTGTTCATCCGTCGCTGATTTTTTTTTATTGCACAGTACAGCATTGCATTCTGCAGCATGATTGACAAATCTCCTCCGTGCTGTGTCTCCTGCGCTTGCCAAATTTATCATGCTTGGTTTTGATAACCATCACATCCAATAGAAAAAAACAGCACAAAAACACCCATAACTATGAGCCTCCTTCGGAAATAGACACCTGCACCGCGAGGGAAAAAGGCGCACGAAAGTGGCAGGCAGATGAAGACAAAACGCGGCATAATAATACTTTTACGTTTTGCAATCTACAAAGGTTTGTACTTTGAGGATCAACTTGTGAGAACTGTGACTAATGTTCATGTGTGTGGGGAAAAAAGTGTATAAAGTGCGTGGCGAGGGGCTAGTTATTCTGAGAACCCCTGCTGCAATAAAGGAGGGACCACTGTATATACTTTCTCTATGATTATTGTTTTCAACCTGTTAACATTTAATACTGTGTTGATAGAACCAACTGATTCTGCAGCAGAGCATCGCCTGTTGCTTCTCCTGGCTCCCCAGTCCCTGAGCTCCTGCTGCACCCACAGGTATGTACAGCAAGCACTGATAGCTTTTTACTCGGTGGGATTCCCTTGTGATCACCTTTACTTAATATCTACAACTAATCTGATTATATCCCTTTTTTTCTTTTCTTTCAATGTTGAAATTAAAATCAAGTAGCAGCCTTCTCATTTCTTTTTTATTATACTAATGACAAAATATACTAATACAGTGGGATGCAAAAGTTTGGGCAACATTGTTAATAGCCATTATTTTCCTGTATAAATCATTGGTTATTACAATAAAAAATGTCAGTTAAATATCATACAGGAGACACACAGTGATATTTGAGAAGTGAAAAGAAGTTTACTGGATTTACAAAAAGTGTGCAATAATTGTTTAAACAAAATTAAGCAGGTGCATAAATTTGGGCACCACAAAAAAAAGAAATGGAATAAATATTTAGTGTATATCAATGTGTGTGTCTCCTATATGATATATGGGGTGCCTTTGTCTGGACGTGCTTCCCATCCAGAGCTCTACAGCAGAGAGGGAAGTTCCAGCGCTCCTGGAATCCCTCTGTGATGGACCGCCAGTCTCCAGGTGAAGGCACAGCCATGAAGTCGTCCACTAGACAGTCCCAGATGGCCGTCGCTACCTGGGGGGTGATCTGGCACACCGACTCTGAAACTGAACGCGATGGTCCTAAAGGAGTCCCCGGTGGCAAGGAACCTGGACAAAATTGTTCAAAATTAGTATTATGTGTACTGCAGTTACAAAATACATGATTCAAATTCCAAAATACTTTTGTGATGTCAGATTTAAATTACAAAACATAAAATTTATAAAAAAACATTTTGTAATTATAAGGATAATTACATAATATATATTAGATATAAAACAGTCAGTTGTGTTTTGTTTTAACTTTAACATATCATAATTTGATTGGTAGCAATTTTTATGGTGATTCAATAATGACTTGGTTTCCAGTTCTGCTTACAACTTTGTGTGGTGTTGCGTTGAATGGTGTTGTAAACTTGTCCACTTTGTCTTGTTGAACCAGCACTGTGTCTCCCGAGTCAACTTTTGAATACTCAGCTCCCCTTCGTTCATCAGCATAAATCTTTGATTTTCCTTTCTGTTCAGCGTCTCTGTCACGCACGTCCAACTCCGTTGTCCAGACTCCAACTCCAACTCCAGAGGCAGCGTTTATCACAGCCGGAGACTTTAATAAGGGAAACCTGAAGAAAGTCTCACCAAAACTCCATCAACACATCCTTTTCAACACACGTGGAAACCGGCAACTCGA
The DNA here is from genome assembly GCF_057382275.1 of Copadichromis virginalis. Lineage (NCBI taxonomy): Eukaryota > Metazoa > Chordata > Actinopteri > Cichliformes > Cichlidae > Copadichromis > Copadichromis virginalis. Next base: position 6,663,325 of record NC_140627.1, read on the forward strand.
CCACTGTTACACCTCTTTCCGGGATGCGTACAAAGCCCTCCCCCGCGCCCCATTCGGCCAATCAGATCACTGCTCCATCCTGCTCCTGCCCGCCTACAGGCAGAAGCTGAAACAGGAAGCTCCAACCCGGAGGGCGGTGCACTGTTGGACGGACCAATCGGAGTCTGCGCTGCGGGACTGTTTTGATCACACGGACTGGGAAATGTTTCACGTGGCCGCCAGAGACATTGATGAATACACAGACTCAGTCTGTGGATTTATCAGGAAATGCGTGGAAGATGTCGTCCCATCCAGAACAGTCAAATCCTTCCCAAATCAAAAACCCTGGATTAACGGAGATGTTCGCGCGGCACTGGCGGCACGGAACACCGCCTTTGCCTCCGCGAACACATCGGACTACAAACACGCACATTACCAACTCCGGAAGACGATCAAAGCAGCCAAACGTGAGTACAGGGACAGGGTGGAACAACAGTTTGACAACCCTCGGAGTATGTGGCAGGGACTAAACAGAGAAGAGGGACACGTATGTGAGGATGCTGTTTGTAGATTACAGCTCAGCATTCAATACCATCGTTCCCTCGAAGCTGGACAGGAAACTGCAGGATCTAGGACTGAGCAGCTCCCTCTGCAGCTGGATCCTTAGCTTCCTGTCTGACAGACGCCAGGTGGTCAGACTGGGCAGCATCACCTCATCCCCCATCACACTGAACACTGGTGCTCCACAGGGGTGTGTACTGAGCCCTCTCCTGTACTCACTCTACACCTACGACTGCACAGCCACTAACAGCTCCAACATCATTGTGAAGTTTGCGGACGACACTACAGTGGTGGGTCTTATCACCAACGGTGATGAGACGGCTTACAGGGAGGAGGTCAGCGCCCTGACCCACTGGTGTCAAGACAACCATCTCACCCTCAACGTCGCAAAGACAAAGGAGTTGATAGTGGACTTCCGGAGGTGCAGAGAAGTACACACCCCCATCACCATCAACGGCGCTGCTGTGGAGAGAGTGAGCAGCTTCCGGTTCCTTGGCGTACACCTGGCTGAGGATCTTACGTGGTCAGTACACACAAACAAAACAGTGAAGAAGGCGCAGCAGCGCCTCTTCTTTCTCAGGAGACTGAAAAGATTCGGCATGAGCCCCCGCATCCTCAGGACCTTCTATCGCTGTGCCATTGAGAGCATCCTCACTGGATGCATCACCACCTGGTATGGCAACAGCACCGCCTACAACTGCAAAGCTCTCCAGCGAGTAGTGCGGTGCTCTGAACGGATAATTGGAGGTGAGCTTCCCTCCCTCCAAGACATCTACAGGAAGCGGTGCCTGAGGAAAGCGGGGAGGATCATCAAGGACTCCAGTCACCCCAGCCATAAACTGTTCAGACTGCTTCCATCAGGAAGGAGGTTCTGCAGCATCCGGTCCCGTACCAGCAGACTGAGAGACAGCTTTTTCCATCAGGCCATCAGACTGCTGAACACGTCATAGACACCTCAGCTTCACTACTGGAACTTCAACATTATGCACTCCACACTGTATATAAATGCCACTTGTTTTGCACATATTCAACTCTGTATATTTTATATATTTTATTATTATTATTATTATTATTATTATTATTATTTTTTTACTATTTAATTTGTAAAAATGTGTATACACACACACACACACACACACACACACACACGTAGGAAAATATTTAGTATACACATCCAGAAATGCATACACTATTATATATTGTACATATATTTATTAGTTTCAGGTTGGCCATTCTTGTATTTTGCTCGTTTGTGTTGTTGTGTTTGCACATCTCTGTTGCTTGTGGGGCTCGCACACAAGAATTTCACTCGCATGTGCTGTGCCAGTGTGCCTGCACATGTAATGTGACAATAAAAAGTGATTTGATTTGATTTGATTTGATTTTTGCCTCACTGATGTTCGGTAACTTTCCTCTCATTTTGCGGTTGAACAGGAGTTCTGCTGGACTTTTGCCCGTGGTTGGATGTTCAATGCTGCGATACACTGTTACATATTTTCTTAGCTCTCGCTTCCAGTCAAGTCCTTCGGCTTGTGCGATCCTGATTCTTTTCATCAATGATGCATTTTGACGTTCCACTTCCCCATTTGCTTGAGCCCATTTTGGTGTCGTTCCTATATGTTTGATTCCATTAGTTTCACAATATTCTCTGAACAGCTCAGATTTGAACTGTGGGCCATTATCAGATTTGATGGTAACTGGTAGCCCATGTCTGCTAAATATACAGTCAATAGAGTCAATGACTTTTTCAGCAGTTGTAGATGACATTACATCATGTAGTAATCTATCAGTACAAGTATTGAGTGATTCGAAGGTAGCGGTCCCAGTAAGTCTACCGCCACATCTCTTTTGACGTGGTGTCAGCCAGCAGTCTTGACAGTGACTCCGCAATGTTTTGCTTTCCCGCAATGTGCACTACTTTAAAGTCATATGGTTGCAGTCTGAGGACCCATCTTTCTATGCGTGCACAAGGTTTAGATTTCTGGCTGTATATGACCTCTAACGGCTTGTGGTCTGTGATGAGGTCAAACTTCCTGCCATACACATATGGATGTAGTCTCTCACATGCCCATACTAGTGCTAGGGCTTCTCTTTCTGTTTGAGAATATCTTCGCTCACAGTCTGTTAAACTCCGACTTACGTAACACACTGGTACCTCTTCTCCGTTCTGTATTTGCATTAGCACTGCACCCAAGCCTACAGGGCTTGCATCTGCTATGACTCTGGTTGGGGCTTCTTTGTCAAAATAGGCTAGGGTACCTGCTCTGGCTAACTCAGTCTTTATTCTTTCAAATGCTTGCTTTTGTTCTGGCCCGAATGTAAACATAGTTTCTTTTCGAGTTAAACGTCTTAGTGGTTCAGAGAGTGTAGCAAACTGTGGTATGAACCTGCTACTGAAGCCTACCAGTCCAAGAAAGCTTCTCACCTCAGTAGCATTCTTCGGTTCTCGGGCTTCCACCACAGCTCTCACTCTTTCTTCAGTCGGGCCAATGCCTTTCTGTGTCAGCAGTATTCCCATGAACACGAGTCTGTCCATGTTGAACTGACACTTCTCTGAGTTTAGTGTCAGGCCACAGTCAGAGAGTCTCTTCATCACAGCATGCAGGCGTTTATCATGGGTTTCCTGGTCTGGCGCGTGTATGATTACATCATCTGAAATGTTCTCAACTCCTTCAATGCCAGCTAGTGCATTGGCAATCTCATGCTGATATTGCTCACTAGCTGATGAGACTCCAAATATTAGCCTTTTGTACCGGTATACTCCGTTGTGCACTGCAAATGTAGTTATCTCTCTTGACTCCGGGGTAAGCTCTAGCTGATGGTATCCCCACTTGAGATTGAGTTTGGTGAAGATTGCAGAGCCGTTTAGTCCTTGCAAGATTTCATCCACAGTGGGTATTGGGTATCTTTCCCTGATTATTGCCTCATTTGCTTTTCTCATGTCTAAGCACATTCTGATATCTTTGTCACATTTCTTTGGGAGTACCACTACAGGATTTACCCAAGGTGTAGGTCCTTCTACACGTTCTATAATGTCCATGGCGATTAGTTCATTGATCTTTTTCTCCACTGCATCCCTCAAATGATAAGGTATGCGCCTCAGTGGCTGTACTACTGGTTTCACATTTGGATCAATGTACAGGCTGATCTGTTTGGTGTTTAGCTTTCCTACTCCTTTGAACACTTTTGGATACTTTTCTTTAAGAGTGTGCTTTAAATCTGTGACAGCCGCCACATTTTCACCTATTTTCAACACTCCTAACTTTATGGCAGTCTTTTTCCCCAGGAGTGGTTCACCATTACCTCTAATCACAATAAATTCAGCCTCTTCAGTCCTGTCACCAATCTTGATTTCACATCTGAATGCACCTTTAACCGTGAGTGCCTGTGCTGAGGAATATGCATATAAATTCCTCTGCTCTTTGGCTACATATTAGCGACATTTTATCTTTTCAGCTTTTAGCTTTTCCCATATGTTTTCTCCCATCACATTACTTGTAGCTCCAGAGTCAACTAACATTTTCAACTCTATTCCCCCAACAGAAAAGGTAAGTTTCTCAGGTACATTATCATCATTTACAGTAAATGCATAATTATCTTGTTCAACACCATTCACATTTTGTTTCTTTTGTCTTTTTGTACGACACATTTTTGAAAAGTGGTCCTTACCATTACACTTGTGACATGTTTGTCCTTGTGCTGGGCATTTGGGATCTTTGCCCATGTGGTCAGTATAACCACACCTGTAACACTGTCTGTCTGTTTTATTATCATCTTTCATTTTTCCTTTTGGTCTGTTGGTCTTCTCTTTCTTTGCTGTAAAAATCCGGCTGACCGTGTCCTCTCCTTTCTTTTCCCCGGCAACGCTCATCGCCGCCATCTGCTCCTCCACGCGTTCACAGTGGGAAGCCACCTCTAACGTGTGAGTTAGAGTTAAGCCTGGACCCTCCTCAAGCAGCTTTCTCCGTACATATTCAGAAGTGCATTTACTCAGGATAGCGTCCCGTATCTGGTTATCATTGTCACCTTGAAAGTCACAGTCTTTTGCAGCTCGCCTTAAACGTGTACAAAATTGCTGCACAGTCTCACCTGGTGTTTGGGACAATTTGTGGAAAGTTTGGCGTGCGTATGCTGCATTCACTTGAGGAACAAAGTAAGTGTTGAGTGCAGTCACCGCAGCGGTGTAATCCTTTGCCTCTCCCGTCTGTGGTAGAGTGGAGAAGACGTCCTGCACGTCCTGTCCGGCCATGTGCAGTAGAAGAGCGCGTATCCGCTGTCTGATCGCGTCTGTAGCATCATCCGTCAAAATAAGACCTTTCCCATCAGCAAACAACTCGAAGGATGTTAACCACCGCGTCCATCTCGGTCTGAGCGTAGCTGGATCAATGTAGCAGGCGAACGGTTGAATACCCGACTTTTCCATGTTAGCCCACAAGTTTTTCACTAACACCGTGCCGCCGCTGGGTCTACTTCTCACAAAAACAAATCCAGGTCCGTGTCGTCCTCGTCGCCATTGTTGTGTGCCCACCTTATTACTAAATTAGGCAGAGCACTCCGAATTGAATCAGGACATAAAGCACGGTCTTTATGTTGCTTTATTGAACACTGTCCATCTTACAACTAGCCACTTAACGGGGCTTCCTCCAGACCACAACATCCGGTTCAAAGGTCATCACCTTAAGACATAGCCATATCAATACATGACAGGTGATATCGCTGAAATCGGCCGTCATCCAGGCGCAGCTCCTGGAGCAAGTGGTGAAACTCACCAAACTGCTCACGCGTCTGGAGGACCTGATGGACCCAGGTACAGCGAGGACGTCCTTAACGCCGCTGCTCTGCTCTCCACAGTAAATAGAGAAGGGAGACTCTCTCTTCAAACGCTAGCTCAACAGCTGACATCTAGCAAAGATACCGCCTGGCACAACTTCCTCCCACATCCCTCCCACATTTCCAGTTCACGCGTGTCAAAATATGCAATTTTGAGGCGCGATTGATTTGTGTTGGACACGCATCGAGGTGCGAATGTGCATGCGTCAAATTAGGGGCGTTTGGGGCGTTTTCGCTGGCATCTATCGCCTTCGGTGTGAACACACCCCACACAACAATCAGCCACACAGTGATGGACAAGGACAGGGAAGTGGATGATGTAGAAGGAGATGTGGGGCAAGTTTTACCTGACACGACAAATGTACTGTGTTGAGAAAGTGGACATAGAGGCAGGGAAAGGGAGTGAAAGATGGGGCATGAAACTTCTAGGAGCACCCACTCACCTCACAGACCCAGTGCTCCAAGGAGGAACTTGAAGAGAAATTGTCCTTGGAAGCTGTGGCAGAGGGTCAAACCAAGAAGGGCAGCAAGATGCATGTAGTATTATAGCACAGCTACCTTAACAGGAGGTACACTTTATTTCATTACACTACTTTAAGTACACTTCATTTATTGAACAGTGACCATATGAACAATCATAGCACATCTGGTCAATAGGTGGTGTAGGTTTTATTTTGTTTAATTGATGGTGTTACAGTCTTTAAACAAAAGGAAGGGTGCATGTGAGGTAGTACTTGAATACATCACAGGGTGTCGTTGTTGAGCTACATATGCCCTGTAGATTGAACCTGTAACGTCTATCCACAACACCACACCGTAGTTCAATTTTCTTGTTCACAGCACACCGTCTTAGCTCAATTTTTACTGTGATTGCTTTGCAAAGTAAGCACTGTCAGTGATTTTATTTTTTAAATGACTATTATACCTTATAAAACACACATTTTCCAGTTAAAGTGTGTAGATAATGAGCTTATTGAGATGTTTATGGTGTGTAATGGGAATGTGAGGAATTTGTTTTCATGTTTTACATGTAAAGTTCCTATGTATAAACACTCGTTTTAGTAATGTGAGAAAAGGCATTCATGCTGGTAGTCTCTTTACGTTAGTTTTGTTGCACTTGAGCATATTTTAATGTTTAAGCAATGTTTACTTTGTTAAAATATATTACTAATGTTTACAGACTGAAATCTCTAAACATTATTTCAGCATAGAAGTTAAATCTATTAAATTCATGTAAAAGACTGCTGACTGAACCAGATGGGCAGTGCTTAAGGCATAGGTGCTATGTCCACCTATTTACACAGTGAGGCAAAACTTTATTGTTGAATGGCTCAGAGCCTTTATTAAAAGTATCTAGAATTGGTTTGTTTGTTTTGTTTTGTTTTTCATAGATATGTGCAGAAAATCATCACATCCAGGGCTGAACCAGTGGGCCAATATAATTTTTTTTCCTTCTTGATAATTATACAGGCCCTCTTGAAGGGCCACTTGCCCTGCAAGGACTGATAGCAGCCCATTCGCTTATTTTCATTACTGCCCCTCCCCTACCTTCTCATTGCACTCATGCACCTTGTAGAACAGAGTTTAGTGTGGAAGAAGTGGTTGATAAAGACGGACGAGCAAAAGCAAAACGATGTGGCTGAAAAGCTAAGAGAGAAAAACAAAAGGAAACTAGAAACAGATGCAGCAAAATGTGTCAAATTAACTGACATATTAGCAGTCCAGGTGGCTGCTGCACCATCAGCAGAAGTATCAGTAATAACAAACTCTGGCAGTTCCAGGAGGTTAGCACAAACAAGTACCACCCCAAACAAAGCACCAACAACTAGCAACAATAACAATTAATGCATCTGTGAAAATTTGAAATAATTTGTAGATGGTAGAACCTTCTATCTGTACTTCATCCCGTTTTTGTTTTGTTTTTTTGTTTGTTTTTTAACGAAAACAACCTCGAAACAACAACAAAAAAATAGCCAAATTGTGTTATTTTATTGTAGCAGAGCAGCAACTTGCCATTTGATTTCAGAACCCTGCCCTTTCCTGATTTACACTATCCTTCTATAATCTCTCGTATCCTGACTCAGCCCTGCTGTTTTTCTCAGCCCACTTCCCATGTGATATAATCTCATTATTAAACTGATAGTGGAAAAGGGATTTATTCAATGTGTTTGAGGAACACACTACAAAAAGCTTAAAAGTAGTGTCTCTGGGGGTTGAGTTTGCTGTTTGTGATTTTTATTTTGTTTTTGTTTTTATTTGATGTATTTATTTGTGGGTTTAAAAAACCCCATTTCAAGCAAAAAACTAAGGCTGTTCTTTCAGGTCCGATAACTCTCTGGCAGGCAACACCATGTCATCATAGGATGGCAGATGAAATCTGAGAAAAGAAATATGATTAACTTGCAGTCATGTTATTATATTGGTTGTAAGAATCTGACAACAAGTCTCATAATAATGCGATCTGGGCTCCTTGGAGGATTTTAGTCTTCATTTCACATCACGCATATGAAACCACACAACATGCGCAAACACTTTTACCTCAGCAAAGAATTTTTGTGATGAGAAAATTTGCTTTAATGTCTGTGTGTTGTGGATAGTTAGGGGTTAATGGGTGAAAGAACTGGTTATTTCCAGACATGAACGTTGGACTCTGGTTTCAGCCGGATCTGCAGTAAATCAGATCACTGTAGAGAAGCCTTGACTAAGTGGATTTGAAGGAGAAACATTGCACAGGTATCTTATCCCACTGCTTTTAAACTAGCTGCCTAATTGGTCCGTCTGTTCTTTTAACATGTATTGTATGTGTGTAATACGTGTGTTTGCAATGTGGTTTGAAATGTCTCTGCTATTTCTTTTAAAGAATCATTATTTCATCACATCAAATAACACAGAAATAACGAAGATAATCCATCAATAAAAAGGTTGGATAATCCTGTCCTTTTAGCACTTGGCACCTATACAGGGGAACAGTCTTTAAATTAAATCCACTCTCTTAATGATGTTATGAGAGCTTGAAGATATGAATCACAAACCCTAATTATGCATTCTAGTTAGGTTCATACCCTCAAAAGGAATGGTTTAAAAACATAACACTTCCATTTCAGAGGGACATGGCCGGACAGGGTTTTTTGAATGCATTTGAGGTAAAACAAATTATGATGAATATATTCTGTTCATCATTACAGGTTTTCACTAAATGTACTTTTGACTTGTTCCAGTTTCAGTGCTTATACACCAGAGGGCACTAAATATTTATAGAAGATGCACTAAGGTCATCCTGAGCTTGATACAGTATATTCTTTAAACCCCGTTTTTTGATCTTGCAATAAATACTGGCTACTAGTGAAATGTATTCCAAGTTTTTGTAATTGCATTTTATCATCAAGATCAGCACTCATACTATGAAGTCCAAGAGTATACACACTCACACAAATTTAACAATGAGCGGACAATGGCACTGCCAGTCTTACATATAGCAGGTGCACATATAGCAGTCAGTGAATATAGGAATTCAATACAAAAATGCTAATATATTGAGAAGGATCACCAAATAAAGGTAAACGACATTGAGAAAAAAACTACTCATATGATGAGTTAGTTGAATTATTAACTTCAGCACAACCTAGAGAAATAAGGCATTTAGCAAAGCCAAAAAAACAAACACGCTAATACTCTAAAACACTAACATTAAATTCCACGTCACACTCTTTAAAAAAACAACAACAAAAAAAAAAAAAAAACATTGCCAGAGAAGTACACTCTGCTGTTATTTTCCTATTAGTCATAAGACAGATCACAGCAAATATTGTTGACCAGTTGCTTGCTCCGTTGCTTTATTTCTATTAGCTTTCTCTTTCAATGTCCTCTTTGGTATTTTTGCCTCTAACATGATATCTCTACTAATGATACTAAGATAGCTTCTTCTTATAGCTAGCAGATGGCCTATAGTGATATACTAGGCTACAGCAAGGCAGAAGATGTGCCTGCTCAGTTACAGTGTGCAAAAACAGGCCTTTGGGGTGTAAAGCAAAGTGACAATGGTGCCAGTCCCCCCATTACAGTGGTTCCAATTTGTAGGCTGGTGGGCCCTATGGGGTTACAAAGGCACTGCAGGTTGGTGCAGTAATAACAGTTTGAAATTACTCACAAGCAGAGGTAGAAATTAACAAAGTACTTCATTAGTGTACTTAAGAGGGATTTTACGGTATCTGCTGCATATTTAAGCTACTTTTACAGTCCCATAAATGTGTTCATCTACGTACACGATTCCAGAGCTATTTTCCTTCTTTTCCTCTGCTCATTTTCTAGTTAACTGATTCAAGCTGAGTGTGTTTACTTCAGTTTACATTTTAATTTTAATGAAGTTTGTATTCTCATTTATTTTCACTAATATAGCACAAGGTTCAGTTAGCACAAAAATGGCTGGTAGAAACGTCCTCCAGTGAGCTAATTTTTACTTTCTTTCCTTGAGTACATTCGAGAGCCTGTACTTTTTCAGTTTTACTTGAATGAAGAAGTTGAGCGAGTACTCGCCACCTTTGCTCACAAGTGTATACAATTACATATTTATTAAAATTATTTATTTACATAAAAAGTCATTTAAAACCGACAATAGAAGATGGTTAGTTTATGCTATTACTCATTACTCTGACCTACATTCACTGCTCTTGAATTGAAGTTTGTCCCAGTGGCAGGTGGGTCACACATTGACCTTAACACTTTGCATATCAGTGTGTAGCATTAGCAATTTAAAGCCAACACCCTGTGTTGTTTATGCTTTTGGAATAACATTTTCAAGGAAAGGCTTGCTCTTGTATTATGATTCAAGTTCAGATTTAAGATTGGCTTGGTTCCATGGGATTTGTGGCTTTTAAGATGGCCACAGCACTTTTGAGTTTGGGAATAGCTGCCCTATTACAAGGACCAACACTGCAATAATGAAATACTTTTGCAGCTGATTGGTGAAAAAGATGTATAATGTTGATTTCAAAGTATTTTCTGTATTTTTACATATCAAAGGAGGATTAGAAGGTGATTAACCTGAATAGGCCCAGTTGTCAAACCATGGCATCCTGTCCGTCTCCTCCTTAAAAGCTTGAATTCATGCAACAACAAAAAAATGTCGTTGTGCCATGAAGCACAGGCAGGAGTAGTGATGGTCATCTATGGTTTCAGTGGTGGTTTAGAGGTACATTAGGGCAGCCTAAGAGAGCACTTAACAGTCCTGAGGGGGGCCAGTCTAAATATGAAGGCACAAAACTGTCTAAGAGTAATAGCACAAAAGCAGAAGAAATGGCATTTCAGTGGTGTTCTTCCCCTTCATGGTAAGACTTGGTGCTTTTTCTGTGAGATGGATGACATAAAATGATCTGTATCCAACAGGACCCATATGGTCACGGGCATTTAAAGTGGAGGCAGGCTGTGTACAACCACAGTTAGCAGCACAGGTTTTAATCTCTGGCTTTTTCAGCGGACACACAAATAACTCGAGCCCTACTCAAAGTGAGCTTGCCACTTGCCAAGGCTTCTTGTCTGATCAACTCCTTTCTGGCCCATGACAGACAGCTCTCTACTCATTCCCATGTGTTTGCTGCCTGTATCGACTCCCCTCCAACGCATAATTCAATTAATCAGACCAATTTCCCTGTGGGCAGTGGTTTATTTCCGTCATCAAATGCCTGATGAAATCTTTAGACGCTGCATATTAGGGAACAATCCCTACAAATAGCTGATAGTGTTAACCAGTCACAAGCTGCGCCGAGGCATCGCTCAGCTCTAATTTGAAAGGGAGTGAGGTGATAATGCAGTGTGTCATCCTTTTGTGGGCGTGCATTAATGGCGCCAGCCAAGATGGCAATTGATGGCAAATCAACTTCTTCCAGCGGGAAGGGAACAGAGCAGGGAGGGGACTCAGGTTGGGGGAGAGTAAAGGAACATTGACTGGCAAACTGCAGAGCAACAGTGGCCTTTAATCCATTACTTCTCCTGATGGGGAAGGTTTAATGCATCTCAGCCGTAGATGGCATGTGCATTTCAATCTCTCTTTTTCCTTCTGCTCTCTCTTTCTTTCACTGGCAGAGCTGCTAGTTTCTCTGAGAGTTCTGGGATTTGATGTGTGAAGATCCAGGTAAATGATTAATTCATTCTTGCCTTGTTAATTTGCTTTTCTTAGTGGAGAGATTTTTAAATTTTCAAAAGGGTTGGATGAACCTGTCTAAGATTTACAGTACTGGAAAACATTTTTCAAGGTCTATTCACTCAGAATTAGAGAACAGTGCATTTATTTACAGTGAATAAACGATTTCCAAAAGACCAAAGAGTTGTGACAGTCCAAGTCTCCTTATAGGCTCAGTACAACACAATACAACATTGCAGTAAAGACTCAAGCCCAGCCACTTGCTTATGAAGTGGCTCTGACGAGGTCATCAGCAGGTGTGTGGAAACCAGAAGCGGGAACCAGGACCCATCAGTGCACAAAAACTAGCTCATTCAACTCACTGAAAAGAAAGTCACAATGCAAACTTGTAATCATACTTTCAGTGTTGTGGGAAATCATCATATAACGCATTTTATAGATCAGGATGAAATTCCTTCAAATTTTGCTTTACCTGTAAACTGAATTAAACATTCCAACTGCAGCGACTTTATGTAAATCAATATCAATAAAAGGAGCATTGATCTTCTGCAGGATAGCAGAGGGAAGACTAGGTCCTATAAGACTACTTGTAATGAATCAAGTGTTGCATCTTACTAAACACTTACTAAAGTGGTTGTTAGAGGTTTTTTTTTTAAATTAGCATTTCAAAGCATATATGCTTATCCGTGAGCTCACATCAATTTTTTTATATTGGACCCACAAAGCATATGTGAACCTAAGGTTTTTTACCCCCCCCCCCAAAAAAAAAAAAAAAACCCTGCAAAGGAAGTCAAGGTGTCAGTATCTACAGCTTCATCATCAAAAGGCACTCAGAAACTGAGGCAAACTCTGACAGGAAGAGGTCTGGCAAACCCAAAGCCACAACTGAATCAGAGGACAAGTTTCTGAGAGTTAACAGCTTGCGTGATAGGCGTCTCACAGGACGACAACAAATTAATCGTGGTCATAATAATCAAGTCTCAGTTTGAAGAGAGGACTCCGACCTGCAGGTTTGACAGGACGGGTTGCGGCAAGAAAGCCATTGCTAAGACTCCAGAATAAGACAAAGAGGCTTGCCTGGGTCATGAAACACCACCATTGGACTACTGAACACTAGAAAAAGGTATTATGAACTAATGAATCAGAATTTAAAATCTTTGGTTCATCATGCAGGATCTTTGTATGCTGTCGAGTAGGTGAAAGGATGTTCCACAGCGCGTGGCATCAACTCTCAAACATTGAGGAGGAAGTGTGATGGTCTGGGGCTGTTTTGCTGGATCCAGGGAGGGTGACTGTTCAAAGGCACCCTAAACTAAAACCGCTACGCCAGCATTCTGCAGCGCTATGCAATACCCTCTGGTATGCACCTAGTTGTTCAGGGTTTTATCCTACATAAGTCCAAGCTATACCAGAACTAAACAGAAGAGTGAAAGAAAAGCAACCTACAAGTTCTACACATTTATGGGAACTTCTGCAACAGATATGGGAAGAACTATCTAAAGAATATTTGATTCTATTGTAGAAAGAATGACACGGGTGTTTTCAGCTGTTAAATCTGCCAAAGGTGTATACTTTGAGTCAAACATTTAGAATACATTTTGGTCTATAAATTGATTCAATTTTTTTTTTACTTCAATTCTTCTTAAACTGCATAATTTCCAATAAAAAAAAAAGAAAAATTCGGTCGTTCCAAAACTTTTGACCAGTAGTGTACATGTCAAAAGTTGCACGAGAGACAAAACATAATCACGACCAAAGATTTACACTTACCTTAAGAGCAGATATTCATTGCCACTCACACAATTACATTCCTTGCGCATAAATTCAACAGCCCAGCACACAAAGAAGCCATCATGCACATGAGAGTGTCTGCTTTGCAAGTTCTGCTGCATATTTAAGCCAGTTTTATATACCCATAAATGTGTTCATCTACATACACGATCCCGGTCAGATAGAGGGTGGAGAGTAGTTTTCACCGAGTTCAGACATGCTCCTGTGCATTCCTCCTGTCTGACAGCCAGTTCTAAGCAGAATTTATAGTTGAGCAGAGAAAGCGTGTTCCCTGTCCACTCCACTCCAGGTACCGTCAGTCTGCCTGCAATGAGCTTTGTTGCCAGAAAAAGGCAATGTATGGCGTATGTAGTTGTGTCATGGTCCCTGGGTCACTGACCCAGAGTTTTTAGGATGTTTTGAGTTTTCTGTGAGCTCATAATGTATTCTTTTGGTTTTGAGATGTGGTTTAAATTTAAGCCTTATATTTAGTGCTCTTAGTATGGTATTATTTCCTAGTGCTTCTGAGTTTGCTATTTTTGCCTTTTATCCTTGGTTCCTCGTTAGATGGTCATTCCTTTCTGTGTCCAGTCTATACCTGTGTTTTGTCCTTTGCTACCCCTGTGGAATTCATCTCATCTCCATGTTTACTTATGTTTTGGTCTCCCTAGTTGTGTCCCTGGTTAGTCCTGTCAAGTTCATATGTCTTAGTCCTGGTCTCAGTGTTTGTTACTTCCTGTTTTACTTTGGTAATCCCTCATTGCATGTGCATTATGTTCTATCTTGCTTTTCCACTGTCTCACTGCTAAGATTCTGTTCAGTTGTGTTTGCTACTTGTGATTATGCCCGATTATTGCACAGGAAGCTGCTGCAGTATTCTCCTGATTGCCAGGCATCCCATATGGAAAAGATATACATAAATCTTATAAAGTTTGTATCTGTCTTGTGTGAAACTTGTATGAAAAGCATACAAGAGTGAAAACAGATATAAGATCCCTTGAAAAATTATATAAATGAAACTTGTATGTTTTGGATACTTACTAAAACAATATATAAAAGTAATGAGAAAGTGGCCACTTTCATGAGTAAATCCTTATATGATTACTATATGAAGTAGGCCACATCTTATGCAAGTCTTTTATACGTTTTTTCTATTTCTTTTCCATATGGGATAGAAGACAATACTGCCATGTAAGTGTTGATATTGGAAGAGAAGAATTAAAAAAGGAAGCAAAGATTTTGCCAAGTGTCTTTTGTAAAAGATTTGCAAAGATTTTTCTACAAAGTTTCAAGTTTTTAAACAGTTGCAACATCTCTTGCTGTATATCTCCGAGGTTCTATACTGGAATATCATTAAATTGGCTGTAAACACTCACATGATCATACATGTGTTTTCAACCCAGATGCAGTGACTGTGGCGTATGGCGCTAAAGACCACACCCCTGCCACAACATGTTTTATCCAGCGGTGCAGTTTGCCAGTTTAACTATAGCTGTTAAATCTCATTTTCAAAGATCAACAAATCCTAAACACACCAATCTAAAGGTTACTTTGAACTCAACTTAAAGCTCTACTCCTATTTAGTAGCATGAGATATAAAATTATTGTGATTTTTAGCTCCATCTAGTTCATATCAGACAAATGACCTACTTACCAGTGTCACATTGAGTTGTGAAATACTCTTCCTCTGTCCACTCCAAACTGCCTACCCAGAGAACCTGTATTTGTCATGTTTCCCCTTGTCTCCCTAGCAATCTCATTCGAGATCACATTGTTATAGTTTTTGCCTTGCTTTTTCTCTCTCACTCCCCCACTACTCTCCACCTGGGTGGAACTCATTGTGGGTTCCCACCTCTGGCCCACTCACATGCAAGCAATCTTTCATCTGCTGCTTGTTATCCTGACAACCCCAGCTACGACTTAAGGCGATGGCTTAGTGTTTCGCTGGATCATTGTATGACACTCGTCAGTGTAGCCCCGGTTCATTCTTATGAGGTGCCGTAAGGGACATTATTACTGAAACGTTCTCACACACACTACTGAAATTTTAGCTCTCACACACATTACTGAAACGCCCTCACACACACTACTGAAATTTTAGCTCTCACACACACTACTGAAACGCTCTCACACACACTACTGAAACGCTCTCACACACACTACTGAAACGCTCTCACACACACTACTGAAATTTTAGCTCTCACACACACTACTGAAACGCTCTCACACACACTACTGAAATTTTAGCTCTCGCACACACTACTGAAACGCTCTCACACACACTACTGAAACGCTCTCACACACACCACTGAAACCAGAGGCATTTCCGCTGAACAGGAAGTTGTTTCCTGACAAGGAAACTGATGGAAAAAGTGGTATATTTCAAAACACTACAAGGATGTCTACTCAGCAACCTGCTAGTACAGCAGTCCCCAACCTTTTTTGCGCCACGTAAACGATATAAAAATAAAAAAGCGATAAATACCATGAAAACCATTAATAGAAATGTGTTCGAATTTTTGTGGAGGATTAAAACCCATTACATAGAAAGATCTCAGCTTGGGAAGGGATACAATAAAGGTGGTATCAAAACTCCAGAATTAGAATTTATGGTTGGCACCCTTAGAATAAAATGGTTAAAATCTTGTCTGTCACAGCCAGACTCTACTTAGTTCCACATCCCATGATTCTTGTTTAATAAAATAGTATACAGGATTAGACTTTATTTTGAAATGTGATTTTGCGGCAAATAAAATCCCCATAAAGATATCAAACTTTCCAAAACAGACATTGCATTTTTGGGAAAATGAGATTTACCCACAACTTCTCCCCATAATTCAACCTTATGGAATAATAGGGTAATAACACTTAATCAAAAATCAATTTTCAAGAGTGACTGGTTTGAACAAAAATATTATATTCATAACAGATTTGTTGGATGATAACGGTGTCATTCTAAGTTACACAGACTTTTCAGAAAAATATTGTCTAAACTGTTCTCAAAGAGAATATAACAAATTTTGTGAACTGGTCCCACTGCCTCTGCTTCATTTGATTAAAAACTTTATGATATACAATAATTTCTCATCAGTGCTCCCAAATTTATTGTTAGGGCAATGTCAGCTGTTTGATAAAAATGCAATAAGAAATTTGTTAGTAGTTTCTTCAAAGACAAAATATTTCATAGTTACAACAGAATGGTTACATGGCATGGTTCTAATTTAGTTATTTCATATACACTGGATAAAGCATACTAAAAATTTATGAAATAGCCTATTCTACCTAAAGTTAAAGAAACACACTTTAAACAAAACTAATACTGTGGCAGAATTTCTAAAAAAAGAGATTTGGCTTTGAGGTGGATCAGTGTTCTTTTTGTACTGATGAAAATGAAACCCTAGAACATCTTTTTTTTTCTATGCCCTATCACACAATGTATTTGGTGCAACTTAAAAAATTGGATTTCCCTAAATATTAATGATGTGCCACTGTTTGAATTACATCATAATTTTTTTTATATGGATCATCTAGCATTGGATGTCTCAGACATTATTAACATCATCATACTTGTTGAGTATTGCAGCATCGACAGTGATCAACTCGAAGGAAAATGACGACGGAGGCAAAAATGTCCTTAATATTTTTGGGAACTTTATTCCTCATCAACATGCAGCAAAACTTTTCTCATGGGTGCCATTTTCGTTGTGGTATACTTTTTTTTTTTTTCTTAGGGGCGTGATCTTAGGGGCATCTTAGGGGCATCCGTGCTCTTACAATGAAACAGTGCCTCCTTGTGGTGGCAACTAAAATACTGTCTCTGTTAAACCACAGTAACCATAATGCAGTTAAACACTGTACAACATGAGTACACACAATGAATATCTTAACAATACTTTTGAGTAAATATCATATCCATTGTGCTAAATGGAGGAACGCTAAGCCTTCTCTCCCTGGTTTTATTGATGATTTTAAGATATTTTTTTCTTTGCTAAAAAAGACAAAAAGCACATATGCCAAAAAAAATAACCAGGATAATGCACGTCTCCTGCTATTCTAAATTTTGACTTATGCTGAGGCTAATATATTGTTAAGTAATGCAGCTGTCTCACTAAGGTCCAGAATCGATTTGTTCCACGATTCGATTCAATTCAATTCGATTTGATTATGGGGAATTTTGACAGTCAGAAATATTATAATTCAGATCAGTACATTTACATATTTTTGTATTTAAAAAAAGGAAGCTGACACACGCAAGACTTTATCAAAGGTGTGAGCATCACAGCAGATGCCTTTGTGTCAAAGTAGCTGAAGATAAAACACATAAAAACATGAAGGTGGTTTTCCTGGCCTGGGATTTTATAAAAAATATTCTGCAGTACATCAAAAACGGAAGAAAACCATTAATCAACATATGAACGTTACCTCTGACGTTACAGCGGTTTTATTAGAGACACGGCTAACGTTTTGCATTTTGCATAATTTTAAAAAGTTTAAATTTGTTCAGTATTGAACGGCAGAAATTAGGTTTTCTTTTCGGAAGTATGTAAAATGAAAAAAAAAAAAAAACAGCGGCCGACTGCGCTGTAAAGAACAGTAGACTTGTGCATAACAAGCAAGCGAATAATACAGAAAACAGATTTTTAGACGGGAAACTGTTCTTGAAGTACAGAGAGAGAGAAAGAGAGAGAGGGGGCTGTGCATGACGTGCGATTTTATCGTGGTGGAAGCAAAACAGTGAGGGAATTCATGACGATGTTTATGTGATGTCACGGTCCGCTGTGACAGACCGTGTGGAGAGTGCGTGGAGGACTCAGGTGCAGACACGAGTGACACGGGAGTAAACTTTAAACAAAAGCGAGCCTTTTATTGTGGCTGGTAACGCAAGAGAAACAAACAAGAATAAGGGCAGCTCAAAAGCAATAACTAAACAGAAACCTAAACTGGGAATGAACTAAGGTAAGGCTATGAATACAACAGACCGGGCATGGAAACATGGAGGGTGGGAACACAGACGACGCGACACAGACTACATGAAACACAGAGACTAAATACACAAGAGGGATGATCAGGGGAAGTGGCCACACATGGGAACACAGCTGACACAGATAAACATAACAAGACATGGCAGGAGTAAACAACACTGACGGGAGACTGTCAAAGTAAAACAGGAAGTACACAGAGGTGCAAACAGGAGGAGAGAGAGAGCACGGGCATAGTGGGCTGGGGAAACATGGAATGAAACACGAGGGGAGATGAGGGCTCACAGATACATAGAGGGGCACACAGGGGATAAGAGTCACAAGGGGAAGTCAAATAAGGAACAACATAACAGGACAACTCAGGAAACATGACCTAAATAAGGAACGAAATACAAAAACACAAGGAACTGAGAATACTGGGCCCGCATGGCCCAGGACCATGACACCACCCCCCCCTAAAGGGCTGGCTCCCGACAGCCCAAACCCGAGAAACAAAACACAAGCGAAACAGAAAACACCCCACCCAGGGCGGGAGGCGGGGGACCAGGACGGAGGGAACAAAATGAACCAAAAACAAGGAGCATGAGAACAAAACTGAGTCCACAAATACACAAAAGAGTCCAGAACAGGAAGGCGAATGTCCAAAGAGGCCCGAAGGCCAACCCGAGAGGCGACAACACAAAAGTCCAGTCCAACCGTTCCGGAGGCCGGCCACGGGAAAGGTGGCCACGGTGACAGAACAGATCCGGAGGCCGGCCGCGCGCAAGGCGGCGGCGGAGCAGTTCAGGGGGCCGGCCGCGCGCAAGGCGGCGGCGGAGCAGTTCAGGGGGCCGGCCGCGCGCAAGGCGGCGGCGGCTCTCCAGTGTCAGGCGTACTGGCCAAGGCCCGGTGGGCGCTGAGGCAGACGAAGACTCTGAGGCAGACGAAGACTCTGAGGCAGACGAAGACGAGGACTCTGAGGCTGAAGCCGGAGCCGGACCAGGCGGAGCAGGAGCAGCTGATGTAGAGGCCGGACCGGGCGAGGATGACGGCTCTGAGGCTGCAGCTGACGAAGCACAGGCCGGAGCTGCAGCTGACGAAGCACAGGCTGGACCAGGCGTAGCAGAAGGTGGCTGGATGGGCTCCTCGGGCCCTCCAGCTGAGACAGGAGGCTGAACGGGCCCCTCGGACCCTCCAGCGGAGACAGAAGGCTGAACGGGCCCCTCGGACCCTCCAGCGGAGACAGAAGGCTGAACGGGCCCCTCGGACCCCCCAGCTGACGTGGCATGAGGCTGGTGCGGTTCTCCAGAACCCCCAGCTGATGAGGAAGGTTGCTGAACGGGCCCCTCGGACCCTCCAGCGGAGACAGAAAGCTGAACGGGCCCCTCGGACCCTCCAGCTGACGAGGCTTGAGGCTGAACGGGCCCCTCGGACCCTCCAGCGGAGACAGGTGGCTGAACAGGCTCCTCGGGCCCTCCAGCTGACGAGGCTTGAGGCTGAACGGGCCCCTCGGACCCTCCAGCGGAGACAGGTGGCTGGATGGGCTCCCCGGGCCCTCCAGCTGACGAGGCTTGAGGCTGAACGGGCCCCTCGGACCCTCCAGCGGAGACAGGTGGCTGGATGGGCTCCCCGGGCCCTCCAGCTGACGAGGCTTGAGGCTGAACGGGCCCCTCGGACCCTCCAGCGGAGACAGGTGGCTGGATGGGCTCCCCGGGCCCTCCAGCGGAGACAGGTGGCTGGACGGGCCCCTCGGACCCTTCAGCTGACGAGGCTTGAGGCTGAACGGGCCCCTCGGACCCTCCAGCTGAGACAGGTGGCTGAACGGGCCCCTCGGACCCTCCAGCGGGAACAGACGGCTGAGGTAGAAGGCAGTCTGAGGCGGAGAGAAAGCTCACGCCATTCCTAGCCGGCTCAGAAGCAACCTGTACTGCCGACGTGTGGACCCCTTTCGCCGTCTCATGAACCTGGGCTTCATGTGGTGCGACTGTGAGAGCAACGCTAGAAAAGATCCTGGATCCTACAGAGTCAGGAATATGGTTTGTGATTTCATTGTGCGCTTCATAAAAACTGTTACACACAATCCTTTCATTATCACAACCCGACTCTGACTGGCCCTTAGTCTTAACCAGAGGTAGGTCGGCCACAGCATGGATGTTTATGAAATCATGGTTAATGGTGGAGCGGTCTTTGGCACCAGTTTCTTCGTAGCTGGGCCCAAAAAAGGGTAACCCAGTACACTCCACTATGACAGGCTCATGAGATGAGAAAGCACAGTCACTCACCTCCGTCATAGGAGGAGTCTGGGACAGAACTAGGACGGGTGCGGACTGGACAGCTGCTGCCCCCTCCTCTCCAGAGACCTCAGCGCAGTACAGACAGTCCCTAGTCGCTCCCTGAGGAAAGCTAGGCAGTCTCTCTTCAGACCCGGTAACTTGTTCACACAACGTTTCAAACCTGGCATGAGGTGGCGTAGCATTTGTTAAATTGTCAGAGGTAACAGAAGTTACTTCTCGATCACCCACACAACTAGGGCTGCTCGCTGATGGTTTCAACACATTAATTCGAAAGTCACATGACACAGAATACTTCGAGTCTGAACCTTTACTCCCAGCATCCGACATTATTTCAGAGAAATCCACCGACTGCAGGTTCACTGTGTGAGACTTAACGTCCTCATCACTAGTTAACTCAGTAAACCCCTCTGACGTGGTAGGAAGACATAACACAGAAGTACAATGGTTGGTGGCTGTAAACAATGGTGGGTTGGTTATTACAGCGTTGCACTTTACAGACGATCTGTCCTGTACTGCGCTAAAAACCTGTGTAGAGCTAGGTGCTAGGTTAGTGCCGGCGGGCACAGACACATCTTCATTAACGGCAACATTAGAACTGTTGCTCATAGTACCAGGGTTAAACAACTCAAGAACAATACAGTTATTGTTTGCATCAGCACAACATTTAGGTTCAGAAGTCATGACGCTGAGGACACAGTCATCTTTATTGCTGTTAGGATTGTTAACTGGTTCATGGATGCTGTAACCTGCCGAATCAGCCGGGTCACAGTCAGACAAGAAGTCTTTATTCACAGCAGCCCCTGAAACACTCTCCTTTGACTTAAGGTCTTTGGCTATGGGGCTAGATACAATGTCAGAAACTGAGGCAGTGGTACTCACGACTGGATGGCTGATGGAAGTCAAAGCCTCAGATGGCAATAACAGAGGGACCTCCTTGGGCTGAGGCTCAGAGCGCCGGCGGTGAGAGTGCCGCTTCTTTCTATCCGTGGAAGCGGGCGGGGTGAGCGGTGGAAGTCCCTGGCAGCTCCGGGGACCCCCAAGAGCCAGTCGAGTTCCCCGGAAAGAGCGCTCGTCACGATCAGGAGCGAGCCACGGCTCCCTCCCGAACTCTTCCACTAGCTGTGCGTCTGCGGCGTGCTGCTGCCCCACGTGATCGACGTCCAGGACCCCCACAGCGTCCGCGGGATGCTTCGTGGAGGGCGAGACAGGACGTAGCAGTGCGCGACGGCGGCGAGAACGCCGCTTTCCCCTTGAAGCGGCTGTGGACAAAACCTGACTGTCCCTGGCGACCGGCTCCTCGTCCTCCAACCACATCCGTGCTAGAAAGACAGCAGGGGACGAGTAGTCCGATCGGGGCGGCGAGGGCGGGCGGCAGGTGCGAGGCGGGGCAGTTGGCGAGAACTCCTCCTCGGGGATGAGCCAGGGCTTCCAACGGAGCTCCTCCTCCCGATAAGCCCGCAACACCTGCTGACGCTCATCGTCACCAAAATCTATGGCCTCCATCGCCTCCGTGTGCTGGTCAGTGCAGCTTGACTGTGGCGGAAACGAGGAAGCCGATCCACGGTGAGGCGATGGCTGAGTGGAAGTGGACCTCAGCGTCCCACCTCTCACAGCCTCTGGCTCATGAGGCAGCGGCGATGACACCCGTTCACGGGACGGAGGTGTGGGTGCTGAGGCGGCATTCAGGACCCTCTGGGCCAGCGCACGGGCACGAAGCACCTCCTTAAGGGGGCCCAGGGAGTCAAACGCCTCGACGAGGCGGGGGAGCTGTCGCAACCGTGGTTCCCGCAACAAAACGGCGTCCACGGCCGCCAATCCTGTGGAAACCACACTTGGATCCGCGCATCCGATGATGCGATCCATAATGCGGCAGAGCCGGTTCAGCTCCTCCCCTACCTCCTCTGAAATGTCCGCTGAGTCCGACATGGTCGCGTCGTACTGTCACGGTCCGCTGTGACAGACCGTGTGGAGAGTGCGTGGAGGACTCAGGTGCAGACACGAGTGACACGGGAGTAAACTTTAAACAAAAGCGAGCCTTTTATTGTGGCTGGTAACGCAAGAGAAACAAACAAGAATAAGGGCAGCTCAAAAGCAATAACTAAACAGAAACCTAAACTGGGAATGAACTAAGGTAAGGCTATGAATACAACAGACCGGGCATGGAAACATGGAGGGTGGGAACACAGACGACGCGACACAGACTACATGAAACACAGAGACTAAATACACAAGAGGGATGATCAGGGGAAGTGGCCACACATGGGAACACAGCTGACACAGATAAACATAACAAGACATGGCAGGAGTAAACAACACTGACGGGAGACTGTCAAAGTAAAACAGGAAGTACACAGAGGTGCAAACAGGAGGAGAGAGAGAGCACGGGCATAGTGGGCTGGGGAAACATGGAATGAAACACGAGGGGAGATGAGGGCTCACAGATACATAGAGGGGCACACAGGGGATAAGAGTCACAAGGGGAAGTCAAATAAGGAACAACATAACAGGACAACTCAGGAAACATGACCTAAATAAGGAACGAAATACAAAAACACAAGGAACTGAGAATACTGGGCCCGCATGGCCCAGGACCATGACATGTGAAGCGCAGTTTGGATCTTCTTTTGCTGCTGGTTCAGTCAATATTGTTTGGAGAGAGATAAAACTAACAGCTTTAGAATCGGCGCAAAAACGACGTGAAAACAAAGCGCGGACCTGCCAACAGATCAGAGTCAGTGAGCTGT
Source organism: Copadichromis virginalis (assembly GCF_057382275.1). Classification (NCBI taxonomy): domain Eukaryota; kingdom Metazoa; phylum Chordata; class Actinopteri; order Cichliformes; family Cichlidae; genus Copadichromis; species Copadichromis virginalis. The sequence continues at coordinate 6,686,597 of NC_140627.1, forward strand.
CGGCTTTCAGCCCCGACCGTGTCCATGCTGTCGGGTGAGAAAGGCGACATCTCACTGATTCTGATCCGCGGGTCCGCGCTGTGTGTTTACGTCTTTGTGCAGAAGCCGTGTACCTGCTCGCATTTACTGTCTTAGCTGTTTGGTGGTTGTTGAAATTTTGTGAGGTTTCACCAGAGATTCTGGCATTTCGGGCAAAATAAATTTATATTAAAAAATTGATTCAGGATTTTAATGAATCAATTTCACGTTATCCAAGCCAGAATCGATTTTGATCAATAAATCGATTATAAAAACCCACCCCTAACTAACAGGTTGCTGAGTAGACATCTGTGTAGTGGTTTGTTTGAAATCTAACACTTTTTCCTTCAGTTTCCTTGTCAAGAATTAACTTCCTGTTTAACTGAAATGCCTTCCTGTTCAACTGAAACGCCTTCCTGTTCAACTGAAATGCCTTCCTGTTTAACTGAAATGCCTTCCTGTTCAACTGAAACGCCTTCCTGTTCAACTGAAATGCCTTCCTGTTTAACTGAAATGCCTTCCTGTTCAACTGAAATGCCTTCCTGTTCAACTGAAACGCCTTCCTGTTCAACTGAAATGCCTTGTTCAACTGAAAAGTCTTGGTTTTTCAGTAGTGTGTGTGAGAGCGTTTCAGTTGTGTGTGTGAGAGCTAAAATTTCAGTAGTGTGTGTGAGAGCGTTTCAGTAGTGTGTGTGAGAGCTAAAATTTCAGTAGTGTGTGTGAGAGCGTTTCAGTAGTGTGTGTGAGAGCTAAAATTTCAGTAGTGTGTGTGAGAGAGTTTCAGTAGTGTGTGTGAGAGCGTTTCAGTAGTGTGTGTGAGAGCTAAAATTTCAGTTGTGTGTGTGAGAGCATTTCAGTAGTGTGTGTGAGAGCTAAAATTTCAGTTGTGTGTGTGAGAGCTAAAATTTCAGTAGTGTGTGTGAGAGCGTTTCAGTAGTGTGTGTGAGAGCTAAAATTTCAGTAGTGTGTGTGAGAGCGTTTCAGTAGTGTGTGTGAGAGCGTTTCAGTAGTGTGTGTGAGAGCGTTTCAGTTGTGTGTGTGAGAGCGTTTCAGTAGTGTGTGTGAGAGTGTTTCAGTTGTGTGTGTGAGAGCGTTTCAGTAGTGTGTGTGAGAGCTAAAATTTCAGTAGTGTGTGTGAGAGCGTTTCAGTAGTGTGTGTGAGAGCGTTTCAGTTGTGTGTGTGAGAGCTAAAATTTCAGTAGTGTGTGTGAGAGCGTTTCAGTAGTGTGTGTGAGAGCGTTTCAGTAGTGTGTGTGAGAGCTAAAATTTCAGTAGTGTGTGTGAGAGCGTTTCAGTAGTGTGTGTGAGAGCTAAAATTTCAGTAGTGTGTGTGAGAGCATTTCAGTTGTGTGTGTGGGAGCGTTTCAGTAGTGTGTGTGAGAGCGTTTCAGTAGTGTGTGTGAGAGCGTTTCAGTTGTGTGTGTGAGAGCGTTTCAGTAGTGTGTGTGAGAATGTTTCAGTTGTGTGTGTGAGAGCGTTTCAGTAGTGTGTGTGAGAGCTAAAATTTCAGTAGTGTGTGTGAGAGCGTTTCAGTAGTGTGTGTGAGAGCGTTTCAGTTGTGTGTGTGAGAGCGTTTCAGTAGTGTGTGTGAGAGCGTTTCAGTAGTGTGTGTGAGAGCTAAAATTTCAGTAGTGTGTGTGAGAGAGTTTCAGTAGTGTGTGTGAGAGCGTTTCAGTAGTGTGTGTGAGAGCTAAAATTTCAGTTGTGTGTGTGAGAGCGTTTCAGTAGTGTGTGTGAGAGCTAAAATTTCAGTTGTGTGTGTGAGAGCTAAAATTTCAGTAGTGTGTGTGAGAGCGTTTCAGTAGTGTGTGTGAGAGCTAAAATTTCAGTAGTGTGTGTGAGAGCGTTTCAGTAGTGTGTGTGAGAGCGTTTCAGTAGTGTGTGTGAGAGCGTTTCAGTTGTGTGTGTGAGAGCGTTTCAGTAGTGTGTGTGAGAGTGTTTCAGTTGTGTGTGTGAGAGCGTTTCAGTAGTGTGTGTGAGAGCTAAAATTTCAGTAGTGTGTGTGAGAGCGTTTCAGTAGTGTGTGTGAGAGCGTTTCAGTTGTGTGTGTGAGAGCTAAAATTTCAGTAGTGTGTGTGAGAGCGTTTCAGTAGTGTGTGTGAGAGCGTTTCAGTAGTGTGTGTGAGAGCTAAAATTTCAGTAGTGTGTGTGAGAGCGTTTCAGTAGTGTGTGTGAGAGCTAAAATTTCAGTAGTGTGTGTGAGAGCATTTCAGTTGTGTGTGTGGGAGCGTTTCAGTAGTGTGTGTGAGAGCGTTTCAGTAGTGTGTGTGAGAGCGTTTCAGTTGTGTGTGTGAGAGCGTTTCAGTAGTGTGTGTGAGAGTGTTTCAGTTGTGTGTGTGAGAGCGTTTCAGTAGTGTGTGTGAGAGCTAAAATTTCAGTAGTGTGTGTGAGAGCGTTTCAGTAGTGTGTGTGAGAGCGTTTCAGTAGTGTGTGTGAGAGCTAAAATTTCAGTAGTGTGTGTGAGAGAGTTTCAGTAGTGTGTGTGAGAGCGTTTCAGTAGTGTGTGTGAGAGCTAAAATTTCAGTTGTGTGTGTGAGAGCGTTTCAGTAATGTGTGTGAGAGCTAAAATTTCAGTTGTGTGTGTGAGAGCTAAAATTTCAGTAGTGTGTGTGAGAGCGTTTCAGTAGTGTGTGTGAGAGCTAAAATTTCAGTAGTGTGTGTGAGAGCGTTTCAGTAGTGTGTGTGAGAGCGTTTCAGTAGTGTGTGTGAGAGCGTTTCAGTTGTGTGTGTGAGAGCGTTTCAGTAGTGTGTGTGAGAGTGTTTCAGTTGTGTGTGTGAGAGCGTTTCAGTAGTGTGTGTGAGAGCGTTTCAGTAGTGTGTGTGAGAGCTAAAATTTCAGTAGTGTGTGTGAGAGCGTTTCAGTAGTGTGTGTGAGAGCGTTTCAGTTGTGTGTGTGAGAGCTAAAATTTCAGTAGTGTGTGTGAGAGCGTTTCAGTAGTGTGTGTGAGAGCGTTTCAGTAGTGTGTGTGAGAGCTAAAATTTCAGTAGTGTGTGTGAGAGCGTTTCAGTAGTGTGTGTGAGAGCTAAAATTTCAGTAGTGTGTGTGAGAGCATTTCAGTTGTGTGTGTGGGAGCGTTTCAGTAGTGTGTGTGAGAGCGTTTCAGTAGTGTGTGTGAGAGCGTTTCAGTTGTGTGTGTGAGAGCGTTTCAGTAGTGTGTGTGAGAGTGTTTCAGTTGTGTGTGTGAGAGCGTTTCAGTAGTGTGTGTGAGAGCTAAAATTTCAGTAGTGTGTGTGAGAGCGTTTCAGTAGTGTGTGTGAGAGCGTTTCAGTTGTGTGTGTGAGAGCTAAAATTTCAGTAGTGTGTGTGAGAGCGTTTCAGTAGTGTGTGTGAGAGCGTTTCAGTAGTGTGTGTGAGAGCTAAAATTTCAGTAGTGTGTGTGAGAGCGTTTCAGTTGTGTGTGTGAGAGCGTTTCAGTAGTGTGTGTGTGAGAGCGTTTCAGTTGTGTGTGTGAGAGCGTTTCAGTAATAATGTCCCTTACGGCACCTCATACATTCTTGTATATTCTCAGCTCTAGTGATTTCCCGGCTTCTAATCATGTTCGAAAATCATACATGATTCCAAACATTTTTTACAAATAAATAAGTGAAAAGTGGGGTGTGTGTAATTATTCAGCCCCCTTTGGTCTGAGTGCAGTCAGTTGCCCATAGACATTGCCTGATGAGTGCTAATGACTAAATAGAGTGCACCTGTGTGTAATCTAATGTCAGTACAAATACAGCTGCTCTGTGATGGCCTCAGAGGTTGTCTAAGAGAGTACTGGGAGCAACAACACCATGAAGTCCAAAGAACACACCAGATAGGTCAGGGATAAAGTTATTGAGACATTTAAAGCAGGCTTAGGCTACAAAAAGATTTCCCAAGCCTTGAACATCCCACAGAGCACTGTTCAAGCGATAATTCAGAAATGGAAGGAGTATGGCACAACTGTACCAAGACAAGGCCGTCCACCTAAACTCACAGGCCGAACAAGGAGAGCGCTGATCAGAAATGCAGCCAAGAGGCCCATTGTGACTCTGGACGAGCTGCAGAGCTCTACAGCTCAGGTGGGGGAATCTGTCCATAGGACAGCTATTAGTCGTGCATAGGGATGGGTATTGATAAGATTTTAACGATTCCGATTCCATTTTCGATTCTGTTTAACGATTCGATTCTTTATCGATTCTCTTATCGATTCTTATTTTTAAAAAAGGAGAACACTAAAGTCGATTAGCTTAGAACTTTGTTTTATATCTTCTCTTTGAACAAGATAGAAATTTAGGAGTAACATGGCCTTACAAACCCAACAGTGAGATCTTAAGAGATCCACAGCCTACGGCTCTTCAATGGGGTGTCACAGGGTCCCCAGGAAAAAAAATGTAAATGTAAAATAATAAAATAAATATTCTTCTGTAGCAATAACAAAGTGTAACATAAATTATTCTGTAGCAATTACACAAGAATATCCAGAAATGTCCCTGCCTACAATTAAACACATTCACTTACCAAAGTGAAATCGGGGGCATCTGCTGTGGCAAATGGGTGCAAGCCTTTGACCACAAACTCAGTCACTGCTCGGTGACATTCGTCTATCCTGGCCTGAAAGGAGACGCTACCGGTAGACTGCAGCGAGAACTGCCAGCATCTGAGCCAGCCAGACTCTGTCTGTCTCATCACGGTCACCTAAATGCACAGTAATGGCAGGTTTTGTAATAAGGCAGCTAACATAATATGCACTGTTGTTGATTATTTACCTGCCACATTAACGGGAGAGGACGTGCAAACGTTACCGCTGCTGCTGGGTTGAGATTCATGAGTCCGGAGCGGAATTAAAAACACGACATTCATTTAAGGTTATCGTGTGTTTTGTGAGCAAATGCTTTTGCATATTCGTAGTGTTTCCTCCCTTAAATGAAATATCTACTTTGCAAGTATTGCAAGTTGCCCTGTTGTCATCCGTTCTCGTAAAGTATGACCAAACTTTTGAGCATTTGAGCCGCTGGCGCCGTGTTTCCTGCCGAGTAAATGACGCTCCGCAACGTGGTGACGTCATTCGGGGCGACTGGAATCGATAAGGGAATCGTTTGCAAAAATGGCAAACAATTCCAAGGAATTGAAACAGTGGGAACCGGTTCTTGTTGAGAACCGGTTTTCGATACCCATCCCTAGTCGTGCACTGCACAAAGTTGGCCTTTATGGAGGAGTGGCAAGAAAAAAGCCATAAGAAGTCCCGTTTGCAGTTTGCCACATGCCATGTGGGGGACACATTAAACATGTGGAAAAAGGTGCTCTGGTCAGATGAGACCAAAATGGAACTTTTTGGCCAAAATGCAAAACGCTATGTGTGGCAGAAAACTAACACTGCACATCACTCTGAACACACCATCCCCACTGTCAAATATGGTGGTGGCAGCATCATGCTCTGGGGGTGCTTCTCTTCAGCAGGGACAGGGAAGCTGGTCAGAGTTGATGGGAAGATGGATGGAGCCAAATACAGGGCAATCTTGGAAGAAAACCTCTTGGAGTCTGCAAAAGACTTGAGACTGGGGCGGAGGTTCACCTTCCTGCAAGATAACGAACCTAAACATAAAGCAATGGAATGGGCAACAATGGAATGGTTTAAAACAAAACATATCCATGTGTTAGAATGGCCCAGTCAAAGTCCAGATCTAAATCCAATCGAGAATCTGTGGCAAGATCTGAAAACTGCCGTTCACAAACACTGTCCATCTAATCTGTCTGAGCTGGAGCTGTTTTACAAAGAAGAATGGGCAAGGATTTCAGTCTCTAGATGTGCAAAGCTGGTAGAGACATACCCTAAAAGACTGGCAGCTGTAATTGCAGCAAAAGGTGGTTCTACAAAGTATTGACTCAGAGGGCTGAATAATTACACACACCCCACTTTTCAGTTATTTATTTGTAAAAAATGTTTGGAATCATGCATGATTTTCGTTCCACCTCTCACGTGTACACCACTTTGTATTGGTCTTTCACGTGGAATTCCAATAAAATTGATTTATGTTTGTGGCTGTAATGTGACAAAATGTGGAAAAGTTCAAGGGGGTCGAATACTTTTGCAAGCCACTGTAAATGAAGGCAGGAAAGTAAACAGCAGTGATGTTTTTGTAGGGTTACTGAAGTTTGGCTAGCTAGTATATAATGAACGTGCTCTGTGATCGCTAGTGACACAGCTATGTTAGCATAATATAAACACAGTGAAGCTGGAGGATGATCGCTAACTTTTTTTTCACTTGATAAAAGTTAACGTGAGGGTTCCCGATGGTTATGGACAAATGCAATCGCACGGCAGGATGCTGTAAACACACCAAACTTCAGTCAGGAGAACAACTGAGAGAATCCATCCACAATACCAGGTTAGTCATTAATATACTGCTGCATGGGCGGGGATGTCGTTATATTGTAAGGTTTTAAAAATTGAGCTTTAAAATGAATGATAATAAAAACCTAGAGAGGCCGACAGTGATCACTGACTGTCTTTAGGGGCTTCTTGAGATTAAATGGAATAAGATACAAAGCATTAAAACATGTTAAAAACATACCAGCCTTATTAAATGCAGAGTAGTATGGGCCCAGAAGCAGGGTTCATCACGTCATCACTTAAAGACCAGATTGCTTCACAACAAACTTTCAATAGTTTGGTTAATGAAGTGCAATTACTATTACAAACCTAAAACTTAAGTTGTGGTACCCTCTACTTTGTAACTGACATAGTAGACTGATGTGTACCTTACCAGAAAAGTAACTGCATGCCATGATGCAGAATGCAACTTTGTGAGGTTCATTTGGGAGTAATGTGCTTTATGCTTTATATTAGTTCACTAAATATATTGAATAAAACAAAAACAATGCCGTAGATGAAAGACGTAGGGGGAATCTGGACAAGCAGAATACTGTGCAGCAAGCTCTGTAAAATCACAGATCATTGGAGGGAATATATTGCTTGCTTGTACACAACGGTAGACTGGTAATAAGCACAAAAGCACAATAATCGAGCGAATAATGCAGAAAACAGATGTTTGATGGTAAACTGTTCTTGAAGTACACTGAGAGAGAGCTTTGCAAGAAATGTGATTTTATTGTGGTGGAAGCAAAACCGCAAAAGTAAGAGGGAATTCATGACAATGTTTTTCAAACGTGAAGCGTAGTTTTGATCTTCCTTTACTGCTGGTCGGCAAGTGATGAAACCTGCAGCTTCAGAATCTGTGAGAAATTGGCTTCCGGCACCCAACAGCATATCCATGTATGTGCCATTATAGTCACAGGAAGTTAAGAAAAGCACATCAATAGAAAAATTCACATGATTGTTTAAAAACAATAAATTGCATGAATGTAGGAAATGTTCCTCGCATTGATTGAACTGTCTAAGATAAGATAATCTTTATTAGTCCCCCACGTGGGAAATTTGTTTTGTCACAGCAGAAAGTGGACAGTGCAAACTTACATAGCAAAAATTAGGGAACACTGGAATACAATAAGAATAATATACTGTACACGACTGTACAGAATAGAATAGAATAAAATACAATACAATATACAATAGAATAAAATAAAATATACAATAGGATAAAAATAGAATACAAATGCTATATACAACTGAGTAAAAATACAACTTTGTCAGAAAAAGAGTATTGCACTTAGTCTTATTGAACATGTGTGGGTTTGTGTGTGTTTGATCAGCTGCAAAAGTCTTTGTTGTGGAGTCTGACAGCAGTAGGTAGGAAAGACCTGCAAAATCTCTCGGTCCCACACCATGGGTGCCGCAGCCTACCACTGAAGGAGCTGCTCAGTGCTGTCACAGTCTCCTGCATGGGGTAGGAGATGTTGTCCAACAGGGAAGACAGCTTAGCCACCATTCTCCTGTAACTCACCACCTCCACTGGGTCCAGAGGGCATCCTAGATCAGAGCTGGCCCCGCGGATCAGCTTGTTCAATCTCTTCCGGTGAGATGTTGCCACCCCAGCAGACCACACTATAAAAGATGGCTGAGGCCACCACAGAGTCATAGAAGGTCAGGTCAGGAGTGGGCCCTTCACTCCAAAAGGCCTGAGTCTCTGCAGCAGGTACAGCCTGCTCTGCCCTTTCCTGTAGAGGGCGTCTGAATTATAAGTCCAGTCCAGTTTATTGTTCAGATGAACACCAAGGTACCTGTAGCTGTCCACAGCCTCAATGTCCATACCTTGGATGTTCAGTGGTTGCAGTGGAGGATGTTTGTGCCTGCGGAAGTCTACCACCAGCTCATTGGTTTTATTAGTGTTGATCTGGAGGTAGTTCAGCTGGCACCAGTCCACAAAGTCTTGGGTCAGTTCTCTGTACTCCTTGTCGTCCCCATCAGTGACGAGGCCGACTATTGCAGATTCATCAGAGAACTTATGCAGGAAGCACTGGGTGGAGTTGTGGGAGAAGTCTGCAGTGTAGATGGTGAAGAGGAACGGAGCCAGAACCGTTCCCTGTGGGGCCTCCGCACTGCAGACGACCCTGTCCAACACACAGCCCTGAGTTCTCACATACGGTCGGTCGGTGAGGTAGTCTAAAATCCAGTTAGTGAGGTGGTGGTCCACTCCTGTGTTTTCCAGCTTGTCCTTCAGGACCATGGGAAGAATGGTGCTGAAGGCACTGGAGAAACCAAAGAACATTATTCTCACAGTGCTCCCAGCGGTCTCCAGGTGAAAGAGGGAACAATGTATGAGGTGAATGATGGCATCATCCACTCCAATGCCAGGCTGGTAGATCACCTCCCACACAGTAGACTCAAAAAAATCCTTAAGAGCCTCCTCGCTCTCCTCTGACCATCTCTGCACTGTGCGGGTGGCTCTTCAGCATTGGCATACAGTAAGTCCAGTGTTTTATTGTCTCTGGTTGGGCATGTCACATACTGGGTGAAGGTGGGCAGTGTGTAGTTCAGTGAGACATGATTAAAGTCCCCTGATATTAAACGGAGAGGTCTCAAAGATTGTGTTTGCAGTCTGCTGACCACAGAGTGGAGAGAGTCACAGGCTGCATCCGCGTTGGGTGTGTTCTATTGAAGCCTTCTCCTTTTTATAGATTAAGGCAAGAATAACCCAAGCTTAAAGTATTCATGAATGTATTTGTCACATAGATATTATTCCATTAAAAAATCCACATAAAAAAAAGCCAGATGTTGCTCGAATTAACAAGGTCTGCATCACGTTTTGTAGTAGCATCATGCTACTACAAAATTAAACCCAGGGGAAGGAGCTACATAAATAGGATGAGGGACCTATGGCCAACTAGAGGCCAGCTATTTAGCGTTTTTTTATCTACTTTTAACCGGATTATTCATCTAGAATTGCTGTGCATTGCTGACCTACAGCAGACAAGAGCTTCTGGACATCTGGACTCATAACTCCAACAGTTTTATCGCCGATCTCCGACTCATCCCAGAGATCTCCAGAACACCGGAGGCTGCCCACTCTCCCCAGCAGGGCGGAAATGCACGCAAACGGCGCAGAGAATGTAAACAAAGGTGAGGTAGGCGCGGAGGGCTACGGGCTAAGCTGCCTAGTACCCAGTATTTTCCTCGCCAATGTCCGTTCTCTGGCAAACAAAATGGATGAGATACGGCTCTCCATCACTAACAACAGACGGATTATGGACTAAAAATGTCATGTTTTTCACCGAAACATGGTTGAACAACAGCTGCCCGGACAATGCTATTGAGTTAGCAGGACACTACACACCGAGCCGACAGGCTAGCAGATGACTCCGGCAAGACCAGAGGTGGAGGTTTGTGCATTTACAGTATATTAACAATGCTTGGTGCATGAACTCCACTACTACTGAGAGTCACTGCTCACCTAATGCGGAGTTTTCAATGGTCAAATGCAGACCTTATTATCTCCCCAGCGAACTCACTTCTATCATACTCACTGCAGTGTATATCCCCCCTGACGCTAATGCTAGGTTGGCCATGAAAGAACTTTCTGCAGCCACTAACAAACACCAGAATAAACACCCCAAGGTTGCTTTTATTGTTGCTGGCGACTTCAATCACACCAACTTAAAGACAGTCCTCCCCAGATTCCACCAACATGTCTCTTGCCACATCAGAGGAGACAAGACTTTAGACCATGTTTATTCCAACCTGGCTGGAGCCTACAAAGCAATACCCCTCCCCCACATTGGACAATCCGATTGTTCAGTCTGACGTCACTAGCTGTGTCTGGACCTAAACTCCGCTGCAGGTCCATATATCAAACGATCACTATGGAATTACTGAGAGTTGAAAAACTGTCTAAAGTCTTTCATCTTTAATAAAATGATCAGCGTTCTGCTCTACCAGGTATAACAATTGAGTTTAACATCCAGGCATCCATGAAAACGGAATTTATGACATTTAACCGAGTTAGAAGTTAGCAGGGAGTTAGCTCGCTAGCTTCTATCTAAATACAATATAGCATGTCCTGACTGCGGGGTTTTGGAAACAAATTAAAACGTACAGCTCTGTTATCACTTCCAACATAAATGAAGACAGAAAACTAAACAGCACTGACGTTTGCAGGGTTACTGAAGTTTGGCTAGCTGGTATATAATCATGTGCTACGTGACCGCTAGCGACACAGCTATGTTAGCTTATATAAACAAGCTAACTTTTTTTTCCACTTGATAAAAGTTAACGTGAGTGTTCTCGGTGGTCAGGAACAAATGTAATTGCATGGCAGGATGCTGTAAAAGGACCAAACTTCAGCCAGGAGAACAACTGAGATAATCCATCCACAATACGAGGTTAGTCATTCATATACTGCTGCATGGGATGGGCTGTAGCTACATTCTAAGGTTTTAAAAACTGAGCTTAAATAAATGATTAGCGGTAATAAAAGCCGAGGGAGGTCAACAGTGATCACTGACTGTTTTAGGAGCTTTTTGAGATCAAATAGAAGAAAATACAAAACATTAAACATGTTAACAACAAAAAAGCCATATTAAACGCAGACTACTTTAGGCCCGGAAGTAGGATTCGTCGCGTCATCACTGAACAACCAGATAGAGATTGACAGACCACGTGACTTTCGCGCATTGCATGCCGGGAACTCGTGGCAAAACAATCCAAGTACTGCATCAAATGCAAGCATTTGCAGCACCGCAAAACGTTCATTCTCCAGTTCCAATACCTTCTTGCTTTTTCTTTGCCCCCCAAAAAGGTATGTACAAAATGAAGGAGAACAATGCCGGTCTGTGCAAAGACAGACTTGATGAAAAGTCGAAGAAAAGATACGAGGAAAAAATCAAAGGAGTGAAAGGGTTAGACCCTTACGAGCACACAGAGTGGACAAAAGACGTTAGCGTGCTGCCCAACTTTCACCACGCTCATATTTATAATTATACAGTTCTTGGAGTGAGTGCATACACTCATAAAGTTTAGTAACTTCAGGTCACTGCAACAAGCCCAGGTACAGTTTACCGACGGATCGGTACAGGACCTTGAAATGCACCGTGTAGAACGAAAGACCATCGTACGAACAAACGTAAGTTTACCAGTTTATCATATTCATAAATACACATTCATTAACCATTTATTAATAGGACCTTTGAGCTAAACGGTAATTAATTAGTAGTGGAAATAAATACTGGTACGCGTTACAGAAATGTAGCAGTGACAATAATATTGTATGGTGTAATCCTACTGTGCAATTAGTGATACAAAAAAAATGGTTTTATCCTGTGAAAAAAAGTATATGTTTTTGTCAATGTACCATGGTAATAATAGAAGTGAAATGCAATATTCTGTCAGGACAATTCACTATTTATGCACAATAACCAAAGGAGCATAGGGCGACAATTTCTGTTCAGCGCCAGACTTGCTTGTAACCTATATCACCAATTATGTTATAAAAATGAGGTATTAACTACAACAGAAGACTGACCTTTGTGGAAATGCTTGGAGCAGACTAACATGTGAGCTGGAGTGTTCTGGGACGTTATATTTGGTCTTCGAATGGCTGCAATCCAGGCCATCCATCGGCTCTTTGTTACTTCAGAAACATGACTTGAACAATTTCTCTTCAACGGCGTAATCCGATAACAGCTGATCTCTTTACCCATCGGCTTCCCGTGGCTGTCACGCGACCGGCTATTGCAGTTAATAATACAACAGCTTCTTGCCATTTTTTGTGTTTCTTTTTATCGCTGTGTAACTGATTTCAATTGAAAGCCTGTGTGCGCTAGTACCTCTTGCCACGAGTTCCCAGAATCCTTTGTGGTTTTACCCCTGAATGATGTCACATTTTCAATCTCTATCGGACCATGTCTCCCTGTTCCTCATACCTCGGTATTCACCACTCATCCAATGTGTGAAACCTGCTGAGAGGACAATTAAAGTGTGGCCAGAGGGGGCAGACGCAGTGCTCCAGGACAGATTTAAAAACACAGACTGGAATACGTTCACCTACACAGACCTGGACCAATACGCCTCATCTGTACTGGATTACATCTCCAAAACCACAGACGGTGTCACCACCCAGAAACATATCACCATGTACCCCAACCAGAAGCCTTGGATGAACCGGGATGTTCGTCTCCTCCTGAAGTCCCGCAACACCGCCATTAGGTCAGGAGATGCACACGCCTACTGTATAGCCAGGGCTAATCTAAAGAAGCATATCAAAAAAGCCAAACACCATTACAAAAAGAAGGTAGAAGAATACTTCTCCAACTCCAACCCCAGACGCATGTGGCAAGGACTCCAGACCATTACAGACTACAGGACCACCAAACCCTCCCCCGCATCCTCTGATGTCTTCTTCCTTAACAAGCTCAACAACTTTTATGCTCTTTTTGAGTGAGGGAACCCCACAATTACAACCAAAGCAGACATGACGCCAGACCACCAACCTCTGACTCTCTCCCCCACCGATGTAGGAGCAGTGCTGAGCAGGATCAATGTCCACAAGGCTGCAGGTCCTGATGGCATCCCCGGGCGTGTTCTCAGAGCGTGTTCTGAGGAGCTTGCAGGAGTGCTGACAGACATATTCAACCTGTCCTTGGCCCACGCCGTAGTACCGGCCTGCTTCAAACCCACCTCCATCGTCCCGATACCCAAAAACTCCAACCCATCTAGCCTCAATGACTACCGCCCAGTAGCACTCTCCCCCATCATCACAAAGTGCTTAGAGCAGCTGGTCCACACACAGTCGTTTAGGATACACACACTTAAGCCAAGCCTACTCATATTAGTAACTATGCATACACAAAGTCAGACTCAGGGAGCATCTCGCCACACATTTTTTCTCTCTCTCCTCTTTATTTATGAACAAGTGACGTATTCTCTCCACCTGTCTAAGCGACGCACACAGCATACATCCCTAGTTATACACAAACATCTATGGGTACACTGAGGTTCATTACATGGAATATAAATGGAGCTGGCTCCAGAGAAAAGAGGTTAAAAATATTTAACCAACTCAAAAAACTACAGGCGGATGTTGTCCTATTACAAGAGACCCACAGACCTCTTAGAGGTTCGAATGAACTTAAAACACCTGAGTTTCCCAATGTGTTCTCAGCTTGTTATAATTCTAGACAAAGGGGAGTAGCAATTTTAATACATAAAAATATTAATTTCATGGTACTCGATACAGTTATAGATCCAGAGGGCAGATTCTTAATCATTAAACTATCTATACTTGATAAAAAGCTATGTATTGCAAGTGTATATGGTCCAAATGTTGATGATCCCTCATTCTTTCACGGTTTTTTCAGTGCACTCTCTGAACACTTAGATGGCACACTTGTTCTTGGAGGCGACCTCAACCTTGGACTAAATGAAGACATGGATAGGCTCAATACAGCGGGAACTCAGCGTAATTGGCAGTCCACAAATATAATCAAACAGTATATGAGCGACTTTGGTCTTTGCGATGCATGGCGCTCCCTTCACCCCACCAATCAATCAATCAATCAATCAATCAATCAATCAATCAAAGCTTTATTATTTATTATTATTACATGCAGGTTGCCCTGCAGTGAAATGGGACCCCCCCCCCCCCCCGACCTTACACATATAGCACAAACATTACATGGGGATACAGGTCGGAGATTGGTAGAATCAGGAAAAAACATTGAAATGTACACTACAGTGGGGAAAGTACAAGAGGAAAAAAGAGACCCCTACTCATGCTGTGCTTCCATGGTAGGACAGCATGAGAACAGGAAACAAAAAAAAACTCCTTTGCACAAAAAAGCACATAAATGTCCACAGCACAACATTGTGAAGACATGACAAGCCACAGGGGTGGGTGGGGGGTGAGGAGTAATCCGAAGAAACACAGCAGCCACCCTGCACAGCGCTATCATTCCAGCGCGGCACACAGACCCGCCGTGTTCCCTCGCCGGAAACAAGCATCGAAGGCGTTGGAAAGGGAGGGGGGATGAGTGAGTGCCTATCAGTGTAAGTGTATGTGTGTGCGTGTCCATAGTTCAGCGGAGACAGTGTCCTTCGCTCTATCGTCTAAGTAAACAGTCTGCCAGCCAACCCAGGTGGCCTTCATGGGACGGGAAGAATAGTCATCACACAGTCGTTATCAGCAGTGTTGGGGAGTAACGGAATACATGTACCGCCGTTACGTATTTAGAATACAAAATATGAGTAACTGTATTCCGTTACAGTTACCGTTTAAAAAGGTGGTATTCAGAATACAGTTACTTTGTTGAAATAAATGGATTACACTGCGGTACTTTCCTTTTTCATTTTGTCGCGGGTCAGGACTGTTTGGGTTTTGTTTGACAGCTACGTTCTTTCGTTCCAGGCGGCAGCGTTACGGTTGCCATGGTTACAGGGCGACGCTCTCTCTCTCTTTCTGCGACTGTGTGTTTCCTGGGTGAGAGAGCGCCTTTTCGTTGTTGTTGTTGTTGTGCTAAGCTAACAGGCAGAATGCTACAAGCATAGCTCTAAAGAATGTAGCATCATGGGCAGTATAGTCCGTGTTGCAGGGAGAATGGACTGCCATACACGTTATGTGTCTGTGAGCGCGAGGAGGGAGAAAAAGGCGAGTGGAAAGGTACGAGTTGTCGTCGAGGAAAAACGGGAGCTGGAAGCATGTAAATATAATAATAACCACTGCAGCCAAGAAGAGTGCCTGACGAGCCCAGTTGTAAGTAAGCTATTAAGACTCGACTGTACACCGTGTTCGTGTTTTCCTCCGAAAACAATAAGTTCCGTTGGAGCAGTCTTTCAACGCCTCTCTCTGTCTCTGCTAGGAAAGTTGACCCACACAACAAAGTAAAGCTATTTTTCGGCTACGAGCCGACAGGGACCCCGCCGTATTAGTCAGAGGTCCCTTTACTACAGTTCGGAGTCGCGGACCTTCAGTAATAGTAATAAATCACACAGCAATAGTACATTCACGTTGTTGTAAAAAGCACGATAATATATTAAGTAATCCAAAGTATTCAGAATACGTTACTCTCATTGAGTAACGTAACGGAATACGTTACAGAATACATTTTGGGGCATGTATTCTGTATTCTGTAATGGAATACATTTTAAAAGTAACCTTCCCAACACTGGTTATCAGGGAGTTGTTTTGGTGGGCTCCAGCCTTGGGCCTAGCAGCTGGCGCCGTGGTGTCCAAATGTTGAATATTGTTGATTTCTCCTTTGTGAGCAGCTCGAATTTAGCCCTCTGACACTGGTCCCTCGATCTCCCGTTGGAGAGCCGCGAGCCTCCCCATGATGGTATCAAACTTCTGTTCCATGGTGTTGTCAGTCTTTTGATTCTGAGACCTCACAACTGCAGTGATCCGTTCCGCGATGTTTTCCAACTGTCGCTCAAGGGTGTCATTTTGAGCAGGCCTTTCTCTGATGTTTCCCCTCATACGCTCAATGGTGTTGTTTTGAGCCTTCACAGCAGCTGTAAGCGTCTCCAAGGTGTTGACCATATTACGTTCGTTGTGAGAGGTCGCGCCTCGTCCCGTCGCTTCAAATCCAGCGGGCAGCCTTGTGGGGGTTTGAACAGCCGGTTCCGCTCTCTTATTTCTCTGATAAACCAGGGCTAAGCCAACGCCGATCAGCATGAACCCTGTTATCATGGTTCCGAATAGGTAGATATCTTCAGCGTCCTCGATCGACAGTCCCGCCAGGCACACGATCCTCCAGTTCTGCCACCCGTCCATCGTGTAACCGGCAGGGAAAGTCCCTCCAGGGCACTCAGGCTCTCCCGAGCCCCGACTTCTCGTTGAGAAAAGGGTGTCAATAGCACTCAGAGACCAGTTGATCAAATCCATAATTCTCTTTTAGGTTTTAGAGAACGACAGTGAGAGACTGTTCCAGGGAAAGTAAATGCACACAAGACAAGACAAGGACATAGAGGCTAAGCAGGGAAGATAAGGGTGAGGAGGAGAGGAGAAAAGTGCGACCGCTCAAGTAGAAAGCCAGTAAGGAATATACTTTTTTCTCACATGTCCATCACTCCTACTCTCGTCTGGATTATTTTTTGGTCAGCAGCTCACTGCTGAACGACATTTCAGACACTGAGATTCACCCTATAGCTGTCAGCGATCACGGTCCTGTATCTTTAACACTAATGCACAAGAATAATACTACGCCAAGAAAAAACTGGAGATTTAATATATCACTACTTAAAGATGAAGACTTTATTAAATATTTTAAAAAAGAGTGGACTTCATATTTGGACTATAATGACACTCCCGAAACATCAGCTTCTGTTCTATGGGAAGCAGGGAAAGCTGTGATGAGAGGTAAAATAATTTCTTTCTCATCACATAAAAAGAAAAAAGAAAACAAAAATATTCAGGAATTAGAAAAAAACATCAAATCACTAGAAGAAGCCTATGCGTCCCACCAAGATCAGGAAACATTGAACAAAATACGCAAAACAAAACTAGAATTAAATGAGATAATTGATAAAAAAAACAAAATTCTTAGTACAAAGACTGCGCCTACAAAATTATGAACATGGTAATAAATCCGGTCAATTTCTAGCAAACCAGCTAAAAATAAATAAAGACAAAACAACTATATGTGCTGTTCAAGATTCATCTGGGAACACAATATATGAACCGATACAAATAAACAACATTTTCAGGGATTTCTATAAAACGTTGTATTCACCACAAATAAACCCATCTAAAAAAGAAATTGATCAGTTTTTGGACAACATAACTCTTCCAAAATTATTGGACACTCAAGCAATGGCACTGGATTCACCACTGACACCAGGTGAACTCCAGGAAGCCCTGATAAGTATGCCCAATAATAAGGCTCCAGGTCCAGATGGCTTTCCTGCAGAATTCTACAAAGAATTCTGGTCGATTCTAGCACCAGTTTTCTACAGAACGTTGTTGGAAATAAAAGAAAAGGGCAGACTTCCATCAAATATGAATTCTGCAAACATTAATCTCCTGCTAAAACCAGGCAAAGACCCTGTATATCCCTCAAGCTATCGTCCAATATCCCTTATAAATGTAGACCTTAAAATAATCTGCAAAGCTCTCTCAAAGAGACTGGAGAAAATAACCCCCCTCTTAATTCATCCTGACCAAACTGGTTTCATAAAAGGTAGGCACTCATCAACAAATACACGTAGATTACTTAATTTGATAGACTACTCATACAGTAAAAACCTAGAAACTACAATATTCTCTTTAGACGCAGAAAAAGCATTTGACAGAGTTAACTGGAAATTTCTATTTGTAACTTTACACAAATTTGGTTTTGGATCCTCTTTCATAAACTGGTTAAAAATATTATATAATTCCCCAACAGCTTGTGTTAGAACAAATGACCAGACATCCTCCAGCTTCTGTCTCTTGAGGGGCACCAGGCAGGGATGCCCACTCTCCCCTTCACTGTTTGCAATTTTTATTGAACCACTAGCAGCAGCAATTAGACAGAATTCAGTAATTAAGGGCATAAAATGCAAGAACATGGAACATAAAATCAGCCTTTATGCGGATGATGTGTTACTCTTTCTCCAAAATTCACAAACCAATATCTCTGGGGTGATTGAATTGATAAACTCTTTTGCAAGAATATCAGATTATTCAATTAATTGGTCAAAATCTACAGTCCTACCGATTAATTGCTCCTTCCATAATTCCTCTTCTACACCACTACAATCGGGAAATATAAAATATTTAGGTATTAATGTTTCTCCCAAGCTTCCAGATCTAACTAAATTAAACCATATCCCACTTTTAAAGAAGGTAGAAGATGATCTGGCTAGATGGAAATGTCTACCCATATCACTCATGGGAAGGGTTGCCGCTATAAAAATGATGGTCTTACCAAAAATAAATTATTTATTCTCAATGATCCCAACTAAACCGCCACAAGATTGGTTCAGATCTCTAGATTCATGTATGTCCAAATTCCTTTGGAAAAATAAACCCCCATGTATAAGCTTAAAAACACTACAAAAGACCAAGGATAAAGGAGGACTAGAACTGCCTAACTTTCAGCACTACTTCTTAGCCAACAGGCTTCAGTTTATCTCAGGATGGCTAAAACATACCCTCTTAGATGAACCTTGGCTAGATGTAGAACAAGCACTTTGCAATAATCTAGAGATCTCAGACCTACCATTTATCAGCTCAAACATCCAACGACATGAATGCTTTAAAAGCATCAACATCAGCTCTTCTCTGACAGCATGGTGGGAGTTTCTAAAATTGACGGAGTCTTCATTAATCCCATGCTATCTGGAACAACCCTGACATATTACAAAACAATAATATGATAAACTTTTCAGATTGGAGTGGTAAAGGAATCAAATATTTAGAACATATACTTGAAGGAACAGAATTTATTTCATTTGACGGACTAGTTACACAATATGGGATCAACAAGAAAAGATTTTTAGAATATCAACAAATTAAATCCATAGTAAAAAAGAAATTTAAACTGGGTCAAGTTGAACTACAAACACCACCAAGTGTGGTTCAATTTCTTACTCTTAAAACCCCCAAATTACTATCCAAAATATACAGAATGCTTTCTAAAACAGATGAATCAATATCACTTCCTATTGCAAAATGGGAAGCGGATTTATCAGTTAACTTAGACCTAAACTTCTGGTCTCAGATTTGCTTAAAAACCTTTCATCTAATTAGAAATCCCAGTCTTCAATTAATTCAATACAAAATATTACATAGAGTGCACTATACAGGTCATCAGATGTTCAAGATGGGCTTTACGTCTACCAACAACTGCTCACACTGCCAAACCAATTCACCGGACAATTATATCCACGCTCTTTGGTTCTGTCCACCAGTTCAGAAGTTTTGGCGCGAGATATGTGAAGACTTATCGAAGTGTCTGAAATGTAACATTCAAACTTTCCCCTTTAGTGTGTTTGTTGGGCAGCTTAGATAATGTCACTTCAGAAAAGAATATCGCCCATATGGTTTTCACTGCCCTATGCATAGCCAAGAAAACAGTCCTCATGAACTGGAAAAATAAAAATAAATCTTAATTCTAACCAATATAGAAATTATCTATTAGATTACATTAGTCTTGATACAGCCTCTGCCATCACATCAGATCAATTGCTCTGGGCTCCTTTGATCAGCTCCATCACCTAGTGGGGGTGGGGGGTCATAGTTTGGTCCCGCCTTCACTGTTGTGATTGGTGTGGGGGTAGGAACAGGCTTAGGGCGTCGGGAGGTTCCCCGGAGGCATCTTCCTTGGGGGGCTCAACCCGGGGTAACGGTCATGTCCGGTTAGGGGCTCTGTTGGCTCTCAGGTGACTGTTTCCTCGTGGCTGCGTGCAGCGGGGCTAGGGGAGGGTCTGTGCTGACGGACGTGGGTTACTGACCTGGCAGCCTGGCTGCCCCTGGGTGGGTCCGGGATGGGCGTGAGGTTCTGGGGGCGCTCCGTCTCTGGGCTGGGACCCGGACCGGGCCTTGGGGGCTTGGGTCTTGGTTGGTGTGTTGCCGGGGTTGTGGGCGGGTGGGTGCATGGGGGCCCAGCCCTGGAGCAGGGTGCCGCCCGTGCATCGAGCCACCTGGGGGGCTCTTCAACTGGTGGGGGAGATTGTCACATCTTGCAGGAGCTTTCCTCTCCTCAGGAGCTCCCTCTGCAGGAGGGGGAGATACAGGAGAGGTGGAGGAAGATCTCAGCCTGGGTGTTTGTTGTCTTATGTAGTCTGGAAGATGAGTGGATGGTGGGGTGGGAGCAGTTTTCTCTGTGGTGGGGTTGGGTGGACTGTCCCGGGCTCTGTGGGGCCGGGAGGCGCTGCTGCACTGGGCCCCGGTCTGGATGGGCCTGGGCCCCCTTTCCCTGGCGGGTCGCGGAGTATGGGGGTGCCTACTGGGGTCAGCGGGGGAGCTGGCCCCAGGGAGGGGTCACTTGCCCCTCCCTTCCTTCCCTCCCCATCTCCAGCTGCCTCCCTCTTCCCGCTCCACCACAACCACCCACACATGCAGGACCTTGGAGTAGGGGTATGTCACCAGGGTGCAGGGGAGGCTACCCCCCCCCCCCCCCTCTGTCCCCTTCTGGCTGCCTCTGCCTCAATTTTATCCCACAACTTAGACATTCACATTACTCACACTCTCATTGCACATACATATAGGATCTTGGGGGTGGGCACGATACACGGAATCCAAAGTACCATGAGGGTGTACACCCCACCCCTGGCGTCGTTGCCCACCTCTCAATTTTAAATACGCGTAGACATTGAGGGCTAGCAGGAGGGACCATGCACTTACCTGTTGCTCTCTGGCAGGTAGCTCCATGCCCTCCTGGGTTTTAAATGCACCTTAGAACACACATGCATCAACACAATAATGAGCGGGTGGAGGGAGGTTTGGAGTCTTCTCTCACCCCCATTCTCTGCGACCTGCTGGAGCGGGGGGGCTAGGAGGAGGAGTTGGCCGTCCGACTGCGGTCTGGAGTGTGGGGCCTTCCTGCTGCTGCGGAGTCGGGGCGGTCTGCCTCCCCCCACCGCAGGGAAAAGGGTAACACCACCTGGGTCTGGGTGCAGTTCCCCCCTCCAGGGGCAAGGGTACCTAGACCCGGTTCGTAGAGTACGCTTGGGGAGTGTGATTGTGTGTACAGCGTCTCTTTATGTCTGTCTCCATGTTGGTTGAGTGTGGAGTAAGTGCATATGAGAGCATGAGGGTGGGAATGGATGTTTGTATATGTGTGTGCCTGTATGTCTGTGTCTATATGTCAGGTTGGGTGTCAGGCGCCACCTCTCTGGGGACATCTCAGGCCCTCCAAAGTTTGGAGGCCTATCTCCCCCTACCACCACTTCCCCTGCCAGTGGCCGACTCCCTCAGACATCGGTGCGTTGGTGGTTCTTTGTGTCCGGGGATGGGCGTCCAGGTACACACCGGCCCACTCCTTGGCGGCCGCTTATCGGGGCCTGGAGCTTGGGGCTCGCTTGGGCCACTTCGGAGGTGGGGTGCCCCCGGCCTCTCGGCCTGGGGCTCGGTCACTCAGGCACGGCTGGCTGCCGGCGGAGCTCACGGGCGCGTCACTGCAACTCCCCCTGGCTTCTGCTCCGCGGCTGCTGAGTGAGCCCTCATCTGGGACTCTCCTCAGCTCTTTCTGGGACAGTGGCGCGGCTGCCCCTCTGTTGGTCTTCCTTGGTCTCTTGTGTTCTGGGGGCCTCTGGATGTCTGGAGTTTTGATCTCCTCCATACCTGCTTCATGCCCTGGAGGACGGGGCTGTGGCCCCCCCACACCTTCGAGCAGATTATTACATGAAGGAACCTTTTAAAAAAAACAAAAAAACAAGCGCGTCCATGCTCACAGGTGTACACACGGGTGATCACACCCACAAACTACACCCTTTTTGGCTCCTACCTCAAAGCACACTGTGTTCTGTTGATCTTATGTGCTGCACAATAATGTTTAATATTTAGTATTTACTGTCATATTCCCATATATCATTGTGATGTTGTTTATTCTATTACTCTTGTTCTCTTCTGCTTGTTTTCGTTTTTCTTTCTTAGCAGGTGATCCAGGTGATTGATATATGCATTTTTTTTTCTCTGCCCGTTCTGTTGGTTTATGTTTTTTGCCCTTCTCCCCCGTCCCTCTTCTCAGCTGTTTCTTTCCCTCTTTCTTTCTCCCCTTCTTTCCCCCAGTCAAGTCTGTCCCGTATTCAGTAAGTAAAAATAAAATAAACTGTAAAAGGTGAATCAAATGGACCATTACGGCAAGGCTGGGAATATTCAATTTGGTAAAGTAAATCCGTTGGGCATCTTTGTTTGCCTTTAGACAACAATTCTGATGGCAAAAGAGCCAAACGGGACAGGCAAAAAAAAGAAAAAAAAGAGCAGCTGGTCCTAGCACACTTCAAATCCTGTCTCCCCTCCACCCTAGACCCCCACCAATTCGCATACCGCCAGAACAGGAGCACAGAGGATGCAGTCTCCATCGCACTGCACTCTGTCCTCTCACACCTGGACAACAACAACACCTACGCCAGAAGGAACTGAAGTTTATAGACTTCAGTTCAGCATTCAATACAATCCACCCCTCACAATTCATGAGGAAACTGACAGACCTGGGCATCAGTTCAACTCATGTGCAAATGGTTACTGGACTTCCTGACCAACCGCCCCCAACATGTCCGGCTGGATAACCACTGCTCATCTACAATCACAATGAACACTGGTGTACCACAAGGCAGTGGGATGAGCCCTTTCCTCTACTCCCTCTTCACCCACGACTGCACACCTGCCGGTGGTTCTAACACCATCATTAAGTTTGCAGATGACACCACGGTGATTGGCCTCATCAGTGACAATGATGAGGCCGCCTACAGGGAGGAGGTGGATCATCTGGCTGAGTGGTGCGACACAAACAACCTGCTGCTTAACACTGAGAAGACCAAGGAGCTCATCGTGGACTACAGGAGGAATACTGACCTGCATCCACCCATCTACATTAAGGGGACAGCTGTGGAGCGTGTGCAGCTTCAAGTTCCTGGGAGTTCACATCTCCGAGGATCTCACCTGGATTGACCAAGCTGGTCAAGAAGGCTCACCAGCGCCTCTTCTTCTTGAGGACTCTGAGGAAGAACCACCTGTCCTCAGACATCCTGGTGAACTTCTATCGCTGGAGCATCGAGAGCATCCTGACCAACTGTATAACAGTCTGGTACGGAAACTGCTCTGCCTCGGACCGGAAGGCGTTCCAGAGGGTTGTGAAAACTGCCCAACGCATCACCGGAGCACCACTTCCTGCAATGGTAAATGATCTGTATTTGTATACCGCTTTACTTGGTCCTAAGGACCCCAGCGCTTTACACTATACACAATCATCCACTCATTCACACACTGGTGTTGGCAAGCTACAGTGTAGCCACAGCTGCCCTGGGGCGCACTGACAGAGGCGAGGCTGCCAGACACTGGCGCCACTGGGCCCTCTGACCACCACCAGTAGGCAACGGTTGAAGTGTCTTGCCCAAGGACACAACAACCAAGACTGTCGGAGCCGGGGCTCGAACCGGCACCCTTCCGATTACAAGATGAACTCCCAACTCTTGAGCCACGATCGCCATAAAGGACATCTACAGGAAGCGGTGTCTGAAAAGGGCTGGGAAAATCATCAAAGACCCCAGTCACCCATCACATGGACTCTTCACCCTCCTGCCCTCTGGGAAGTGGTACAGGAGCCTCCGGATTAAGACCACCAGGTACCGGAACAGCTTCTTCCCCACAGCTGTCAGACTCCTGAACTCTGCCTCCTGACATCTGACTCACATTAACACATGGACTGGACGTACAAACACACACAGAACCACCTACATACACAATGGACAACCGTACCATCATACACACAATAATAACATGGACTGAACCACCACTCACAACCACTAGCACTTTATATAGCTTCTGTAGAAATTATCCACATATCTCACTTATCTTAACTGCACTACTGTATAATTCTGTGTAAATAATCATTCTGTACATACTATAATTTTTAATTCTACAACTGTTTATAACCTGCATAGTTCACATTTCTGTATAGCTGTATATCTCATATTTCTGTATAGTTTTTCATATTTATATCCTGTTCATAGGCTGTACATAGCTTGTACTCACTACAGCCTGTACATACTTGTAGTTATAGCATATTCATAACATACTTGATAACGTGTACATTATAACATACAATAATAGACCCATTTCTGTAATATACTCACATATCTATATTATTGCTAATATATATTGTAATATATCTATATCATGGCTAAAGCACTTCTGGATGGATGTGTGTTTTAATTTCTTCCTGAATTTTGTGCAATATTCTTCTGTCATCAACTGCCATCATTTACTCCTTGGCTCTAATTTCACTTGCTTCTTTATTTCCCAAGTTAAATTCAATTCAGTTTTATTTATTTGGTGCCAAATCACAACAACAGCTGCCTTAAGGTACTTTGTATTGTAAAATAAAGACCCTACAGTAAAAGTCATCCTACTGACTTCTGTCTAAGGCTACATTCTCCTGTGACACCACCTGGCACTCTTTGATTTCTTTTAGCTTTCACCTTTAGCTTAAGATGTAATCACCTGTATGAATTTTCCTCCACTCTTATAGTTGTCCTATGTTACTTCCTCTTCTTGAATTATTTGTTTACCACTGCCATCCCCATCCTATTCACACAATCCACTACCCTACCTACCCAACATCTCACTGAAGTCTGCTCACTCAAAGGACACTCTCTACCACTCCATCAAACTTACTCCTGCATTCCTCTTTCTCTTCTGAAATGCAACCAGTGGAGCAAATACACTGACAACATTCAACACCATCCCTTTAATATCCAACTTCAAACTCATGATAATGTCTGACATTCTCTTCACTTCCGCAACACTACACATTTCCCCTTCCTTCAAGTTTACTCCTACTCCATCTCCAGTGCTTCTAGCCTTGCTTCCTTTCCACCTTTAAACACCTGATTTCCCCTTTCTCCCTCCCTCCCACTGTTTCTTCCCTCGATATAGTCCTCCAAAATATCCACTTTTCCTAGGTTTTAACTTAAAATTGCCTTTCAACCTAAGGACCTATTTAAATGGCAGTTGTGTAGCTGAGTGTTAAGAGATTCCAAAAATAAATATTTTTACATATTATTTTCTCATTTAAATAAATAGTTATTATTAGTAACTGAAGCACAGTTAGAACTGCATGACAGAATATGTCCAGATCTCAATGAATACTGAGGTCCATATTTTTCAGTGCATATGGCACTGATGAAATGAAGTCCTACATCTGTTCTTTGTGATTTGAATTGGAAAAGTTCAATCACTGAGAAATGAGACAACAAAGTCTCAGAGCACCTAACAATTGGACCTTAATATCTTCCTTAATATCTATATCTATATATCTATATATATCTATATATATATATCTATATATATATATATATAGATATATATATATATAGATAGATAGATAGATAGATAGATAGATAGATAGATAGATAGATAGATAGACCCATACAGCTACCACAAGCCTTTTCGTTGTACACACAGCCATCTTAGTTCACTACAAGAGGCATCTTTATAATAGCCAATTGTTTCTCCATCACAACAAACTCACAAGTCCTAGCCAATAAAAGAATCTATGAGTAACCCTATGCACATTTCATCACACAGCTGCACTGAGTGTTCCCACAGTATACCATCTTTGATAGGCAGGATTCTGAGATGAAGAATGAAAGTAATATGCACAGGTCCTGCCCCTAATTTGTACATACATTCTTCTGCATTTAGAGAAAAAGCAGCTGGGGGTGGGGGGATGCTAAGATTCTCTTTTTCGGCAGCTCTACACTGAGAAAGGCAACAGCTGTTCATTTGGTGGCAGCGCACCTTTGTTGACCCCATTTCCTTCTGTGCGGTGCCTGAGACAGTGGAGAAATTAGTTGCATTATCCGCTCCCTACCGCAGCAGGTCTAGCTGTGATTCTGCCCAGATTCTGTCCATTACAGTGGCCCCTCTATCTGATTAGCCCCAACACACTCACTAACATGCCAAATCACTGCTTTCACTCAGCTACCGCAAGCCTCCACTTGCTGACAAACAGACAGAGAAAAGGGTGACTTCAAGACAGATAGGTAGCAGTGTTCATGACAATTTTTTTCACTTAAATTCAGACAGCGAAATTAAGTTGTTTCATTCCAAACAAACAGTCTGGAACAGAACAAATGCAAATATATTTTGCAGCATATTTACAAGTAAAATAACTTGCCATTTATAGTTTGAGATGATTTTGTATCATTATTGGATGGAAATGTTTAAATTATAATTCAGTATGTCCACATGTGCCATTGTCAAGGGTACTGATATTGGAAGTTTTGTCCAATTAGGGTCAAGTATTACAAGTTTTTGAGAATACAAAGAGAGCAGCAAGCATTCCTGTCTAGCATTTTGTTCTTATGTTAACACCTGATATTCAATGTGAGATTTCAATATAACTGCTGGTGTAATGTAATCTGTCTGTTTACTCTGTGATTGAAAACACTGTATTATAATAGTAGTCAGAATTATTCAGGCCTAGTTGCACAATGCACCCACTCTTCTTTTTTTTTTAAATAAGTGTATTACTTGAGTAATTGTCTCCATGCCAATCAGATTAGTTCTCAAATATTTTAGTTATAATTTCCAATAAGAACTGTAAATTTCTAGATAACTATGGTAATTTTTTCATATATGTTTTCTATACTTTTATTCACTCCTAAAATAAATAGCACATAGAGCAGTTATTATTAATAGGATATTTACGAGTTTTTAGAAACAGATAACTTCTAGTATTATTGGTTTATATTTACATATAAACTCCTAGGAGACGGCATAGATCCTTATTTAATATTTACTAAGTCAATACCGTAATGTAAAGAAAAGCAGTGGGCAAAATTATAGCTGATGCTGATGTGTTAAATGTTGTACGGTTTAAAAAAAGAATGTACTAGTAGGAGTGTAAAGAAAGTTGTTGGGTTGAGAGGGTTATTTCCCAACAGACTGGCATTTTATCATGGAAACAGCTGTCATTTTGTTCCTTGCTGACATTATTCATACTACATTTTATGATCATTTCCTCTCTTTTTAAGAAAACCCATGCAGATTCTGCTAATTACATGTAGACCTGCAGCACATCGTGTATGATTTACACCTCTGCCTGTCCCCCATCCATTTTTATTGACTTTATGCACAGGAGACATTTTAACTGAAATACCCTTTTTTAATATTCACTCTGAACACAACAGCAGCCTAAAGTCATATTGATTGTGGTTGAATTAAAAGTACCTGATGCAGTGCGTCTCTAATCCGCAGGGTCTTTTAAGAGTCACCTGGTCTGACAAATGGGCCCTTTTAAAGGAGTATAATGTGTTCTTAAATTATTTTATTGATGGGGGGGGGGGCAGCCACTCCAGGTACCCATACAAACTGACTTAACATGCTGTGAAAGGGTCAATTTGGCCTCCATTTTCCATTTCTTCCTTATCTGCATTTACAGTCATGCTGTGAGGCTCGATGTGAGCTGGGATGGGCTTTGATCCCATGCTGAAAAGCTGACAAATTTCAGGATTTTCTCACATTTAAGAGGTTCTTCCATGTCACTAGATATTTACTAAAAGTTTACATTTGCTGTGCCAGAGGCACAGATGATGTGGTACTATTTTGACCTGGGAGCATTTAATCCATAAAAATATTAATTTATAGATAACCTATGGATTATGAAGAGGATATATTAATGTTATAACGTTAGAAACAACTTCTTTGTTTCTAACATTTATATTTGTATTTGTTTCGACATCAGAATTGTTTTCATAGCTTCGTATATAAATCAGAAAATATGGTAAACGAAATCTGTCACCTTTAAAGTGTTGCTTGATCGCTTCAATTCTCCCCACTGAGGAAAATCTAAACCCTGCCCTCTTCTACAGTAGGTTAACACAAAGCATTCTGCTTTCCCCATGTATGTCTAACAAATCCACTCTAAGAAGGAGCCTCATGCGATGGCCAGCCAGAATGACATTTTGTATTTCATAAGCCTGGCAATTTTCCCCAGAAAATGAATGATTAACCCTGAATAGTGGAGAAAAGGTGTGCAAGGCTTTTCAACTGAAGCAAATTCTGTAAAAGGTAGAGTACTAATTACATTGCTGTTTGCATGACCTCTGTTTAAGTGCATGAAAGCTTCCTGCAAACGTCAGGTGAAATTGCATTTTCAAGTAACATTTTAAAGGTCCGTGTGGGCCCTCTGCCTAATAAAGCCATTTGTAAATGACTCCTCTTTTAGACTCCATTAGGAAGTGGAGCAAGGAACCTTCATAGGATTCAGAGTCAATAAGCATGTAATCAGGACATCCAGAGAATGCAGCAACCAGTGAAGGGGATAATTAATAGGATTGCCTTATGAACTGCTTAATTACTGACTACTGGCCTCCACAATTGTCTCTCCAAGTGCTGCATTTGTTCACTTATTGTCATTATACCCCTGCCTGACAAAGGTGGCAACCAGGGGAGAGATTCAAGATATCTAAGGGTACAATAATTATATATTTTGAAATGCAAACCATCATTGCTGAGAACAATAGGATTTTTTTTACGACAGAAGTAAGATATGGACACAGCTAATGAAATGAACAAGTAAAACCAAGAATATATTGATTGATTGATTGATTGAATCTTTATTTTGAACATGTTGAAAAAGTATAAGTATATAAAGTATATAAAAATAAATAGAGTATATACATTGTATTAGCTTGTATTGGACTACGTGAGTCCAATCATTAGCAATGCTGGGGAGTGAATTCTCAGTTTAATTCAGTTGTATTTATAAAACACAGAATAAGTACAGTGCCTCTAGGTGCTTTATACTGGAAGGTGAAGGCCCTGAAAGAGAGAGAAAACCCAAATAAGAGCTGATTGTGGAATATCCTACATGGAAAAAATGTGGAATATATAAAATGGAAAAATTATTAAAACCTGCTAAGAGGTGTGGTCCAATACTTTGTGTGTACATACATACATATATATATATATATATATATATATATATATATATATATATATATATATATATACACATACATACATACATATATATGCCACTAGGGCTCGCTAGTTACTAGCCACAATTACTAGTAACTAGTAACTGGCGAGTCCTAGTTACATAATAACATTGCAGTATTATTCGTAAGTAGGTTATATTTAGTAAATATAATTAAAGGGTAACATAGTTTATTGTTACAATATAATATCCAAATATAATGCATTGTATTAGAATATATATATATATCTATGCAGTTACTTTAAATTAGTAAGTTACATTACTAGTTACTTCTATCAAAAGTAACTCAGTTACTTCAAGTTACTCGTTACTTTCAAAGTAACTAGTTACCAGTGTTGGGTAAGTTACTTTAAAATAGTAACTTAGTTACATTACTAGTTACTTCTCTCAAAAGTAACTCAGTTACTTCAAGTTACTCGTTACTTTCCCTAGTAACTAGTTACTTTGAAAGTAACTAGTTACTAGGGAAAGTAACTTTGGTTTTACTCAGAATTCTCTTGTTAATGTGTTGCTTCCATAACTTTGCCAGTCTTCTAGCTTGCTTACTTGCCATAAGTGCACTGTGCCACCTACCAATAGAAAGGAAAAGATAATGTGCATATTTCCACGAGAGAAATCCCACGCCTGGACCATTGACTACTGCCATGATTCTAGCCTATGTCACAGTGTCATGTGCGCCTTTTACATCCAACACAAAAACTGCAGTCGTGGTGCTTTCGATTGTACTCAGAACTCGGAAATTCTGCCTTCTGAATAGGAAGATGTAGGTAACACCAGACTGCAGATGAGCTGCATACAGGGCTGGTCTGGGACAAATAAATCGTCCCGGGCATTTTGACTAGAGACCGGCCCACCATTATAGGAAAAATTATAAAGCCTTTGAATGAAAACAAACACTGTTGTGACAGTGATGTACACTGTTTTGATGGTATATATGCATCAATCTATCAATCGTTTGTTGTAAGATTCAGATAATTATTTTTTAAAAGCTAGACATTTTAAATGAGAATAAGAAAGAAAAGTATTTCTTTGTGCCCCCCTTTCCCTTTTAATGCCCTACATGGACCCCTGGCAACACTTTGCTAGATCCGCACCTGCACAGTTACCAGCTGTCAGCTACCTAAAAAAGGATCCTGGGGTTATTTGTCTCTCAGAAACAGTTCATAACTTCCCTTCAACTCATTCATGTCACCTAAAAGGTAAACCTGTTTCTCCATCACAGCTCTGATGATCCAGTAAGGACATCTCCTGGTTTCATCTTCATGTTTCCCTCTCACCAGATAACCAAACCATATCATGACCAGCAGCTTTTTTGCAGCTGTGGCTCCAGCAAACATCAGCTGATACTAGAAAGTAATATTAAATAAATTCTAACAACAGCTGATCAAGCTTAAACATGCTGCTGTTGTTTAGCGCGACATCCGCTGGTTTCCTCTTTCGGCGCAAAGTGAGCGATAAACAAACAAGAGAGCCGATCAGCTGATCATTGATCAGTTTTCATGATTGAAGCAGAAACGGGAGAGGGAGGGGGAGAGGATGAGAGAAGAAGAGGCAGCTGTGCAGCGTAAACACAGAATAACTCCAGCTTTGTGTCTTTTTCATTGTAGCTGAATTACGGGACAAACTGTTCCTTTTCACCTCAATAAGAAACGCGTAATATTTTCTCTGACTACCAGACGGGACGGTTGGCAACTCTAATAACTTATGAACAAAATAAAGTTCAACATCATTAACTTCATAGCACCCACCTAGCTGTATAGAAACTCCGTCATGCTAGCTAGCACGCAGTACGGAAAAAGTCAGAATAACGAAAATAAACTCCACCTAAACTTGGTTCATATCTGACCCAGAGAGACTGCAGGTCATAACTTCTTACCTGAAGTTCAGTTCACACTTGGACCGGCGGCCGCCTCGGGTCTCTTTTCCTTTTGCGTCCCTTTTCCTTCATCCATCTGCTGGCTTCCACCACTTGCTAATGTTACTGAATCTGTTGGAAGCTCCGCGATAGCCACCACACGAAGTAACGAGTAACGACCCTATCTAAATCCCAGTAACGACTAACGCGTTCCTGATTTTGGCATAATAACTAGTTACCGTGCTCGTTACCACAATAATAACGTAGTTACTGTAACGCGTTACTTAATAACGCGTTAGTCCCAACACTGCTAGTTACTAGGGAAAGTAACTTTGGTTTTACTCAGAATTCCTCTTGTTAATGTGTTGCTTCCCTAACTGCAATACCAGCAAGGATGCCAGTCTTCTAGCTTGCTTACATGTTAGCACTATCCTGCCACAAGTGCACTGTGCCACCTACCAATAGAAAGGAAAAAATAATGTGCATATTTCCACGAGAGAAATCCCACGCCTGGACCGTCGTCAACTGCCGCCATGATTCTAGCCTACGCGACAGCGTCACGTGCGCTTTTTACATCCAGCACGAAAATTGCAGTCGTGGTGCTTTCGATTGTACACAGAACTCGGAAATTCTGCCTTCCGAGTAGGAAGTTGTAGGCAACTCCAGACTGCAGATGAGCTGCATACAGGGCTGGACTGGGACAGAAAATTGGCCCGGGCATTTTGACTAGAGACCGGCCCACCATTATAGGAAAAATCATAAAGCCTTTGAATGAAAACAATCGCTTTTGTGACAGTGATGTACACTGTCTTGTTGGTATATATGTATCAATCTGTCAATCGTTTGTTGTAAGATTCAGATAATTATATGTTAAAAGCTAGATATTTTAAATGAGAATAAGAAAGAAAAGTATTTCTTTGTGCCCCCCTTTCCCTGTTAATGCCCTACCTGGCCCCCCTGGCAAAACTTTGCTAGACCCGCCCCTGCACAGTTACCAGCTGTCATCTACATTAAAAAAAGGATCCTAGTGTTATTTGTCTCTCAAACAGTTCATAACTTCCCTTCAACTCATTCATGTCACCTAAAAGGTAAACCTGTTTCTCCATCACCTGTTCAGCTCTGATGATTCAGTAAGGACATCTCCTGGTTTCATCTTCATGACAGGGGCGACCATGGGGGTTGGGAAGCTCATCTGTAACAGGAAGGTTGCCGGTTCAATCCCCCTGCTCTCTCTGTCCTGGTCATTGTATCCTTGGGCAAGACACTTTACCCTACCGCCTACTGGTGTTGGCCAGAGGGGCCGATGGCGCGATATGGCAGCCTCGCTTCTGTCAGTCTGCCCCAGGGCAGCTGTGGTTACAACTGTAGCTTGCCTGTGTGAATGTGAGAGTGAATGTATAGTGGAATTGTAAAGCGCTTTGGGTGCCTAGAAAAGCGTTATATAAATGAAATCCATTATTATTATTCTTATTATTATTCATGTTTCCCTCTCACCACATATCCAAACCGATATCATGACCAGCAGCTTTACAGCTGTGGCTCCAGCAAACATCCGCTGATACTAGAAAGTAATATTAAATAAATTCTAACAAGAGCTGACCAAGCTTAAACATGCTGCTGTTGTTTAAAGCGACCTCCGCTGGGTTCCTCTTTCTGGCACAAAGTGAGCGATAAACAAATAAGAGAGAAAAGCCGATCAGCTGATCATTGATCAGTTTCATGATTGAAGTAGCAACAGGAGAAAGAGGAGGGAGAGAATGAGAGAAGAAGAGACAGCTGCAGCGTAAAGACACAGAATAACTCCAGCTTTGTGGGGAGGGGGGAGGGTGTCATTCTAGCTGAAGTACGGGACAAATCGGGTTCCTTTTCACCTCAATACGAACCGCGTAATATTTTCTCTGAATACGAGACGATTCAGTTTTTTACAGGACAGTTGGCAACTCTAATAATTAACCTTATGAACAAAATAAAGTTCACTATCAGTAACATCAGTAAATAAGTAAATAACAATATAAACATACATAAGTCTTTTGTTTTTGGTCATTTGAATAATACTCACAAAAGCTGCAGAACGAGAAATGACTTATCGGAGGTTATAGGTGGTAAAAGTATCAGAGAGGAGGACCACTCCCTTGTTTAAGAGTGTGAGTGCATGTGTAGAAGAGCCGGGGTTATTCAAAACTACAAACCCTGCACACCTGGGGTCCAGGTTTGTATATAGAGATTGAAAATGTGACGTCATTCAGGAGTAAAACCGCAAAGGATTCTGGGAACTCGTGGCAAGCGGTACTAGCGCACACAGGCTTTCAATTGAAATCAGTTACACAGCGATAAAAAGAAACACAAAAAATGGCAAGAAGCTGTTGTATTATTAACTGCAATAGCCGGTCGCATGACAGCCACGGGAAGCCGACGGGTAAAGAGATCAGTTGTTATCGGATTACGTTGTTCAAGTCATGTTTCCGAAGTAACAAAGAGGCGACGGATGGCCTGGATTGCAGCGATTCAAAGACCAAATATAACGTCCCAGAACACTCCAGCTCACATGTTAGTCTGCTCCAAGCATTTCCACAAAGGTCAGAGTTTTGTAGTAGTTAATACGTCATTTTTATAACATAATTGGTGATATAGGTTACAAGCAAGTCTGGCGCTGAACAGAAATTGTCGCCCTATGCTCCTTTGTTTATTGTGCATAAATAGTGAATTGTCCTGACAGAATATTGCGTTTCGCTTCTGTTATTACCATGGTACATTGACAAAAACATATACTTTTATTCACAGGATAAAGCCATTTTTTTTGTATCACTAATTGCACAGTAGGATTACACCATACAATATTATTGTCACTGCTACATTTCTGTAACACGTACCAGAAATTATTTCCACTACTAATTAATTACCGTTTAGC
The DNA here is from genome assembly GCF_057382275.1 of Copadichromis virginalis. Taxonomy (NCBI): domain Eukaryota; kingdom Metazoa; phylum Chordata; class Actinopteri; order Cichliformes; family Cichlidae; genus Copadichromis; species Copadichromis virginalis. Next base: position 6,720,380 of record NC_140627.1, read on the forward strand.
TCAAAGTTCCCATTAATAAACTGTTAACGATGTGTATTTATGAAGACGATTTGTGAGACTGGTAAACTTACGTTTGTTCGTACGATGGTCTTTCGTTCTACACGGTGCATTTCAAGGTCCTGCACCCATCCGTCGGTAAACTGTATCTGGGCTTGTTGCAGTGACCTGAAGTTACTAAACTTCATGAGTGTATGCACTCACTCCAAGAAGCGTATAATTATAAATATGAGCGTGGTGAAAGTTGGGCAGCACGCTAACGTCTTTTGTCCACTCTGTGTGCTCGTAAGGGTCTAACCCTTTCACTCGTTTGATTTTTTCCTCGTATCTTTTCTTTGACTTTTCATCAAGTCTGTCTTTGTACGGACCGGCATTGTTCTCCTTCATTTTGTACATACCTTTTTGGGGGGGCAAAGAAAAAGCAAGAAGGTATTGGAACCGGAGAATGAACATTTTGCGGTGCTGCAAACGCTTGCATTTGATGCAGTACTTGGATTGTTTTGCCACGAGTTCCCGGCATGCAATGCGCGAAAGTCACGTGGTCTGTCAATCTCTATTCTATCAGTAAAAAACAGAAGGAGAAGCTTGTTCCTACCCTCACCCCCCCAACTAGACCCTCCAAACACACACACATGTAGATGGGTGTGTGTGTCCACTGACCCATTATGACATACCCCTTTTGAAAGTAACAAAGATGGGAGTGAAAGAGGCGTGAGATCACACACATTCAGATCAACTGGGTGAGTGCTCTTATTCATGCAATCCCCTGGGGTGACCCCCTAACAATGTCCTACTTGTTCACAGTCTCTATTAGCCCAAGAAAGGCTGAAATGACTGCAGTAACTGCCACACTTCTCATTAGATTAACTTATTGTTTTTACAGTGTGGCCATTGTCAGTTTAAAATTAGGTTAATACCTGTTGTGTCACTTCAAATGACTGTCTGATTGCCAGTGATTACCTGATGTAAATTTTTATTTTATCCTGTAATGTTTCAAGTATAGAAAACGAGCCAATAAAACAATATTCATCAGTTATTTCTGTTCAATGTTATAGTGTTAAACTAAAAACATAATTTAACAAATAACAAATTACAGTTTGTTTGGGGTTTTGTGTTTTGTTTTGTTTTTTGAATTTTCACACAAATCTTTTAGAAAAGCTACATCATCCCTTGTTGGAAACACTTCTAAAAACAAAACAAAAAAAGCAGAGGCTGAGATGCATTCTAGAGTCAGCTACAGAAGCACAAATACTGCCTTAGTTCTACTCTCCTAGAGCTGACCCTCCCAGAGACAGGAAGTGTAAGAGTCAGTGGGTGGTGTGTTGCTTTGAAAGCAGCTGAAGCAGCCGAACGGGCCTAAGCCCCTCTTTTCTTGCTGTCTTCCCTGTGGATTAAATTTCTTTTGTTTCCCTCTTGTTCCTTGTCTTGCTACCAATAGGAGTGGCATTTCACTACTTCTCCACATGGCCCGAGCAGATGAGACAGCAGTTTTTTTGTTATTCTTCTTGCTCACTTGCAAGGACCAAATGACCAGGGGGAATTCAATTAGCAACATGTCCTCAGCAGACAGGGTCTGATGCACTGCCAGTCTTGCATCGGAGCTCGAGCTGGCCTAACCCAACCTCAGCGAAGTGACAGCAAGTGAGAAAATAGGGTAAACGAAGCTTGTGTGTGGCAGGGGGCTAGACTGGGAAGCATCTGCCCCCATACAGATTTGATTAATTGGGTTTGACTCCCACAATTACAGGGTAATAATGGCCTTTTCAACCCGGCCACGTCGAAGTGAAAAGCAGTCGCTCCGCACACCAGCATGCTGTCAGATGGTTTATAGCAGAGAGCCAGCAACTGAGAGAGAGGGGAGAGGGAGATGGGGGGAATTGGCAATGGACTTTGGTTAAGCAGTGGTTATTGAGTCTTTGATAGGACTCCAGGAGGCCAGGGCAGCAACAATGACAGAATTAATGGGCAAGGCACGATGAGAATGTCAGCTCAGTAGGGGGCTGCAGTGGCCTTTGAGCTGCCTTCTAACGCCTCTGTGATTGTGCTCTCCACAACACTGTGAAAAGGCTTGACCTGTTTGTTGGTGGATCTGGTCTTGAATACATTTTCTCAAGCTATTGTGCTTATCATAGCACAAAACCCTGGAGTTGTCTCTGAATGGGTAAGCAGTGCACTGAGGTCATGATCAAGTGGGAATCATTTTGCTAAAGCGTACATACACGTTTGTCAGATAATTGCACATTTTCTTTAAGAAGCCCAATGAAATGTGCTCAACAGTGCAGCAGGAACTGTATTATGATCCAAGTAAAGTATCATTACCTGATGAAAAGACTGCCAGCTGTAGTGAACCCCAGTGAAACTAGCAAGGCTCTTTTCTCACCTAGTCTAAGAACTTGCTGCTGCAAGTAGAAGTGCAGCAAATGATGAGGATATTACCGTTTATAGCGTTTGTGATATACAGTGCATCCATAGAGTTTTTACAGCGCTTCACTTGTTCGCTGATGGGTTTTTTTTTACCTAAAAAACTTCAAATCACCTAGCCAATCCCATCCCTACAGGGACGCTTGGTAGTGGCAGCATCATGCTTTGAGGATGTTTTTTGGTAACAAGAACTGAAGGGAAGATGTAATGTGCAGTTGCATCCTTGATAACTTGCTCAAATGGACCTTGGACTTGGCCTTGGACTCTGTGCCTATGGTTGTTGTTATGTTGGACAACAGCATATAGCCAAGATAACACTCACTTTGCATCCACTATGTGAATGTCCTTGAATAGCCCAGCCAGAGCCCATAACATCTTCGAAGAGATCTGAAAGTTGCTGTGGGCTCAGGCATTCTCAACCACCTTAGTGGGCATATCCCCCTTTGACCTCAGGACCTGCAGGAAGTACTCAGTCTAAATATTCCTGTATGCTATGGTAGCCACTTGGTTATGGCTTTCAGTTCAGCTTTGTCCAGCCATTAGTAGGATTTTTTTTATATCAGCCACTTCTTCTTACTTGCCAGTGGAAGATTCTGTGCAGGATCTGTCCTTCCATACAATGATTGCTCCTCTTCCTCTGGTTTCTTTTGCCCGAGATATTCACTAAGCACACGTTCAAGTGTGGCCATGTTGGCATATATAGTGAAGTCCTAACAGTTCCTTTACACTGGTGTCAAGTGTTTGGTCAAAGGAGGTCTTTTGATCGTTGGGGTTTTCTCTGCCTTACTGTATATAGCACCTTAAGGCAGCTGGTCTGGTGAATTGCAGGCATATCAAATGATAGAAAAACAATTTAAACTGAAATATTAGTTCAGTTAGTTCAAGCACAAAGACACTGGAGTCTCTGTGTGAGTAACTGTAGCACAGCTACACCTTTATATAGGCATACAACTGTACAAAAGCATACAAAATGTACAATTAAGCTTTGTTTTACAAATATAATATTTTAATTTTATTTATTATATTATATTTATTGTATTTTATTTTATTTTTTTTATTTCTTGCCTCGTCATTGTCCATTTATTACTGTGAATTGAGAATTTTGTTCTGTTTTTTAAAACAAAAAGACAACATTGGACACTGCTCTGAGTAATATTTGGTCAGATACTGTGTCTCAGAAAGGATGTGGCCTCCACCTGTAGCATCATTTTAAATAAGCCATGTCCTGTTTATGCAAGGGAATAGCAACAAAATCCACAACTGAAATACGCATACAAATATTCACACGCACTTACACACATAAAAAGTTTTCCATGTGAGCCAACTTGCACAGACTTTAAAGCACCCTGCTGTCAGTCATGATTAGCTCTAACGATGGGCCCATTTTGACACTTCAGAATCAAGTCTTGACAAATAGCCCTAAGAAGAGGAGCCACATGCTACGAGATGGCTTTTCCCTGATATAATTTGTGGCTGCAAATTACAAAACAGAAGCAGAAATAATGTGTAAAGTCAAGTTTGGTGAGAGAGAAAATGGAAAAATTTAGGGCTGTGTGCCACTCTAATGGATATCCTTGTGGCTGGGAGAAAATGGGCCTCAATAATGTGTCCTTAATGTCTGCCAGCGCTGTTTCAGGGAACATATCAGACGAAATGTCCCCTGCCATTTCTGCAAGCAATCACTTAATGGGACAGGCAAATCTCAACAAAATGGATGCACTGATCTATTTCTCGGCTTGACAGATGGAGCGAATCTTTGGCTCTCGGAAGACAAAAAAGAAAAAAAGTCGAAGGTGAAGAAAAGAGAGGCTACAAACAAGCAAAGATAAAAACAAGCCTTTCACGATTCATTCAGCTACACGGCATGCCTACGATGTTTGTGTGTGACTTAAGTGCAGACACTGACAGGAATTTCAATTATTTAATTAGGGAGAGAAAATGAAAAGACTTAAGTGTTGTGATTTCTGCAGTCTTTCATAGATCAATCTAATGTGTGCTCACACTGGAAATCAAGCAAGATGGAAGAGGGGCAAATGAAGTAGCGTCTTCCTAAATCACACAATTAAAATGGTAAATTAGTTTCTTGATATATTCATTTAAGTGGTTAAGTGGAAAGGTTTCTCTCCCCATCCACGGGGCTGTCTCATGGGTGGGTGTGGAGAGGCTCCACCATCCACATGCTCTTATGATTAGAGCGGCCGTTCATTTGCCGAGGAAACGCTGAAAGCACTTGCTGCACAAATTAGCCATTTGAAGGCTTGAAAATTCAATTCCACAGAGTTGATTTAAGCATTTAGGCAAAGCGTGGCTGGAACGTAAAGATTCAGAAGCATTTTGCCCACTAATGTCGATAACTTTCAGAGGCCATTATAGGTTTTTGCGGCCTTGTGTATTGTGAACAGCACAGCTGGAAAATAACTCTCAGTTTTTGGTTCATATCCACCACCTTCATACTTCTATTCTTGCACAATCTATAGGCTTGTTCCATTAGTAGGTAGATGGATCAGAACTTCTGACTAATAGAGTGAAATCTGTTAGTGAGTATATTTGGCTGAGAGGGCGTAAAAGAAGAGAAACAAAAGATGACATTTTGATTATAAATACAAATACAGATATATTATATCCTTAGAAAACAAAAGTTGATGCAAGTAACAAGCAAAAAAAATGACTCAAGTATTTTGGAAGGTCTTTTTTTTTTTTTAAATAATATTAATCATTAGTGACTTTACATATAAAGATGTTTGAAACTTCAGTTGTGAATGGGTTAATGCCCAAAATGCATACCTTCATACAACAAAATAATATTACCAATAATATCCTAGTAATATTGCTTTAGTAGTGCAGGCACTGTGTTGTAAACCTGATTCATAATCATCTTTCAAGTCTTTCGAGTGATGATGTCTCTTTCATCTTTATCAGCTTGTACTTGCTATAACTGGTTTGAAAACAGTCAGGTACAGTTCAGCTTGAGTAAATGCAAGTTTATCAACTGGACAAGTTAGGCAATTTTTCTTTTGCACATCATTTGGGTTCATACAACTTCTATAATTCCAATAAAAAAATCCAATAATAAATCCAATTATAAATCTCACCCTACATGAACCAAACAGAAATGTATCCTAGCAGTGAAAAACAAAAACACATTTGGAGTTCAGCACAACTCAGTTCAAATTTATTTATATACAGAAGGGAACACAGATGATATCATAGCATATCAAAACAACAGTCACCTTAAGGTGCTTTATATTGTAAGGTAAAGATCCTACAATAATGAGACAACCCCCTGTAAGCAAAGACTTGGTGACAGTGCAAAGGAAAACCTCCCATTTAACAGGAAGAAATCTCCAGACAGGGAGGGGCAGCCATCTCCCACAACCAGTTTGTGGTTAGGGGAGAAGGATGGGACAAAAGACACACTTCTATTTGAAACTGGTTGTGGGCCATTGTTTAAGTAGCATAGACACAATAAAAGTGAATGGATTTTTTTAGACATGTTTTACTGAGCCATGAAGGTGCAGGTTCAATAAGATTTATTTGCACTAAGATAAATATTTTTTAACCCCATTGGGATCTGGGCTGGTTTTAATGGTCTAATAATTGGTTGATTAGCCTATTAATGTCATGTCATCTCTGCAAACTGATTTTTGTATATCAACATGTAGAATCTGTTTCCAGTCTTTTGGTTATATTAGAACAGGTTTTAGCTTTATACTACAAGCCTTGAGGCAATGGTTGTTGTGATTTGGTGCTATACAAATAAAATTGAACTGAATTGAATAGAAGAGGACATTTTGAACAAGATATATTTTCTTTGTTATATGGAATCTGTGAATACTTGACTGTTGCCATCATTTCATAAGAAAATTTTAGTAACAGCTTTGCCCCTGAATTTGTCAAATTTAGTATAAGTACCTAAAAACTGCAGATGTGGACTATAGGAAAATCAGGGAACAAAAAACACTGTCTTTTATTAAAAAGAATTATATCATCAGTTTGCTAAAGTACCATAACAATACACAGATCATTTCCTTAAGCATCAAATCCTGTAATCGTGTAAGTGCAAAATAAGCAGAAACTTTAAAAACCACTTATGAAGAAGGAAATTGGCATGTGAGCGTGTGGATCGCTGAGCTCGGACAGCAGGTGCACATGAACAAGGCTGTGTGCAGGAGGATTTCTGATATACCTCTAAGCTTTAGTTACTTTACCACAACAATGCATGGATGCTAGCCACACAATCTTTGTAATTATTTTCACCACATTACCTTCCCTCCTTACCCACAGATGATACCACATAAATGTAGACTTTCCATAACAAAATTAATCTCTCAAAAGCTGGATGGATTCAAGAAAACATGGATTTGCTCTTCTGTCATGGAGGCATATTGTCCACTTTGATGGTGCATGGGAAGATATCAAATGCCCTCCTGGCAGCCACACTCTAGATGGAAGAAAATAGGCTGTGGTCTATAAAAATGAAGTTAGATGTAAGTACAGCACTCAAATCTCAGGGAGAAAAAATGCTTTTTCTGGGGCATTTTGTTGTTGTCAATTGGTCTGAGCAACTTGCTGTAATGCAGGTAATGGAGCTACTCTTCTCCTTTCATCTTCGTGGTTTGTGTATGTGTGTGTGTGTGTGTGTGTGTCAAAGCAAACGGGCAACAGCTGGATATGGGAAGGAGGCACAACAGGAGCAAATACAGCCAGATGATAGTCAGAATGAAGGAAACATCATGTCCGAGCACAGCAAAAGGATCTGTATTGGTGTGAGCTGCCAGCTCCATTTACCTTCAGAGTCACCAGTGCAGAAAGAGGAATTTCTATCATTTAACAAAAGAAAATTATAGCACTGTAACAAGTTAATTACATTTAACAGTCTTGATTTGTAATTCATCACTAAACTATAACATTACTTTATAACATTACTACAATTAAAAATAAAGTGTTCTTTACCAAAACACTCCAAAGATTCCAATTCAAAGGTGACAATAAAGGTCATGAGGATCATTCACAAATATACAGCTGTTTTTAACTATATATATTTGAGCTACATGTAAAACTGCATGACAACTTCACTTGGGAAATATTATATGGGAAATATTTTTGCAATAAGTCCTACATTAACTCTTCTAGCACTTCCTAAGTCCATTTTTGTTTCCAGCTGATCCTCCTGATTTTCTCATAGTCTCCTGGTCCTCCTGGTTGACTTGGCCATTTCTCTCTCTTTCATCCAGAACTTCAATAAGATAGCTTTCCCACTAATCAGTCTCCCTTCTCCCATGGTTGTTTTCTGTTGGAGCCCAGAGGCTCTGACAACAAGTACAGTTCAGGTTTACTGTGAAACAATGAAACAGTTCCCAACCAGGAAAGGAGGACAAAGTCCTTTTGCTTTCTCCTAATTTGTTTGACTGTTTTTTTCTAGTTTTGCATTTTGCTAGTATCCTTGTCACTACTGCTGGCAAGAGAAGGTGGAAGTAGTCTATTCAGGTTGCACAGGTTGTTTTCCAGCTGCAAAATGATTTGCTGTGTCGCTGAGTATCAAGACGAGGAGACAGGATGTTACATGAGGACAGAAGGACAGGGCTAAAGAAGCTGTAGGACCAGTAGGACCTTTGAACAACAAGGAACAGAAGAAACACTACCAGGACTTGTGCTTACAGCCCAGCACCGTGCACATCCATTCCTATTCCAGAAAATACCAGAACTGGCTGGGCTGGCACTCACATCCCATTCTCTTCACAGGTGAGAGCCGATTCACACAATTTTTGTTACCAGGGAATGACTGGTAAAAAAAAAAAAGTAAAATAGCAGCCACCTGCTGAAACTGGTATTCTTCCCTTTTTCATATTTTTTTCTTGAAGAGGCATCTGATTAATTAAATACAAAATACAATTAGTAATCAGTGATTAGTTTTTTTCTTATATTACCAATTAAAGCATAAAAAGAATTTGTAAAGACCATTTGTGGCAGGAATGTTACTCCTTATCTTGTGCATTTATAGAAGTTTTTTTCAAAAATTGTTTAAAAAAGATAAGGAATAACACTCCCGCCACAAATTCTCTTTACAAAAAACTGTTAATGAACAACAAGAAACAAATCTATGTACAATTACAGAAACACTTCTTTTACTCTTATTTTTGTATCATTTTCAATCATTGCATCCATTTTTAGATAAGTATTTACAGCACTAAAATAGAATTTAATAGTTCTGTCTTTTACATAAACAATGCATACTTCTGAAATTATGTTAATGTTTAATAATCCACATTTAACTCTTTTATTCTCTGATGTGGTTTAGGATGCTATTGTTCTTTATTTGTTTCTTTACTTTGCTGATTTTTGATCGTCTGGGAGCAGATGTCCATATTGACCCTCATGCTAACCAGTGACATATGAAATTTATGTTACTGGGGGCACCCTGGCAGACTCTTGCAGACCTCATAGGCACAGAACATGTACTCCCTGCTTAAGGCAATCATGTAGAATTTTTTTTAATCAAAAAAAAAATTCTTGTTGTTTCCAATTATATATGCCAGTTAATTTGTCTTAAACAGCTTACACAATAATTCAACTTTTATATGGGCTGACTAAGGCTATCGTTATAAGGGAACATACACAGAGTCTGATTCTGTTTGGCTTGTTGCCTTTGAAACATCTGTTTAACAAAATAACTAAGGAAAAATATGAATTAATAACACCTCATTTAAAAATGTAATCTTATTCTGAATTTATTTCAAATATGTTTGTATTATTGTTGGGTCAATATAAAGAGCCGTGAGGCAACTGTTGTTGTGATTTGGTGCTGTATAAATAAAGTTTAATTGAATTTTTTTAATAACTTGTTTGTGTGGAAAAAAAATCAGTGAGGATCAGTGAGCAGCAGTACAGTTTCATGCAAAGAAAGAGCACTACAGAATATTGGTGGAGAAGTATACAGAAGGAGATGGACTGTGTTAGTGTGAATCTAGAGAAAGTATATGACAGATAGGGTGCCAACAGGGCAAATGCAATACTGCCTGAGGAAGTCAGGAGTGGCAGAGAAGTATGTGAGGTTCATGCAGGACTAATTATGTCTGACCATGGACTACAACCTCGGTTAGACCATGGAGTATCACATTTGCAGAGGACATTGTAATTTGTACTAGAAGTAGGTAGCCAGTGGAAAGAGGAAGATTCGTGGATGTAGTGAGGAAAGACATGCAGAGTCTTAGAGTGACAGAAAAGGAAGCAAGGACAGATGATAAACTGCTATGGCGACCAGCTGAACAATGAACTTTGTGACTTTGTTGTTTCCTTTGTTTCCTGTTTACGATATGATGAGTTCAGTGCTGGACTGGGACAAAACATTAGCTCTGGCATTTGCATTTTTGGTCCCGGCAGCCCATCATGAGCAGTCAAAACAGCACAGATAGTCTTCTTAAATATGTGCACATATGCGTGCAATTCTGCAGAACAATGGTAATACTGGGTAGTACATGCAAAAAAAGAAAAAGGAAGAAAAGGAAATTAAATCCTCTGTCATAGCAGAACTTGGGTGAGTAAAATAGTTTACAGACTGGTCTTCTATCTTTCTCTCCTCCACTTCTACCCAACAATTAGGCTCAAATAGACAGAAAGAGAGGCCGGAGTGATGTCAATTAATGATGGTATATATGATATCATCTTAGTAGGACATCTTAGTTGCACTGCAGTGCAGCATGTCACAATTAAAGGCTACATTTTAGCTTTAGGAGTGGCTCATGGTCAATGTAAACCTTCATTTTACTCGAATCTCTTCTTTCCTACTTGTGTCCTTCTATCTATTTTATTTACCATATTAATTACACCTTCCTCACCCTTTTTTGGACTGCAATCCTTCCTACACTTCACCGCTAGAGCTGGCAACCGTAGCCTCTGTTGGTACCTCTGCTGGTAGTGTAGCAGCCACCCGGACTGCTAATATGACGGTTAATTTGACACATTTTGTTGCATCTGTTTTCCTTTGGTTTTTCTCTCTTGGCTTTTCAGCTCCATTGTTTTGCTTTTGCTTATCCATATTTATCAAGCATTTCTTCCACAATAAACTCTGTTCTACAAGGTGCATGAGTGCACAGGGAAGGTAGGGGAGGAGCTGGTTGCATTAAGAGATTATCAGTAATGAAAATAAATGAATGTGCTGCTATCAGGGCCAATGTGCAGGGGAAATGCAGCCACCGACAAACTCATCATGGAAAGGAATTGAGATCTGAAACTGAAATTAATCATATCTCAAGTTGGTTTTTGTAAACCAACTCTTTTTTATTCGCTTTTACTTTCACTTTACTTTTACTTTTTCTCGTGTTATTTTTGCTATACATGAATTATAATAGTTAAGTTGTGCTTACATTTAAAAGAAATTAATAGGCCTAAGAGACAATAAATAAGAAAACATATACTTTAAAAACTGTGCAGGTAGAGTATATGCAGCTAAATTTTTATGATGATTGTAATGGGTTAAAAGAGTGAAAAAGTGGAAGATGTTTGCGCTGTCTAAAACAGAGCACAATAAATACAATGGCAATGTTAGCAAGACATTTTGTTCTAGTTACTGTAATTGTTAACACTGCAAGAAATACTGTCTTCACAGTGTAAAGAAAAATGATTTGTGACAGCGTGATGATATGATCTATGTTCTCTGTTTCAAAGTAAATTGCTTCTCTAATTGTATCACTTTCTTTTGGTTTATAGAAAACTGAAACACATTTTGTGATCTTGACAAAAAGATTAAATGTTCCTAATAATGTATAAGATAAAATTATTTATAATACTTTAGCACAGTGTAAGTGGTAATATCACATCACACATTTACGGCAAATGTAATTTAAATCCATTAAAATCCATTTCTGAATTTTGAATGCATTTTGAAAACATTTATCCTGAGCAGGAATATTAAGATTTTTCTTTAAAGTGTGACAATTGTGATACTGTTTTTATAATGTGGTAAAAATGTTAGAAGCAGAACAGGAAAGATAGTGATTTAATGTCTGGCTTACTCTCCAGTAAGTTCAGCCCTGTAATTTCATTTAAAACCGTACAGACATTAGTATTACTTTAGCTTTTCTGTTTTTTCAGCAGATTCCAACACCATAAAACTGGTGAGTGCTGATTGGCTGACAGGCAGCCTGGCCTATTGTCTGAGCACTGTGTTTGTTGTTGTAGAGGATGCTCAGGGTTAAATGTTACTCAAAGGAACTACAGAGCACTTTAATGAATACAGACAGCTCTTAAGTAAACAGCTTGTTCAGGTTTCAGACATAACATGATATATATCTAAAGTCCCTTTCTCACCAAAACTGTCATTGACGATGGGTACTGGATGTTGCATTGAGGTGTAAGAATGAGCAATAGATGTATCAAGTATCAAAGCACTGCTGGACCTGATAGGCCAGACATGTCTGTGTGTGTGCATATGTGCGTGTGTGTGTGTGCATTGAGGGTCGGGGCTATTTTCAGGGATTGATCCCCTAGAGAACAAAGAGAAACGTACACATAGGCAACCCCGGAGCACAATCCAGTAGAAATAATATGTTCATTATAACGCAATTACTGACACTTAGACCTGCACTCCCTGAAGAGTGTGTGTGTGTGTGTGTGTGTGTGTGTGTGTGTGTGTGTGTGTGTGTGTGTGTGTGTGTGTGTGTGTGTGTGTGTGTGTGTGAGATGGAGAGGAGGGAACCCTGTCCATAACCACTGATGCTAAGTGACCTTATGTGCCATGCTACTGTCTGTCTCTGCAGGTGCAGGATGTACAGCTTTATGGGTGGTGGGTTGTTCTGTGCAGGCATGGAGAACATCCTCCTCATTGTTTCCACAGCAACCGATTACTGGATGCAATATCGGCAGTCCAATAACTACATGCACCAGAGCTTGTGGTGTTACTGTACACCGGGGAAATGCTTCCCTTTCAGAATTAAAGATAGGTGATCATCTCTGTGAAAGACTGTGTGGACAAATAGTTACACTAAGCTTATTTCTAATGGACGGACATGAAGCATTCTGTGGTCTGACAGTATATTTAGGTTTTGGAGAAATATATGCTGCCATACAGACTCCATCTTTTTCAAGGAAGGCCTTGCTTATTTCAGCAAGACAATATGAAACCACCAGTGTTGGGGAGTAATGGAATACATGTACCAGCATTACATATTTAAAATACAAAATATGAGTAACTGTATTCCGTTACAAAGGAGCTTGCAAAGAAAAGCGTCTGGACTTCTTTAAGTTGCTTGAAGACGTTTCACCTCTCATCCGAGAAGCTTCTTCAGTTCTAAGGTCAAATGGTGGAGAGTCCCAGATATAAACCTAGTGGGAGTGACCCCCCACAGAGGGACAAAAGGACCCCCTGATGATCCTCTAATCGCCTGAGCCAAGGTGGGAAACTGGGCGTGGGTCCCAATCAGCCAGAGTTTTGGGTGTGTTCATTGTGAAACCTGGCCCCACCTTATCATGCGAATTCCTGAGGTCAGATGGCCCAGGATGTGAGTGGGCGTTAAGGCGTCTGGGAAGGGATCTCAAAACTGGATTATAGATGGCAGAGAGTTGGTGTCGTAAACCCCCGCCTCTGTTCAAAGATGGTCGCTCACAGTGGACATAGATGGCTTCTTTCACTCCTCTTTCAAACCATCTGTCCTCTCTGTCCAAAATGTGAACATTGGCATCCTCGAAAGAGTGTCCTTTATCCTTAAGATGCAGATGGACTGCTGAGTCTTGTCCTGTGGAGGTGGCTCTTCTGTGTTGTGCCATGCGCTTGTGAAGTGGCTGTTTGGTCTCTCCAATGTAGAGGTCTGAGCATTCCTCGCTGCACTGTACAGCATACACCACATTGTTAAGTTTGTGTTTTGGCGTTTTGTCTTTCGGGTGAACCAGTTTCTGTCTGAGCGTGTTGCTGGGTCTGAAATACACTGGGATGTCATGCTTGGAGAAAACTCTCCTGAGTTTCTCTGATACACCGGCTACATAGGGGATGACAATGTTGTTACAGTTGTTGTATTCCGTTACAGTTACCGTTTAAAAAGGTGGTATTCAGAATACAGTTACTTTGTTGAAATAAATGGATTACACGGTGGTCTTTTCCAGTTTCACATGTTAGGCTACGCCCTCTCTATTTCTGGTAATTCTACGCTGGTGGAAACGCAAACAAAACACGCATTAAGAAGATCTAATGGGCCGTGTCTTAATCTCACAGCCCATTTTACCTCTACTTGCGGCCGCACTGCAGCCAAAAAGAGTGCCTGACGAGCCCAGTTGTAAGTAAGCTATCAAGACTCGACGGTTGACCCAGACAACAAAGTAAAGCAAGTTTTCAGCTACAAACCTGTACTAGCCAGAGGTCCCTTTACTACGGTTCAGAGCTGCGGACCTGTTTTATATACGCGCAGAATAGTTTTCTATAAGAGATCGCTGCAAAAAGTGCAGCCTTACCTAATGTCCACTCTACTGTTACTCATTTTATATTAAGATTTAAAAATCTAGTTCATATTGGTATCACGAGTAACCTTCAGTAATAGTAATAAATCACACAGCAATAGTACATTCATGTAGTTGTAAAAAGCAGGATAATATATTAAGTAATCCAAAGTATTCAGAATACATTACTCTCATTGAGTAATGTTACGGAATATGTTACAAAATACATTTTAGAACATGTATTCTGTAATCTGTAGTGGAATACATTTTAAAAGTAATCTTCCCAACACTGGAAACCACATTCTATACATATTCAAACATTATTGCTACATGGTAAATGATGCTAAGTCTGGGTTTTCAGTTCCCAAATCCAGAGTGCATACTGCTAAAATACCAAACAACACTGAAAATCATTGCATTCTGAAAATCATACACAGTATCTCTTAACTCATGTGTCATCAAGAGTAACAGAGTTTTTTTTTTCATTAGATTTCGGTTGATCACAGAATTTGAAACCACAAAAACATTAATTGCTCTTGTTGTAAACCATAAAATACGAGAGCCTATTATTTTTTTAATCTGTGTGTTAAAAACTGCAAGTTTCTAAATATAATTTGATTGGTGTTCATGTGTTTCTTCGGGATTCGTAGGTTTGGAATTTCCATCTGTGGTTACTTGCACTGACCCTACAAGTGATTCCTTTTGACCTCTGCCCTTGTCCACCGCCCAGTGGACGGATCATCTCTCTTCTGATCTGTCATTGGCATCATCATTGGCATTACAGCTTTCATCCATTACTCCTCTTTTGACAGGTTTGACAAAACCTTTGCTGCAGGCATATTGTTTTTCATCACATGTAAGTATGTGCTTCCTTCTGTTGTTTCAGTACAAGCAGTAATTTGAATTGGATTTGACCTTAAATGAGTCCAGCTATCAATACCTGACACTAGAAAAAGGATGCACTAGTCACAAACTACTTATTTTGTAATTATTCCATTATCAGGACAGTTTCACAACAAAGCACACACGTCTGTGTTCAAAAAAGACAGTATTCATGTCTAAGAGGCTGCATTAAGCTCCTGTTTTAACACTTTGCTCTTCATAATTCGAGTAGCCTTATTCAACTATATAATTTCTTGTTGTTGTTCTACAGGGTGGGCCATTTATATGGATACACCGTAATAAAATGGGAATGGTTGGTGATATTAAAGTCCTGTTTGTGGCACATTAGTATATGTGAGGGGGCAAACTCCTTAAGATGGGTGGTGACCATGGTGGCCATTTAGAAGTCGGCCATCTTGGATACAACTTTTGTTTTTTCAATAGGAAGAGGGCCATGTGACACATCAAACTTATTGGTAATGTCACAAGAAAAACAATGTTGTGCTTGGTTTCAGCATAACTTTATTCTTTCATGAGTTATTTACAAGTTTCTGACCACTTATAAAATGTGTTCAATGTGCTGCCCATTGTGTGTTGGATTGTCAATGCAACCCTCTTCTCCCACTCTTCAGACACTGATAGCAACACCGCAGGAGAAATGCCAGCACAGGCATCCAGTATCTGTAGTTTCAGGTGTTGCACATCTCGTATCTTCACACCATAGACAATTGCCTTCAGATGACCCCAAAGATAAGGGGGGGTCAGATCGGGAGACCTTGGGGGCCATTCAACTGGCCCACAATGACCAATCCACTTTCCAGGAAACTGTTCATCTAGGAATGCTCGGACCTGGCACCCATAATGAGGTGGTGCACCATCTTGCTGGAAAAACTGAGGGAACGTGCCAGCTTTAGTGCAAAAAGAGGGAAACACATCATCATGTAACAATTTCAAATATCCAGTGGCCTTGAGGTTTCCATTGATAAGAATGGACCCACTATCGTTGTTCCCCATATACCACACCAAACCATCACTTTTGTTGTTCCAACAATCTTGGAGGGATCCATCCAATGTGGGTTAGTGTCAGACCAATAGCGGTGGTTTTGTTGGTTAACTTCACCATTTACATAAACGTTTGCCTCATCACTGAACAAAATCTTCTGCATGAACTGAGGGTCCTGTTCCAATTTTTGTTTTGCCCATTCTGCAAATTCTGTGCCCTGATCTGGGTCATCCTCGTTGAGATGCTGCAGTAGCTGGAGTTTGTAAGGGTGCCATTTGTGAGTAGCTAATATCCGCCGAAGGGATGTTCGACTAATGCCACTCTCCAGTGACATGCGGCGAGTGCTACGCTGTGGGCTCTTGTTGAATGAAGCTAGGACAGCCACTGATGTTTCTTCATTGGTGACAGTTTCCTTGCGTCCACATTTTGGCAAATCCAACACTGAACCAGTTTCATGAAACTTAGCAAGCAGTTTGCTAACTGTAGCATGGGAGATGGGTGGTTTCGTAGAGTGTCTTGCATTGGAATCTGCTGCAATGACCCGGTTACTGCGTTCACCAGATATCAACACAATTTCGATCCGCTCCTCACGTGTTAACCTCTTCAACATGTCAATGACTGTGAAAAAAGAGAAACTTGTAAATAACTCATGAAAGAATAAAGTTACGTTGAAACCAAGCACACCATTGTTTTTCTTGTGACATTACCAATAAGTTTGATGTGTCACTTGGCCCTCTTCCTATTGAAAAAAACAAAAGTTGTATCCAAGATGGCCGACTTCTAAATGGCCACCATGGCCACCACCCATCTTGAGGAGTTTGCCCCCTTACATATACTAATGTGCCACAAACAGGACTTTAATATCACCAACCATTCCCATTTTATTACGGTGTATCCATATAAATGGCTCACCCTGTCCTACTAAAGATAATTCATGCTAACATATTGAATACCATTGATGAGTACACAGCAACAATCTTTTGAAAAAAGGGGGTGTTGTTTTTTTATTTCTCATTTTCCTTGACCTTTTTCGGCACAGGTTTTTTAGTGTTTCTAGGTATGTCTATGCTCACTGGTGTAACTATTAACTACTATGGAAAACTGTCACGGCGTGGGGGATCAGCAAGACGCCGTTTCTACCTTTCTCTCTCTCTCTCGCTCTCTCTCTCCTCCTCTCTGTTGCCAGGGTGGAACTCATTGTGGGTTCACGCCCTCAGCCCACTGAAGGGGAACACACCTGATGCCCATCAAGGCAATCAGCATTTAAGCCAGGAGGAGTCTGCTGGTCTTCGCTGGATCGTTGTCTACCATGTGTCAGTGAGAGTCAAGCTACAGCTCAAGCTCAGTCAAGTGTCTATTGTGAACGTTGTAACTCATTCTCATTTCCTCGCCTACAGACCTCCTGGATAACCTTCCCTGTGTGAATCTTTGTGTCAAGTGTGGAGAAAGGAACTGTGGTCGTGAGTGTGGAGAGTTGGAGAACCTTTGGATTTCCCTGGAGCCCCGTCCCCCACATTGTTGTATATAGCACTGCCCTGCACTTCCTGCATATACACCTGGTGAACTAAAATTCTTGTATTCAGCTGATTCTTGAGTCCTGCGGTTGAGTCCTTATCAGTCTCACTGAATATAGTCTATCACCACCTTTGCATACAGCTACACAGTTCTATAAAAATGTTTCTTTGGGTAACTGAAAATATGACAAAGAAAATCATTTAAATGCATGTAGGAGCAATTTCATAATGTATAACAAACCTAACCCCTTTTTCTTTGCAGGTATAATTTATATATACATGCATGAATGCCCTAGAAGTGCCACCTCACATTAGAAGACAAATAAGCGGGGGTCATGAGAGCTGCATGGTTTGGATTCTTGCACACAGATGACCTCTGGAGCTTAACTAATTTCAATAAAGTATTAGGAAGAATGTTTCTTCCTTTGCCATACATACACAGACTCTGCATGTTGTACTAAATTTCATTAGGCTTGTGTATATTTATTCCTCACTTGTTTTTAGCAGTGTTTTATGGTTTTGGGAAGGTGTTCAGCTGTTTCACGTAACTATACTGTAGATGGTGATCAATCCCGACACGTGAGGACTACCAAATCCAAAGCTTTGGGTAACTTAAAGATATGTGCTTTTTTTTTTTCGTAAGAAAACCACTAGCCACTGACCTCATTTAAAGCCTGGTATTTTAATCTATGATTTCAAAAGTAAAGAAAACTGTAGGAGAACAAACTTTACATTTATATTTGAGCTTATATTTATGTAAGGGCAAGTGATGTAGACAGACTTTTTTCTTCTCTGTAAATGTTGCTACATTATCCTAATCAGTACATTTGATGAGTTTAGGCATACAATTCCCACAAAACTCACTGAATCACACACAATACTGTAGCTCAGGAACTACAACCAAGGTTATCTACTAATCGGAAGGTTGGTGGTTCCATCCCTGGCTGCTCCAGTTTGCATGCCAAATATCCTTGGACAGTGATCTAATTGTGAATGTTAGATATAAAGCACTTAAGCACTTAAGAAAGAAAAAAAAGTACCTGTGTGGATGGGGCATGTTGAATAAAATGCTTTGAGAGCTCGGCTAGAGTAGAAAAGCATAAAAAAAATTTCAAAAGAAAAAAAAAAGCCCATTTACAACCGCGTTTTCTTCCCATTCATTGTTTACTATCCAGCACGGCTATATTGATAGGTGAAATCATCCGAACCTGCCACGTCAGAAAAACGCAAAAATGTAATGAATAAAAGGGACACTAAAAGGCAAGCAAACAAAAAACGCGTCCTTAACCCAATTTCATCACGTAAAACTAACTTCTTATCCTGGTGCTTTTCACAAAGGGGATGAATCAGAGGCAGGTGCAGCAGGGATACATTGTCTTATAAAGTTCCTGTCCTTTTCTTCCACTTAGCTTTATTTACGTGCTTAAAAATGAGCGTTGGAGACGTGTTTTGATTCTGACGTACTCGTGTAATCTCATAGTTTTTTATGAAGCAGGCAGAAAATCGTATTTTATTTGCTTCTCACTGCCTTATTTAACATACTGAGGGAAATATTTGCCCCATATGAAGTGTAAAGAGGGTTTTTAGAAAGGCGTTCACCTTTTATCGGTTTCAGCGATATCAGAAAACACAAATGTGTCGCAATCGTACACATTTGATTTGCATCCAACTATATTAATTTGTGTAGCCTATTGAGCGTCCGTTCTGAGCAAACTTATGCAAACTAATGCAGCAGAACAGCGCCTTTCTAGCATAACTGACTCCCAGTAATGAATTTGCTCTCCTTCCGTGTGATCAAATAGAAATCCTGTCCTCCAGTCCAAGGATTACAACTTCCGCTCTAACATCTCTCTTAATTGCCTAATAGCATTGCAGCGTGAATTCCGCCTGCATTAAGACACTTTCACATTAAGCGCACTGATTGGAAATGTGATGACAACACCATATCAACAAATTACAGCGCAGCGCTTTCTATCCAAAATGGGCCCAGGAGCGGCACTTGTACTCTCCCAGATTTCAATACCGACAATTACAGCCAATTTGGGTGGAATGACAAGACAGACCTGTAGCAGATTATCTCCCTGTGGCACAAGCTAAGTCACTTAATTCAAAAAGTACTAATACGTAGGAAGAGAGCAGAAATTGTTTCACTCAGTGTCCTGGACGGTAAAAGAAAGAAAGAAAGAAAGAAAGAAAGAAAGAAAGAAAGAAAGAAAGAAAGAAAGAAAGAAAGAAAGAAAGAAAGAAAGAAGCATATGGTCAAAGGAAATCAAAAGGCCAATTCACGTGGACAGCAGATATACCAGACTGATGACACAAGGAGTCAAAAATGAGGTAGCCTAGGCTACATGTGAAATACGATGTGCACGTAAGAAATTCTCATTCAAGTTTACCACGCGCTATATACACTTGTGCTGTGTTTCTTTCTTATGGCTTGTAGGGAAATGGCGAAACAGCACAATTCTTAAACACCACGGGGAGACCGGTCTCCCCACAACATCATCTGTACTTTCACATGATTTAATTTATTTTTATTTTATTACAGTTGAACCAATGTATTTTGTGACCATGAGCTATTCGTCTAATTATTTCATACATATTTATTAAAGTAATCAAAAACTCGTTTTTTCCTGAGTTGATTTCTTCTTTTTCAGACGGTTGTTACAGGTGGTCCGTTCGCGCTTAAATAAATGAGAAAAAAGTCATTCTTAAAATTAATTGATTGATCTTTTTTATGACAGAAAGCAGCAACCTTTGTTCAGTCATGTTCCAAACATTGCAAACGGTTAGCCATGTTGGATGTCTTTTTTCTGTGGCCTTATTATCTTGTTTTCTTGAAAATGACTTTGCAATGAGTACAAAGTCTGTTTGTTAATTTATGTCCTTTAGAGTTTGTGGGTGAATATTTATGTAGCAGTATAGAATGTTTTTACCAAGCACATTAATAAAGTAATAAATGGCTTGTACCTGAACTACAAAGGGAAGTTTAAACATCATGTACAATTTGTCTTGCCTTACGTCCGTAGCTCCCGGCTACTTGTTCATATTCTATGACAGACACAAAAAACTCGCCTTCATTTTCACACATGATTAAATGCAACGATTGAATTGTTTGGAGACTGTAAGAAAACTTTCGAAACAAATATGGCCTCGTTCGTAGGTTATATTTATTTTTATATAGTATCCTCTATTCGGGTAAATACAGAATAACGTTTTCACTCGGACAGAAGTCAAAAACTGCGTAGTTGCTTGGCGACCACTAAAGCGCAACCATACCCGATGATTCCCAGTTGCTTTCCAAATTAACCCTGTTCACAGGTGCGCTCCTTATCTTAAAACCCACCAAAATAAATAAACAAATAAATAAATAAAAAGACAGCTTGGAATCCGTCTGAACCAATCAGAGTGAAAATCTCGTCCCCCGCGGCTCTCCTCCGTCCATCAAAAGCCCTAATTGGCTGATGCGCAAACCAGTATCCCCAATCCGGCACCGTCTCTGAATAAATACTTATTGCAAACGTGCCCTCCCACCGGTGTCTGTGGAATGTTCGGCATAGTGTCATTCACTGGTCACACAGAGGGTCCACATTTAAATTTGACAGAGGCTTGGAGGGAAGAGGCAGGTGTTGATGCAGGTTTAAAGGCAAGGAAATAAACATCCACAGTAACACCATGAGTATGAACTACGCATCTGCGGCACCCACACAGAGGTCCACGTCGTTTTTCATTGAGGACATCTTATTGCACAAGCCCAAGCCCCTGCGAGAGGTCATCCCGTCGCCGTTCTGTAGCTCCTTGGCTTCCCGGGTGCCCATCCTGGAGTACGGATACCCGCTGATGCCTACCCCAATATTAGCCCCACATCCGCACCATCCTCTCCACAAACCGGAGCACCACCAGTACTTCTTTACGTCAGGTAAGCAAGAGAGAGGCAGAGGCCTGGGATAACAAGGAAGCTGTCACACACAGCGGGCTGTTATCTGGACATTGCCTCTAGTTTTTAAATAACGATTTAGAGGAAAAGCACAAATCTCGGAATCCTTTATTTGACTTAACCGCTTCAATTATGTGTTTGTTTGAATGCATTTTAATTATTGTATTCTACAAAGTGCATTCAAATCTTAAAGCCGACTGTAACATGCAGGTGTTTTACTATTTATATTTTTTTCTTTCTTTTTTTTTTTTTTTTTTTAAATATGTCATTATTATTATTACAAATAGCGAGGTTTGTTACCTTGGCAAAGAATTCATCACCAAACTCAAATTCATCCTATTTCTGGGATATATTCTGATTTTTCTTAATACTTCAATAACAATACAAATAATACAAACCACCTCTTCTTATTGCCGGCAGGAATGCAGATGCCCGCCTTGTTCCAGCACCACGCAGAGTTACCGGGTAAGCACTGCAGACGCAGGAAGGCCCGGACTGTTTTCTCTGACTCGCAGCTGTCCGGGCTGGAAAAGCGGTTTGAAATTCAGCGGTATCTGTCCACACCTGAGAGAGTGGAACTGGCCACTGCGCTGAGCCTGTCAGAGACACAGGTTGGCTCGCGCGCGCGAACGCACACGCACACACACGCACACTCAAATGTGGAGTGAGTTATTCCCTTTTTAATTTATTTTATAATACATAAAAGAAAGGAAAAACAAAACAATAGCTACATCATCAATGCGTTATTTAGCCCTATATACGAAATATATGGGATAATTAGAATTAGTTTCATATCTCGAATGAAACTCCATATGTTAAACTGTAGTTTACAGTAGCAGAAAACACATTTCAGTTTTAATAATAAATTAATATTTATTTATTAATATTTATTAATAATAAAATATTTTACACACAAGCAGAGCCATAGAAACTTTTCTAATGTGCGTCTTTGTTTCTTACGTGCAGGTGAAAACATGGTTTCAGAACAGGCGGATGAAGCACAAGAAGCAGCTGAGGAAAGCGCAGGACGAGCGGAAGGCAACAGGAGAGATGGAGCGATGTGCGGAGAACTCCAGCGAGAGCGAACTGAACGACAAAAGCGTAGAGGAGCTGAAACACGGCCTCGAGACGGATTCGTATATGCTGGAAGAAAACGACGACGATGTGGATATCGAGGATGACATTTGCTCCCCGGATCATCTACTATAGTAGGCTGCACTGTTTGTTGGCTTATTGTTTTGTTTTTGTTTGCTTGTTTTTTGCTTTTTGTAAATGCAGCCTATAGACAGCTGTAGGATCATTTTAAGTTTATTTCTTTAAATAGCTAGCCAATATAAATGGCAGTTTTACAGTGAGGGGGGAACAGGCTGTACAATACACTGTTAATTAATTTTTTTTATATAACTGCCAATTTTCCTCTGCATAAAGGCTATGGATTATTCTGTTATGTTTTGCAAACTCTCTATATTATCTATATTATTATTATTATTATTATTATTATTATTATTATTATTATTATTATGAGTCTCTAGACATTTTATTTTGAAACATCACAGTTGTGTCTTTTATTTTCAGGAGGAAATAAGTGTACAAATGAATGTAAATAAACCCGTGGAAAAGCGCTCTGCCCATGTTTTACTATACTTTTATTCCAGACAACATTCTCCATGTTACTTTAAGAAAAATGTATATGTTATTGGCAGTGTGTGGATATTGTTGAAGATTTTGTAAATCAGGTTTTGAATGAAAACATCATTTATATATTTTTGTCTGTAAATATAACTAACAGTACATCGTTTTTTTTGTTATTATTATTATTACTATTACCGGTATTATTATTATTATGTGTGTGTGTGTGTGTGAGTGTGTGTGTGTGTGTGTGTGTGTGCGCGCGCGCGCGCGCGCATGTATGTTTTCTACCGGGGAGCATTTGCTGTTTACATTTCCAATCCAGAAGGAGTGATTTTTTTTTTTAAGTAACCACATAAATCCTGTGAATGCAATGTTACTGTTTAGACGCAACATGTGGCTGTAATCCTGTTATCATGGTGAGATGCTTCTCGGAGTTCAAACGGCTGTCTTAACCACTTGCATTAAGAACCGGTCTCCACAGCATGGAGCTCAGCTTTGAATGCGAGGCTGCATCATCTTCTCTACTGGGTTTCCTGCATGATGGCGTGAAGCCCGCTGAGCTTTGAGCCAACCAACGCAAAAGAATGACAGGATAAATTAGGAAAAGTCAAACGCTCCCACAGACTACACCTGAGTACGAGTATATTCAAGTAAGCTTTTTTGTAAGGCTGGGAGATAGCAGAGTTTTACATTCCAAGTCTCGTCATAACAAGATTTCTAGTTCGATTATTCAGAATCAGGGTGGACATCCGCTGCAACACTGCGGGCTGTTTTGTTATAATGTAGTGGACTCGGTTTAATGCTCTGGGTGTTGTATTAAACGGACACTACAGATAAACAATAAACAATTTTTTTTCTCTTCGCATTAGTGGCGAAAAGGTGTAAAAAGTAAGCGATAATAGCTTTTGTAATTAGGGTAAAGGCTTGGTAAGTGTTCCGAAAATCTTTTTAAAAGACAGTGAACAGTTTTCAACACTTTCTCTAAATCCAAATTGAAAATATAGCAGTAATTCCATGATGCACACCTCATCTTAAGGCAGGTTTGTGTTTCTGCCAATAAATTTGATCTTAAAATTGAATGTAAGCGAAAATCCAGGCATTTTTAATTATCGTATATAATATTTTTCGACATTTATTTTGAGTCAGTGTCCTATTCATGTTTTTTTGTGGTTATATACATCTTTAATCTGACCATGGAAATACATATTCTTTTACATTATCACAAATCCTCGTTTCAACTTTTGCATTTTGTCTGTGAACATTAAACATGAAAGAATCCAGCCCATTTTTGTCCTGCTGGGTTATTTATAAATATTTTATGTTGAGCTGGACTTTGGAGCAGATAGGCAGATAAGTCCATGGTGGCTGCCAAAAAAACCATTAAAAAACAGATGTTCATTCATTAATTTACTAATCATGTAGTTTGGTTGTAGTTGATGCTGTAGTCCATCTCGTTCAATTATCTTTAAATAGTCGTCCACTATTGCACATTTCAGTCAACTCCCTCTGCTCCATAGACTTTAGCTCTATAAGACTGTGAAATTAAATCAATGAACAAGCTCTCTCTTCATTTTCTGATTACTACTGTGATCAGGATGAGGATGGAAGGATAGTAAGTGCTTGGACATGTAGATAAGATACACAGACATCTCAGGCTCTTAAACAAGCTCACCTTACATGAATTTAATTGTTTTATCAGACACAAGGGAATCTGCACAATAACATGCAACTAGTCTCTTGTCCTTTGTGCTCTATTTACAAGCCTTTCAGGCAATTTGAAAAGCGATTCATGTCGTCTTCAAAATGTGATTCTAGTAACAAGCAGCAGGAGAGAGAAAAAACTATGTGGAAAACAGGCCATGCAGAAGGTGATCAATTAAAAGATTAAGCGTTTTGCAACACATGGACGCATCTGCATTTGGGCTTAATAGCAGGGCCATCAGCTCATTTTCAGGATGCCTGCCGCCTACTGAAAGTGTGCTTCTCGCATCAAAGCCTCCAGGTCTGCCTTAGTTTCCCAGTGGGCATAAAGGGATGCTAATTTGGCCCCTTCATGTATAGCAGTGAAAGACTCCTTCAATTAACTGGATTTCAATGGCAAAAAACGAGTAGGTGGGATGGTTAAAAAAAATGCAAAGAGACTCAGTCTGGATAGGCAGTGATTCTCATTAAATTAAAAGGAGCTTGTCTATTTATTTCCAAACGTGCATCTGAGGACTTAACACTAAAAACACAGAGCTTCAAAGAGTCCATGATGGGTTAAATAGAGACCATAATCTAATTAGAATATTGCGCTGAAGTAAATAGTGCTTTGATAATCATCTGAGGGTTCAATTAGTAAAATGAGCTGCTTGAGAGTGTTTTGTGGTGGCCAGAAGTTAACATGGCTGCAAAATGTAAGGATAGGACCAATATAGAAAGCAGAGAAACCAGGGTTACTCCTTTGAGTCGAAATTTCCACATTGTAAGTGAGACAAACTAATGCATATTTGCAGTTTTTGTGTCCTCATTACGGTATTCAATGAGTATGAGAGTCACCAGCTCTTAAAAAATAAATAAATAAAATCAGTCTTAAATAGATGAAGGTGTGAACAATTTACAATTGTTCAAACAATTGTTAATTCATTTTAAGACCTGGTAAAAAAAATTTAATTATGTCCTTATATGTAAGCCTTAAAACTTTCTTTTTACTATGACTGTCTGTAATTATGAGGAAAAATATCTTAACATATGTATACAAATTATATATATATATATATATATATATATATATATATATATATATATATATATATATATATATATATATAACACCCAGCACGCCCCTGCGGGCGGTTTATCCTTCAAGCTCGGGTCCTCTACCAGAGGCCTGGGAGCTTGAGGGTCCTGCGCAGTATCTTAGCTGTTCCCAGGACTGCGCTCTTCTGGACAGAGATCTCCGATGTTGTTCCCGGGATATATATATATATATATATATATATATATATATATATATATATATATATATAGATATATATAGATATATATATAGATATAGATATAGATATATACACATACACATATATGATACATTTATATATACATATATAGGTCAAAATGGGAGATGCCCCCAAGTGTGATGGGGAATGACCGAGCTAAGATCCTGTGGGACTTCCAGATACAGACGGACAAAATGGTGGTGGCTAACCAACCGGACATAGTGGTGGTAGACAAACAGAAGAAGACGGCCGTAGTGATCGATGTAGCGGTTCCGAATGACAGCAACATCAGGAAGAAGGAACACGAGAAGCTTGAGAAATACCAAGGGCTCAGAGAAGAGCTCGAGAGGATGTGGAGGGTGAAGGTGACGGTGGTCCCAGTGGTAATCGGAGCACTAGGTGCAGTGACTCCCAAGCTAGGCGAGTGGCTCCAGCAGATCCCGGGAACAACATCGGAGATCTCTGTCCAGAAGAGCGCAGTCCTGGGAACAGCTAAGATACTGCGCAGGACCCTCAAGCTCCCAGGCCTCTGGTAGAGGACCCGAGCTTGAAGGATAAACCGCCCGCAGGGGCAAGTGGGGAATTTTTTTTTATACACACACACATTAAGCCACCGACATGCATCTTGCCTTGGACAGCATGAACTTTTTTACAAAGAGCCCGCCTGCTTTTCTTTTTCATGCCATTTTTAAGGAGTTTCAGTGTGGCCAGCTGCAACATTTTCAAGTCACCAAGAGACAAAAACACAGGAGTGTGTTTCTGGATGAGTCTGAATAGGTGGTTTGGCTGTAGTCTTGGCATATTTCAAAGAACTATGTTTAAGAGAGGAAAGAAAGACACACATGTGTAGGTAGTTGCTAATTACTGCAAATGAGCTGCAGTAACAAAACACTCTCCATCAATGTATGATACAGCTTTCAAATATTAAAAAAAACAAACATTTTTTTTCAGCAAATTCATTTTGATGTCAATAAAAACATGAATTATTTCAACATGTTTTATTTTTATTTTAATATTTTGTAATGTTATATGTTATACAGTCATGGGTACTTTGTAAAAGTGTTTTTATGCAGAACCTTAAATCGGACTGGGCAAATAAAGGGTCCACCAGACAAACAGACTGTAGTGCAGGTCATCTGCTGCGACCGGTTGGGGTGAGAGAAGGAAGACAGGACAAAAGACATGCACAAATCACATTGTTTCTGTAAGAATGAGTATTTACAGCTGATGTATGTATTGTATGTATTATTGTAGGGTCTACCTTACAATATAAAGCGCCTTGAGGCAACTGTTGTTCTAATTTTGCGCTATATAAATAAAAGTGAATTGAATTGAATATATAAGAGTTGCTAATACAGCAACAAATTTATATAATATACGTGTATATACGGCAACTATTGTAATGTGTTTACCTTCACCATGTTAGTGCCTGCTCTGTTCTGACCAGTTCCATAGATCCCACAGAGAAGGTGGGTGAGAGGAGAAGCTAACACTTTTCACCCCCTGAGCAGTTCCTTCACTGGCAGACTTTTACAGCCACGGTGTAACCTGGAGCATAATCATATGTCCTGTATCCCAACAGCAGTCAAACTGTAAAATGCTGTTTTATAAAATACATGGGAATCATTATCATACCCACTGCTCTTTATGCAAATATAAATAGGAAAATATTAGTGTATTTCACTGTATATAGTAACGATCATAGTATTTTGGCTTTTTTGTAAAGAATTGTTCATATTTATTATAACTGTTTTCAACTTTTCTAATATTTGTCATTTCACTTTTTCTTCCTGTCCCTTTATCTCTTTATCAATCATACGTCTGCTTTAATTTTCTGTTTTAAGCTTATTTACTGTTTGTCTTCTGCCAGAAAAAGACCCTACAACCTTCTACACATAAACACACAATAAAATGGGCTTCAAGTTCATATAATAGGCTGCTAAGACCCGAGCTGTGTTTCCAAATGCAAATTCCCTGTGTGTGTAGCCTCTTCTGTGGTTTCTGTCTGAAGACATAAAGTAACCCCGTACTATTTCATAGGACTTAAGAACACAAATGCTTTAGGTGGTGCTAATCAAATGCACTTTGATTAGTTGATCATCAGTAAGAATTTCCTCTTCTATAAATATAGATGTTTTGGCAGTTTACTTGTCTGAAAGATTTAGGTGTGCATCAATATAATGCTACACTCTTTCTTGGAGTGGACATATCAGCAAATCCACTCCAAGGTCAGAATGTGCAATGCTCATAAACACTGCTGAAAAATCCAAGATCTAAAACTCTTCTGGCCACAATTACATGTTAAATGTTAAAGTTCATGACCAATGTTCCCTCTAAGCTGCGCGCGTGCGCAATTGCGCACTGCTGGCACGGTCTCTGCGCACAGAAAATCTGCATTGCGCACAAAAAAGAATCTAACCTGAATTGAAATTAAAATTAAAACTTTAACAATTCTGTTTTGCAGTGTTAGTCAGTAAGTGACTGG
The DNA here is from genome assembly GCF_057382275.1 of Copadichromis virginalis. Classification (NCBI taxonomy): domain Eukaryota; kingdom Metazoa; phylum Chordata; class Actinopteri; order Cichliformes; family Cichlidae; genus Copadichromis; species Copadichromis virginalis. The sequence goes on from NC_140627.1 coordinate 6,748,650, forward strand.
CTGCTCCCGTATGGGATTAGAACGATGCCACCATATCCCATAGTCCAGCCAATAACACGATTCACATTCCTATACATGCAACCAGGGCTGGACTGGGACAAAAAATCACCCCAGGCATTTTGACTAGAGACCGGCCCACCAGGTATTATAGGAAAAACCATAAAGCCTTTGAATGAAAACAAACGTGGTTGTGACACTGTTTTGTTGGTACATATGTATCAATCTAATAAACTTAAACCTACACCATCCTCCCTATTCTGGTATTCTAAACAGTACTTAGCCGAAACCCAAAGACTGCTTGGTTGAGTTAACTTCCTGAACTATCTACAACATATGGTGGAAACCTGAAATTAAGACAGAGAAGACTAGAGGTGAGACATGACCATTACTGAATATTAAAAACAATAAATGACAGATTTAGTGATATTTTCATAAACTATTTATTTACCACATCAATAAACAGCATGGCAGGGAAAAATATTTTTTCTAACATGGCAACCTTTTAAAAGTGAAAGGAGACAGAAAGACAGGTGAGAAAGAATAAAACTTAACTGACTTTTTGATGGCATTTTACACAAAGTACTAGACTAGTACAGTATCAAATGTAAAAAATGTGGGAAAATACTGGCATCATGTACAGTACTTTCTTCTGAAGAAATTATGTTGGGACCCTGAAAAACTGAAAAACTTACTACGTACAATAATGGATTTCTATAAATATGACATCAGATGAAAACTTTGGTTGTAAGATTTGGATAATTATTTGTTAAAAGCTAGAAATTTTAAATGAGAATAAGAAAGAAAAGTATTCCTTTGTGCCCCCCTTTCCCTGTTAATGCTCTACCTGGCCCCCTGGCAAATCTTTGCTAGAGCCGCCCCTGCACAGTTACCAGCAGTCAGCTACATAGAAAAGGATCCTGGTGTAAGTTGTCTCTCAGGAACAGTTCATAGCTTTCCTTCAACCCATTCATGTCACCTAAAAGGTAAACCTGTTTCTCCATCACCTGTTCAGCTCTGATGATTCAGTAAGGACATCTCCTGGTTTCATCTTCATGTTTCCCTCTCACCAGATAACCAAACCGATATCATGACCAGCAGCTTTTATGGCCGTGGCTCCAACAAACATCAGCTGATACTCGAAAGTAATATTAAATAAATTCTAACAACAGCTTATCAAGTTTAAAGGCGCTTCTGCTGTTTAACGCGACCTCCGCTAGTTTGCTCTTTCTGGCGCAAAGCGGGAGATAAACAAGCAAGAGAGACGGCAGAAACGCCGATAAGCTGATCATCACCTAGTCTAACATCAATGCTGTAATTTGATTATTTTAATAAACCATGTAACTTGGATGGATTTGATGCTGGCATGACCACAGTGCACACGTCTGCTGTTGCTCACAGTGGTCCAAGGGACCGCTCAGGGAGTTTGTGTGTTCGCTCAGACACATGAAAAACTAGAGGGAACATTGTTCATGACAGTATGTGAACAAGACTGAACCACTATGGTTTGTCTGGAAGTGTGGTAGCACTGCTTAGGTTTGCAAAGTTAGGTTTGCAAACACCTAATCATTGCCAAGAACACTGACAATTTGCACAAGCTACACTTGCAAAATCCCGCAAAGCGGGAGATAAACAAGCAAGAGAGACGGCAGAAACGCAGATAAGCTGATCATTGATCAGTTTCATGATTGAAGTAGCAGCAGGAGAGGGAGGGGGGAGAATGAGAGAAGAAGAGGCAGCTGACAGCGTAAAGACACAGAATAACTCCAGCTTTTTGTCTTTTTTTTTTATTATAGCTGAAGTACGGGACAAATCGAGTTTATTTTCAGCTCAATACGACACGCGTAATATTAACTCTGAATACCAGAGGATTCCGTTTTTTACAGGACAGTAGTCAACTCTACTAACTAACCATATGAATAAAATAAAGTTCACCAGTAACATCATAGCACCCACCCAACTGTATAGAAACTCCGTCATGCTAGCTAGTACACAGTACGAGTTATTGTAACTGACTGTAAAAAGTTAACACAACGAAAATAAACTACACCTAAACTTGGTTTATATCTGACCCAGATAGACTGCAGGTCATAACTTCTTACCTGAAGCTCATTTCACCTGACAGTCGGGGTCTCTCCACCTCCGCCTCCCCTTTCCCCCATCCACCTGCTGGCCTCCACCACTTGCTAATCTTACTGAATCGGTGAAAGCTCCACCATAGCCACTACCAAACAATTGAGTTATTTTTACACGTCTGCCAGCATCTGTCCAATCCGCCACATTTCACTGTTTACACGGTTACGGAAATAAAGACAACAACAACAAAACATCGGCCCATTTAAAACGAAAAATTACCATTGGCCCACCGGGCAAATGCCCGGTATGCCCGATAGCCAGTCCAGTTATGTATGCAACTAATGAATGTCGTTGACAGGCTATGACAGCGTCCTTATGTGCCGACACCGGTGTTTTAGCTAGCAAAGCGGCGTGGCTGATGTGGAGTGAAGCCACGTTAATGACAATGTGTACAACCATTGGAGATGTGAGCAGGACAGACGGAACAATTGACGGAAAAAGTGTGGACTTTATACCAGTTTTTAAATTGTGTTGATAGGCCATGTAAAACCAGTTATGATAAAAATATTTGAAATGTTTGCTTTTCTTCCTGAATACTATCTTTGTAAAAACTGCGTTTTATAAGGAAAGCGCTTGAGAGCACTGTCTGCCTGTAAGCAAAAACAAAACCAAAGAAGAAAAAAGAAAAATCCCCCTTTCCTATTGGTCGAAAAATGTACCATGTCGACCAATCAAAAAATGATATGGAAACATGGCGTTTAGTTGTTTATGAAGGAGGGAAGTTTTAGGAGTTGCGGCGGTGTTTTGATATGTGAGAGATTTGCGATGTTTAGCGCAAATCTTGTGTAGTTAGTGTGTAGTGTAGTTTTGTTGTGTGTGTCAGAACAATGAGTCGACTACTGAATGTTACACGTGTTACAGGAGTGATACATGTCCTGTTGTCAGGCCTGCAGGTATCAGGCTGTTGTTCTCCTTTATCTCATAGTGGACAGAAATTATTTTTTGGAGTGGCACAAATAATTTGTGTGGCATCAGATTTGATGCAGAACAGCTGATTGTTCTGTAAATAGTTTGAAATGTTTATTTTTAAAAAAAACGCCTTGGCTGCATTTGTAGGTAAACAGCTGCAAAAAACTTTGTTGTTTGCGTAACTCAGTTACTTTTTTGAAGAAGTAACTATATAATTAATTGCCCAACACTGGTCATTATTTGCTGTATTTTGCAGACAGAGAGTTACAGGACTCTCTCCCAGACCACAGACTCATACTCATAATACAAGTCGGAGCTTTATAAAAGAAAAGAAAAGAAAAGAAAAGAAAAGAAAAGAAAAGAAAAGAAAAGAAAGAAAGTTGTGTTTTCAAAATTGGAGTTCAAGTTATTTTTACTTCCAATAGTGTTAACATACTACACAGGTCAAGAAAAGATTTTTTTAATTTTCATTGTAAGTGGGATAAAGCAGTTAATTAAAAGTAGTCTAACATCAATGCTGTAATTTGATTATTTTAATAAACCATGTAACTTGGATGGATTTGATGCTGGCATGACCACAGTGCACACGTCTGCTGTTGCTCACAGTGGTCCAAGGGACCGCTCAGGGAGTTTGTGTGTTCGCTCAGACACATGAAAAACTAGAGGGAACATTGTTCATGACAGTATGTGAACAAGACTGAACCACTATGGTTTGTCTGGAAGTGTGGTAGCACTGCTTAGGTTTGCAAAGTTAGGTTTGCAAACACCTAATCATTGCCAAGAACACTGACAATTTGCACAAGCTACACTTGCAAAATTGTAAGTGTAAAACATTCAAGACAGCTGCCAATATTGCCAGCAGTGTTGGTCAAGTTACTTGAAAAAAGTAATCAGTAACTAATTACCGATTACTTCCCCAAAAAAGTAATCCCGTTACCTTACTGATTACTTATTTTCAAAAGTAATTCATTACTTAGTTACTTAGTTACTTTTTAAAAACACGATTTACAACCTGAAGAGGTAATAAAGCGATAGATCTTTCAGCCCAATTCTACTTTTTCTGCATAATCCATCATACAAAATGTAATCAAATGTAAAAGTCTCTTTTTAAAACTTGTTTTATTAGTTTTAACCTTTTAACTTTATGCATCAAGCAAAAATTTAATTATATGCAACATTCTCTGACTGGAAGAAATTTGTTTAACATTCAAACTTATTTTCTGCACATTCCAGCACATAAAATAATTTTTTTTGTGTGTTTACACTCACTCTTTCAAATAGATGCAAGTAAAACACAGCAGAAAATAAATAACATCAAAGACTCCTGTTGCTCTATTTTCACCTGTAAAGCAGGAGTGGCGTAGGCGGAGGTTTACCCTGGTGTACCGCAGCGGTCAGTTGAAGAATCCGCGAGTTTCTCTGTGAGTTTCCCATTACGTGGTAGCGCACTCCCGGTGCTTGCGTGGAAGTTTAGGGGGGGTTTTTTGCTGTAAAAATAAGTTTTCTTCCCACGCACAACAGACACTAATGTTTTTGTCACTTTTTATGGAATCAAACTCAAAATAAGGTCAGTACTTCCACGCTGCACGCTCATACTCTCTCCCGCACTCGATATATGATCCACTGTTGATATGCACACAGCTGTGGTCACGAACGTCGCACTCGCTTATGTCACTGTCATGAAAAAAAAATCACGGTTTTAGTAACGCAGTAATGCAGCGTGCTTACGGGAAAGTAACAGTAATCTAATTACCGCTTTTGCAATAGTAATCCCTTACTTTACTCGTTACCTGAAAAAAGTAATCAGATTACAGTAACGCCCATCTCTGATTGCCAGGAGTGGAATTCGCAGAAAATTCTCTGTCTGCAGTGTTCAGAGAAATTGAAAAGAAAAAAAAAAAACAAGGAAGAGCTACATCTCAGTCTATAGGCCTTAGTTAGCATGTTACATGTTAAAGTTAATGAGCGAACAAGTATGACTTGTTTGGAAAAATTGGCAGGAGAAACCTTGTTGTTACTAAAAAGAACATGGCAGAAAGACTTAGGCTTACATAGATGCATGTGAATAAACCACAAGAGATCTTTAACAATGTCCTTTAGACTGATGAGACCAAAATGGAGATATTTGGCTGTAATGTATGGCATCACATTTGAAGAAACATATCAGCACAAACTATTCATAACTGTCAAGCACACTTCACTCTCACATTCACACACTGGTGGAGGCAAGCTATGGTTGTAGCCACAGCTGCCCTGGGGCAGACTGACAGAAGCGAGGCTGCCATATCGCGCCATCGGCCCCTCTGGCCAACACCAGTAGGCGGTAGGGTAAAGTGTCTTGCCCAAGAACTCAACGACCAGGACAGAGAGGCCGGGTATCTTAGCTGTTCCCAGGACTGCGCTCTTCTGGACAGAGATCTCCGATGTTATTCCCGGGATCTGCTGGAGGCACTCGCCTAGCTTGGGAGTCACCGCACCTAGTGCTCCGATTACCACGGGGACCACCATTACCTTCACCCTCCACATCCTCTTGAGCTCTTCTCTGACCCCTTGGTATTTCTCCAGCTTCTCGTGTTCCTTTTCGAATGTTGGAACACTGAGCTACTAGTTGTTTCGCCGTCATTGTGGATGTTGGGTATCGAAGAATCCATAGGTCCCTCATCCTATTCATGTAGCCCCTTCTGCCGGGGTTACTTGCGTAGTAGCATTCCAACAACGCCCTGTTTTCGTCTCTTGCCCACCGATGCCTTCTTGTTCCAGTAGCCCACTTTTCGTCAGGGTGCCCTGGTTCCTCAACACCTGACGCGGACCTTGTTGATCCGGGCGGCGTCCGAGCTGGCATGCCTTCATATTTATCTGTCTCGCTCATGTCTGCGGTAGGCTTGCTTAGCATAGGGGGTCCAACTACCTTAATGGATACAGACACCCCAGGCAGGAATCGAACAAAAAGAGTTCTGACAGTATTATGTTCCAGCTGAGGTAGACTTGGTGCATGTGTGTATGTGAGACAGAATGTTTGTGCATGCGCTTGAATGTTAAAGTGTGCTAGTGAATGAGTGGGTTTTTAAATTAGTAGGAGGCAACAACAACAACAGTATGAAGAGTTGGACAGCACCAGGGCCTGACATGGTTCACGGCTACTGGCTAAAGAAGCTGACTGCACTTCACGAGCGTCTGGCAGCACAAATGAACCAGCTGCTAGTTAACGAGAGACACCCGGAATGGCTAACCGAAGGTCGGACGGTCCTGATCCCCAAGGACCCCAAGAAGGGACCGGTCCCCTCCAACTACCGACCAATAACCTGCCCCAGTACTACATGGAAGCTCCTGTCAGGCATCATATCGGCTAAGATGAACAGGCACATGGGTCAATACATGAGCGGGACACAGAAAGGAATTGGCAAGAATACCAGAGGCGCAAAACACCAGCTACTGGTAGACAGAGCAGTCAGCCGAGACTGCAAGACCAGACTGACCAACCTGTGCACGGCCTGGATTGATTACAAGAAGGCCTATGACTCAATGCCCCACAGCTGGATACTGGAATGCCTAGAATTGTACAAGATCAATGGGACCCTAAGAGCCTTCATCAGGAACTGAATGGGGATGTGGCGTACAACACTAGAGGCCAACTCCAAGCCCATAGCACAAGTCACCATCAAGTGCGGGATCTACCAAGGAGATGCTCTGTCCCCACTGCTGTTGTGCATAGGCTTGAACCCCCTCAGTGAGATCATTAACAAGACTGGCTACGGATACCGACTACGGAACGGAGCAATTGTCAGCCACCTCCTGTACATGGATGACATCAAGCTGTATGCCAAGAATGAATAAGACATCGATTCACTGATCCACACTACCAGGCTATACAGCAATGACATTGGAATGTCGTTCAGAATGGAGAAGTGTAGCCGGATGGTAACAAAGAGAGGGAAGGTAGTCAGAACTGAGGGGATTGAACTACCAGAAGGCAACATTGCAGACATAGAGGACAGTTACAAGTACCTGGGGATCCCGCAGGCGAATGGGAACCATGAAGAGGCCGCTAGAAAAGCTGCAACCACCAAGTACCTGCAGAGGGTCAGGCAAGTCCTGAGGAGTCAGCTGAATGGTAAGAACAAGATCCGGGCCATCAACACGTACGCCCTGCCCGTGATCAGGTACCCTGCTGGGGTAATAGGCTGGCCAAAGGAGGAGATAGAAGCCACTGACATAAAGACAAGAAAGCTCCTTACCATGCATGGAGGGTTTCACCCCAAGTCCAGCACCCTGAGGCTGTACGCTAAGCGGAAGGAAGGGGGCCGGGGACTGGTGAGTGTCAGCACCACAGTCCAGGATGCGACAACGAACATCCAAGAATACATTGGGAAGATGGCCCCAACTGACCGAGTGCTCAGTGAATACCTCAGGCAGCAGAAACCCAAGAAAGAGGAGGGAGATGAGGAACCATCATGGAAGGACAGGCCCCTGCACGGTATGTACCACCGGCAGATAGAGGAGGTTGCTGATATCCAGAAATCCTACCAGTGGCTGGACAAAGCTGGACTGAAAGACAGCACAGAGGCACTAATCATGGCAGCACAGGAACAAGCTCTGAGTACAAGATCCATAGAGGCTGGGGTCTATCACACCAGGCAAGACCCCAGGTGCAGGCTGTGTAAAGATGCCCCAGAGACAATCCAGCACATAACAGCAGGGTGCAAGATGCTAGCAGGCAAGGCATACATGGAACGCCATAACCAAGTGGCCGGCATAGTGTACAGGAACATCTGTGCTGAGTATAACCTGGAAGTCCCAAGGTCAAAATGGGAGATGCCCCCAAGGGTGGTGGAGAATGACCGAGCTAAGATCCTGTGGGACTTCCAAATACAGACGGACAAAATGGTGGTGGCTAACCAACCGGACATAGTGGTGGTAGACAAACAGAAGAAGACGGCCGTAGTGATCGATGTAGCGCTTCCGAATGAGAGCAATATCAGGAAGAAGGAACACGAGAAGCTGGAGAAATACCAAGGGCTCAGAGAAGAGCTCGAGAGGATGTGGAGGGTGAAGGTAAAGGTGGTCCCAGTGGTAATCGGAGCACTAGGTGCGGTGACTCCCAAGCTAGGCGAGTGGCTCCAGCAGATCCCGGGAATAACATCGGAGATCTCTGTCCAGAAGAGCGCAGTCCTGGGAACAGCTAAGATACTGCGCAGGACCCTCAAGCTCCCAGGCCTCTGGTAGAGGACCCGAGCTTGAAGGATAAACCGCCCGCAGGGGCATGCTGGGTGTTTTTATTTATATATATATATATATATATATATACATATATATATATATATATATATATATATATATATATATATATATATATACTGGGGGTGCAACGATACACAAAATTCACGGTTCGGTTCGGTTCGATACTTTGGTGTCACGGTTCGATATTTTTTCGATACAAAAAAATGTTCATGCATTTTTAATTTGTCATTTATTAAAATTATAAATATATATTTTAACTCAAAAGTACAGTTTTTAAATTTAACCCTAACCCTTGTGCGTGTTTTTTATTTTGACAGCGAATGCGCACCTGCGGACCACTTATGTGCAGCCCTGGTTATTTAGCTCATCATATTGCAGCCACAGAAATTCTTTTGTCCATGAAACCATAAAGCTGCACTTTCTTTTTGCCTTATAGTCTGATTTGTCATAACTTCTCCGTTTTGTGGTAAGCTTTTCTTTGGCTGTCACTTCTTCACCCTGACCTGTCTTATTTGGCTCAGCAGAACTGAAATGCTTTTACACACGCACTCACATAAGCTCAGCGATTCTCTGCGCGATCAACCTCTCACATGTTTAAGCTTGCTGCGGGAGATTTCACTTGTCATGTTTGCATAGTAAGCTAACGATTAATAAGACGATGTCAGAGGAATTGGTGCACAAATTATCATCACTCACAGATCAGTGCTGTCGCTCTCTATACACAGTTAGCACGATTGCAAAGTGAAAGCAAAAAAACAAGCGCAAATTCAAACGCGACTTCAATATGTCACATATTGACAGTGGCTCACCGATGCCAATGACATAATTACCCAGCTACATTTCTGAAAGAATGCAAAAGCATTGACATATATTTTTCCTACAATAGCCCGAGAGGCAGGGAAGAGATAGATTTTGGTAGCCCGACTGAAAAAATCGCTAGCTCCGGGACGTCGGGCTAGCGATATTGCAAGCCCTGTATCTGATTGAGGAATCACTCATCTTTGGAAAAGAGAGTTTATTACAGAGAAATGGCTCTTTCCAAAATAAAAGCTATACTATCCGCTTCTTCTGGGCTATATTCTCAGCAGCATAAGGAGAATCATGTGCTAACAGCTGTCTAAATGACTCGGCTAAAGTTAGTAGTATGCTTGCTTTTTTTTGTCTGCTTCCACTTGTCTTTGCACTAGGATGATGTCGGCGTAAATGTGCAGTCATATTCGTTGTGTTCCCACTAGTGCTTTCAGGTTAATCTCGTTGAAATGACCTTAACGCCACAACACGGCAAATCTCCGTTAACGAGCTACCGCCGATCGCTCCGTGCATGGGGCTAGACGGCCAACACGTTAACGAGCTAACTGCGCTAACACACTAGTTCACACCAATGTAATTGAGCATTGCGTGGCACATCCAACATACTGTTTTACTTTAGTTCATGACTCGCTTACCTTCAGGGTCATACGTCACATGAAAACCAAAATAATTCCAAACGCCAGATCTGAATGAGGTTCAATTTGCCTGTTGCAAGGAGAGCTTAACTTCTGTCTCGCTAGCTTGCCCTGCGCTCTTCCTTCTGACTATGCTGTCTGTGTTGAGCGCTCAGTGGATCTGCGCTGGACAGTGCAGCCTAGGCGGAGTAGTCGAACACAGATTCACTGAGCGCTCAACACAGACAGCATCGTCAGAAGGAAAATTGATAAAATAAATTACAAATGTTGTATTGTTCGATACATATGCGTACCGAACCGAAAGCACTGTATCGAACGGTTCAATATCGATACGAATATCGTTGCACCCCTAATATATACATATATATGATATTTGCACATTATATCCTTGGAGTGCAATGGGCCATTAAGCCACGGACATGCATCTTGCCTTGGAAAGCTTGAACTTTTTTAAAAAGAGACCCCGCCTGCTTTTCTTTTTCATGTCATTTTTAAGGAGTTTCAGTGCAACATTTTCAAGCCACCAAAAGACAACAATGCTTTAATCTGTGTAATTAATATTAAACTACTTTTACCAGTGGCTGTGTAGTTGGTAGTCTTTTAGACTGTATGCCTGAAAGAGTGTTTGAAGTTTTGAAAGACGTTCTCTTTTATTTAGGTGATACATAGACTCAAACTAAACTTCACTGGTTTTAATTGCTGTTGATGACCAGCCATAGCAAAGCAAATTCTCTACAGCAATTTCAATTCATGTGTTTTATGGGCTTTAAATGGTGCATGGAGAAAAACATAAATAACAAATGACAAGGACCAGCCAGAGTTAGAGCATCTGTGTGAGTGTCACTGGTGTTGCCTTGTATTTTCTAAGTCATTCCTTATTGTTTGTCCATCTCCCTAGCTTGTTGAAACATACAAACAAGCATGATTAATCAAACACAGTAAACTCCACAACAGTAAAAGACTGTCTTCTTTCTGTCTTCCTTCTCTCTCCCCAATCGGTCGCAGCAGATGGCCACCCCTCCCTGAGCTTGGTTCTGCCGGACGTTTCTTAATGTTAAAAGGGAGTTTTTCCTTCCTTGTGTCATCAAAGTGCTTGCTCATAGGGGGTCATATGATTGTTGGGTTTTTCTCTGTGTGTGTTATTGTAGGGTCTACCTTACAATATAAAGTGCCTTGAGCAACTGTTGTTGTGATTTGGCGCTGTATAAATTGAATTGAATTGAATTGAATTGAATTGAATTGAATTGAATAGAATAGAGGAAGATTATGTGATATACCGCACAGTGATTAGGGATAATAATAATTTCTTGGGCCCAAATTAGAACCACTGGTGCACAGTGACCTTAGATGCATGTTTGGGGACCTTTTGACATGACCATTTTTTATTCAACTTCTAGTAGCTACAAGTGACATTGGTCTATGAATGACAATGTCTACTACTACTATTTTGGTTTAATGCTGAAAAACCATGAAAATCTGATACAAGTCACATTGCTGTCCAGGTAATCTAGCCCAGTAACTATGGCGATTATCTTGACTTTGTCACCCGATGATACAGTGATTAAGTTTTCAGTTATCACAGAAATATCTGGAAAATCAAATGCAACACGTTCTCACTCCCCAAAGCGTAACTTTTTACGCTAGGTGACAAATTGTCAATATGTTACGCTTCCGGGGACCCAACACGTCCCTAGATTACGAGATCGGAAAAATGAGGAAATATGAGAACTGTTTGGAATGAATACACACATGTACATTCGTTTTACCTAATTCGCTTTGAAAAACACTATCTAACGTCATTAAAGTGCTGGTTAAGGTTAGGGATAAGGTTGGGGTTAGGGCTGGAATACATGGCTGGAATACATGGCTGGAACATGTATTACCGCGAAAGGGTCATTCTACTTGATTTCATCCATAATCCGGCCCATAACATAAGAATGCGGACAGTCACCTTGTTCCTCAGAAACTTGACAAATCGTCATTATATTACGCGTGAGAGCAAGAACTGGCTGGGAAAGTCATGATTTTTTTCAGACATTTATGATTCTAAGACAATGTATCACAATGATGCTGCTCTCTTGACTTAGCCTAGGCACATGATGGCCACCACTGTTTCACCATATTAAATTATTATATTATTATTATTATTATTATTATTACCATGAAATCTTTTGGTTATAGAAAAACTTACATTTGTTTATTTAAAAGTAATGCTTTTTTTGGTGTCTTCAGTACTTCTTGGATGGCATGTCAATATCAACTCAACAACATGACTCACACAGAGTATCGTTCGCGCTTTTAAAGAGTTTTTGTGTTGGCACCATATGTATTCTAAATGTCACACAGTGTCCCCCCAATGATCTCTAATATGGAGGTATCATATTTGTGATGTTCATATGCATATGTGATCATCGGTTTGTCTCCCATGTGCAAATGGGTGTACTAGTCTACAGGCTGTCCTGCACAAAAGAGAGATAATCACTCCAGATTGTATTGGCTCCATTTGGAAGGAGGATTTCAGTTTGCTTCAGTCATTAGTATAGACACAACATGCTCTCTTTCTTTCCAAGTCCTTTCCCTTCTCTGTCTCAAAACACTAAGTCACACTCATCTGCTTTATGCCCAGGTTCTACAGCCAGACTGCTTTGCAAACTAAGCCTGTAATCTTATCAGACATGATGGCTAGCATGGTGGAAAGGATGGGAGGTCAAGGGGTTGGGAATGGTCGTGCAGAAGGACAATCTGAAGGCTCCAGTGTGAATACAAGCCTAAGCACTTAATCATACTTCACGGCCTACATGAAAATCAGTTGTTGGTTGTAAAGCTGGATTATTGACTCTGTGTTTTACATTAGTGTAACCATAAAAATGTTATACTGTATAAATAAATGGCTTGTGTCCAAGTTTGTCTATTTGTCTACTAATTAAGTGTATCTTAGTGGAGCTCGACAATTAGCTTGATATTTTGTGCCCTCAGTCACCAGGACACTCCTACTGGATTAACCAGTCCCAGCCCATAGACAACTGAAGAGATTATTTGGGACTTCAAAGGAGCATTTATTTGTGTATGGGGGATTAAAGCAGAATGTCAGCCAAATTGAGAATTTATGGGCTACTTTGGTAAAGTGAAAATGTACAAGCCATTTATTTTAAATGTGATTATTTACTATATTTAGGGTTTTTGTGGCCACTGACTCCTTTTTAAACTCTGTTTAAATTCCATTCATTACCCAGCAGGAAAGTTGTGATGCAAAAGTAAGAACCAGTCTGCTTCCTCAATATCTCAGTATAATAAGTAATTGAGTTTGGCTGAATGTGGGGTAATTTGTTAATAACACAAGTAAACAAGTTGTTATGGTGACCACATACTGCTATCAAGACCAATCTCAACCTTTGCAGATATTCTACGTGCAGTGATTCAGAGTGTATTCACTGTCATGCATGACACCAGCCAATAAAATACTGGGGTTTTTGTTGGTGTTGTTGTTTTCAAACTGTTAAATAGATAAGATAGCAACATAAACATTGTTTCAAAGATATAGAAATTCATAGCTTTTCTGCTGCACCCCTGTCCTTCGAGACACACACAAAAATGACAGGCACACTAACCTTATAAATGCCCCTTGCCCTTATCTGTTTCGGTTTCTCCATCTAAAGTAGATAACCATCAGAGCTGCTTCTATGGATGGGGTAAGCTGTTTTCAAACTGATCAGGGCTCAGCTCCAGGGCCTTTCCTATCTTTGGCTTTCCTACTGGGGGCAGAGCAGTGTATGAGCTTGAGCTTTGGGATAAAGTGGCGGCAGGTGTCCTGTGGAGGTTTTGTCCAAATTGCTTTGTATGAAGCTCATTTAGACTCCACCTCTGCTCCTCCCCTTCACTTTAACGCAGGTGTTCTAAATGCAAGCTTATTGGTACAAAAATATTAAAGACTGCCATTATATTGTTAGCAGATTAAAAAAGACACACGGTGGCGTTTCAGCTGTAAGCTGTGATTTTTCACTTTATTTTATGGACTGCTGTAATAGACAAGAACTTGTTTTTTTAACCATACTTTCTTCATTTTCATGCATTACTATTTAGAAAAAAGAGATAACACAGAAATTTAATGTTTCTGAATGTCTTTAATATCATTTTTTTAGTTAAAAAAAATCACCTTTGCCATTGTTCAGGGCTACTCTCCATGCCTTGTGGAGAAAATTGTGCATTTAGTACTACACGAGACATGTGCTTGGATGGGTTTGTGGTGTTTGTGAGTTTTAACAGTTTACAGTTTTAATTGATGTAGGATGTAATAGCAGTAAGGGTTTACACAGTGAAGGGGGGACTCACAAAACCTATACAGCCAATAATTCAAGCAATAATATTATTAATCAAATCTCATTCACACAACCTTTTTATTCAAACACAAGAGAAGCAGGTGTTATAAGATAATAATCAATATCATACTCATCTGGTATTCTACTTTAATGCCAGCAAACAAACTCCAATGAGGCTCTCTATATGACATTCACAATGATAAAGACAAACCTGCTATATGATATATGTCAGAGTTATATGTATGCTAACTTGTAAAGAATAGCTTGGCGTATATCACAAGATGATATGGCGCACAAAGAAATAGTCTGAATCAACCAGTTTACGCCACAAAAACGACAGGACATACACAAGCTCTGAGTTAAGGGGCACAGTTATTTTTTCAAGATCAGAGTGGCTGTCATGCTTCTTTGCATGATCTGACCGAATTATTTAGTGGTGGTTGTGGTGAGGAGGGAGGCAGGCGGAGGAGGTCTGTGAGTGTGCATCTTATGCATCTAATGCAACTGATTTAGCAAACATCAGCTTTGCCCATTCCAAAGGGAAAATATTTATACTTCTCTGTTTGGCAGCATTAAGATGGCTGCTCAAGTGCTCAAAATAATCATCTTTCTTTTCCTGCCAAGTCTTTTTTATTTTCTTCTGTTTTGAATCGCTATGGCAAGCCCCAAAGCAAAAGTGCCATCAGTGATTGCGTCCACTTTCCACATGGTGACTGCTCATGTGCAACAGTGAGACAGCCTGACAGCTGGTGGCACCACTAACACAATTAAGGTTCAGCACACACTAGACAAGCTATACTATATTTTTAAACCATTGTCTGGGTTGATGTAAACCAACTGAAAAAACAGTGGAGGCTTCAGCTGTTCTGTTTTATAAAGCTTATGTGTTTAATTGCCTTTTTAACTTCCTGCACTGACTGCTTCCTTAAAGAAATACCTTCAACTTCTAGAACACAGTGAGAAAGCAATATGCTGATTTTAAAGAATTAAGTTTTGTATTGTTATCATCTATACACTGAAACTAACAATTTATAATATTGCCCAAGACTAACTGTGTAATTCCCCTGTTATTAGAATAAGAATAGAATAGTTTTATAGGAAACAAATAAACAATTCTACTGCAAGATAAGGTAGTGTGTAGGTAATCTTTTTTTATTTTTTATTTTATAATTCAAGTATTTATTAGATTTTGCATTTTATAACAGCAAATACAGAGATGCAACAACCAAAAGCAAGAAGCAAACAAACAAAAACAAACAAACAAAATAAATAAATAAAAAATAAATAAATAAAAAAAACACAACGAAACAAAACAAAACAAGTTAGGTTTTAACATATGTTGTATTACAGTTTTTTCTGATTGCTTAAGCACATTTATTGTAACTATTGGCTAATTTTGCAAAACTCTTCACACAAATAAGAAAACCTGTCACCCAATAATCAAAACATTGTAGTTCTCTTGCAAAAGCAAACACAGCTAGATTAACTCTTCACACCTTCGTAAAAATGGTGTTTCCGTATCAAACAGTACACACAAGCCAACATCTACTAAGCACACAATGCGCCAACTGCACACTGATGGTATGAATACAAAACACATCTGGCTTTTGCTTTCTCTGTGCACAAGGTAGGCTATGTCAGTTTGAGCTCATACTTCTGTCATAGATCCATAAGCATAGAGGGATCCAAACTTCAAGTACTGGTGTTTATTCAAACACATCAAAACAAACACAAGTGTTCATTTCCAAGTATAGGATTATTTGCAATCGCCATAATGACTATATGGGTTACTTGGTCTGCAGTGAACATGCTTCCTCTGCCCCAGCATCTGGTCATCTAGCAATTCTGTAAAGTAACAATTTCAGTATTTTCACATCAATGGTATTGGTGTGTTTCTCATTGGCATATGGCAGTGCTACAAATCTTTGTGCGAAGTGACTGTACTAACCGATTCTCATTTCAAGATGTCCTTATGGTACTTGCTACAGTGTAGCGGCTCGAGTTAGGCTGGACCCGTTGGCCAGCTACCCTCAGGGTCATTCCACGGTTGATTACATGGTCCACTATTGTAGCTCTGATGTCATCAGCAATTCTATTTCTTACTCTTCCTACCCTTCCTCTCCCCCCTCCTCATCTTCCTCTCCCCCCTCCTCGTCTTCCTCTTGCTCCTCCTTGTCCTTGTCGTCCTCTTCATCCTACTTCTTCACCTCCACGTCCTCTTCCTCGGCCTCCTCTACTTCTCACTCTTTCTGCTCCCTCCATTGTACTCCGCACACACAGCTTACCTGTATTATAGTGCTTAGGCTGATTGCAAAGTGAACTAATTATCTAAAAAAGTTTTCACATGTGAAAGTGTGCCAGACAGTTGGCAAATTAGTGTTAATGATAGCCATACATGTGTATACTTTTGCTAGGAGTGTGTTGGAAATTTGGTAATTGAGTGTTGTGCAGTGAATTGTGCCTACAGTTTTGCAAAGTGTGTGTTACAAAATTGCAAACTGAGTGCAAAGCAGTTTTTGTGCTTTTAGTTTTGCAAACTCAGTGAGTGGTTTTGCTATAAGTCTGAATAGTTTTCGAGATTGTGCTACAGGAATCACAGTTAGGGTTTAAGCATTCAGAAAAAACTGCAAACTCAAATGTCCAAGTCAGGTAGACATGTAGGTGCAAAAATTGTCCCACTGTTCCAGCGCAGCTTCTGTCACATGATGTATTTTTCCCAGCGTCTTTTCGCATGCAACATTCCCAATCATTCTGTCTTTCCACATTTTAAGAGTTGGAATGTCCTTCCAGTGTTCCAAAATGACACGGGCACATGTTACCAATGCAGTACTTAACACTCTAAACTGGTGTTTACTTAATTGCGGCACCTCTCCTTTGTCTCCTAGTAAACATAATTTAGGTGATCTGGGTAGGTTACAAAGTGTCCACCCCTGCAAATAATTCAGTACAGTGTTCCAAACTGGAAAAACCAGCAGGCATTCCCAGAGGGCATGTATCAGAGTACCTTTGGCTTTTTGGCATTTCCAACACAAGTCATCTCTACCAATCCCCATTCTATACAGCCTTGAAGGAGTATAATAGTATCTGTTAAGAATTTTGTATTGAATAAATTTTCCCCTGGCTTCCCTAATGTATAATCCATTGTTCGACAATATAGAATCCCATGTATCTTCATCCATTGTATGCCCTAGATCCCTTTCCCATACTTTTTTCAGGCTCTTATTTATATTGTTTTTAATCCATGGGTAAATATTATACCATTTCGCAGCTGTGCACAGAAATGGGGGTAGTAGCATGAAATTCTCTATCGAGTTACTTTCACATGTTATTGTAACTCCTCCTTTTAAACAGTTTCTTATTTGCAAATACTTCCAGAAATGACTGTTACCCTCTAAACAAAACTTATTTTTAATATCCTCATACAACATGAAAACACCCCCTTCAAATAGGTCACTAACAGTTCTGATACCTCTTCTCAGCCATTGTGTCCAGTAAACAGTCTGCTTACCAATTTTAATTTTAGGATTATACCACAAGGGGGGTGTGTAGGTAATCTTAAATCATGCATAAACAATGATGTAGTGTATGAGTAATGCATGTACTTTTCAGGCCATGTGCTGTATTAAACATAGTACTATGTTTAATGCAACATAGTATATACAGCTTAAAGCAAGTAAATCATAGTACTTATGATTTACTTTATAATTCATTCTTACTGTATAATTAATTCTTTGCTTATTGTAAAAACCCAACTTCTTCTATTCTTATCTTTGTGTACCCACCTTTAACTAATTACACCCTTAGTCGTGTGGTGTATTATAAATTGTTTCCTCAAAACCTACTTATTTAGAATTGCATCCATGCCTGACTTCTCTGATTAAATAACATCATTTAGCTTTTCGGTTGTTAGTTGTTATATCTGTAGCATATAAATATGTTTTATTCACTGTAATGAAAAAAATTGTTACTTTAAAATCTTCCTTCAGTGACAAAGGATCAGTGACATTAACATGCTGAAGACTTTCTCACTAAATCCTTCTCATTCTGAAAGCATAGGCAAAGGCCATAACCAATCAGACGATCCAGATTTAACAAATTCACCAAGAATAATGTTTCAGTGATAGCACCTTCTGGCATGAGATGCTAATATATTGGGGAAAGAACAGAAAAATGTTAGACCTGATCTTATTTTAATATGTAAACACTACAGTCTTTTGTGACCTTATATTCATTTAACAAGAGTGGCAAACGTTCGTTGCTTTAACTTATCTTTATCTTTATGACACAAATGTAGAGTCCACAATGTGATTGCTGTGGAACATAGAATAAGAAGAATGAGCACAACTTTGGTGTTTGTATTAGGATTTTACACCCCCCCCCCCCCCCCCCCCCCCAAAAAAAAAAAAAAAAAAAAAAAAAAAAAAACCCCCAAAACAAAACAGTCAAACCACATGGAAACATGAGCGCTGTCCAAAAAAAGAGTCTATTCTCTGCTGACTTGGTACTATAGTACACCCAGTGGCATGTCTAGAAAATTTTTGTTGAGGGGGCCAGGTAGGGGCACAGATTTGGAGAAGGGTGGCAGATGTAATTGGCAGATAATGTTAAAAACAATTCTACCAACCGTTAACCATAATTCAATAACCCTGTAAACCTAATAACCGAATGCGCTTTTAGCTCTTATTAGAATGAGATTTTAACCACTATGGTGCAAAGTTTTTAGATACTGCGTTGATAAAGTACAAGAGATACAATCAGTCAGTGTTTATTCAGCAGTCAAGGACATCAATATTTGCATAGTATTTTTAATGACATGTAGTGCACATATGTTTTGGGCAAAAACATTTTTGAATATTAAAATATGAACATTTTTAACATACAATTGGCAAATTTATACTCCTCCCCCTTTGTGAGTGTGGACGCTTCATCTCTTTGCTCTCTAAATGCTTTGCTTCTTTTATTGATTTTTACCGATTTTTATGCTGATTTTTTCCCTTTTTTCCATATGAGCTTACCTGCGATAGCTTCTGGACACTTATAGATCATTAGGACTAAAGTGTTCTTAACAGAAACAGCAACATTTTTATAGTTACCTTATCCTCAGCGCTCCGTGTGTCTGTGGCCTAGACACAGCTGAAGCCTGATTACAGCGTCTGGGCACCGAGCAGCCTCGATAGCCTAGAAAGGTGCTAACCGCTAGGCTAACTAGCAACAAGATGCCTTCCCTCTCCACAGATGACTACCACAGCCTCCTGCAGAAGATTGCAGCACTGGAGACAAAAATTCATCGCTTAGAAGTAAACGTGGAGGTAAATGGACTGTGTGGAAATGAAACAACCTTGCCTTTGACTCAAAACAATGGCTATGAGCAAGCTAGCACACAGCTAAGGAGCACAGATAACATGACCAAGAAAGTAGACTTTGTGCACTATTATAAATCCTCAAGCGATAATCCCCCCTTGGACTGTCTTGGTGCAAAACCAAGACATAAATCATGTCTCCTGGAAGGGGGAGGACATACTACAGGCAGGGCACAGCGAGCTGAAATCTCTGAAACCGACTGGCCTTCACTTCCTACGAGACAGAGAAGCTCTTCTACCCCTGTACATGAGAGGAAACAGGACTGGACAACCGTGAATAGGAAGGTTAACAACAAACCTTCAAAACAACTGAATGTGAAACTGCAGAACAGATTTGCTCCACTATCAAAGGACCCTGGATCTATATCGGACAACCATCCATCTAAAAGTAGCGAAGTAAGGCCTGAAAATCCACGGGGAAAGCTAAAGGCTAGGCCTGAAACGCTGATTGTGGGTGACTCTGCCGTAAAGGATGTACAAAGCATGTGCGGTAAGAACACTAAAGTCCTCTGCTTTCCTAACGATATGGTCAACATCCTGAAGGAGAGAATTCTTCAAATTGCAGATGAATATCCAACTGTGACAAACATTGTCCTGCATACAGGGTCAAACGATGTGTCCAAACAACAATCGGAGGTTCTGAAACGGGACTTTATTGGATTATTAAACACTGTAAACTCTCTGAATGCAGCTGTATTCATCAGTGGGCCTGTACCGCCGGTCAGAGGAGGAGACGAGAGATTCAGCAGGCTGTTTACACTGAATAAATGGCTTATATCAGCATGTGCTGACCACTCAGTGCATTTTATCAACAACTTTAATATTTTTTGGGAACGCAGGCATCTGTTTAAAGCAAATGGATTTAATTTTAACAAGTCAGGGGTGAAACTGTTCACCTCCAACTTGTTTTATTCCATACGTCATCCATCTGTGCTTGGAGCCAAGGCTGAGATAAACAAGGAGTTATCTCATAAAGAGGAACAAACAGTACTCCAAGAACAGACAAAGCCCAGCAGAAACCTTGAGGAGGAGCTCCATCTGCCCCCACCCGGGAAGAGCCTCAGAAAGGAGAGACATCTGAGGCAAGAAGAGGCAAGAAGAGGGGTCCCTATTTGCCTCCAACTCTCTCAACAACACCAACGACCAGGACCAGGATCTTCCCCAGTCCCCCAAACCCCTGACAGGCCATCACCCCCATCACCCTCCTCTCCCTCCCTTTCTCCCTCCTCCCCACACCTGAAATTCACTGAAGAGATGATGGAGCGGGTCAATGCTGGGCTCAGATCTACCCCCCGGCCCAATCCCTCTTTGTCCCCCATAAACCCCCCACCAAAGCAGCCAAAGGTTCGCCACCGAGCCCCACCCTCAACAGAGCAATCGAAGTCACATTGCCCAGCCTCGCCCCCCTTAGTTCCTCCTTACCACCTTCATGCTTTGTCTCCGCAGTCTGATGTGTGATGTGTGGAGGGTCCGGGCTGCGAGGATTATGGCAGTGGTGACTTTTCCCAGGAGAAGCTGGGACCCTGTTTACTAGAAGGTTTTAAAATTTCTGTACTTTTAGGTGACAGAAGGAGACATGTGGCCTGGTCAAAACACAGAGAGCTGCACTCTAAAAGATCTTTAAATATAGTAAACATACCTTGTGTGCCACAGACTGCTCCCAAACACGAGGGGACAAGTAATGCCTCTAAAACACTTAAGTTGGCTTTATTAAACGTTAGATCTTTAGCTGGGAAAACATTTTTAATTAATGATTTAATCACTGAGCACAGCCTTGATTTTATGTTTTTAACTGAAACTTGGTTGGACCAAAATAACAGTGGAGCTGTTCTCATCGAGACGACCCCTCCTAACTACAGTTTTATCAGTGAGGCCAGGGTGAGCAGGAGAGGAGGAGGGGTTGCTGTCTTATTTAATGAATCATTTCAATGTAAGCAGCTATCTCCTGGAAGTTTTCAGTCTTTTGAATATGTGGCTTTACAGCTGAAGGCCCCATCCAAAGTTGTGTTTCTTAATGTTTACAGGCCTCCCAAATACTGCACAGACTTTTTTAATGACCTCAGTGAACTGCTGTCTGTGATCTGTGTTGATTTCGACTGTGTAATTATTGTTGGGGATTTTAACATCCATGTGGACAACCCTCAGGACAAAGGGACTAAAGACCTGACACTCTGGGCAACTTTGGGCTGACTCAGCATGTAACAGAGGCCACACATAATAGAGGACACACTCTCGACCTACTGATCTCCAAGAGCCTGAGCATTTCAAACATTACTGTGTCTGATGTGGGCTTATCTGATCATTACTGTGTTTTCTTTGAAAGTAAAATCTCAGCCCACACAAATATATCAACAGCAGTGATC
Organism: Copadichromis virginalis; assembly: GCF_057382275.1. NCBI lineage: Eukaryota > Metazoa > Chordata > Actinopteri > Cichliformes > Cichlidae > Copadichromis > Copadichromis virginalis. The sequence continues at coordinate 6,770,414 of NC_140627.1, forward strand.
ACAAAACGGTGTATCAGTAGTGAGATCTTTAACCAGGTCTTCCCATTAACACCTGACCTGTCCAAAGGTTCAGTCAATGAGCTCGTCAATAGCTTTAATGCAAAAATGTTAAATGTAATGGATACTATTGCCCCCATTAAGGTGAAGGTTATCTCTGGAAGGAAAAAGTCTCCATGGAGAAACTCCACACTAGTGAAAAATGAAAAAAGAGAGTGTAGGAAAGCTGAGCGCAGATGGAGAAAAACAAACCTCCAGGTTCATTATGACATCTATAAAGAGAAACTTCACAATTATAATTTACAACTGAGGAGTGCAAGAAGGTCCTACTTCTCTGACATCATCACTAAAAACAGCCATAATGCTCAGGTCTTATTTTCTACAGTTGACAGGCTAACAAACCCTCCTGTGCCAGTGGCAGCTGAACTTCATTCAACCATGGCCTGCAATGACTTTGCCAAATTCTTCACAGACAAAGTCCAAAAGATTAGACAAGCAGTTAGTACATCAACAGCAGATCCAGGATATGTACTGTGTCCACCGAAAAACTGTTTAAACACCATCAAACAGTTTCACCCGATTAACAGCAAAGACCTGGAGGACATCTTAGGTCAACTGAACTCCTCCTCTTGCTGTTTAGATGTCCTGCCAACAAGTTTTTTCAAAAAGGTCTCAAAGACTTTAGAGTCAGACCTGTTACAGATCGTCAACTTTTCCTTAATGTCAGGTGTGTTTCCAGAACCACTAAAAACTGCTGTAATCAAACCTATACTGAAAAAGGACAATCTTGACAAGACACAAATGAAAAACTACAGGCCGATCTCAAATCTCCCATTTTTAAGTAAGATCATTGAAAAAGCAGTTTCTCAACAGCTCAGTTACTTCTTAAAACAGAATAACTGCTACGATGCCTTCCAGTCAGGTTTTAGACAGAACCACAGCACTGAAACCGTTCTGACAAAAGTGTTTAATGACATATGTCTGAACACAGACAGTGGAAAAATGTCAGTCCTAGTTTTACTGGATCTCAGTGCAGCATTTGATACAGTTGACCACAACATATTACTCAAACGACTGGAGAACTGGGCAGGTCTTTCAGGAACTGTACTAAACTGGTTCAAAACATACTTAGAAAACAGGAAATACTTTGTATCAATAGGTAACTTCACATCTGAGCAGACAAGTATCACATGTGGAGTTCCCCAAGGTTCCATCTTGGGACCCCCTCTGTTTAACATTTACATGCTCCCACTGGCACAGATTATAAAGAACAACAAAATAAACTACCACAGCTATGCAGATGACACACAAATATATATCACAATGTCACCAGGAGACCGAGGCCCTGTACAGGCTCTTGGTAAATGCATTGAGGAAATTAATGACTGGTTGTGCCACAATTTTCTCCAACTAAACAAAAACAAAACTGAAGTAATAGTCTTTGGCGCCAAAGAAAAACGATTACAGGTCACCAGAGAACTTCAATCTATACATCTAAAAACCACAAACCAGGCGAGAAATTTGGGTGTAGTGATGGATGCAGACCTAAACTTAGAAAAACACATTAAGACAACAAAATCAGCTTACTATCACCTCAAGAATATTTCAAGGATTAAAGATCTGATGTCTCAACAGGACCTGGAAAAACTAGTCCATGCATTCATTTTTAGTAGGCTTGATTACTGTAACAGCATCTTTACAGGTCTACCTAAAAAATCAGTCAGACAACTACAGCTCATTCAGAACTCTGCTGCTCGAGTCCTCACTAAGACCAAAAAAGTGGACCACATCAGTCCAGCTCTGAGGTCTTTACACTGGCTGCCTGTCCGTCAGAGGATAGACTTTAAAGTTCTGATGCTGGCCTATAAAGCTCTGAATGGTTTAGGACCAAAATACATCAGTGACCTCCTGACCCAGTATGAACCTTCCAGATCCCTCAGGTCATCTGGATCCGGTCTTTTATCAGTTCCCAGAGTCAGAACCAGACACGGAGAAGCTGCATTCAGCTTTTATGCTCCTTATATCTGGAACAAACTCCCAGAAAGCCTCAGATCAGCTGAAACACTCAGTTTATTTAAATCCAGGTTGAAGACTCACCTATTCTCAGCTGCATTTGAATAAAGCACCAAATCCACACTTTTAAGCTTAAATTTCAAAACTTACACTAACTACTGATCTTATCTATTTCTGATTTTATCTGTTTTGATTTTATATACTGTTTTGTTTGTTTGTTAAGCTTAAATTTCAAAACTTACATTAACTACTGATTTTATCTACTGTTCTGATTTTATCTGTTTTGATTTTATATACTGTTTTGTTTGTTTGTTTGTTTGTTAAGTGGGTTTAGAGCTCTGGGTAGCTCCCCAGCTGGGTCTAGACTGGGTCTAGAGAGTATTTTAAATTCAGGGAATTTAAAATAGAAAGTAGCTCGTCCACAGAAGGACTGGTAGCTCCCCTTACGATAAGGGTTCAGATCGCGCGAACAGGTGTGGGATTAGAGCTCTGGGTAGCTCCCCAACTGGGTCTAGACTGGGTCTAGAGAGTATTTTAAATTCAGGGAATTTAAAATAGAAAGTAGCTCGTCCACAGAAGGACTGGTAGCTCCCCTTTCGATAAGGGTTCAGATCGCGCGAACAGGTGTGGGATTAGAGCTCTGGGTAGCTCCCCAACTGGGTCTAGACTGGGTCTAGAGAGTATTTTAAATTCAGGGAATTTAAAATAGAAAGTAGCTCGTCCACAGAAGGACTGGTAGCTCCCCTTACGATAAGGGTTCAGATCGCGCGAACAGGTGTGAAATGTGTGTGTTTAGTTAATTTGTTTGTTTGTTTTAATCAATTTTAAATCATGCTTTTTATTTGTTTTTGTTTCTAATGTCTCTGTAAAGCACTTTGAATCACCTTGGTGTTGAATTGTGCTATACAAATAAATTTGCCTTGCCTTGCCAAATTAGCCAATGCCAATGCAAAACCAATGCCTGTTAAAAAAAAGAAGATAATCTTCTCACAAACTGGTGTTTGATTTTGAAACAGGAAAAAAGTGGGGAAACAAACGAAAAGACTAACATTTGAATAAAACCTGAAAGCAAGTAAATACTTTATATGCTGCCTTATGGTAAACTTTGGTAATATTGATGTATAAAGAACAACACTGGCTGATGATGAAATACAGTCAGCTGGCATGGTGACACTGCCAGTATTAACCTGCAGGGCTGGACTGGGACAAAAACTCGGGCTTTTGACTACAGACCGGCCCACCAGGTATTAAAGCCATAAAGCCTTTGAATGAAAACAAATGCTGTTGTGACAGTGATGTACACTGTCTTTTTGGTATATGTATGATTTCTATACATTTTATGTCAGATAAAAACTTTGTTCGCAAGATTCAGATAATTATTTAATAAAAGCTAAATATTTGAATTGAGAATAAGAAAGAAAAGTATTTCTTTGTGCCCCCCTCTCCCTGTTAATGCCCTACCTGGCCCCCTGGCAACACTTTGCTAGATCCGCCCCTGCACAGTTACCAGCTGTCAGCTACCTAAAAAAGGATCCTGGTGTTATTTGTCTACAGTTCATAACTTCCCTTCAACTCATTCATGTCACCTAAAAGGTAAACCTGTTTCTCCATCACTGTTCAGCTCTGATGATTCAGTAAGGACATCTCCTGGTTTCATCTTCATGTTTCCCTCTCACCACATATCCAAACCGACATCATGACCAGCAGCTTTACAGCTGTGGCTCCAGCAAACATCAGCTGATAGTAGAAATTAATGTTGAATAAATTATAACAACAGCTGATCAAGCTTAAACGTGCTGCTGTTGTTTAGCGCGACATTTGCTGGTTTCCTGTTTCTGGCGCAAAGTGGGCGATAAACAAACAAGAGAGACGATCAGCTGATCATTGATCAGTTTCATGATTGAAGTAGCAATAGAAGAGGCAGCTGTAAAGACAGAATAACTCCAGCTTTGTGTCTTTTTCCATTCTAGCTAAAGTCCGGGACAAACTGCGTCTCTTCTCAGCTCAATACGAAACGCGTAATATTTTCTCTGAATGAGGGACCATTCCATTTTTTAAGGAGCTGTTGGCAACTCTACTAACTAACCTTATGAATAAAATAAAGTTCACTATCAGTAACATCATAGCAACCGAACAGCTGTATAGAAACTCGTCATGCTAGCTCACGCAGTATGAGGTATTGTAAGTGACTGTAAAAAGTCAGCACAACGAAAATAAACTACACCTAAACTTGGTTTATATCTGACCCAGATAGACTGCAGGTCATAACTTCTTACCTGAAGTTCAGTTCACCTGACACTTGGACCGGCGGCCACCTCAGGTCTCTCCTCCTGCCTCACCTTCCCTCATCCACCTGTTGCCTCTGTGGAAGCTCCGCCACAGCCACCACCAAACAACTGAGTTATTTTTACACATCGGCCAGCATCTGGCCAATCCACCACCTCTCATTGTTCATGCCATTACAAAAATAAATAAATAAATAAGTCATCAGCCCACCATGCAAACGTCCGATGGCTAGTCCAGCTATGTTAACTTGTTAATCTTTTGCCGAAAAAATGTTTTCTGCGGTGCTGTCTTTCGTGCTTGGCTCTCCTACCTTTGCTAACATGATGCTCATAGTGCAGAAGCCGGTGCTGCATTCACTTACCCTCGGATATTTGAGCTTCACTGTGAAACCATAATCGTACATTTGATATTTCATTAAATTTTATTGCTTCGGGGTGGCCAGTCTGGTTGGGAGGGGTGGCCTGTGCCGCCCCCCCCAGGCCACCCCGCTGGACACGCCACTGAGTACACCTGTTTTTTTTCTATGTCTTTGGTAATTAACTGAAACTCATTTGAACTCACTCACAATACTCATTTGGGTGCTGTTGATCTATACGCACAGTGCAGTTGTCAGCAAACCACAGTAGGTCCAGCAGTATAAAAGATCACCCACACACAAATGCTGTGCAGTTCTCACCTTTACCCATTTCCCTGCATTGCCTTTTGTGAGCCATTATAAAAATCCCAATCAGCTGGACCAAATCATCGAATATGTACTGCATTTTGAGCACGGTAAGCTGTGTAATATCTTTTCTACTAAATTGGGAGGCCCGTAATTGCTTCTCTGTGAGACGATGTCACAACAAAGTCTGGCAATTGCAGCTAGCTGTATTACCTCCTGTACCCAGGAAACATCTGCTTTTCTCAATGAAGACTTCAAAGGGGCTGTAGATCTTGAATTGCATTTTAGCTGCTATTGTGGCCAGCCCAGGTAATCTTGATTAGGTGTTTAGACTGAGGCAGGGTATACAGTGGCCAAGAGCTCCCCAGAGCTTTGGTCTAAAGCTATTAAAAGATTGTACATTATGTTCCCCTGGCTTTGAAGTAAGGGCCTGCAAGAGGAGTAGGGACTCTGAGGGCTGAGTGCAATAGCAGAAGATTGATCTGCTACTTCTGTATTCTATCAAAGGAGGCACAAGCCCCGATGAAGCCAATCATCGCTACTGCCACTCTGGCACTTGGCCGGGCTAAGCACTCGCTGCATTAGGAAATTGTGTACATTTAATAACGTTTCTAATTATCATAGGCTGCCTTCAGATGGCTGCTCTCCTTAAAAGACCAAATGGGCTATTTTAAAGAGGATGGTAACAACTAGCTTGTCTGTACTTGTACTAATTTGTGAAACTGATGCGGTTTATACAAAGAGTGGTCGTATCTTTGCAGTAAGAAGTCGGATAAATATTCTGTAGCTACTCTAATGATGTTGTTTCAGTTTTGTTTTTTTAACGATGAAATTGACATTGATCATAATCCATAGTGTAATTTAATTTAGCCTCGTAAATAATGATCCCGTGACAATGGCTAACAGGGTCCTGTGCATGTTTATATGTCAAGAAGCATACATTTCATATCTGACTGTTTGACTTCATATAAATCAAATAAACATTTTCAGTCCATATAAACATTTTAATAACAATGATGATATCAATGGCAGTTTTGATATTATGATAGCTTACAATTTGTTTTGGGTTTTTCAATTAGGCCTAGGTCTGTAAAGCTTTGATATAACTGTTCCCTGAACACACTAAAACTAACACTGATCCTTTGAAATGGCAAAGAGACTTCATGCAAATTGCTGCCCTTTCTTTTATGCCCCGTGCCCCCCAATAAGTAAGACATGTCTTTGTGGAGATTTGGCAATGGAAAACTAATAAGCAAATTCACAGGGAAGATGACAAAAAACAAGGGTTCAGGAGAGGGAAGGGCTCTGTCTCTGTTTACCATTGCACAAAGCTAACGGCTCTTGACTATGTAAATGGTGATGATATGAGACATTGTAGAGGGTTGGGGCTCAGATGGGTGAACAAGGCTAGGGGTATTATAGCCAGCAAACAGTCTTGTGGCCCGACAAATGGGGAATGTGGGCCATCCTGACCAATTATGCCACTGTGCCAGGTGCAGGGATCTCTAAGAGCCTAACCATGTGGCTCTGATGTTCTTGTTGTACACATCAATTCATAATAAGCACTACATAGCCAGACATGTCTCTTTCTGTATAGTGAACAAGGCAGATAAAAACAGCAAGGCTCCTTTTCCAAATTAATTTCACAGACTATATTAAAGGAAACATCACAAAATATTCTCTTAGTTATTGTCTGAGATGGCAAAAAAAAAAAAGGCACAATATCATTACTAGATGAATATAAGCTTAGTTAATCACACAACACAAATTTTTGGCTTATATTCTGTTTATGAAAAAACAACTGAGCCTTAAAAAAAAAACTGAGCCTTAAAAGTGTCAAGACTAGAGGTATGATGAGATCCTATTTCATCTAAATACAGATCTCTAAACAGTATAAAGAAACAACAGAATGTGTTTCATCATAATTAGAAGCTCATTTCTGCATTTTGTTTAAATAAAATGATGAAAGCAATTAATGTGCAAATCAAGTGTGAACTGATACACCTTTTATTGGGATTAGAAAATAATAACTCTCTCATTCCATATTTTTTTAAAAAGCCTGTCCCCAGTCATTTAAGTATAACAATAGCTTAGCGGTCCAAGATTCATTGTCAGTGCTCGTGCAGCTCCTAGTGTTGGTCCCAATAACTGCAATTGGTTTGGAGATTAGGCCTGTTCCTCTGAATGAGGTGACAGCTGTGACAGAGTCCACTGACACATTTCATTTATAACATTATGATTCCGTGATTTTAACCGTAAGCTAATGCTTCTGGTTTAGCAATATTTCTTGGAACCACCTTTTTTACACTGTGAAGCATTTTTTTGTTAAGTGCATGTGCCTTCACACAAGCGCAACATTTGGATTCATTATACCCCAGGGTTATTATGTTGCATTCCACTGTGTCCTCCATCAGATTTCCAAGCTTTCTGTTTGATAAAAACCTGGGACTCATCAACAATGATGCTCTCCTTTGATGAGTTTGAATAGCTCTCACGTGTATGTGGCCCTTGTTCTTGTTGGCAGTAGAATGTATCTCTCTCTCTCTCTCTCTATCTCTCTCTCTCTCTCTCTCTCTCTCTCTATATATATATATATATATATATATATATATATATATAGATAGATAGATAGATAGATAGATAGATAGATAGATAGATAGATAGATAGATAGATCTGGCCACTTATTATTATTTTCACCAACGCTGTCACAGTTATTCACAAATTTGTGACTTTTATTGTTTGTTAGCAGAAATGCTAAGAGGTGATGTAAGCTTTAAACCATGGTTGAGAGAGCAGTGTGGCCGCTCTCAACTGTGGGAGTGATCAGACACTCACTTTAATTAGCAGTCCCGTGGTGACCACCTCACTGAATATCACTGATGCTCATTGATAGAAATGTGTGGACTATCACTGTAGCAGCTAGCTCCCTTCAGTTTGGTATTTTGGTGTTGTGCCCCTCAACTCAGACCTGCATAAGGCCAGAACACGCTATAAAACCATCAGAAAGAAGCTTGGTGAGGTGGAAGAAACGTTTCTTCAATCATCAGTCTTGGTTGAATGCAGATTTCCCCAACCTTAAAAACAATAAATCTGCATAATTACTGAAACTAGCACTACTGACAAACAATGGGCCATGAGGTTAGTTTCATGATCATTAATATGCAAACTGTCATGACCACTGATCGCCACCTAACCAGGCTCTACCAATGAGTGGGCTGAAGCAGTGTTTGCTTGGTTATGTTAGTGATACCTAAACAGCTCTACTTTGCTAAGAACCAAAACAAATCCAGTTATTCCTCTCATTTCATAAATATGTGATGTGTAATTTGGACAAGAACCTTCCTTCGGCCAGAACGGGTTGTAGAGGTGGGTTTTCCAGTATGACAATGACCCCATAAATACTGCCAAGGCAACAAAGAAACAGTTAAAGGAGCACATTAAGGTTATGGAGTGGCCTAGCCAATCAAAATACCTTAGTCCTAAAGAAAATCTGTGGAGCAAGTGTCTGTGGAGGAAATTTCTTGGCTGCTGCATGGCACATCCTGTAAGTTTCTTGTTGTAGAAACTTGCAGGATGTGCCATGCAGCAGCAGATTTAGAGAATTTTAAAGAAGAGTTGGCCAAAATCCCTCCTGAAATGTGTGTGCCAACCTGGTGACCAGCTACAAGAAACATCTTACCATTGTGCAGGGCAACAAGGGATTCTCCATCACATAAGTCATGTTTTGCTTGTGGTTCAAATACGTATTTCAAAAGTAGTAGCCTTTAGGTCCTTCTTCTATGGAACCAGCTCCCAGCTTGGATTCAGGAAACAGACATGCTCTCTACTTTTAAGAATAGATTTAAAACCTTCCTTTTTAAAAACGCTTATAGTTAGGGTTGGATCAGGTGACCCTGAATCCACCCTTAGTTATGCTGCAATTGACTTGGGTTGCTGAGGGCTTGCTATGACGCATTGAGCGTTTCTTCTTCTCTCACCCATTTTCAGACACCACTCTGCATTTTATTGTGGCTTATTATTATTATATCTGGTTCTCTTCCACAGCATGTCTTTTGCCTTGTCTTCTTACCCTCACCCCCAGGAGCCATCTGCCCCTCCCTGAATCTGGCATTGCTGGAGGTTTATTCTTGTTATAAGGGAGTTTTTTGTTCCCATTGTCACCAAAGTGCTTGCTAATAGAGTGTCATCTGGTTGTTGGCGTTCCTCTGTAAGGTCTTTACAATATATGCGACTGATGTTCTGATTTGTTGCTATATAAGTAAATTTGAATAGAACTGACTTGAAATCAACTTTGGAAATCAAGAAGAGGAAGCAAGTGAAGGTAGAGCCAAGGATTAAATAGTGGAAGTTGATGAAGGAAGTTAAGCAAATCAATGTATAACTTTGTGTTATTTCTGGATTTTTTTTGTTGATATCGTGTCTTTCTCCATTAAATTTAAAGTACAAAAAAAATTAGAGACTTTTAATTTGCCACATAAGCAAGTACATTTACAAATTCAGCAGGGGCTAAAAGTAGTCTCCATTGTTGATTTAATTAGTAGTAGTTTTTTTAATGACATTTATTAAAAAAAAGAAGGTTTAGTTTTACCTGACAGACACATATGTCTGTCAAGAGAGGTCAAAGGAACAAGAGGCATTACACAATTATTAGAGTGATGATGCCCTCAAACAAAAAGAGCTAGGCCTTATCAGAGACTTCTGAAATTGAAACAGATGAGGGGGATTATGAGCCTGTATTTACAGATAATTTTCGTATTTTCACCTCCAGGCTCACTAATGAGAGTGTATTTGAGAGCTACTAGCAGGAGAGTGGTTCACAAATGGCAATTTTCAGCTTATGAAATAGCTTGAAAATTGCAGACTAAAATGCTCTTTCTGATGGTGATGAAAAGATCTCATTAAAATAAATAGTAGAGAGCCTCTTTGTTGTGCTTACTGGGAGGACAAGGGGAGCCTAATTCTCCCGCCATGATGTTGTGCATTGTAAGGGAGGGTTGCCTAGGTGTAGGGCCCTTCACTTTGATGAGGCCAAAAAGGGTAAGGGATGTCTGTTTAATGACTCAGACTCAAACAAGTTAGAAAATGAATTATATGCAGCTAGGTGTGATGCTTCCAGCACTGGCTACACAGCCAATTTCTTTCCCAAGATTCAGACACCTAAACACAACAGGCAGGAAGCTATTATGACCGATACTAAATGAGAAAACAGGAGGGAAAATGGACATACAGACTGAAAAATGAAAGAGCTGCAAAAATATTGTGAAGAGAATGAACTGAATGGAGTTGCCTAAATAGGAATCTTTTGGTTGAATGAGGAATGCCCACTGGATTCATAAACTATGCCGTGGTATTGTGTAAAATGGTTTAGATGTTTTGGGGAGGTAGTAGAGAGGACCATGATGGGAATGAGATTGTGTCCACTGCCTCGCCTCTGGGAAATTGAGCCTTTTGTAAGAATATGTTGTGGTCATTTTCCACTGAAACAATGCACTTTGTAAGATGACTCACACTTGCCAGGCATCACACAGCAAAGGTTAATGACGGATAAATTGAAAACGACGGCCCTATTTCGGAGGGAAATTACTGTGTGTCAGTGTCTAAAGAAAAAAGAAGAAATAACGACACAAAAACAGATGTGGCGTTGTTCCCACCACAGATGCCAAACCCTGCTCCCTCAACAGAAAGAAAGAGAAAAAAGAGATCTCTTTTACAGCAACAATGATCCTAGCTAATGGAGCACAAGTGACCACTTATTGTGATTCACCCAAACAAAACAAAAATCTAATTTCACTCAAATAAAAGCTGAATGCACCTGAATTATACCCTTTTCTAACTATATGAAGCATCGGTGCCTGCATCTCATTAAATTGCTGACACCATTTTATTGTTTGGTGATGAATGAAGGTCGTTTATCCTTTATCATCTCTATTAAAGTAAAGACTTTAATTTCTTTTGCCAGTCTCTATGATGTATTCAATCAAAGCAGCGTTATTATCTCCTTTAATTTTAATTAATTTGGAGCAGACAGTAAAAGTGACAGACTGGTTCAATAAGAAAAATGAAAAGAGCTCTGAGCTTATAAAACATTTCTAGATTTATTGTGGTAAACAAGGCTTTTCAGACTTGTGTTCCAGCACAATATCTATGCTGTTTTGAACATGCTGTTAAATCAAATTTAATATCAACATTGAAGTTTAGACTCCACCTTCTAGTTTAATACAAAGTCCTTAGCGAGCATTAAATGTCAATTACTGCCATCTACTGGCCAAACTGTTTAACTGTTCAGTTGAATATATTATGCTTCTTACAGGGAAAGTATGGATATATTCTGTTTTTCCTTAAAAGAAGAAAAAAGTATTGTTCATCCATGAAGCCTGATAGTTCATATCGTGATCTGCCAAACAGCTTCAGTGTATCTGTGGCAACTCAGTGTTACACCAGGTCATATGTTTTTCCACTAACACATACGCGCGCACACACATTATGTATCAGTCTGACCACTTCTGACCACTGCTAAAGCTGTCTGTATATACTCTGATATTATCTGCCACACTAAATTAGTTACTATTTGCAAGACAAAGAAGAAAAGTTACCTTGTTTCCTCTCAAATTTTCAGTGTCAAACAAAGCAGAATTATTCTTGGTTTGGGAGTCAACCATTTTCCCTTTCATCTTCATTCATAGTCCCTCCATCTTGCTGAGGTCAGCTGTCAGCATTCTCCAACCATAAGAAGGATACATACAGCATACAGTATGAATCTGATCACAGTATTAATTTTTAGCTGTGTTTGGCAGGCTTTCGGTCTTCTTACAAAAGGACCAACAGGTTGATTAAAACTGTAAGTCCTGTAGAAGTGCGCCACTTTTCCTCAATCTTTAATCCGTGACCCATTTTTCAATGTCTGAATCCTTTATCCATGTCTGAATAGTGTGGTTGACAGTGATTAATAAAAGTAAGTTGCATCAGGGTAATCATGTAAAACAGTGCAACCAAATAACCAAAAACTAACTTTATTGTATAAGTGACTGAAGTATAATGATAGAGATAAGTATGCTGATCATAGTTTACAATTAACATTGTATATGTGTCATTGCTTTGAAGTACATATTTGTACCTTGGAAAAAGTACT